>NC_092499.1:6075833-6773750 GCF_047511675.1 Marmota flaviventris | reverse complement strand
AATGTTTGATAGATTCTATAGTGAAATCATCCACTTCCATGGGCTTTTCATTGGTGGAGACTTTTGATTACTGCTTCATTTTCCTCGCTAATTACAGGTCCATTCATATTTTTTATTTCTTTTGATTCAGTCTTGTTAGGTTTTATGCATCTGGGAATTTATCCATTTCCTTTACTTATCCAATTTGTTGGCATGTAATTATTCATAGTGGTCTCTTGTAATTCTTTTCATTACTGTGACATTGGTTTTAATGTTCCCTCTTTTGTTTCTGATTTTAAATATTTAAATCTTCTTTTTAAAAAACTCTTTTTTTAATAAGTATTTTTTAGTTGTAGTTGATACAATACCTTTATTTATTTATTTATTTTTATGTGGTGCTGAGGATTGAACCCAGTGCCTCATGTGTGAGGGGCAAGTGCTCTACCTCTGTGCTACAGCCCCAGCCCCTAAATCTTCTTTTTCTTTTTTAGTTTACCTAAGGGTTTTTCATTGTTATTGATTTAAAAGAGGAGGAGAGGGGGGAGGGAGGGGGAGGGGGAGGAGGGAGGAGGAGACTCTTGCTTTGTTTTTTCTGATTTTCCCCTCTCTGTTTCATTTGTCTTTACTGTGATCTTTATTAGTTTCTTCCTTCTGCTGATTTTTGGCTTTATTCTCCCTTGTTTTCCAGCTCCCTGTGGTAGACTTGGGGTCTTGTGTCTGTTCTATAGCAATCGCCACTTCTCTGGGGACTGCAGTCACTATGTCCTGGGAGGGCTGCTGTGTCCAGCTCTTGTTTCTGGTTGCCTCTAGATATTTCCTAAACATCCTGGTGAGTTCTTTGACCAGTGGTCATTTAAGAACAAGTTGCTTAATTTCAAGACTGACCTTTTGTAGTAGCAAATGGTTAATGAAGAAATGAGATTCTTCCCCCTTATTCTTGAAGAAAAGAAGGTTTATAATTCATAGCTTCATATATTTAGAATGCAAATAAAATTTTCTCAGAGAAAAACAATAGAGGTGATAATTGCCATGTGATAGCATTTCTGGCCTTCATCCCCTTTTGTCCTTCAGAGAGCTCCTGGTGAGCATTCTTGCTCCCTGATTTTGTAAGTCTTCATGTTTGCTACAGAGTAACTTGAACGTGCAATAATGCTGATGTTTGTGAGATTTTTTTTTATAGGCTTCCTAGGATTAATTGGCATGATTGTTAGAATTCCTGGAAGATTGCATTTTGGGTTCTAATGATTTGAAGCATTTATTCAGGGAAAGATGAGGCTGGGGGTGAGATTTCTGAAGCTGACTGCAGAAGTATATAGATTCTCATTGACACTTGCCTACAGGATGGGAAAGCAACAGGGAGGCGTTAGTGGGCACTCTACCCCCTCTTTAAACTATTGATGATGGTAGAAGCGATTTTTGATAGTAACAAAAGCGAGTGACCAGCTGTTTAGTACCATCATCTCTGACACTCAAGACATCCCAGCAAGGTAGATATCATTACTATCGTGCAATGAGAAAACTAAGGCTCAGGAAAGTGAGGTGACTTGTCCAGGGGTCTTGCGATGAGAGAGTGGGAAGGAACATGGGCCCTGCCTGGCCACCTGGGTCTCTGTCCCCAGAGCCCATGTCCCTTGTATATGCCACACTGCTTCCTGCAAAGATTTCCAGGCCAACCTGTGGCTTCTCCCCAGTAAAAATGCGTGGTGTGGCCAGAATGTGGAGGGTGTCCCCTGCTTGTGTGTGAGCTGCCTGTAGAAGCAGGAGCATGGTCAGGGGTGAGGGTGACTCTGAGCAGAGATCTGTGGCAGGCTGTAAGTCCAGGAGGCAGGACTGCCTACTAGTAAGGGGTTCAGGGCCAACTCCAGCCAAAGTGACAGGCCTGTGCCACAAGCAGCCCCGTCTCCACCGCTGGGTCCCAGGCAGGAAGACAAGGGCTCTTGGGCGGCTGTTCCTCAGCAGTGTTCTGTAAGGAGAAATGAGGGTTCGTAAGCATCACATGTGTGTCCTCGCGTCGGAACAGTTACCCTCTTTCCAGAAACATCTGAAGGCCTCCTTACACTTTTCATTTTGATTTACAAAAGAATCCATCCAGTCCACGTGCTAGGCTGCGGTCAGTGTAAAGCTGCCAGCTGGACCTGTGGTGCAGACTGAGTGACTCCTGCTTCCGTGGCCCTCCTGGGTGAGAGTCCCCATCCCCTGAGAACTGGAAATGGGAGGAGCAGCAGCTATTGGCCTCCCTGGTGTCTCTCCCTGGACCTCTGCTCAGGAGAGGAATCCTAGCAGAGACAGCAGCTCGCGGGGCATTCTGAATATCAGGACTGAAGCAGCTTCTGGGTCATTTCAAACATGCCACAGTCTCCAGGGCGTTTTTCTGTCATCGGGGTCCAGATGAACCGAGCCCAGGCATCTGCGGGGTGTGCATGGGTATGTGTCTGTTTTCTTTTCTCGGGGGTTTTCAGCCTAGTGCTTAAGAACAAAATCCTCCTTGGAAGTCGTCCAGTGCCCAGCGGGGGGTGCTTTGTGCTGCCAATTAAGACTTCTCTGGGATTGGAGTCTTGGTATGGAATGCCTGGGGAAGCTTCGCTTGCACTAGTCCAAGGAAAAGGGGCTGTAGGTCCTACCTTGCTGTGTGGAATGTGGGGCGGACATGGAGTGCTATTTCCCTGGGATCAGGAAAAAGACACCCCTTTTCTCTCAGTGCAGGAGTAGAGCATTGCAGCAGGACAGAGCGAGAAGAGAGACCAAGAGAACAAAACTGGAGCAGGAAGCCTTAGTTTAGAAGTGCTCTGTGCCCAGCGAGAGGCCGGCGGCCTTGCTTCCAGACGGCCAGCGTCCTGTGGAAACGGTGTCCATTGTTAAAAGTGCAGAGCTTGCAAGTGGGCAGAAACCAGTGCCAGGTCACACACGACTTGAAGGGTAGGAAGCCAGACCTGGCTGCAGTGGGTTTTGTATTTTACTGACTGACCTGTTGATCCATTGAGAAGCTGGGGATGGAACCCAGGGCCACATGTGTGCTAAGCAAGAACTCTACTGCCAGGCCACATGCTCAGTCCTTATTTGGGTTTTTAAAAATTTATTTATAAAGTTTCTTTGTCATTTAGATCCATTGAAATGTAGGTGTTAACTAGAAGCTGTGTTTTCAGTCTTAATCAGTAAAAATCTCTTGAGATTCTGGAAGACCACCAGCCTTCCTAAAAATGACTTGTGTTTTGCCACCAAGTTGTGGTTTTAGACAGTGATAGATAAGAGCATTTCTTCACTTTCTTGTTGAAATGCATTATCTGGGTTCATCAAAATTGGGTATCCCCGGGGCTGGGGAAGCTGAGGCAGCAGGATGGCAAGTTCACAGCCAGCCTCAGCAACTTAATGAGGCCCTGAGCAACTTAGTGAGACCCTATCTCCAACTGAAAGATAAAAAGGACGTGAGGATGTGTTCAGTGGTTAAGGGCCCTTGAGTTCAATCTTTGGTATCAAATTAAAAAAGAATTAGGTATTTCATTCTTTGTGGACAAGAGCCAGGTGGGGCTTGGCTGCCTGTGGCGCCTGCAGGGCTCCACTCAGCACCCAGTTCCCGGTTGATGCCCGGTAAGTGTTTGTTGAGAGGATAATTGTTTAATCTAGCATGAGTCACCCTGACTGTCATGACAGACGAAGTCATCAGAAAAATCTCTGGTCATGCATAAGAGCTCCCTGCCAAATCTCTGTTCTGATTGCTAAAGTTTGGGATCTCTTTGCAAAATTTTGGAAAACCATCTCTGGACTCCAAATTGCCTGATGAAAGACAGAATTGTACCTTCTTCTGTTCAGAGTCATTCTCTGACCATAAGAAGATTGTCACCTTTCTTGGTCACCAGTCTCCACTGCAGAAAACTTATTTTGTCCAAAATTTAAATGGGCAAGGATTCTTGAATGCACATATAATGGAACTGAAGAGCCATTTTATTTTCACAACTGTGGAGGTTTTGGATTTGGGCATGGGGGTAGCAAACTGAAGAAATGGAGGAAGGGGTGACTTTTATCCATTTATACACCAAAGGCACTTGACCTGCCTGAAGTGCTAAAAAATGTACAGTGTTACTGTGCCATCTCCCACAGGCCAGTCCCCTGCCACTTCTAAAATAAAGAGTGTTATTTTCACTTGTGTCCAGAGGGACACACTTCCTTGATGCTCCCTGCAGGTGACTGACGGAATCCTCCTGTGGGGAGGCACAGGGCTGCTCTCTCTGCCCTTCTTGCTGCAAATTTCTTCTTTCTGTCCTTCGTTAAGTTCCAGTAAATCCTACTTAATTCATAAGAGCTCTTGGCTCTCAAAAGGAAATGACTCATTTTATTTTTGTAAGTATAGGACAATAGTAAGTTGTTTGTTTTCTTTTCTTTTTTTTTTTTTTTTTTAAAGTGTAACGTTTTGATGCAAACGTGGGAATGATGACATCTTGAAAGGGCTGGGGTGGATCACACTGAGTCTCCGCAAAACAAACGTCTTTCCATTTGAGATGTGCAATTGACTGAGGCTTATCAAATGCTTTCCCACTTTCACAAGGCACTCATGTGCATTCTGCTTTGTCTCTGTGCTTTGTGCACAGATTGAACACAGTGCAGGCAGACTGAACAGGTCAGCACCCAGGCGAGGGGAGCGCAGCCTCGAAGCCCTTTCTCTCCTTTCACCTCCCTTTTCACACGGTGGGTCTCACCAGGGCCTGACGTGCAGCCGGCTTCTTTCTTGTAACTGCATTAATTATTGATATGCGCTGGACACATAGGGGCCCAGCAGTTCTCCAGCTAGTGTCCTTTGGCCTTGAAACTTGCACAGGGTCCTGCTTAGGTGCCAGGAGAGTCAGCCCGGCCACTCACTGCATGCCAGCTTCCTTCATGTCCCTGAATCCCTGAATGTGTTTCTTCCTGGGCAGAATTGGGGAAATGATTTTTTTTAAAGAGGACATGAGGTTTAAGTGGAAAAATCTCTATAAAGTGCAAATTGTTCCCCACGTGTTAACTATTTCAGCCATGGCTGTTCCCGGCATCCTCTGTTGCTTCTTCCAGGCAACAGATTGAGCGTTAATCATTAGGAAATTGGCCAGTGTTTACTCTAATTCACTAATAGTCATAGCTTTTCAGCTCCATAAGGGTGTTTTTATGTAATTCTTTAAATTGCAATGAACTTGCCATGAACTCCCAAAAGGACACCACGGAGGTGACACTCTGCGCTGCGTTCTGCTGCTGCAGAGCCTCCTGGGGCCCCGTCAGCCGGGCACACATAAGAGCTTTGGAGTGTGGACTAGGTCCTTGGAGAGAACACTCCCATGGAGCCACGTAAGCGTGTGGCTTTTGTCATTGGAAGAGCTCAAGCTTTAGGTACAAAGGTTTCTGTACCTTTTGGGCTGTAATCCCAAGTTTCAGAGCTTCATTGCTCTCCTAGAATCTATTTCTTTGTCCCCAAATCAAGCATTAAAAACTCATCCTTTGGGCTGGGGATGTGGCTCAAGTGGTAGCGCGCTCACCTGGCATGCATGCTGCCTGGGTTCGATCCTCAGCACCACATACAAACAAAGATGTTGTGTCTGCCGAAAAAATAAATATTAAAAATTTTCTCTCTCTCTTTCTCTCTCTCTTTGGAAAAAAACCAAAAAACTCATCCTTTGACTTTAGGACGTTCTCATGCAGATTCCAGTTGTGAGGCTCTGGCTGTATAGATCAAAAGCTTCCTTTGTTACCAAAAAGGCGGAGTGAACAGCATATTAAAATAAATGATCAGGTTGTGGCTCAGTGGTAGAGCACTCGCCTGGCATGTGCAAGGCACTGGGTTCGATCCTCAGCACCACATAAAAATAAATAAATAAAATAAAGACATTTAAAAATAAATAAATAAAATAAGTGATCATCAAAATTGATAAATTATATTACTGTGTTGTGTAGTGTACGGATATATAACAAGAAATCCCACTATTGCGTATGATTAGAATGCACTAATAAAAATTTTTTAAATAATAAAATTTCTCCTATAATGGGGAAAACAAATCATAATAATGATCATTTTACTTGTGTTTGCTCACTCAGAGAGTGAGGTGAGTTTTCAAAAGCCCCCACCCAGGCCGTTTTTAAAAACACACCAAGAGTTTACGAACAGGACGTTTGGAAGCCACAGAGAAGAAAGAACAGAGGCCGGGCCCCAGAAGCAGACAGAGGAGGGGGAGAGAAGCCAGGAGGGCAGGGGGAGCTGCAGCTGGGGAGGACAGTGGCAGGAGACACTGGTGGCCCTGAGGAGCTCAAGTGATTTAATCCAGGGTTCCGCTGTCACGGGCTCCAGCTCAGTGGCAGTGGTCCTGCGGCTCCTGCACGTGAGATTTGGTTCCTCCCTCCATGGAGTGTCCCCTGCAGCTCCTGAGATGGGCTGCTTTGGGCCCTCCCTTCTCGGCGTGGTGTGTGGGCTCCTGCTCTCTGCCTGCTCTCCTGGCGTCTGCCACCTGTGACAGACACAGTGGCAGCTCTCAGTCTGTTCCCTGGGAGCCCTTCTCACTCTCCTGTCCCCTTCCTTGCTGCCTCAGTGGGTGATTTCCTCCATGTCCATGGCTCAGCGGCCCCCTTCAGTGGCCGTCTCAGGAGTCACAGACCTGCGTGTGCACCCCCCACACCTCCACTCCGCGTGAGCCGGAGCAGCCAGGTGGGCAGATGTGCACCTCTTCACCACCTCTTTTCCTCCTCTCTTCAGAGCAGGTGGGATGTCAGGGCAACTCAAGTCTCTTTCTGTGACAGGGTCAGAGTAAGACACGTGCATGCACTTATCCATTTATTTATCCTTTCCTATAACAAATCTGTATTGAGCCTCTTTATGAGGCTCTGCAAAATATACAAAAATAGATGAGGTGAGCTCTCGAGAATGGCTTATGTTGAAGGTAAAAAGTTTCTAGGGACACCTGCAAGGCAGTTATACGCTCTTGGTGAGTTCCGGGTACTATAACAAAGTATCACAGACCAAGTGGCTTATAAACAACAGTGGTTCAGGACACAAAGTCCCAGAGCAGGTGCCAGCATGGTGAGGTCCTGGTGAAGGGCCTCTTCTGGGATGCACACTGTGTCCTCATGTGGTGGAAAGAGTGAGAGAGCTCTCTGTAGACCCTTTTATGGGGCACTAATTACGATCATGAGGTCTCCACCCTCATGGCCTAATTATCTTCCAAAGTCCCCAGATCCAAGTGCCATATCTCTGGCATCAGGGTTCCAACACAGGAGATTCGGAGGACACAAACCCTCACTCTATCGCATGTTCTATCAGTCCTCCCTGCGCCCAGCTCTGCTGCCTGCCTGTGGGTCTCCTGGGAACAGGGTTTCCTTTTCTAGAGCAGGCCCTTCTGCCTGGGTAATCACAACACATTCAAGTTCTTCCTTTGATCTTTCCCAGAAATTTCAATCATTACAAAAGTTCCTTCCCCAGCGCCCCTTCCCAGATTCCAACCACGCTCATCCTCTGGTTATAAGGAATGAGCATGAGTGCTCACAGGGGCAGTGACTCTAGATGGTGGCGTTTTGCACATGGCAAAGCATTTTCTATCATTACCTGTGGCATCCTATTTGTGTTTGTCCCAGGTGTACCTTTAGGCCAGTGCTCTCCAGTATCCGCACTGTTGGCCTTTGGGCTGGCTAATTCTCTGTGTGGGGCTGTCCCGGGCATTGTAGGTTATTTAGCAGCATTTCTGGTCTCCATCCCCTAGATTCCAGTAGTGATCCCCTTCCCAAGGGGTGACAACCATAAATGCGTCTAAACATTGCCCATGTCTCGCGGGCGTTATCATCTCTGGCTGCCTGGCACTGCCAGGCAAGGGAGGCACCCTCAAGGTCGGGTCGCACGCCTGTAAGCCCCAGGGTTTGTTGGAGATCTTATGGCTCCGTTTCCTCTGTGACTCGCACTGACCACCCCAATTATAAGGCACTGGGCAGGACATTGATTCCAAGTGGCATCAAGTGTCACTCTGAAAGCCTTTGATCTCTGCAGGTAGGATTCTAGCACAGCTCTATCTCCACCCACCTGGAAGTGGACGACCTCTGTATGTGTTTTTACACTCAGCAATGAAGTAGGATTGCAGTAGGGAGATGTCATTGTCCTCCACTTCCCCCCTCTCAGCAGCATCAAGCGGACCAGCTCTTCTGAGCGCGTATCTCCTGGGGGCCGGCGGGAGAGCTCTGGGGACTCCAAAGGCAGCCGGAACCGCACAGGCTCCACCAGCAGTTCCTCTAGTGGCAAGAAGAACAGCGAAAGGTAAGGATTCCCCCTGCCGCTGCCAGGCCATCTGACAACCCTGGCCCCAGGGACAAATCAAAGATCCCTGTGTGCAGACAAGCTGGGGACTCTCAGGCGCAAGGTCAGAGTGCTGGTCACACCATTTGAGGGCAGCTGTAGTCAGAGTTCACTAAGTCCTCATCCAGGGAGCTCACCTGCCCTCCCGACTCCCAGTGCAGGTCTGGGCAGAGTAAGCCACTGCTGGCAATTTGCAAAGCGACCAGGGAGCCCAGGAGGCGGTTCTGAGTTCCCAGATGAAGTGCCTTGTTCCTCTAGAACACCTGCTGCCATCTTAAAACTGACCTTAATGGAATGTTTTAAGTTTGTCAGCAACATTTTCTAATATAGAATGGGTCAAAAGTTACAATTTGATAATTGGCCAGAGACTGCTTTCAGTATTGAGTTGACACAAGGAATATGGACCACTTTCCTTCCTGGTTTCCACCTCCCTTTTTATGAGGTTGGTATTTAATGGATCATAACCAACATCTGTGACGTTCTACTCATACATGCTACTTTTTGGCGTTTTAACAGCTTGTTTTGTATGTAAGAATGAATTATGTAGATGAGGTCAGTTTTTCTGTGTGTATCTGCCCAACGTGTGTTGTTCTAAGTTTTCAAACATTGTGCTTTGATTTTATCCCTTCTGTTTAGCAAAGCTCAGGAAGGAATTTCAGTTTCAGAGGCTAAACATGTTTCTTTTCAAATGTTCACGTAAGAAGGCTTAGTCATAATGCAGCCGTCTCCAACCAAGGGTTGTACAGGTTCCAAGTCTGTAAATCCGCTGTGCTTCATTCCTGTTCAGGACACAAAACTCTTTTTCAGTTTCGTTCCTAAAAGGTATTTTTTGCAGAAAAAAACATAGACACTTATCAATCTACAGCAGGTCAGTTAACAATTTCAGAAACCATTGACATAGGTTCTGTCTTCTAATTTAGACAGTACTTTTTAAAATTTTTTCCCCTAGTAACTGGGGATTGAATCCAGGGGCACTTACCACCAAGCCACATCCCCAGCCCTTTTATATTTTAGGACAGGATCTCGCTAATTTGCTAAGACTGGCCTGGAATTTGCAATCCTCCTGCCTCAGCCCCCAGAGTTGCTGAGATTATAGGCCTGCACCACCACTTTGGGCTCTGTTAGTACTTGTTATCAGAAGATTATGCTAACGGGGTGATAATGCTTTGGAAATAAGGCCAGGTGGTCACAATGGCAGCGGAGTGAGCCAGGGGGAGGTGCAGTGGCTCTGAAGGCTTGAGTTCCTGGTTAGCCTAGAAGATGACCTGAAATGTCTAGATCTTGGCCGTTCATATATACTTGGCTACTCTTCAGCCCATCTGATTTTTATTAAGAATTTCCAAAAAGAATCTGCATTGTGTAAACTCCAGATCTGTTTTATCTTTTAAATCCTATGGCTTTGGTAAATGTGCTGGGTAAATATTTCCACAGAAGATATTTACAAAGGGATTTTTGAGAAATGCCACAGTAGGAAATTTTGATTTGGAAGTGAGGGACTGGAAAAGTTTACTAATCATTTCCTAAAATAGTTCAGGCAACTCAAAGTGGCCATTTAAAAATAAATCCTTTTCCTCTCTAGAACTTAGGGAGGGTGGAGGCCAGCACAATGTGAGCTGTCCAGTTGCCGACAACCTCCAGAGAGTGTGGCATCTTCCCCGGGGTGACTGCTGGTACTGACAGGGCCTGGGGCCCAAGGAAGTCACAGCAAAAAAGCAGTTAGGAAGCAGCAGGAGCAAAAAGTCAAGGTGGACGTCCAGGCACTGCCTGACCCCTTTCCTCCATTCTTGTCTCCATTCCCCAGGGGCAGCCCCCAGCCTGGCTGCTCTGACCTCACTGAGGAAGCCTGCCTGGGGGTGTAGACAGGTGCAGAGGAATGAGTAATCCACGGGATTCCTTCTCAAACATAGCTACTCACAGGTGGCCTCAAGAGTCTGGCCTCCACTCTCACTAGCTCGCCTGTGTCCACTCTTCCAGTGGCCACCTCCTGTTTCAGAAGACTAGCTTGTTGGTTACTGTCGGCAGCAAGACAGAAGGCGAAGGCATGGAGGGCTGCTTTGTGAGCCAGGCTCGGCCTTCGCTGCTCCAGCTGGGTTTCGTCCTCTGGGAATTCTACACTGATGCCCTTGAATCTTACAAATGAGTGAGCCCCTAGGAAGCACCCGGCACAGGGGGTGGTGCTCAATAGATGCCCCCATTGCTGTGGTGGAGTCACAAAGAGAAACTCATGCAGAGCACAGGACAGTGATTCTCCACTTGACTTTCCTCGTGTAAGTGAGGGTGTTCAGTGACACCTCAGGTCGTCAGTCTCATTTGCCTAAGCAGCACAGTCCTGTGGTATGGCCCAGATTTTGACACAATCCAGCCATGGTTGGGGGGACGTGAAGTGTGATGTGTCCCTATAATTCCCCCAGCTGCTGACAAAGTGGCACAGCATGGGAATCCACAGGCCAGGATGGCTCCCAGCCTGCCATGGCTGGAGGTCCTGCCCCTTCCTCTCCTATAAGCTCTTTGGGAAGCACGTGAGTACACGTGAGCTCACAGGCGAGCTCGGATTTGGCCTAGCCGAGAAGGAGTGCGTCACCCACACAGCAGTGCTGTGACTCGGGACAGCTGCAGATTGCTAGCTGTGAAGTCTGGTGTTCCTGCCTGTGAGCAAGGCTGTCTGTGGCACATAGACACGTCTGTACAAATCAGAAGACATTCCCTTCACTCAAAATATAATTCCCCATCGGCATGTGTATTTCTCCTCAATAATAATAACAGCAAAAGCTGTTCTGTATACATTGTTATCACTTGAACTGTGGAACAGAAAATAAGTGGTTTTGAAATCCTAAACATTCACTTTTTCCAAAACACAATAATTTATTTTGAAATAATTAATGTATTTGTTTTCATAGAAACTCTTTATGATAGTTTTTGTGTTCTTGTTGCTATATCCCTCATCTTTAGGACTGGTCACTGGATTTGACAGTTTTCTTGTGACAAGTAGATTCTTAACCTTCATTTTAGAATGCTTGCCATTTTAAAATATTTTGCTTATAGCAAGCTGCAAAATTTTAAGAACATTTAATCTTTGCACTGACAAAGTTTTCATTAAAAACAAAAGCAATGTAGAGCAATGTGATCTATTACTTTATGTATTATTGATAGTAGATGAATATTAATAATTATGCAGTGGTTCATGTCATCATGAAGCACTTAGTAAATTTAAAGAGGTAATCAGCAATAACATTCCAATGGCAGACTTGTAGTTAATGTCCTAATCCAATGAAGGACTTTTCAAAAATTTTAAAATAAGCATTTTCCATCGAATAGAAAAATAGCTACTTATTTAGAAGCACAGTTTATGCTACCTGTTGCTAGATCAATCAAGTGTTTCAGTTAGCACTCTGGTTCCCCCTTTGCAATTTCTGAGGAAGGAGATAAGTCACCTTCATTAGCAAGACACCATCTAAAGGTTGTAAGGGGCTGATTCCTAGAACAAGAGATGCTTCCCCCTCTGCTGGAAACTTGGTTGTAACACACCTACACATTGTCCATCTTTAGAACGAACATATCAAATACAGCATCCAGCAAGCAGCGTTGCCCCAGGTGCAGCGCCCCTCTGTGCCCAGCGCCCCTCTGTGCTCAGCAGCCCTCCGGCCTTACGAGACTCTGAGGTCAGGAGCCACTGCCCAGAGCCCCTCCCTCCTAAAGCCCCAGCATGTGTGACACGGTCTCTGGCAGCTCCCTTGAGCTCCTGAGGGCTCAGAGTTGTTTTTCTTTAACTGTGGCGCCACTGAGCTATAATCTAAATCCTAATCCTCAGCCCAGGGTTCATGGCCTCCATATTCTGTCTCCTCACTGCCCTTGGGCTCTGACATCCGCGCCTCTCCACGGCTCTCACTTGCTTCCAGCAAGACTTTTTTCTCTCTTTGAGTTACTTTATTTATTACACAAGTAACCTGCTTTAGAACATCCAGATGTACAAAAAGCAATGAAAATCACCTATGATCTGGCTCAAGGAGCTCAGAGCTGTGACTTGTCACATTTCCACCCTGCCTGTGTTGCTGGGGTGCTGTACGGGCGGTGGGCACTTCCGACGTAATCTACATTCTTCTGCGTGTCTTTTGCAATCCTGTTTTGTTGCTCTGTGAATATGCCTCTTTCAGCAGACATACTTTCACACAGTGTGATTTGTTATTTTTGTTTAAAAACATTTAAAAAAAATTTTTTTTAGTTGTAGATGGACACAATACCTTTATTTTTATTTATTTTTATGTGGTGCTGAGGATCAAACGCAGCACCTCACACAAGTGAGACGAGTGCTCTATCACCAAGCCACAGCCACAGCCCTAAAAACTTTAATATGAAAATAATTTCACACGAAAATAAAAATAGCACAAGGAGCACCTTACAGCATTGGTTTAGTTGGAGGTTGTACATGCAGCCGAGTGCACCTTAGTGGGACAGCCAGCTGCCAACAAGGTTTTCCTGATCCAGTCAGACCAGCCCAACGTCCGGAAATGTGCAGCTCAGAGTAGTTACTCAATAAATGTCACTGAATGGTTTATCCCATTTAATATAGCCAAAGAAGGTCAGAGTCGTGCTGCTTCGTAGCCACCACCAAGTTTGATTCCAGTTCTGCCACTTTTTGTTGTATGATGGTAAATTACTTGATTTCTTCTGGGAATTTCTCAATGTCAGTAAAAAATAGTGCCTACCTCCCAGGTGTTGTGAGGATTTAAAAGACCAGATATGCAGAACCCAGCACACCTTGCCTGCAGTTGGCAGTTAGGCGGCCTCCATGGCTGCCATCCCCACCCCAGAACACTGAATCGCTGTTTGTGCTGTCGCGACACACAGCTGAAGTGTCTCTTCCTGGGGACATTTTGTAATTCCCCAACTCACTGGGTCTGTCCTTACCCAACCTGAAAAAAGAGCAATGAGAAACTGGAAATTTGTGTCATCTTACTTATTCAGTCCCCAGCACTGCTTAACTTAGCACGGGCTGTGTGCACAGCGTGGTGCGAGACAGGGCCAGCAGTAGAAAGGGGCAGCATGAAGGGACTCATCCTCTCTGCAAAATTAATGACACAGTGACAGATAAGGGCCAATTTCCTTTAATTTTCCCAAGACCCAACACAAACCAGTAAGCAAAAGATAACATAATAGAAACCTGGGTAAAGGGTTTGAACTCACAGTTCCCTGAGAAAGAGATTCAGATGGCTAGCTAGCTAACACCATTGAATGGTCTTAATTAAAGAAATGCTACCTAAGCAAGCTGAGAGCATCCTGAGAGCTTGGACAGGGAGTTACTCTCAGACAGATGCCTTCCAGCTCTCAGTAGGTGCCAGGGCGTAACCTCTGCCAAGTGACGTGTGTGCCTGGGACCTGGGGGGGTGGGGTTGAATGTGCTGGGTGCCCCTGTCCAGGAAGCCTTCCTTCACATGGTCCCTCTCCTGCCGCTAACTTGTCTCTGACCCTGACTCCCACCCAGCTCCCGGGCTCCCTCAGGCTGGGAGGGGAGGAGACATGTGGCTCCTTAGCCTTGTGCCTTGGGCACCTTGCACAGTACCTGGCACCCAGTGTGTGGTGGGTGGATGAGGCTGCTGAGTGCTCAAGACGACCAGAGCCATTTAAGACCAGGTCAACAGCGCCACCTATGGGTAGGCAATTTAACACCACCCTTGCAGAAACATTCCCTCTGGGTGGAAATCAGGTGACGTAAAGTAAGCATCTTTTTCCTGAAAAGATGGCTTCACCCTTCAGGCTGTGAGGTCATTTACCTTTGGGTATATTCTTAAGTGATCAGAGCTAATATTCTTTAAGTTGTTTCACTTCTGTGACTATCAGGCGAGGAGCCCAGAAAGTCAGTTAGGTTCTTGTCAGTGATATTGGAGGAAGAGTGAAGTAGTATAATTTATAAGGAAGTGTGAGGCACTGTGTTACACTTCTCATTTAATCCTGCCAGTCCTCACAACACAGTGGTCCAGTTTCTATTTTGTAGATGAAGGAGACGAGGCTTATGGAGGGAAAGCACCTTGTCCCAGCACCCCCCACCCATCAAAATCTGTGCTCCCCTGCTGAGTGAGGCTCAAGCTATTGGTTCTCATTGGCAGTGTCTGTGAGGCAGTAGTTGGGTCCCCATCAGAGTTTCCAGTGGCTTCTGAACATTTTTAATAGGTGCTGCCTGAGAGACCCTGGCCCAGTAAAAGCCGTGTGGAGCCATTATTCACGTGGTAGGGTACTGTGACTTCCCGTGATGATTTTATCTCCTCTCATGGAATCCTTTCCAAGGAGAGCCGCATTGTGCCGAGAGCCGGTGGTGTGGATGAGTGGCAGGGAGGTGGCATGCTGAACTTGGTAGTGGCTCCTCCTGACCACACCGTATTAATCATTTTAAAAATGAGGTGCTCTGCTCAGACAGCATCTGGCTCCTGCCAGCCTGCCAAGGGCCAGTGCCAGGTGCTGTGAGGTCCTTCCTGGGTCACAGTCTGTCTGAGGCCTGACACAGGGCTCAGCCTCCAAGCCCTGTCAGGACATAGAGTGAGTTGGTCCCCCGGATGTTGGTGTGAGCGCAGCTCCCCACGGGGACATGCTGTCTGTCACATCAGGTCCTAGCAAGCTGTCCCCTGCACTTTCCTCCCTGTGGACACACTGCAGAAGAAAAGGAAACAGCCACCCAGAGTCCAGGTGGGCACTCGGCCCTCACGGGAGGCATCAGTGGCCACTTCCTCTGTTGGTGGCAGCTGCGGAGTCCTGCCTTCACCGCCCACACACACATCCAGCTGCGGGGACCTCTGAGCGTCCCAGGGGCTGCTTCTGTCTTGGACACACCCTTCCTGCTGACGCAGGCGGTGGGGCTGCAGGGCAGCATGTCTACTCCAGAGGTGCTGCCGGGCCAGGGCAGCCAGGAGGCCAGGCTGGCCACTGGGGGCCCTCCTGCCCTCCCTGTGGGCAGTGCCTATGCACTCTGGGCTGGCCGGGCAGGAGGAGGACACTGTTCCCTCTAGGATAGGACAGGGAGCCCCACCCCAGCTGAGCTGCCATGTCACCCACGTCACTTTTCCACCTAGCACACGTTGAGGAATAGGGTCATCAGACGAATGACACCACGCCTAGAGAGGCCATCGCCCCATTCTCAGCAAGTCCACACCTATGCTTGCCCCCTGGGCTCAGGGAGGTGCTCAGGGCACAGCTCTGGCTGACGGGCTCTGATGGGGCCACAGCGCCTTCAGCTGTGGGCCATCGTCACCACCTATCATGGTGCCTGGCCGAGGAGGTGCTCAGAAGAGCCTGTGTCATTTCTCAGGGGGCTCTTATGACCTTCACCTGTGGGCGCAGGTGAACTGGCCTGCCCTCAGCCCCTCCTCCTGCCCGTTAGGGAAGGTGCTGGTGCGTTGGCAGGGAAAGGGGTTTTGAAGTGAGTTCATGGTTTCTTTTTCTTTCTTGATCTTTCGTTTGTTGTTTTTGTTTTTTTTAAAGAGAGAGAAAGAGAGAATTTTAAAAATATTTTTTTTTTCAGTTTTCGGTGGACACAACATCTTTGTTTTATTTTTATCTGGTGCTGAGGATCGAACAGCGCCCTGCGCATGCCAGGCAAGTGCGCTACCGCTTGAGCCACATCCCTAGCCCCAAGAGTACACGTTTTCTATGAAAAAGTAATTTTCTAAAATAATGAAGCAGAGCAGTAGCACATTTTCTAAATTCCGCACCAAGAAGTGATCATAGTTTAGATGTGAGGAAGCAGCTCTTTGGTGCCACCTCAGTCCCCCGGCTCTCACTGATCTTCATTGTTTACATTCACATTACCTTTTTATGACTTTTAATAGAAGAATTTCTGAAGGCCAGGCATAGTGACTCACACCTGTCATCCCAGCTACTTGGGAGGCTAAGGCAGAAGGGTCACAAGTTCAAGGCCAGACCAGGAAATTTAGCTAGACCCTATCTCAAAATAAAGGACTGGGGGTGCGGCTCAGTGTTGGAGTGCCCCTGGGTTCCATCCCAGTACTGCAAGAAAGAGAATGAGCGAGAAGATGGGCAGAGCAGTCTTCTGCCTGGCTCTTGGAGCACAGCACCAGGGGCCTGCGGGTTCCCTGTTTGGGGGATCAAGTTCCCCCATGGATTTTCTCTTTCTCAGATGAGCGTAATCCCTAATTGAGTTTTTGCATTTTAGAAAATGTCCCAGTTGTTTATGTCTGTGCTCGTGGCTTTTGCATCTTTCTACCTTTGGGATCATTATGAGGAAAGAAATAGTTGCCTTCCCTGAGCATCTGCATCTGCCTCAGTTTTGGGTTTCCATAAGCACCAGAGGCCGAGTACTCTATAAAGAAAAGAGGTTTATTTTGGCTCATGGTTGTGAAAAGTTCAGGATGGGGCAGTCACATCTGGCAGGGTCCTAACACAGCCGCCACATCCATGGTGGGAGCATGCACAGAAGTGGCCGAGACCCTGAGTGACCTTGGTTCATAATAGTCCTCTTTTGAGGTAACTGGCCCAGTCCTGAGAGCCCTGGCTCACTCTGGGACACCTAATCCAGGCTCTCGAAAGACAAGAATCCATTCATGAGGGTGGTGCCCTCATGATCTCACTGTCCCTTAAAGATCCCACGAGTCCTGACACCATCACAATGGAGACCACAGCAGCACCCTGACCTTGTCTGGAGTGGAGGTAGTACTGTCCTTGCCAGTGGCTGACCTGTCGGGGCCTGAGCAGTGGCCCCACTCTGCTGTGGTGTCCGAGGGTCTGTAGTGGAAGTTTTGCTGGTGGAACTCTAGCCCTGCAAGTGACGTTGGTCCTTCAGAGGCCCGCCCCTCCAACCCCTGAGAGACTTGGTCCGCAGGTGCAGACACAGGTGGGTTCAGCCTGCTTGGTGGGGTCAGCTGGGCAGCTGGGGTCAGTTCCCCCACGTCTCACATGACGTGCCTCTGGCCTCCCTCCTGTCTTCCTCAGAACGATCATCTGCCCAGGAGAAGAGCACACCCACAGGTCTCTCATCAGGAAGTTGTAGCTTTAAATTAGGTCTGTCGGAAGAGCGTGGAGAAGAGAAACCATTTCACACATTCAATAGAGCCGTCCTTGAATGTTCCCCTCCTCTCAGGAGTAGCACAGCTTGGTGACAGACGGTTCCAACGTCTTGTACCTAGTTTTGGACATTTTGTTACCTGTGTTCCCTTTGCGACCACGCTGGTTTTGCTGTTCTTATTAAGGCACATCGTTGCATGGCTTTCCCGAGGTCCACCCCTGCGGCGTGGGCTGAGGGTGGGTCAGGGAATAAGACCAAACACCCAGGCACCTTTTAAAAGATGTTCTTGGTTTATTTCCACAGCAAACCCAGGGAGCCCGTGTTCAGTGCAGGTAAGTCTGATTTAATTTTTGTATGGGTGTCCCTCCCTCCCTTGGTCGGCCTTAATAAGTGGCTATAATGTGGTTCTTGACCGAGGGGCAGATAAGCAGTAGCTGTCTCGGGGTCAGGTGGTCCTGGTATTTGGGGACTAGTGGTAACGGGCAGCCTGGTGCACGGCCACACGCTCAGAGAACAGCAGGATCGTCATCCAGCAGTCACAGGGCCGGACCCTCACCTGCCCACTCTAAAACCCATCTAAGACACGCCAGGAAAGAGCTCAGAGTGGTGTGCCACCGCGTATGTGCATTAGAACCTCTAGGGCAAAGACTTCTGGCCTTTCATTTTCCCTTACTAACTGGGCTTCTGTCCACATGCGCATTTCTCTCCCAGAGAAGGTTTCTGGTGCGTTGAGCTCTGTAACTTTGTCTAAAAGTAGCCTTACTTTTTCTGCCTATGGTTTCCTAAACTGCAAACTAATAGTTCATGTGTACCTTTCCATGTGTCTTTTTAAAGCACACTTTGTAATAAGGTAAATGCTGGGGCTTTTAGCATTTTAGTCTTATTTTAAAGCGTATTTAAAATGCAAAACAAATTTTTCAGGTGCGTAGCTGGTTAAGTTCATGTAATGTCAATGTCTCCAGTTTTTCCCCCTCAAATTCTAGATTAAAATCCAGAAGGCAGCTTTGTGTCCCTCAGCACGAGCTCTCGTCTCATTCCATTTTCAGGAAGCAGGAGGTCACTCACTGAGAAGGTGACTGCCCAAACTCTCAGGCCCACACCTCGAGCGCCTTGTCAGAGCCCCCCAAATGTCCCCATGTCCCGCGGGAGGCCGGGCAGCTCCTGCCAGCTAGTTAGCCAGCGCCCCCGCAGGCAGGCTGGCCACACTTGCAGCACCCACGTCTCTTTATCTAGCCCTTCAGTCTCTGTCTCCGAAATCACAAGGGAAGCGCCGGGTGACGCACTGCAAAGGTAGGCAGCATTCCGAGCCCGTAGCTCTCTGAGCAAGGCTGCTACCCCGGCTCCAGAGTCCGCTTTCATACAGGCAGACCCTCCTTGTATGAAAACGCTTCTGCGACGCAAACACCCCGTTCATTTCTCGTGAAAGCATCCCTGAGCAGTTCCTCGGGTGGCCTTTAATAAGCAGCTGTGATTTGGATCTTGCCTGATTATTGGCTGATTATAGGAATTCTTAAAGTCTCCATCAACCTGAAGAGAGCTATAGGGCAGCCCTGGATGTCCCACTGTTTGGCACGGACCCCGCACTGCTGCTGGCCTCTGCCCACTCGTGCCTGCCGGGTTGTGATTGCACGTGGTCATCCTAACCAGCCTGAGAAAAGCATTGCTTTCCCTCGCTGCACTTTGGCTTTAGACGTAGGACATCTGGGCCACTGTACAAATAGCCACACCTGGGCCACCAGTGCTGGGCCAGCATGTGACGACAGCTCACAGTGTAGGCTTCACCTAGGTGGACCGCGTGCCCTCGGTGGCCCTGTGTCAGCCGTGTCCTGTGAGTGCACAGGCAGATCATTCACAGCCTAGAGAGCCAGTGGAGTCACTTTTTGCTTGACTTTAATGCCATCACTCCTGCTTCCCTTCCCAGTAGCGTTGGCTGCTGGGCTTTGAGAGCCCTCACTCGTGGTCACCACTCAGTGTGGGGCGCTGAGTTTTGGGTGGGGCTCGGGCTCGAGACGAGCTCAGCAGCGGATGGGGCATAAGGCACAGATTTGTGGCCAGACAGGAAAGTCCCTGTGGCACTGTGGCCAGGACCTTGGGTAAGGTGGCACCCAGTAGGGCTGTTAGACCTGCCTGGTCTGGCAAGTCAGAGGGCAGGCAGAGGGCAGGCAGAGGGCTGAGATGTGGCTCAGTGGCAGAGCACTGGCCTGGCCTGCGGCGGGCCTGGGCTCCTTGCCCAGCACCACACACACAAGATGGCAGGCACAGGACTGCATGGAGGAAGTGCCAGGTGACATCCAGCTTGGCCCAGGATGGGTTTGGTGGCAATATAGATGACGACCCCCGGGGCCACGAGAGAGCCTTGAATGGCATGGCCTCAGATGGGCAGCTCCCAGCACAGGGAGGGCAGCAGCAGCCACGTGGGGAACATTCTTTTTTTTTTTTATTATTTAATTTTCTTATGTGGTGCTGAGGATTGGACCCAGTGCCTTATGCATGCCAGGCAAGTGCTCTACCACTGAGCCACAGCCCAGCCGGCGTGGGGAGCATTCTAACAGGAGGATTGGTGGAGCGCAGGCTCAGCCTGTGCAGGGTGGGCACGTTTGAAGCTCTTACTTAGAGTCAAGCTGAGCACACAGAGTGGAGATCATCACACGCATGCCTTTAGACTCTAGAGCACATGCACATAATAACATAGATCAGGCCTCTTCATTTTTGAATAATATTGCATGTGGCATTGTTTGAAAATCCTTAGGAATAAGACTTACGAAACTAATTTGTGATTGTGGCACTCACAATACTGTAATTACTCCATGATGTTCCTCACCAGTTTCCTCTCTGCGAATGGTTTTCTGTTGGGTTATGGACAGACAGCGCTGGTTCCAATGGCCTGGTTTAAATGTCATTAAGCCTGGGTCCCTTGTGTGCAGTGGAGCCTCGCTGACTCTGAGCTGAATTCATCAAAAGCTCAGGGAACACCTCCTCTGCTCCTGCTGTGTCCGGGAAATCTAGACAGAACACCCCACGCTGGCTTGTTTATGGACCAGAGGTTTCCCCAGGTTTTCACTTCACCCCTATAAATTTTTAAAATATCAAGTTATTTTAATAGAAATATTCACTCTAGAAAGTTCTGCTTCCTGGTCTCCCTCTCATGGATCTTCTGTTTTCCAGCATCTCCTGGAGCATTTCCCTTATCACGTCACCTTGCATGCGCTCCTCCTGCTGATTCTGTGTGCTTCACATTTGAAAGAATCTGTCCATGTGAAAGATAGATGAAGGCTTGTTTTTATACTTTGATATAGCAAACCAACTTAAATATTGATACATTGGGATTTATACACATTGAACTCAGTAGGAAATTAGGTGGCTCCTTTCCCCTCCTGGAGAGAGAGAGGTGTGAACCCTGAAGTGGCCCGAATAGCTGTCAGCGTCTAGTTCTTTCTGCCTCTTAGCATTTCTTGCATATTAGGTACGTGACACACATGTACCTAAGTAAGCAGAATATCAAAAAAAATTTTTTTTATTTCTAGCCATTTAATTTTCTGTGTCAGCTACTTTTCCCTGGGATAGTGATTAGAAATGGCATATGGGTGAAGTTTTCACTTCTGCAGTGACAAGCTAGAGAGAATATGACATTTGTTTTCAGGTGCACTGGGGGGTCTTACTGACATCTTTGTTCTTTTTGTAGAGGAAGGATATGTGAAAATGTTTCTTCGCGGACGCCCTGTTACCATGTACATGCCCAAAGATCAAGTGGACGCTTACAATTTGGAAGCAAAAGCTGAACTCCCCACCAAGAGGCTGAAGCTAGAATGGGTGTATCCTTTACTCGTTGACTAGGTCTCACACCAGGTGAGCAGCCATGAGTGCTTGAAGTCTAGTTGCAAAATTTCACAGACTATAAGTCCTCTTGAGTTTTTGAAAAAATATTTTACTCTCACTTTTTAAAAGATTAATTTTACAAACGTGGCCTTACGTTACTACCCAGGACAGCATCCTAACATCCTCTAGAGGAGCTGTTAACGTGGGGCTGAACTGACTCGTGGTTTGTGGTTCTTGCTCCAATACATAGACATTGTTTTCTTGAAAATATTAAAAGGTTACATGAGTGTATGAATATATTTGGGGGAGGCAGGAAGATGGATCATTAGTTTATGGCCCGAATTTCAGTCTTTCCAAAAAAAGCTAACTTTGGTTACTTAAAAACACATCAAGAAACAAGCTTAGTGAAAATGCTTAAAAACAGAGAGAATCTGGATTCTGGTGAGAATGAAGGAGCTGGTCACTCTTCACAGCAGCTGTCACGTCCTTGGTAAACCCTGCGAGGACTGTGGAAAGGCCAGGAGCTCTGAGAATTCACCAGGAAACAGCCACAAAAATGCCAGAAAATACGGAGCTCATGAATGAGAAAGTGGGACGGGCTGTCCAAAATGACCAGACCCCGCTGGCAACACGGCTTAGACCCAAACAAAGGGGATCTCCCGGAAGAAGGACCTGCACTCTCCCCTCAGCCAAGTGGGAACGTGGCCATTGTGAGGAGCCCAAGTTCAAGGCCAATACCGAGGGCTTGAGGAGACGTGGAAGAATAAGCACACCTGCACACTGAATGGAGTGAACCCCGAGGCTTCTTAGAGCCGGGTGCAGCAGGAATGCAATCAGCTTTCTTAAAATAGGATGCTCTCCCACCAAGGTCTAGGGTGCCACTGTCTGACCCTGCCCTGTCACTAATGTTCTTGGACTAGAACACTAAGTTTGGAAAAGTGTGCTTCCAGGGACGCAGCCAGGGACGAGGAGCGCGCTTGGGAAGGTGGGGTGGCCGCTGGCTTCTTCTCTCCACTGATTCAGCCACTCATCTCTCACTTTAGAGGAAGGCTGCTGTGCTCCTCTCAGGCTGCAGAGAGGAAGAGCCCTCCGCCACCTCAAGCAAACGCTTATCTGTCACCTGTTCACTGCCAAGCCCTGGGACAAATCGTAAGCCAATGGCTTAAACTGAAGGTGTGGTGACTTCATTTAGAACAATGGCTGTTTCAGATTAGGAAATCATACTTTATCATCTGTACCCAAATTTCTCCTGAAAAGAAATTTTGTTGTTGTTTTAGATTCACATGTTATAAGCGTTTGGCTGCCCCCATTTGGAATCTGTCTTGTCCCATGTCATTGAAGAGATCCATCTCTTCTCTAAGTCAATAGTGGTGTATTAAGTGGTTGATTCAAAACACCTTTATCCAGCCCACTTCTTATTCATATTTCAGAAGATGTAAAACAGTAAAATTTGCTTCAAATAAATGGTATTTTTTTTGCCAGGCTATTTTTACAGCCAAGTTCAAGTGAGGTTTTACACTCAAAATAGTTTTCAAGGTTATTTTTTTAAATATTTTTTTAGTTGTTGATAGACCTTTATTTTATTTATTTATATGTGGTGCTGAGAATCGAACCCAGTGCCTCACAATGCCAGGTAAATACGCTACTGCTGAGCCCCAGCCCCAGCCCCAGCCCCAGTTTTCAAGGTTTAAAAGTACACGTGTCAAAATTTTAACAAGGATAATTAGCCCTAAAGAGCTGGGGCCAGGAAGACCTAAACATTTTGTGTATGCATGGGTGTGTGTGTGTGTGTGTGTACGTATGATCTGTACCTTTTTATGAATACATTTATCATGTTTTTAAGGTTGTTTTTTTTTTAGTAAAAGATTCAGTTCCTAGCCTCATAATTGACTCGATAAAACAGAACTAATTTTTGTATTATTAAAAATTTGCATTCACATTGCATCAGTGACCATGCCCAACTTGATGCAGCCACATATTGGACAGTGAGGGTTTGCAGGTTACCCTGTTTGGATCATAAAGCTGCTGATGTGCCTGCTCTCAAAGGAAAGCCATGTTTACCTTGACGCACACACAGCTACGGGTACCGGGGGCGAGACTGTCGGAACAACCTGTACCTGCTCCCGACAGGGGAGACGGTGTATTTCATCGCCTCGGTGGTGGTGCTGTACAACGTGGAGGAGCAGCTGCAGAGGCATTACTCGGGCCATAATGACGACGTGAAGTGGTGAGTCCTCAAAAGCTGGAGGTGGCATTAGCAGGAAGGTCAGTGTTGGGATGTGAGCCCCAGGGAAGGAAGGGAGCCACAAGCAGGCTCCAGCCGAGCTCTACTCTGGGCATGTTCACTGCTAGCACCTGGCCTGCTGACCCCCTCCAGGTCTAGCTGTCCATCCTCGGGCACAGAGTCTAACCAGCCAGTGACCTCAGCCAATGGCCCTGCAGGCCTGCCCACACGGCTTCTTAACACGTTGCACACAATGGCTATTTGCCTCGTGTTTATGGCTGGTCTACTCTTTCCCCAATTTGTCTACAGCTTTTGGTAAGAATATCATTCCTGGAAGTTTGGAATGAATAAATACATGTAGCATATATGTGTTTGTCCTGGTCAATGAAAAAAAAAATCCCATTGGCACAGATGAGGTGCCTTTCCTATTTAACATTCTCCAGTGACTTCTTAACAAAGGGTGGAGGCTAATTAAGTGGTTCGCAGGTTAAAATGTTTATTTTCCCAGCAAAGGATGCTTTTGCCTTGAGTTTGAAAGTTCTCCAGGAGAAATTCGAGACTGAAGATGAAATGAAAGTGGGCACTCACTGTCCACGGAGGTTGGGGTTCGGGGGCTCATTGTGCCTTCTAAGAAGTCAGGCCTTGTGTTTCTTATGTTTAAATGTTTGACTAGATTGCACTTGGCCAGGGAAGAGCAAGGCCCGCCTTTAAGGGCTGGTGTCTTATAAATATCCTCTTTTCAGCCTAGCAGTTCACCCCGATAGGATCACTATAGCAACAGGACAAGTCGCAGGCACGTCTAAGGATGGAAAAGTAAGTTGTACTATCTGTTCTTATTATTAACACTGCTGATGGCGTCCCCCGCTTGGATCTGAACAGCTGACTCCCTCACCAGGATTGCTTACTGCCACTCACTGTCTCGCTGTGGACTTAAAAAGCAGCGTGTTCTTGCCTAAGACTTCACAATTCTGAACATACCTACTTGCACACACGATAAGCTTTGAAATTGCAGGTGCCTGTTTGATGTGTAAGGTTAAAGCCATAATGAACAGTCAGTTGGGTGTGGGATGTCCTGCGGTTAGGCAGGTCAGTGAGAGAAAGCCAGCACGAGTTAATAGAGAATGACAGTGTTTCCATCTGGTGACTGTCATGTCTTACCAAAAACTCCTGTGGCATGCGATACCTTGTTCACAGAGGTATCACAAATAAGGCTCATATTTGTGTGACCTGTTACTAAAATAACCACATTCAGTACTTTTATTCTTATCAATGAGTTTTCTCTCAGAAAGAATGAATGTGACTGTATTCTAGGAAACATTTTAATAACATTGAATTTTAAACATTAACTGTGTGCTGTTTTCCATTAAAACTCTACACTTGAAAAGAATTAATAGGGATAGTGGAAATCAGACTCCGGTTATGCAAATTCACATAAATGGAACAGGCGCTCATCTTTTTTTGTTTTTACACAGCCTTGAACATTTCTTTGAAATGAGTAGTGACCCTTTGCTCTGCCCTCTGGTGGCTTGATGTTGTATTTCAGTTCTGGCATTGAAATTGAGTCAGAACTTTTAGAACCTGAGAAAATGGTGTAGTTCCCTGAGCTCATCCAGTTTACCCTGGAGGACCGTGCAGACACCCAACTACTCAGAGATAAGGCCGGACCAGAACCCGGTTCACCTAATGCTTCTGACCACCAGAGACAGTGCCCTGCCTTGGTAACAAATCAGCAGGTTGCTCTACAATGCTTTCTTCTATACGGAAGAGAGAAGTTAGTATAAATAACCCTGGTCACAGTTGAGAGGGTTTTGAGCGAGTTATGACAACCCTAAGTTTTATTTATGCATAATCAATAGCCTGATTTGCTCCTGTTGAGCCCAGGCATGTCAAACTCTTATCACTATTTGGCGGTGACCATTTGGATGAACTTAGACATACTTGTGCTTTAGCAACCGAATGGACTTTAAAAGGAGAACCCTGAGCCAGGAGAAAGGGGGGGCCTACAGCCCCAGCTACTTTGGAGGCTGAAGCAGGAGGAGTTTGAGCCTAGTCAACATAGTGAGACCCTATTAAAAATAAAAATAACCCTCATATGCGATGCCCTTTTCCTTATCCTTTTTCATTTCTAAAGTTATGACACATCCAGATATGCACATTGCACAGTCAGGTCCTTGGTATGGTTGTCAAGAGCTGCCAAGTCAAGTTTTAAAACTCGGTGGACTTCTAGTGTTGAGCTGGCCACAGAGCCCAGGCCCCCCTGTGGCCACTGGGATGTCTTGTCTCATTCAGAGGCAGCTCCTCAAATGCAGGGAAAAAAATCTTTGGCTTTTGACAAAATCGCAGTTGCTTCCCGGGTGATCGTGTAGCTTCAAGGTGAAGAGGGACAGGTCAGTCGACGGGACTGATGGCATCATTTGTTCATAACAGCAACTGCCCCCACATGTGCGCATCTGGGATTCTGTGACATTGAACACGCTGCATGTCATCGGGATAGGCTTCTTTGACCGAGCTGTCACCTGTATTGCATTCTCAAAATCTGTAAGTATGAAGCCCGTGGTGTTGTGGCCTCGGGCCTCAGGGGGAGCCCCCAGGCTGGAGTGGGGGGCTTACCGCCTGTGCAGGTGCAGATTCGCACTCTGGGACCTTCTGGCTTCCTAGGTCCCCTCATCAGGGACACTCTTCCAGTCGTACGCTTCAGCCATGTGGGCGTGGTAAAGGAAATAGCCCCCACCCCCATATTTGTCCTCATGTTCTTCAAGGCAGCCTTCCTGCTCTGGCCTTGAACGTCACCTGCTGCCTTGGCAGGTGGCTTCCACTGGCCCCGTTGCCTGTGTGCAAACAGGTTGGAGGGGGCCTCAAGGCTTCCCGGCTCCCTCAGGGTGTTCTGGCCCAGCCGATCCACGCTTCTTCATCCAGCTCACACACATGCACACACACATACCCACACACGTTCACAGCCACAGCTGTGACAGACCCCGGGACCTGCCGCCGAGGGCACTGTCTCCTCCAGGAGCTGCCCTGAGCCCTCTGGGCAGACTTTCCTGGAGCCTGGATGAGGAGCTGCCTCTGACCCCGGCCCTCCCACTCTGCCCCTCGGGAGCCCAGGCTCACCTACGCTCCCCATCTGGCCAGGGATGCGGGTCCCAGAAGCAGCAGGTGAAGAACGGTGACTAGAGTAGCAGTTTTTACTAAAATCGTGCGCATCCCAGTTTACTCTCAATGAAGTCTTGCTATGAACAGCTTTCTCTTCCAGAACGGAGGAAGCAACCTCTGCGCTGTGGACGACTCCAATGACCACGTACTGTCCCTGTGGGACTGGCAGAAAGAAGAGCGGCTGGCCGACGCGAAGGTCTCACTCAAGCCCCAGCGCGACTCCCCACGCGGGCCCTGGCACAACCTCAGCCCCTCAGCAGCTCCCAGCTGCCCCTGCCCCACCCTGCCCCAGTGTGGCTCCTTCCCCTTGAGGTCTTGTGGCCCCACCCTGTCCCCTGGCAGGACCTGATCCTGAGTGCTGTCACAGTTATTTCTTTGTTCATTTTTTGTTTCACTCCCTAGTGAGGGAGCTGCGGCAGCCTCTGCTGCCAGATGAGGCAGCCAGCACCCAAGCTCCAGGCACTGCCCCAGCCCGGGCACCTCCCAAGCTGAACAGACTCTGGGGGGACTTGAGGCCAATCAGATCCCTCCTGGGGTTCTCCCTGCAGTGGTCCCCTTTGGCCTTCTTTCACTGCCTTGAATCCATTTTACCCAGAATGTCAACTTAATGTTCCTGAAGCTCCTTATGTTTTCATCCTGTTGAGATCATCATTGGATTCCTATTTTTATAGAACTGACTTTGGATTTCTCATCTTGGCATCTATTAGCCTTAGATAACCGAACTTACCTGACATTAGAGACATCAGATAGCATCACTTGTCTCACACCAAGGTGACCGCTGGATACCTCGCTCTCCTGACACTGGGGTCACCCCTGCTGACCTTTCACACCCAGCCATCTCTTGTGTGTCCGGGAGGCAGATCCTGTGCTCTGGTCAGGCGTGCTTCCTGTCACGCTGGAGCCCTGCCGTCCAGTGTCCTCGTCAGGAATCCTGGGTGTCCTTGCCATGTTGCTAGGTGGGAAGGGATCAGAAGCAAGTTTTCATCCAGGTTCAAGGACATATAACTGAATTCCTAGCAAGGCCAGGCTTAGCAGGCCGAGCGCAGCCCTAGAGGCCAGGAAAGCAGTTGAGAGGTAATGAAGTAATCGCCAAAGACCCAGACCCAGCACAGTGGACCCCAGACTGAGCCTCAGGCAGAGGCCCAGGAACAGGACCCAGAGCCTCCCTGCCGGGGAAGGGGTCAGGGTAGCCAGGAGAGTGGGGCTGTGGGAATCCAGATTCCCACCCTTCTCTGAAGTTCCCCTCACGGGTGGGGATGAGCCCTAGAGCTCAGCACCTTGCCATGCGCCAGGCCTGGGAGATCAGCATGGGCACTGCAGCCCCTCCTGCCCTGCGCGGTTCGCTGCCCTGATCTCCCCATCCTGCGGGGGTCAGGCGAGGGGGTGGTCAAGGCGCGTGGCCAGTACCACTTCATACAGGGTGGATTCAGTGGGAGACTCAAAAGGCATCGTGCTTGGCTGGAATGAGTTGTTTATTGGTAGTTCAGGTTTATATTCTTAAGAGAAAATTGTCTTAGGAGATTCCAGGTGTCTGATTGCCCTGTTTCCCCTCAAGTGTTCTAATGAAGCTGTGTTTGCTGCGGATTTCCACCCCACGGACACCAATGTCATAGTCACCTGTGGAAAATCACATCTCTACTTTTGGACACTTGAAGGAAACTCCCTCAATAAGAAGCAAGGATTGTTTGAGGTAAAGTTACATCTTTTGTTGAGTTTTCCCCTGGGAGGTGCATGTGATCAACTGGGCTCTAGGGGGGCGCTGAGGTGTCCCAGTCTGGACTGCACCTGGGGGTGTGGTGGCACATCATGCTCTAGGACCCCTCACCTAGACAGGAGCCGCTTGTGCCTGTGGGCCTCACTGGTAACGCAGTGACCAGGGCAGGGAGCAGGCCCCGGCGAGGAGCTGGGACGGCGCAGGCCAGAGGGTGCGTGGGGGCGGCCGTCTCGTGAAGGGTGCCGGAGGCGTGTGTGCCTTCTGTCAGCCGGGAGAGCACGCAGGGACCTTCTCCTGGGCTGTTTAGAGGGTCCTTTGTTCTGGTGTGGGGTTCTGCTTCTTATTCTGTGGTCAAGACAACACGGCCCTCCCCTAGTCCCCGCCAGCACCCCTTCTGCTCGACTGTGCAACCTCAGGATTCCCCCGCCATTTGGAGCCCCAGAGTCTCTCCTCCTCTTGGAGCAGCGTAGTTACGTAAGGGTGGATAAAAATGAAAGCCACAGGGGATTGCTGTGGCTCCAGCTCTCGAGACCACAGGAAAGGCTGTCCTGATTCAATACACATATGTATGTATTTACTACATTCTGCAGAAACAGGAAAAGCCAAAGTTTGTCCTCTGCGTGACGTTTTCTGAAAACGGTGACACCATTACTGGAGATTCCAGTGGCAACATCTTAGTATGGGGAAAAGGTAACAGTGCCAATGCTTTGGTAATAAGCAAGACTTCAAGGATGACTTCTATAAGAACTGTCTGTTGATATGATCCACAGAGTTACTGTTAAATTCCAGGGTGTGTGTGTGTGTGTGTGTGTGTGTGTGCGCGCGCGCGCGCGCACGCGCGCGTGTGTCCTGAAACCATAAAACTGGAACGGAAGAAAGCTGGAGAGTGGTAAGTTAAGTGTACCACCCTAAAGGGTCTTTAGGACCGAGGTGCCGTGAAGGATTTAATACGTTATTAGGAGATCTGTTAACAAGCTATAGCGATGAAGTTATAATGGCCGCATAGCTAGAAAATAGTTAGGTAACTTTCCTGGTTCACACAGCCTTGGGCAGACGTCTCTTAATTGCTACAACTAGCAGTGTGTGAGCTGCTCTCGGGGAGCCAGAGCCAGATCCCTGCTGCTGCCCCTGCTACTGCGAGCCGCTGGGGACAAGAGATTCACTCTGGAAAGATGTGCTCAGTTCAGGGCAGGCGACTTGGGGACACTTACCACGGCCAGGAAAATATGTCACCCCAGTTCAGGGATCGGAGAGTTGAGGTCGGGGTGAGGTGGAGAGGGACCCCCAGTGGGCCTTCAGAACGAGGTGACTTGTAGACACCCCGGCTCCTGGTGCTTGAGGCACTGCTTGCTTAATCCTTGGAACAGTCCTGTGGGGGAGCAGTGGCCTGTTCCCCAAGGTCGACCTGAGGAAAGGAGCAGGCACCTGGCCCAGCCCGCAGCTCACTCTGGGGAAGGCGTGGGCACGAACACGGGCCACGCTCCCGGCCACAGCATGCACCTTTCCCTCATCACAGAGGAGTCCGCTGAGGCTCGCTGGAGCACTGTGAGCTTCTAGAAATTGAGTCCTTCGTAGAGTTGAACTCACCACCCCACCCTCTCAGCCCAAGTGAAGTGAGATTGGAGGATGGACTAGGCAAGCCTGTGAACACGCTAACGGGGTCTCCTGCGTGTCTAGGTACCAACCGCATAAGCCACGCCGTCCAAGGGGCCCACGAGGGCGGCATTTTTGCGCTTTGCATGCTGAGAGACGGCACGCTGGTGTCCGGAGGAGGGAAAGACCGGAAGCTCGTTTCTTGGAATGGAAACTATCAAAAACTTCATAAAACTGAGGTGAGTCGGCAGGCTGCTACAGACTCGTTTTAACCTTAAACTGTTTTTCTGACTCATTTCCTTGTTAGTTTAGAATCCTTAACTTACAGTTTTAAAAATTGTTTAGATGGAATTATATGGAAACAACGTGTTTTGTTACAATTGTGGAGGCAATTAAAGTACAACTAAAATAAACTTAAATTGATAAAAATTTGAGGCTAATGGACACTTCATATTTACAGTGTTTTCCTAATAGGGCCAATTTAATTTTACAGGGGACTATAACCCACATTTTGATTTATCATTTAAGTCTTTCCTGCCTTTTACTAATTTCCAGCCTGTTACTTTGCCAACATTATCATTCTGCACTTAGGTTTATTGAGTATCTACTTTGTGCCTGGCTCTCAGCTCAGGGCCAACAGGCTCTGTAGCACTCCGGCTGCTTAGGAGACCTGCTTCACCTCCAGGTTACCTAGGAGCCACCCTGCCTTCCTGGAAGCCAGAGGCAGGAAATTTAATATTCCTCTACACACAAGAGTTTTCCCCCCAGGGTTCCAGGAAATTATGAGCAGACAGAAGGGAAAATTGCTGTCGATCTAACAGGTGATGCTCTGCGTCCCTAGTGTAGAGGGACATGCTGCAGCACTGTTCCAGCTTCTAAGTCAGAGCGCACAAGGCCTGCGTAGTACAGCACGTGACAAGGCCCTGTTCAGCAGTGGGGGATTTGGTTCTGCTGACCATCGCCTGCATCAAGGAGGCCTTCCTCGAGCATCAGCCGGCACTCCCCCTTGGTGGAGTTTTAGTCTGAGAACTTTTTATGCTAAGGTTTGATCGGCACTTGAGTGAACATGCTCTGTATTACTAGTCGTAGATGTTCCCGTGTTAAATTATAACAGCAAAGGAAGCACCGAAGCCTCATTGGAGGTAACTCGCCACTGTTGGTATCTGTGACTCCTCTTTGTGTGGATCGCCATCACCTTTTCCCAAGCCCAGGCCAATGGCCTGTCTGGAAGATAGAGAAAGGGTATGTGGGTGGCCCACTGTCCCTGAGCTAGGCCACTGTCCCTTGCGCTGGGCCACTCTCCCTGAGCTGGGCCACTCTCCCTGAGCTAGGCCTGCCTGGCCCAGAGACCCTGTCTTCCTGGAGGGCGAGAACTTCAACTCTTCATGGCAAATTGCCTCAATGAGTGCGTTTTGAATCCTTTTCTTAATATTTGGATCATTTCTGGTGTCCATCAGTATGAACAGTGGATTTCAAAACTAAACAGAGCAATGTTGCCATTTCAAAGTTACAGCAACTCTTACTGGTCCTTATTTTCCAGACCTTATCAACTCTTGCCACAGAAGTCATAACAAGTGAAGAGCAGACTAACCAATTATATTCCTTTATTATTTTGGGGGTCAGAAAAAATACCCTTTTTTTTTTTAAACAACTTGACTTTTGCTGATTCTTTGAAGATATGTAAACTGTTTATAGTTTTAGCAGTAAGGTTTGGGACCAGGGATGGACCAGGGATGCCTGCCTAGCATGTGCGAGGCCCTGGGTTCAATCCCAGCACTGCAGAAAACATTAATAAAAATAAATAATAAAAAAGTAAGGTTTGGGGTTTCAGTCGTTCACTCCACAGCTGTGGTGGCTAACCTCTCTCCGTGTGTGCACATGTATATGAAACTGCTGAGTCCTTCCCATGTGATGGATAGACAAGGACTTTGGATGCTTGAGCTGACAATTTCATAAAATCTGAGATCTTTTTCACACCACGCTTTCCAATGCAGATTCCTGAACAGTTTGGCCCAATCCGGACGGTGGCCGAGGGGAAGGGCGAGGTCATCCTCATAGGCACGACTAGGAACTTCGTCCTGCAGGGCACCCTGTCAGGGGACTTCACACCCATCACTCAGGTATGGTTAGCTGAGCGTTCAAGTAAGATCCAGAAGGAGGCAGTCACTCCTGTGTCCCCCTGAAATGGCCTTGGCAGAGAGACAAATGAGGGATGCACTGAAGGGGCCCGTGCCGTCGTCCCTGCAGACCCCCCCTGTAGACTGTGGGGTCTCAAAGCTCCTGTGTCTTGCTTCTTTGCAGGGTCACACTGATGAGCTCTGGGGACTGGCCGTCCATGCTTCCAAACCTCAGTTCTTGACCTGTGGGCATGACAAGCACGCCACTCTCTGGGACGCTGTCGGCCACCGGCCCGTCTGGGACAAAATCATAGAGGTAAGCATGCGTGCTACACTTCCACCTTTCTTGTAGAAATTTACCTGGAACTTGCTCATTTTTTCTTGCAAGCCAGCCTCCCCTCTGAGCTCTTCAGAGTAGCGCTGCTCTCCACGTGCCCCGACGGCTCTCGCCCTGCAGTGCCGACGTTCCCCTGAACTCTTAGCAGGTCAAGTTGCTCATGGGTTCTTGGGCACAGTGTCCTCACTGCCTCAAGTGCTGGAGATGCCTGTCATAAGCCGTATTCTGTCTGTGACGTGATTCTTGGATAGGAGCTCCCAGGGTGTACTGAGAACAGTTCAATTCGTCTCTACGTTCTCAGTGTGATGGTAAAGATAAACATTAGTTTTAAAGTCAGCATCTCTGTGAACTTTGCAAAAGGAGCACAGATTGCATACCTTTCCCTCCATGTAAAACAGGCCTGCATTTCTTGAGCACTGGCTGTTTGCCTGCCAGACACTGGATGTGTGTTGTCTTAATCCTTGCGGCCACCCTGCAGGTTGAAAATTTTTTTTCTCGGGCTGGGGATGTGGCTCAAGCGGTAGTGTGTTCGCCTGGCATGCGTGCGGCCCAGGTTCAATCCTCAGCACCACATACAAACAAAGATGTGTCTGTCGATAACTAAAAAATAAATATTAAAAAAAATTCTCTCTCTCTCTCTCTCTCTCTTTAAAAAAAGAAAAGAAAATTTTTTTTCTCTCTGATTTTATCAACTAGGAAATTGAGGTTTAGAGAAGTTACATAACTTGCCAAGGTCACTGATTAGTCGCAGGACAGTACTTACACCCAACTGGCCAACCCCAGGCTCTGTCCTCAGCACCGCACTGTGAGAGTCAAAGGGACCTCCTGTGTTCTTGCACCCTTGATGATATACACAGCCCCAGCATATTCTTTAATGCCCTGCAGAGTGGCTGGCATCCCCCAGGTGCTGGGTCTGGCTCTCCTCTCTCTACTTTCAGAGAAAGGTTCGATGGGTTGCTGACCACTGTAGCCAGCTGAGCATGGGAGGGACGAGCCAGAGGGGCTCAGCGGTGCTCAGAGAGGGCAGCCTTCCCCTCTGTCTCATCAGCATGACTGCCTCAGGAAGCAGTGACAGTCCCTACACTTCCCTGCCCCTTCACCACTCAGCTTGATCGTAAAGGTGGGGCCGGAGCTGGAAGCCAGAGGCCTGCAGCAAGTCAGCTCCTGGGCCACTGGCCCTGTGACTTTGGACAGGAAGCCGTCACTTCTCTGTACTGCAGTGTCTTCATCTCACAATTGTCATGAGGCTCAGATTAATGGCCTGCACCAGTGCTTTTGTAAATGGTAAAGTGCCAAGGGAAACCTGCGGTCCACGTGTGGGTCGTGGCGGCCTGAGCTCCCACTTAGGAAGAGGCATCTAGAGGATAAAGCCAGAAGCCGCTGCTTCTTTCCAGTCTCTGGAGTCTCTAGTTAATCCTCGAGCATCTCTGTGCCCTCCATGTCCACTCCTGGCTTCTTTGCAGGGGTCAGCTGGTTTCATCTCCAGACAGCTCACTATTTGACCAAGTGACCACTGAGCATAATCTAAACTAGGGCTCAGAAAAAAGAGCATTTCCCTGTTAGTCTCTCATCTGATGACTGTAGATATGAGAGGGGATAAGACAAAAGGAAAAATTCTGAAAGGATAAAACTTTAGTATTATTGAAATGTGCCAATTGTAATGCATTCCTCTGTCATATATAAATAAAAAATTAATTAAAAAAATTAAAAAGATTTATGGTACTTAGAAACTTACAAAAAAAAAAAAAAAAGAAGAAGAAGAAGAAATGTGCCACATATCCAGGGGGAAGCCATCCTCCTCTGTGGAGAGAAAGGACTTTCCAAATAGAGCCTTACGGGGGTGGCGGGGCATGGGGGTGTCATGCTGTGGTGCTATATCTGCCATCAATTTACACTTCCTTTAAAATATTTTAGGATCCAGCTCAGTCTTCTGGTTTTCATCCTTCAGGGTCTGTGGTCGCGGTCGGAACACTGACTGGGAGGTAAGCCCACCCCAGGCGGCCTGTGCTCGCGCCCCATGTGCCCCCAGGCCCCGCGCAGCCAGCTCCCAACTGCGGCTTCTCAGCTCCCAGTGACTCTCCAAGAATCAGTCCAAACTCAAAACTTAAGGCAGTGGTCCTTCCTGTTTTGAAACTGGGGGTCATTTTGTAAAGCTATAGGTCCTCAATCATATAAAAATGCCTGGTCCTCAGGCCCCCCCCAGAGTCTCCCCCCAATCTGCCTCCAGGTTCAAAGTCTGTGGAGCTCCCCAGGCCTGCCCGAGAGCTCAGGAGGAGGAATCAGGCGAGAAAGCAATCCAAAGCGCCCAGAACTTAAAACTGCTTCTTTTTTTTTAACTGGACTTTCAGAATTTTGAGAGTGCCCATTCTGAGCCTCATGTTCAGGTTTGCTAGTGTTTATCTACGCGCACCTCCGACGTCTGTGTTGGAACTCTGCTTTGCCACTTGGCAGTGTGTGTCTTTGAGCCGGTCACATGAACTTTCTGAACTTGTTTCCTCTGTCAGTCATGGTGGTACTGTCTGCCTGGCTCTGTCGCACAGGGCTGAAGGGGGCCGTGGTGAAGCATCCTGCCCTGTGTCCTAACCCGTGACAGCACCTCTAAGTTAGGCACAGGAAGAGCCTCACCACAACAATAAAACAGAGCAATTATAACAAACATGAATTAGGTGGGTGCATCTCTGCAGAAACAGCTGATTGCACCGTGTCCCCCTCTGCTGCGATGACGTGAGGTGACACAGTGCCTGCCTGATGAGAAGGGAGGCAGGTGATGTGCACAGTATGGCACATGCTTTAAAACTGCTTATTTCTGGAATTTTCCATTTAATATTTTCAGACCAATGTTGACCGTGGGTAACTGAAACGGGAAGGAAGACCCGGGGCGGGGCGGGGCGGCGCGGGGGGCCGCCCACATGCACTTACTGTGGTTTCACTGAGATACTTGGTGGTTTCCTCCCGTCCTTTCTCCTCGAGAAGTGCACCACTTAGATGCCATTGTTGTCTGGAGGGTAGAAAGAGAGTGACCGTCCCACGGCATTCACAGGTCATCAGAGTGCGTTGCACGGCGCCCTTGTGCGGCCCCCCCCTTCCGTTTCACTCTCCCAGGCAGCTGGGGCTGGAGCTCAGCAGGCCCCTCCTCTGAGCTCCCACAAAATGCCATCACCTCCCCGTGCACCACAGGGAGAGCATGCTCAGAACAGGCAGCGGTGTGGGCTTGAGGACGTGGCCCCTCCGTCTGCCCCTCCCATGTTGCTGGTCCCAGGCCAGATGCTCTGATGCTGTCCTTTAGACAGGACATTTCAAAGGCACGTTCCAGTCAGCCCAGCCTTGCTATTTGTTACCTTCTGGCCTCTGTTAAGGTTAAATAACATGTTAAAGATACATGGTTGTTCAAGATGCCAGAAATCAAAGCCGAGAAGCAGCATCCAAACCTCAGGCGGTCCTGATGGGCAGTGGTCAGTGCTGAATGGAAGGCAAGCACACAGCAGCTCCACGCCAGTGGTGTCCAGGGTTGAAACTGCAGCCTCGGGGAGCCCACAGCCGTTCAGCCCCGCAGCCCGGTGCCCCACCCACCGCCACCCCTCAGTGTTCAGTCTTTCTGAAGTCCATCAACCCTGAAGCGGGTGCAGGGTCCCTACCAAAGGTAGGAACCACTCCCAGGTCCCTCACAACTCAAGCCTGCAGAGGAGACCCCAACTCTAATCCCATGTCACCACTGGAAACTGGCCGGAGAAGTCCAAGTCAAGGCCTGTCCGTTTGGCTCTCTTCCAGGCTTGCTGTCCCCCCATCCGCCCTGTGGCTGCTCCCTAGCACACAGAAGAGCTGGACTTGACCCAGCTGCCCAGCCCCTCCTCCTGCACCCGGCTGGTCCAGGTGGGGCCAGAGCTCTGGGTGAGCTCAGCAGGCGGTCCTTGGCCACTCCTCTGACCACAGGCTGCAGCACTAGGTGTTGGCCATCTTCCTGTGCAGGGCTCTCTCTCCTTCCGTGTGTAAATGACAAAACACAATGCTGAGAGACCACGTCGTAGCGCTGAGAACTGAGTCTTTCCAGACCGCTGTGTGCTCTTCCTTTTCAGAGAAGGCTCGTGGGTATTCAGAGGACACTCCTCTGGATGAAACCTGGGAATAAGCTTTCTTACTGAGCCACCCGGAGTGTCCCGCCCTTTTGATGGACACTTGTTAACGGTCTTGCCCTACTGTCGTGCCCTTATTGACTTTCCCCCTAAACTGCCTCTCTGTTTCTCTTGTTTTAACAGGTGGTTTGTGTTTGACACAGAAACAAAAGACCTGGTTACCGTCCACACGGACGGCAACGAGCAGCTGTCCGTGATGCGCTACTCCCCAGGTGAGAGCTGCGCCCTGAGGAAAGCGCCTCGGCCTCCCCAGAGCCACCTGCACCACACAGGAGGGCGGCGTCTCTGCCCTCCTGCGCTGACGAGTGTTACCTCACTGTCATGGAGAATTCTGAGCATAGTCAAAATTAAACAGGACAGCCTAGTGACCCCTGTGCCCACCATGCAGGTCCACGATGGCCAGTGCTCAGCGGGGCCCGGCCTCCGCAGCTCGCACCCTTCCTCCCATGACATTGTTTCATCCGATAACTGTCGCATACATCCCCAGAAGGTGGGGGCTGTGTCTGACAGCTTTCTCAAGGTGTTATTTACCCACCAAGTGTACGGCTCAGTGATCCTTAGTGCATTTAGGGTTTTGCAACCATCACTACAATTCAGTTTTGAAACCTTTTCAACCCCCTGAGAAGTTCCCTCTGTATCTATGAGCCATTCATCTTTGCCCGCTGCCCCATTCAAGACAACTACTGATCTTCTCTTTGTCCATATGAATTGTTCTCCATAGTTAATTCCTTTTTAATTGCTATATAGCATTCCATTTTGGGGATATGCCATGTTTTGTTTAACTTTTCCCCAATAACGGACGTTTGGATTATTTCTCACTTTCTACTATTGTGAATAATGCTTCTGTGAATATTCAGGTATAAATGGCTTTTTGAAGGCATATTTTCATTTCTCTTGGGGAAGTTCCTAGGAGTTGCATCAGTGGGTTGTATGGTGAACTTGTGTTCAGCACGCTAGGACACCGTCCAGCTGTTTTTCACAGTGGCTGTCGTAATCTCCATTCCTCCAGCAGTGTCGGAAGGCTCTGGGGTCTCCACCTCCTCCCCGACCCCTGTACTGCCTGTCTCTCGTGGTGGCCATTCTGAAGGGAGTGATGTGCCTGCTGTGGTTTTAATTTGGCCTTTCCCTAGTGACTGTGGACATTGGGCAATTTTTTATGTGCCCATTTGAGATTCCTAGATTTTCTTTGGTGAAATAACTATTCATGTCTTTTACCCATTTAAAATGAGGTTGCCTGTCTTACCATTGAGTTGCAGGAGTTCTTTCTTCTACATGTAAATTCTTTACCTGATAAAGGCTTCATAAATATTTTCCCCAGCATTGGGCTAGTCCTGTCATTTTCTTGGTGGAGTCTTTTGAAGTACAAATGTTTTTTTGTTGTTGTTGTTTTGTGTTATTTTTGTTGTTGTTGTTGTTTTGATGAAGTCCAGTGGGTCAGTTTTTTCTCGTAGGGATCGTGCCCAGGGTCGGGAAGACTTCTCCTGTGCTTTCTCTGAGAGGTGTCGGGTTGGCCCGTGCGTTCAGGTGGGGCCCATTTTGAGTGGCTTCTCATGGACTGTGATAGCTAAGAGTCAGAGCGTGGCGTTCTACACACAGATGTCCCTCGTCCCTACACTGCCTGTCGACAGCAATGTCTGTCTCTATTGGATCGTCTTGGCCTTTTTGTCACAGATCAGTTGACCATAACATGAAGATTCATCTTTGAGACGCTCGGTTCTGTCCCTCCCCTGTGTAGACCCTGTCCCATCCACGTGGTCATGACTGTGACTTTGGGTAAACTTTGGAGCTGACTAGTGTGACTCCTCCAGCTGTTTGGTTACTTGCCAAGTTCTACTGGCTGTTTGGGTTCCTTGACATTATACAATATTACACACATTTTAGGATCAGCTTGTCACTTTGTGATTTTAAAAAGCCTATTAGGGGGGCTGGGGCTGGCTCAGTGGTAGAGCACCTGCCTCGCACGTGTGAGGCCCTGGGTTCAATCCTCAGTACCACATAAAAATAAATAAATAAATTTTAAAAAATTAAGAAGTCTAGTAGGGTCTTAATAGAAGTTATGTTGAATTTGTAGATCATATGGGGAGAATTCTCACCTTGATTGATAAATTGAGTCTTCTAATCCATGAGTATCTCTCCATTTATTTAGATTTTCTTTCTTTCTTTTTTCTTTTTTTTTTTTTGGCTAGTGGGTGTTAAACCTGGGGCCTCATGTATGCTAGCTACATACTCAGCCCTTTTAAATTTTTTTATTTTGAGACAGGGCCTTGCTAAGTTGCCAAAGCTGGCCTCCAACTTGTGATCCTCCTGCCTCAACCTCCTGAGTAACTGGGATTATGGGTGTGAGCCACCATGCCCTACACACATCTTCTTTGATTGTTCTCAGGAATATTTTATAGTTTTTCATGTACAATTCAAGTCTTGCACTCTCTTTGTTAAATTTATTCCTAAGTTATTTTTATGTTGTGGTGAATGGAATTTTTTTCAGGTTGTTGGTTAGTAGTATATAGAAATAAAATTAAATTTTGCACATGGAACTTATATCCTTTCACCTTTCCAACTTTTTATTAGTTTTAGAGGGGTGTGTGTGTGGGTGACCATTGGGAGTTCTTCATTCCAGGATCACATCATCTGAAAATGACAATTTTTCTTCTTCCTTTTCACTCTGGATGTCTTTAGTTATTTCTCCTTTTCTGTGTTAGGTAGTACCTCCAGTAAAATGTGAAAAGAAGAAGGTCCCTTACTTTGCTGCCCATCTTAGATAAAGCCTCTCTCTCTCATCTTTAGGGATAAGGATGCCCTTCACCTTGATGAGAAAGTCCCCCTCCATTCCTGGGTTGCTCAGGGTTTTGAAGCACAAATGTTTTGTTGATGTTGTTGTTGTTGTTGTTGTTTTGTGTTTTGTTGTTGTTGTTGTTTTGTTGTGAAGTCCAGTGGGTCAGTTTAGAATGGTGTTAGTTTGTCATGTGCTCTGTCTGCATTTATTAAGCTGACCACGTGGTTTTGTGTTTCTTTTTCAATGTGGTGAATTACACGGATTTTCCAGTGTTAAGCCAACTTCAGTTCCTCTGTGAATCCCGCTGGGTCCCGGGGTACAGTCCCTGTTTCATCTTACTGAACCCAATTTGTTAATAGTCTGTGAAGGACTTTTGCAGAAGTGTCCCAGGGGATGTTGCTCTGAGTTCCTTCCTGGTGCCTTGGCCTGATGTGGCTGAGGGTCCTGCAAGTCTTGAGGGTGTGTTGGGACCCTCCTTTCCTCTGTTTTCTGGGCTTGTGAAGGTTGCTGCTGTTTCTCGACTACATAGTTGATGGAACTCACGTGAATTCAGTGGAACCTTCTGGGCTTTTTCTTGGGGGAAGGTTTGTAATTGCTAATTCCATGTCTTTATTTATTATAGGTCTATTGGGATTTCCTGTTTCTTCTTGAGTCAGTTTGGTGGTTTGGGTTTATCTAGGGATTTTTGTTTAAGTTGTCTCATTTGTTGGTATAAATCTGTTGGTAGTACTTGCCCGTGTGATCCTTTCCGTGTCCCTGAGGTTGGGTCTCAGTAACTCATCTTCATCCTTGATTCTGGTAACTTGTGCCCTTGCTCTTTTCCCTTGATCGGGCTAGCCAGAGGTTTGCCAATTTTGCTGATCTTTCCAGAAAACCAACTTTTGGTTTCATGGGGTTTTCCTCTGTTATTTTCTGGTTTTTTCTCTTTTCTGTTCTGATCTTTTTTGTTTTCTTCTGTTCCTTTTTCTTTCTTTCTTTAAGTTTCTGAGGATGGAGGCTTGGGTTATTTGTTGGAGAATGTTCTTTTCTGGTATAGATATTTAAAGCTATAAATCTTAACTATTGCTTGAGCCACATCTCATGAACTTTGACATGTGTTCTCATTTTTATTCAGTTCAAAAGTATTTGCTAATTTCCCTGGTGTTTACTTTTTGGCTTATGAGTTATTTAGAAATGCATTGTCTAATTTCCAAATATCTGTGGATTCCCCATATTTCTTTCAGCTACTGGTTTCTGTTTTCATGTTATCATAGTCGTTGAGCAGACTTTGTGTGACTGGTCACTCTAAACATTGAGGGGTGTCTTGTGGCCTCCTCGTGGCCTGTCCTGGGATAGGTTCCCTGGACACTGGAGACGAGTGAGTACCCTGCAGTCCTGGGCGGAGTGTTCTAGGTAAATCAGCTCGGACAAGCAGTTGGTAGTGTTGTTCATGGCCCCGTCCTGCTGATTCAAGGCCCCTGGCCTGCTGACTTACTAGTTGTCCTGCAGTGGTTGGGAGTGATGGATTACGGTCTCGTTGTGTTGTTGCTGTCACTTCTCAGGTCTTTCTGGTTCGCTTCGTGTAGTTGGAAGAGCACCTAGACAGAAGTGCATTTAAACACCTGTAGCCAGCCAGGCCTCCATCCGTGGATGTGCAGGCGGGAGAGGAAATTCAAAGTTCAGGCCCTTCAAACCCAGTAGGTGTGGCTTCCACCTGCTCTCTGCATCTGTGCAGTCTCCATGTGGCCAGGAGGCCCCGTATAGCCAGGGACCTCTCCAGCCTCCACCGTGCACACTACAGTGTCCCCCCACCCACCCCAGACCATGTTTACCCCAAGCACAGCCACCATCTCAGGCTAATAGAGCTGCTGTTCCTCCCCGCTGAGCCACCTGGAGACCATCCCTTCCATCCGCAGTGCTGCTGGGCCTCCGTGTCACCCAGGGCTTCACAGTGAGAGACCTGCTTTGGTCACAGCTGTGAAGCTGCTGTCCCCAGAGGCTGCTCCTCCCTGGCGTAACCTTGGTGCCAGCTGAGCTGCTGGGAGGGGATGAGGACAGCCCGGGAAGCGCTCCACAGGCTCACCCTGTCCTTCCCTGCCGTGCAGCACACACACCCTCAGACCGCCGGCCGTTCTGGCTTTGGTCGATGTCCAGATTGCTGAACGGGTTCTGGTGAGCTTTGCCCAGGGTTGTCGTGGCCTTGAAGGAGAGAGTTCCCGGCCTCCCGCCTGGCCGCAGCACCAAGCCCGCCCTCTAGAGTGCCAAGTCACCACGCCATGGTCTCCTCCTCACGCCAGATTAACACAACTCCCTCAGCTTCACCGGAGGTCCGGGTGGTGCTCAGTCCAACGCTCGCTCTTTTCCACAGTTGTTTAAATCAGGACCCAGAACAAGGCCATCCGTGGTCCTTGGCCAATGGGTCTCCGAAGTCCCTGCTGATCCAGAGCTGCCCCTCCCCTGTGGGTTTTCCACTCTGCGTTTGCTGACCGCATCCCTGAGGGAGGCTTGACATGTCCCTCTGTGCCCCCATTTCCTCAGAGTGACTTGGGATCCTGAGGTGTGAGACACTCGGGGGTCTCTCCTGCAGGCCGTGTGGTTGGCTTGGCTCTCTCTGTGTCGCTGGCAGCTGCTGATGCCCATCGCCTTCTCCCGTAAGGGGTTGCCAGCCGTCCACGTGCCACCTGGGCTTTCTTCTTCACTTATTAGATGTATTAGTTCTGTTCAGAGAAACCTCCCTCTGCCACAGTGGAGCTCTTATGGGGAAGTCAGAATAAAGTGTTGGTTTCCCTTGTTTTGCTTCTAGTTTCCGAGACAGTGGGTGTTCCCTGTCCCGCTCCAGCAGTGGCCGGTCAGTGGTGGCATTTATGTGACTTGCTGTTTATGGATTTAAGTTACTTGCTGTTTCAGACTATTGTAGTTACAACAGGTGGGACAGTTGTGTGTCACTGGCCAGGGGAAGGCACTTCAGTTGGTTCCTGAGCCTTTTGATGTGACCTTGGAAGCCTCTGACACTTGTTCCCTGGCATGGCACATTGTTCCAGGGTCATCTTGGACTTTCTTGCCTCAGACCCCTCTGAACCATTTCTCCAAGGTGCCCTTAGCTCTTTTTATGTCTGAAGTGAGGCTTGGGGATCACAGTGTGGGTGTCAGGGGTGCTCATGGCTCCCAGGGGGTGACTGCTTCTAAGCCTTCCCATTGTCCTGGTTACACCTTAGGATAGTATTTTTCTGCGAGACACAGGATGCTCGCCTACGTTATCAGTCTTGGAAACAGCAGTTAGGGGTCCTGGAAATGCTGGCCTAATTCAGATGCTGCTGCTGCCTGGAGGAATCTTATTTTGCCAGCTGATTGACAGTGTCACCTCTACCTCACAGCGAGTGCCTCCTTCTCTTGTGAGAGCCCTATAGAGTGCATCTTTTGGATGCTCTTTCCTTGGGCCAGAAGAAAGTTCTAACCTCTCACCTCAACAGACAGCTTCCCGGCGACCTGGGAGCCTCTGCTCCTCCTTGGTGAGGAGCCTGCTGGAGCTAGAATGCCCTTCATTTGTGCCTTCTGAGGTGTTGCCTTCCTGTCTGTCGATTGTGGCTGACGTCTGCCTGCTCATGAGCGCCTCATCATTTTCAGAGTTACGCTGGACCTCTGCTGAGCACAGGAGGACCTTGGCACAGCTTGCCTTCCCAGAAGGCCCCGCTGTCCCATCCAATCCCATGTAGCTTTCTGGGCCTTTGGAGACCTCCATTTTCCCTCAGTTACACCAGTGACCATCCCTGGAGACCAGAGTGCTCCTTCTGCTGGAAGCCCTGCGTCTGGACTTCCGGTTGTGGACTGCAGGCTGTGTGGGGCAAAGGTGAGAGCTCTGGGCCAGGCCCAGGCTCCTGAGGGGAGCAGTGCCTCCTCGTTAGCAAGCATCCTTCTCAAAACAGATTGCAAGCTACTGTTAGGCTCCCACGGAGGAGGAGTGAATGTGCCCTCTGGAGAGCGGAGCATTGAGCATACGCTCGGGAGACGTGATGTCATTGGCAGCCTGGGCAGCCGTGAAGGCCCCTGGAACAGCCCAAGCAGTGAACTCAGACTCTTGGGGAATGGCCCAGGGTCCCTTACTGGTAGGGACCCCACTGCACACAGCACTGACTGCACCACAGAGCAGGCACTCGGTAAATACCAGTTGCATGCTTGAGTGCAGATCCCAGCATGTGCACCTGCTGCCTGGAGGTGCATATACTCTTTAGACCCCAGAAAGAAGGCGGCACCAGGTGTCCAAGCACAATGGCCACTGCCAGAGAACCCAGCAGCCTGCTGTTGAGATCTCAGCCTAGACCCTCAACCCATCCCTGGGCCTGCTAAGAAAAGAAGCTGTCCTTCAATCAGGGGGGCCTCTCCTCCTGCCCTCAGTCTCAAGAAGGTTCTGGATCTTGTGCTGGCAGCTGAGGGAAGAGCTGGCCGCCCTGGAGCTCCGTCAGTGGAGCTGTGGCGGGATGGTGGCCCGGGGGGTGGTCTGCTGCCTCATAGGTCCTCTTCAAGGCTGACATGGGGTGTGTGGGTCCTGGTGACTGAGACGTTACCTCATTCACAAAGTCAAGCCAGCTGGTCGCCACGCGAGCAGTGGGATTAACAGGGAAACCCTTCCAGCAATGGTCGACTCCGTGAGCACAGCAGAGAAGACCCTTGTCACCTGCCTCAGCTGTGGGTGAAGAAGGAGTTCAGAAGCCAGTCCTGGAACTGCAGGAGGAGGCTGGGGCTGAGCAGGCGGGTCCTGGGGCATGAGAACCACCAGAGGGTCCGGCATCCTGCGTAGCCCAAGAGCACAAACCACGAGGGTGTCTGTGGGCCGTCTGCCGTCTCTGCCACACGTCATCAGCTGGTTTTCACTTCCGAAGCATTTTACCTACGGTGGTCTTGGGCTATTAGATGAATTATTTTTGCGTCCATAGTTGACTAAATCCTTGGCAAGATGCCAGCCCCCTGGGGGTCACTGAAGACAGAAGCAGAGCCAGGGGATTCTCGTGTGAGACACGCACCAGCCTCTTTCTGAGTAGACAAAACGCATTTTGATTGAATTAAAGTTTTATATTTTTTAAAGAACAGACATAGGAAGACAATAACATCCAGGGCCGTCAGTCAGCTGCACACACCTCGCGGACTCTCCTGGTCTCAGCCCGCGGCAGGAGGATGGCTCTCTGCGAGTGAGGACGAGCGCGGTCACGGGGCACCACGGCCATTTGCTCTGTTCTTAGTCTCATCCCCCATCCTTTGAGCCGGGGGTTCTTCTGCTTCTGCTAGGACGAGTCAGGACCCGGCGCTCACCATGTCACTTCCAGCCTCAAATTCACCTCTCCTGCCTGCTCTGAGACCTGCTAGGATGTGGGCCCTGCCCACCAGCCAGCCTCTCTCCTCTGCCACATGGTGTCCCACACTCCCAGGCCAGAGTGCCTGGAGGGAGGGTGCCCTGCCCTGGAGACCTGTGCCGTCCTGTCCCTGAACGGTGTCCCCCACCCCAGCACTCCCCTGTCCATGCCATGGTGAGGCACATGTTCAGCTTCCAGGCCAGCAGGTCAGCGTCTTTGCCACCTGTCACTTTGCCTCTCAGAGACCACTGAGGGACAGAGCCTGTTTTCTCGCCTGCAGCCCAGACTAACTGCACCCTCTGTGAGGCACTGTCAGGTGCCCAGGCTCTGTGCGAACAGCCCCAGTGGGACAGGCTGGTCCACCAGGAAAACGGCTGCCCCCCGCCTCTTCTGGGTGAGGGGCCCTGGCTCTGTCTCCATGAGCTCTCCAGCTGATTCTCATCTTGACCAAAGAGCAGCTTAGTGGGATAAGCTTAGGAACTAGATAGTCCCTGGGCCAGCTGGGTGAGGCCCAGAGCCTGTGGGGAGAGGAAGGCTGGTGACACGAGAAGCCGATGGTGCCTAGGCACATCCAGCCTCTGCTAGCCTGCTTACTGACCCTGGCTGGGCTTTGTTATCAGCCAGACACTTGGTTTTATTTCAGATCTCCCAACTCCCGACGGGGTTGTGTCCTGACAGACCCACCATTGCATGAAAACACCGTAAGCTGGGACACCTTGGCTTAATGGCACGGCATGCTAGAGTGCTGTTGTCACAGCTGCCTCATGTCCCAAGGGAGCCTCAAGGCACATAGCGTCAGCCCCAGCAAAGATTAAAATTCCAAGAGTGGTCTCTACTGGACACTTAGCACTTTCTCACCATCTGTGATAGTGGTGGCTTCTGTATTCCCCAGAAGCCCCAGGGTTGAAGGCTGGTCCCAGCTGATGGTGGTGCTGGGAGCTGGGGAGTCTTCAGGAGGCAGGCCTGGTGGGCGGAGGCTGGGTTGTTGGAGGCAGGCCCTTGAGGGGATGTGGGGACCCGCTTGCTCCTCTCCCTCTTTGCTTCCTGGCTGCCAAGAGGTGAGCAGCTTTGCTTCACCACACACTCCACCATGATGATATGTCTCACCACAGGCCCAAAACAGCAGCCAAGAGACCATGGACTAAAACCCCTGAAACCACGAGCCAAGATAAATCCTTCCTCCTTTTAGTCATCTCAGGTGTCTGAAAGCCATCAGAAAGCCAACTAGCGTGACATTAGAACTTAGAAAAGCCACAGAGTGCGTCCGTCATAAGTGGAGACCATCTGAATTATGAGTCTCCTGCAGCCGCCGTGGGAGTGGAGAGACCCCACGGCCCTCCGTTCCATTCTGGGCATCTGTGTGGCTCCAGGTTACCACCACTGACATTGCTCTGCCTTGTGTCCTTCCCTTGGCCCCTGCTGAGGACCCGTCTCCCGGCCTAGTGCTGTCCCTGTGTGACCTGGGTCTTCCTCCCCTTGCAAAGCGCTCAGCGTGCTCATTTGCCGGCCAGGAGGCCAAGTCACGGTGAGCTCCTTCCCTGTCACCTGGCACAGCAGCTAGCCTGATGGGCAAGGCTTTCCACGGCAGGAACTGCGGCAAAGAAGGCGCCAAGGATGGCCCCTGGGAAGAGAGGCGGGAAGGGCTGGGAAGAGCCTTTTCGGTCACCAAGGAGGCCATGGGCAGAGCAGCCCTAGAAGGAGTCAGTCTCCATCCTGCGTGGCTGGGAAGGGGTGACAGGGAAGGGTTCTGTGAGACTGCATAAACTTATATTTTAAAAGTGTACAAGAGGGCTGGGGATGTGGCTCAAGCGGTAGTGCGCTCGCCTGGCATGCGTGGGGCGCTGGGTTCAATCCTCAGCACCACATAAAAATAAAATGAAGATGTTGTGTCCACCAAAAACTGAAAAATAAATACTAAAAAATTCTCTCTCTCTCTCTCTCTCTCTCTCTCTCTCTCTCTCTCTCTCTAAAAAAAAAAGTGTACAAGAAGATTTTATAAGTTGTTACCAGGCTCTATAATTTGGTCAGGTGTGGATTTTTCTAGGGTAACTTCAGAATTGGTTCAGGACTCGTTCAAAAACAAATCCTTCTCTTTGAAATAATCCACGGGGCTGTTTGGCCTCGGTCTCTGCTGGTGCTGGCGTTGTTCCTTCTGGTGAACTGAGTGCTTGCTGTGACACTTGCCCTCTCCTCTGTCCTGCTCCTGCAGATGGGAACTTCTTAGCCATCGGCTCTCATGACAACTGCATCTACATCTACGGAGTCGGGGACAACGGGAGGAAGTACGCGCGGGTTGGCAAGTGCTCGGTAGGTACACGCGTCTCGCCGACAGGAGCGCGGCATTCCCATGCCACATGCTGCCAGGCAGGGTGTGTGCCAGCGTGCCACTCATCAGCTGTCCTCCCCAGGGTCACTCCAGTTTCATCACCCACCTGGACTGGTCTGCAGACTCTCAGTACCTCGTGTCCAACTCTGGGGACTACGAAATCCTTTACTGTGAGTAACAACCCAGGAGGTATCTATATCTAGGTCACATGGGACGGTCGCAGTGAGACCAAATGGGCCCACAGGGCTCAAGCCTATGGTGTCCTCCCCGGGCCTCGGTTTCCTCCTCTGTAAGATGGAGGAGTTGCACAACCTCCCTGACCTTCCCGGTGCTGAGACACAGGGTTCAGGCTGGCATGGGCTGTCTCTAGGAGGAGAGGCTGGGCCCTGCTGGAGAGGCTGAGTTGGGCAGTTGTGGGATGAGAATGGGGTCTGCAGCTGTCACAGCAAGAGTGGCCCTGGTAAAGGTGTCACCCAAAGCAGGTGGGTGCCACAAAGTCCCCAGGACCTCCTCCTCCTCCTTTCCCAGCCTCCACCTGGACAGACCTAGGGATGGGTGATAAAGGGTGGCACTTACTGAGCACCTAGGACCTGCCATGCACTAACTCCTCAGACACTACCTGGCCCCTGCTCTGGGCTAAGCAGAGGAGATCATGGAGTGTGAGGAAGGCCTGGCCTCCACCCCACTGGAAAGCAGCTGGAAAGTTCAGTGTCATTACCTACATTTCCTCCTGATCCACAGCACTTTCTGGCTCATCCCTTTCACAGAGAGGAGATTGGGGCTCAGGTACGGGCCGTGGGCCCAGAGCTGGTGGGTGGGGAGGAGGTCACGCCACCCGGGCGTGTTGGCCTCTTGTTGAGCCAGGACAGGCAGGCACTGGGCAAGCAGCACTACAGGCCTGAGCCTCCCCCACCTGGTCCCCCAGCTCCTTCCCCAGGTCCTGCCCAACACAGGCACAGGGGCAGGTGCTGGTTTGGGGGGACGGTCTCTGGGTCTAAAACCTTCTCAGACACTCTCATTCCCCAGTGGTCAGAGCTCATCTGAGGGACAGTTACGTCACCTGGGAGTCTCTGGGCTCTTGGGGAGACTGGTTTCCATTTGTTTCCAGTTCCAACTTGGAGCCCCAGGTGCTGGGGCTGTTGGAGTGTGTTAGGGAGGGCTGGGCAGCCCGACCCCAGAGGCAGGGTGGGGTTCAGGTCTCCAGAGGGGTCCTGGGCAGCAGAGGCCTGAGGACCAGAAAAGCCAGACTGTGGGAATAGACTTGGGGGAGGAGATGGGAAGAAAACAAAGAAGAGGCCTACACTGAGCCTGGAACTTGGTCTCTATTCCCAGACAGTCCCCATGGGGTGGACGTGGGGGTGTCCCCTGCTGGGGCGCAGCCCTGAGGACTCAGGCTTACCCAGGGAGAGCTGGGGGCTTGGATTAAGTGTCATCAGACCATTGGCCTTTTCCAGGGGTCCCCTCTGCTTGCAAGCAAGTCGTAAGTGTGGAGACTACGAGAGACATTGAGTGGGCTACCTATACCTGCACTTTGGGATTCCATGTCTTTGGTAAGTTCTGCAGGTGTTTGAACACAAGATGTGTCTACTTTTAGGATATTTTTTAATAGTTATGAAGCCTCATAGTCTCCAGTCTTGTCAAATTGCTCGGCTTCAGCGTGTGCCCCACCAGACACCCCTTCAGCTCCCTGGAAAGGGCCAGGGTGACCTGGCCATGTCCAGCTGGGCAGAGCTAGAGAAATGGGCTTTTACCCCTTTTCCATGATACAGAACAGGTGCTGAGATAGTTCTCTAGAATCTTCCGCATCAGGTTGTGCCAGACACACCTAAATGAACCACATGGCACTCACTCCTTGTTATTTGTTAGGGTTTGACATTTTTTGGTCCTTAAACTAAATACTGCACTTTTGTTTAAGTTCAGTTTAGGAATATATTCATGAGTATCCTAAAATAAATTGCCACAGTTGAGTAGAAAAAAAGGAAAGGTGGTATTGTCATCTTTTTTGAGAGACCACGATTCTATAGATTGGTAAGAATTTACAGTCTCCTTGTTTCTATTGTTTTACCATTTTCTGGTGTTTAACACTAAGAGCCCTCTGTCTTCTCTAGAATGCCAGCTGAGAAGCCGACATGCACCTAGCTCTCTTATGCCCAAAGTTTCTGGAACCAAAAGGGTTTCCCAGACAATGGTGTCTGCCCACCACCTGGACACAGGGCTCTGGAGCCCTAGTCAGTGAGTGGCACCCACAGGCACCGCCTACCAGGCAGCCAGCAGACAAATGGCAGCCCTCAAAACCAGCACCAAGGAACATCTGGAAGGCACACAGGCCCAGGGCTAACCAGTCCTGGAAACTTTCACATGTAAAGAGTAACCCCCCCAAAAAAGGAAACTGTGACCTTGGGGACTAGTCAGCCTCCATCAGATGATCTGGGGAAAGGTGTTATGTCCAGAGGGGCCTTAGAGAGGTGGGCACCAGAAAGCCTGCCATTGGTCCCCACTCAGCACCGCAGGGCTGTGTGGAAGGGCTTCCTGAGACCAGCCCGAGTGGGTGAACCTGAAACCCGAGGAAAGGCCCCCCTCAGGCCAAGCCCCTGCCTCTGAAGCAGCGCCTCGAGGCAGCTCTGCGGTGGTGACACCCGGGGCCTGCTCCTGGCCCCCTGCCTCTCTGGTGTCTCAGTGCTGTCTGTGGTCTGTTTCAGGAGTGTGGCCGGAAGGCTCGGATGGAACTGACATCAACGCCGTCTGTCGGGCCCATGAGAAAAAACTGCTGTCAACGGGGGACGACTTCGGCAAAGTGCACCTCTTCTCCTACCCCTGCTCTCAGTTTAGGGTGAGGAGGTGTCCTCGCTAGTCTCCTCCCTCGCGGCCACCATGTAGATGTGACACTGCTCACGTCAGCTCTGAGCACCTGCGCAGCTCCCCACTGGAAAAACCGCAGGTCCACGGTCACCTGTGCAGCTTCTGCACCTCCTCCCTCTCCCACCCACGCTCCCTCTGCCCCAGCCCCGCTGAGCCCACCCCATGCCGGGAGCCCCCCCCCCCCTCCTGCAGCAAGGAGACCCTCCCTGCTGCCCCAGCAGCCAGTCAATCCTGCTTCTGGGTGGACCCCTCCCGGCGCCACCTTCTGATACTTGAGGTACCGCGGCCTAGGGCATCACTTGGCTCGTCCCCACCAGACCACAAGGACTCCATGGAGTTTGTGTCTGTGTCCCTCCTGTGTCCTGCAGCCCCAGCAGGTGCACGGATGAGAGCTTCTGCTTGAGGAAGAGCGTGACGGGGTCCAGGTGTGAACAAGGAATTCTGGTACTTTCTGATTCCACTCCTGCTTTGCAGTAAGCTTTTTTCTCTGTGTCATCGTTTCCAGGCTCCAAGCCACATATACGGCGGACATAGCAGCCACGTCACCAACGTCAACTTCCTCTGTGAAGACAGCCACCTCATCTCCACGGGCGGGAAGGACACAAGCATCATGCAGTGGCGAGTTGTGTAGGCCCTGCGGGAGCCGCGGGAGCAGATTGCGCCCAGGAGACACAGATTCGCGTTCCACTTGGTCACTGTGATTTCTGTTTTGTCTAAAAATTCTTACAACCTCAGGAAAAGTATCCCTCTACCGGTTACCTTAGCTTAGGGAGTCCGCGAGCGCCCTGCCAGAGAGCGGTCCCCTTTCCGCTTTTCTTGTATAATATATAAAACTGTGCACATTGCATATAGAAAAGGTCCCAAGGTCTACGTGACCGTGGCATCAACAGAAGAAACTGGTGTCACTTTTCTATGAACTTTTCAAAAATGGTCACAGAATGCCTTTTAAAATATTGTACATAGTCTTCACTGTTCCACCATCTAGCTTGCTAAGTCCAGTATCAGTGATGACGAGGTACTGAACTTGACCGCCATTCACCAAATGGTCCTTGAGAAGAGTGAACACTGATTTTGCACAGATGGATTGGGAAATGCAAATATGAGACTTTCTTTGGTTACATTTTCTAAGATGTCGTTCTGGTCCCCCTTTGGGAGGCTGGTGATAGGGGGCCCGTTTCCTCTGTAGGCAGCCTGTGCTTCAGACCAACTGTCGCAGCAGGGCACACGGGCGCAAGAGTATGCGACTTAGACTGTCGTCCTGGCCACTCGCAGTCGGCCCCTGAGCACCTCTGTGAACCACAGCCCCTCTGCTCCCGCTCACGTACCCTGATCAGCGGCAAGACGCTCGGCCGCCTTCCCTTGTGTGTTAACTGGCATGATATGGTGTTGTACTTGTGTAGGATGCTAGCAGCTCATGACAGACCCTCAAGGCTAGTTCCACTGCTTTACGCTTACGGACATTGTACATTTGTATTTTACGATCAAGTAGACCAAGCCGAGGAGGAATCTCCTCCATGTCCCGTCAACCCGAGGGGAGACGTCTCAGAAGGCTCCAGGCACGAAGGTGGCTTCTTCTGTCTTTTGTGCGTGGCTGGCTCCCAACAGTATGGAGTAAGACCGTGTCCTGATGAGTAAGACGCAGGTGGTATCAATCTGTCGAGAAGGCCTTATCCATTGTGGGACAGATTGAAATTCATTGTTTACATTGGGGAATATATCTTGGATTTTTAAATAGAAGAGTAATAAACCAACTTGAGAACAAATATTAAGATTTTTACTCATTCTAGGCAAGTGAGTGAATTGCATCATCTGAATGTCACGGCACTGGATGTTTTCAGTGGCTGATTAGGTATGACGTTTGGAAATAGTCTTCGTGACATCTCCAGCCTGCCATGGCAGTGCAGGCACCTGTAAGCAACATGTATTAAAGATGACTGTTTGTATTATCCTTATCAAATATATTCTATAATGAAATAAAACTTGAAAAGTGGATTTCTTATTGACCTATATTCGTGAAAGTATATACATTAAAATATTTAAAATCAGATGCGATTCATACTATATTCTGTTTCACATACAGATTGTCTTCACCTGGGTCGTTTGCAGACAGAACTGTTTTTTCCTATGGAGGGGAAGCATTCATCAGATGAGATGGCTCTGGAGAATGTGGCTCGATCACAAGCCCATTGTTAGTTCCCTTTGTTATGCAAACACTGGTGAAAAGCAATTAGTCCTAAATGGATAATTGAAGGAATAATGAGCTATAAGGATGGGAAAGAGATCCATTATGGACTTGAAACTCAAAATGTGGCATATATACACACACTAGGATTTTGTGTATAGATTCATATGCTGTTTTATTAATTATGAAGATAGCTATAGTAGTTTTACATCTAGTAATATAGGCAATTATGAAATAGTACTGTGGCTGGATGATGCGCTAGGAACCTTGCAGATGGTGGTTGCTCTCCAGCTCATGGTGAGCAATGACTGCTTCCCACCACTTATCACCCCTCAGGCAAGCAAGGCCTAGAGCCTTTGGGATTCTTCTGGAGCAAGAGGCTCCAGGAAATGGGCAGCTGCTGGCCTGTGAGGCCAAGTCGTCTTGCTCTCAGGAGCCTGTGGCCCTATATTAGCTCTTAGCCTGGCTTCCCTGCCACATGTGAGACAGGGAAGTAAAGCATGCTGTTTAATTGTAGATACAATAGGTAAGTTTGTTCGCATAAGAACATTCCCAAGTGAAAAAAGATCCTAAGGGATTTTTTCTCCCAGCACTAGGGGTTGAACCCAGGGCCTCATGCACGCCAGGCAAGTGCTCTCCCACTGAGCTACACCCCCAACCCTTTTGATTTTGAGACAGGGCTCTCACTAAAGTGCCCAAGATGACTTTGAACTTGAGATCCTCCTGCTGCAGCCTCCCAAGTAGCCGAGGTTACAGGCGTGAGCCACTGCCTTGGCTGCATTTACAGATTTTAACATCTGTGATTTCCACTGTGTGGTGCGCCCCAGCAGTGGGGTAGGAGGAGGCTACCTTGGGCAGGGGCTGTCTGGGTTCACTGAACGGTCAGATTCCATCCTTCAGCTCGTCGTTCTGTGATTGGGAGCAGGCTGCCGTCACTCCAGCTCACAGGCAGAACTCACAGAAGTGCCATGTGACCTTCTGGCCTCTGTCTGGGAGGCATTTGCCAGGCAAAGCCAGCTGAGAAGCCTGCACTTTGACTAGGCCCATCCTTCCAGCAGGTTCTCTCCCTCCATTCTTTTAACTCTATAGAGAATTTCAAACACCCAAAAGTGGAGAGAGAGTTACCCAACTTCAAAGATCCTGGACACTTAGAAATTCTCATCACCTGCTGGAGCATTTTAAAAGAAAATTCCAGCCCCTGTGTCGTTTCACCTGTGAATACTTGTCTGCTGCTCTGATGAGGACCTGCATGGACCTCCATGACGTCATCACGGCTGACAGAAGTCTCGATGGCGTCAGTGCCTAGGTTTGTTAAACCCGCCCACATCTCAATGCCAGGCACCACCTGGACACGAGCCACACACAGTGAGATACACCACATGGCCTGCCTGCCTGCCGGGGAAGCTCAGCACAGGGGCTCAAGCCTGCAGGTGCAGCTCACATCTGAACCCTTCTCCGGAGCCTGCTCCTCCAACCCTGACCCCAGTCCTCCTGCTGGCTGCCCACAGCACCCCTGCCCTGCCATCCCAGAGCTGGATGCCCAAGCTGTCCTCCTGAAACCCAGACTTCCTCCAGTCCCTCCTGCCCAGGGTCCCTGTGCTGCCTTAGGCAACCTAGGGACCTTCCCTCGCTGGGTCCCCAGCCTGGATCCTCCCTCCCTCAGCCGGCAGACTCACAGGAGTGTCTCAGAAATTGTACCCTTCTGAAGGAGGGAGACTTCCCTTCAGGAATCCCAGTGCCCTCTGGGGCAACCTCAGTGGTCCAGCATCTCTCTTCCACATGTTTTAGCAAAAACAGGCACAAAGCCAGGCGCGGTGGCACACGCCTGTAAATCCCAGCCACTCAGGAGACTGAGGCAGGAGGACTGTGAGTTCAAAGCCAGCCTCAGCAAAAGCTAGGTGCTAAGCAACTCAGTGAGACCCTGACTCTAAAATAAAATACAAAATAGGGCTGGGGATATGGTCGCGTGTCCCTGAGTTTAATCCCCAGTACCAAAAAAAAAAAAAAAAAAATGGGCCTAAGCTCAAGCTCAAGCTCACACCAAGGAATTGGCAGTAGGCGGTAGGGTGCATCTTCATCTTCTGCTGACTGTTCTTGGTCCTGTGTGCAGCTCTGCATCCAATAAGCCTGAGGGGGGTGCAGATGGAGGGGCTCCTGAACACAGATTTTTGTCCAAGCTTCCAATATGGACCAGTGAAGAACAAATTTGACTATTTAGGCTTAAAACAAAATTAGGTGCCTTAGCATCCCTAAGATGAACAATGTATAGGTAATTATTAAAATTTTAAACTTGGGTTTGACTTAAAACTTGCCACTTGCCTTCCCTAAGTGACAAGTCCCGCTGCTGGCTACTTGTGCGCCACCTGGTGGCAGAAAAGCAGAGCACGGCCCTTCCCTACCTGCAACTGGCCCAACCTGGTTCTGCCCTCTGTGGGGCTGGGGTGTGGAGGGGGAGGAAGGGAGACTCTTATCTGACTACGATGGTCTCCCTTCTGAGGGGCATGTGTTCCCCCTGACTCTTCTCAGAAGAGCTTCAGAGGTTTCTGGAGGACAGAGCAGTGCTGACGGTCCCTCACCTATAGTCCCCTGGACCCAGGTAAAGATGTTCTGCTCAAGTAGCTATTTTCTCCTTCCATGGCTCCCAAGGACAAGGAGGCCGGTCTCCATGCATCCTCCTCTCATGGGGGTCCCATCGCCCCTCCAGGTGGCCCTGTTGGGCAGAATCCTAGGTGATGCACTTGGTCCTCTTGGTGGGGCTCACATCTTGGGTGGGGGAACGTTTGTACCTCCCACAGCCCAACACCAGTTGGAGGCCATCCCTTTTATCTTTCTGGGTGTCGGGCTGAAAGCCACCCTCTGGCCTTTGAAATTTTCAGCCACTGATCCAAAAATCCCAGAGGGCCCACGTCAATCACTCCAGGTGGCCTGGGAGGAGATGGAACCCCCCACCTCCTCCCTCCGAAGAGGAAAGGATGGAATCAACAATCAACTCCCCCCCAAAAAAAAAATCCTTAAAAATACTTTTTAAATTTCTAATTCCTGACCCTTTATGCCCTTCGCATGGATGAAGGCATCTAAGAGGCTCCTTGGGCACCTCCCTCGTGTCCTCTGCCCCGGTTGGCAGTGCCTTCGTGGTTCCATAGCTGCTGGGCCTTGGATCCTCAGCTAAACATCAGCTCAACATCCAGCTACACAAATGGTGCTGCTGTGGGAACTCTACAGTTTCCTTGTGCATCTGTGCCAGAGATCCTCTGCCTCACAGTGGGACCACCACTCCTCTAGGCCTGCACCAGTGCTGCCAGCTTCCTCCCGCCAGGGACCAGTGTGGGCGAGGCCATCGCCCCACCAACCACCCTTGGAATTGTCACTGCATATCATCTACCACATAAGATCAGTCCCTTTTTTGACAATGAAGAGGCAGAGGGTTAGTGAGACGAAGGCCCTGGCCCAGGTCACTCCACTGATCCACAGCAGAGTGAAGGGTAAGTCCCAGATGTCACAAGCCACCTCCTCGCCAGCATTCTCCGGCAGGTGTCTAGAGAGCACCCTTGAGGAGTTACTATGGGGTTCCAAATAAGGTTAGAAGTGTCCCGCACCCTGTGTTCACAAATGGAGCGGGACACACAGAGACTAGAGGGCCCGCGTCCCGGCAGAGCCTGGGCAGCTGCTGTAATGAAAAGGCACGTCCCCAATAGGCATTGAGTACTGGCCAGGTATGGCTGTCCCCATCCACCATCTTGGTAAATGGTATGGGAGAAGGCTGACCTGAAGCCTCGTGGGAAACGGCACCCAGGAACCCAGGGTCTTCGGCTCCCGCAGGGTCTGCGGAGAGTGCTGAGGCTGGCGCCTAAGGGCTCCGTCATTCCAGGGACCCGGCCAGTGCTCACAGTGCCGTGGGTTCCTCTGCAGCCGTCTTCCCCACCGATGTGTAAAACTGGGTAACTGGAGCCCTTTGGGGTACCGTGGCAGTGTCTCCGTCCCTGGATGAGAAGGACTCAAACCTCTCTTCTTACTCCTTGATGGGGGTTGCTGTGACAATTGGAGGCACAGAATGGGTGACACTGGGTGAGAACATGGTTAAACATTGTGGTTTGTAGAGCTGGATTGTGGCTCAGTGGTAGAGTGCTTGCCTAGCACGCGGGAGGCCCTGGGTTTGATCCTCAGCACCACATAAAAATAAATAAATAAAGGTATTGAAGTGGTACCCCTTTCTCCACAGAAAAGCCCTCTTCACCATGGCTGATTTTGGGACTGTCCACAAAAGAGTCTCTGCAAAAGAGCCCAATGTAGATAAACTTCCTATTTTCGTGTCACCCTGTTTACTTGACCACTGGCCGAGAAGATTCCAGCACTCCAGGTGCTGGACACCCCCTTACTAGTTTTCACAAACTAGTAAGTATAGTACTTTGAAGAAATGTGCAAACAAGGCCTCTGGCCTTGAGCTGGGCTTCACAGAGATGTCTACATTCTTAAGATAAGTTACAAATGGGCTCCAAGGTAACAGCTGGCAGGGGGAGGAAAGGAAGGGGAGAAGAAGCTCTCCCCTTCTCAGGTGTGGTCCTTGAAGAGTTAACGTGCACAGAACAGTGGAAGCAAAAGCTGCTTTTATGTGAACTTCTGCAGATTTGAACTTCCGAGCCCCTCCCCTTACACACTGGGTATAAAACTCTGAAACTCCCTGAACTCGGGGTTCAGGGGATTAATTGATTGCAGCAAAAGCTGTGCCCCCTGAACCTGGCTGCAGCCAAATAAAACTGTTTCCTGCTGTCTTCGGTGCCTTGCCTCGTGTGTCCATCTACAACTAAAAAAAATTTTTTTAAAATCGTAGTTTGTAACATTCGGGGCCCACTCCCCTCCTTACCATACCTTCACTAGGAAACTGCCAGTCTCCCTGTCACGGTGAGGCTGATGTCACATACTCTGTGACACCTTTGAGATTCTTTTGGCCACATGGGCTTCTCTGCCTTTTCGGTTCCCCCCCAGAGCCTGGCTCCTGAAAGGAGGGTGGGCTGAGATTGCCAAAGCCCAGCAGCTGCCCCACCGCCCCACGACTGGAGCCCCACGGTGTTCCTCTGCCTGGTGTGGTTTATCTTACCGGGATGCACACAGCAACAGTCACACAGACAGCATCTGGTCATTGTCTGCACTGACAGGCGCCATGGGAGAAGACGGACACAGCCCTGCACTCCCGGACACTCACTGAGCTGTTGCCAGGCCGGGCAAGACATCCGCTGACCAGAAAGTGCCGTCAGATAAGTGGACGCTAATCCATAAGGGGGGGATGGGATGAGTGGCGGAGCTTTGGATGGGGCAAAGGGAAGAAGGGAGGGGACATGGGGGCAGGAAAGACAGTGGAATGAGACAGACATCATTAGGCACATGTGTGACAGCACGAATGGTGTGACTCTACTTCATGTACAAACAGGGAAGTGAAAAATTCCGCTCCATTTGTGTACAAAGAATCAAAGAGCTTTCTACTGTCATGTAGAACAGATGAGAAGAAAGAGAGAGAGAGAGAGAGGAAGAAAGAGCGGGCCATCAGAAACTCTGACCACAGGAAAGGCCTTTCTCTGATTCTGGCGAGGTCAGTCCTGCTCCCACTCCTTGCCAGGCTGAGGTGGCTCCAGGGCTCAGACGTCATCTGAAAGCAGGGCGCTCAGGACAGCCCGAGGACAGCCAGCGTCCTCTCTACCTCCCTGGAGGTATTCCAGCCACCCCCGAGCAGGGCTGCTTGTTTGGGTAACTTGTAGAATGGCGGAGCGGCCCTGAAACTGAGGGGTGGTCTTGGGGGAGTATGCCCCGAAGTCTGTCCTGTGGAGCACCAGTCCACAGTGTCCAAGGACCCTGGTTGGAGGCACTGATTAAATATGTTAATGGGCATCGTGAGTCCAGAGCAGCTGCCTGTCCATCCACCCACCCACCTCCATCCCTGCCTTTGGGCGGGGCACACCCTTCCACAAGTTCATGCTGTCCTGGCACTGTGATGCGACTGGCGACCAAGAAGCCAAGCAGAGTGTGCCAGGCGGAGGCAGGGGCCGGCGGTGACAGGCCACGGAGGCCCAGGCACTCGGGGAAGGCAGCCTTGAGCAGACTGTGCCATGGAGGAGCTGAGGCCCGAGTCGCAGCTCTCGGGGCGTGCCCCCGGGCGCGGAGGCCCTGGCCTGGCTGTCCTCAAAAAGCCTTTCTCTCCTGCCCACCACTGCCAGCCGGGGCTGGGGGCAGCCTGGGGAGGTGCGGCTTTGCCCAGCTCTGAGGCACGGAAACAAAGATCTCAGAAGACAAGGATTTGCCCAAGGTCGGTGTGGCCTTTCCAGGGGTAGCCCCAGCTGCCCCAGTTTGTTTCTTTTTTATAAAATAAAGTGTATCGGCCTGGGGCTGTGGCTCAGAGATAAAGCGCTTGCCTCACACGTGTGAGGCCCTGGGTTCGAACCTCAGCACCACATAATGATAAGTAAATAAAACTGAGCTATCATGTTCATCTACAACTAAAAAATAATTTTTAAAGATAAATAAAGCTTATTGTATTTTTTCATGACAAAACCAATACATACTCTCTGTAGCAAATTAAAAACCAATCTCAGGTGTATTTCTTTCTTTCTTTTTTTATTTTATTTTTTTTTAGGTGGACACAATATCTTTATTTTATTTTTATGTGGTGCTGAGGATCGAACCCAGTGCCTCATGCATGCCAGGTGAGCACATTACCACTTGAGCCACATCCCCAGCCCCCCCAGGTATATTTCTACCATTCTGAAATAGCACTATTACTCCTTACTGCATTCCCTTTCTGTATTTTTTCTTTATGAGTTGATTTTGTGTTGTGTTTCTGTGGTCAATCTATTGCATGTATCATGTTCTATAACATAGGCATTTTCCCATGTCAGTATAATTTTGTTGAAAGTAACTTGTACCCACTACATAATGTGATGCCATGATTGATGTTGTACCTTGATGGTGATGGTGGTGATGATAGAAATGGTGGTGATGGTGATGGTGATGGTGATGATGATGGTGGTGATGGTGGTGATGGTGATGGTGGTGATGATAGAAATGGTGGTGATGATGATTGTGATGATGGTGGTGATGGTCATTGTGATGGTGGTGATGATGGTCATGATGGTGATGGTGGTGATGATGGTGATGGTGGTGATGATGGTGGTGATGGTGGTGATGGTGGTGATGGTGATGATGATGGTGGTGATGGTGATGATGATAGTGATGATGATGGTGGTGATGATGGTGATGATGGTGATGGTGGTGATGGTGGTGATGGTGGTGATGATGGTGGTGATGGTGGTGGTGGTGATGGTGGTGATGGTGATGATGATGGTGGTGATGGTGATGATGATGGTGGTGATGATGGTGATGGTGGTGATGGTGGTGATGGTGATGATGGTGGTGATGATGATGATGATGGTCATGGTGATGGTGATGATGGTGGTGATAGTGATGATGGTGATGATGGTGATGGTGGCGATGGTGATGATAGAGATAGCAGTGATGGTGATAATAATGAGAAAAAATAATAAAAGCCATCAAGGACAATTTCTCCAAGACGTGCTGTCTAAAGACTTCTTCCGTTAACATTTAAACAGGCTCAAATCTTGCCCATTAAAAAGAAAACCTTCCAGGTTCATCCCTTATCTGCAGGGCTCTGTCCTGGGCTGCCATTTTTTTCTCCCTCCTTCTCCCAGGGCTACCCCATCACCTCCTAGGGTCTCAGTCACTTCTTCAACCCTGACAAAGCACAGGTCAACATTTTTGGCTCATCCTGTCTCTTGGCTTCAAACCTGTGTGCTCAGCAGTCCCCAGCACACATCCATCAGCTCACTCCATCGGTGCTTCAGTCTCTAGCCCAAAATGAATTAATCCACTTCTCCCCAGGTCCCTGTTCTCCATTCCCCCAAATGACCAAGCCAGGAATGTAGATGTCCCTCCCAGCCTTCTTTTTGTCCCACTGCCCATATCAGCAAGCCGCCAATAATAGTGACCACTCTGAAGGCATCATTTAGAGAGCGCTTCCCCTGTGCCAGCCATTGTTGGAAGGATGTAGACACAGACTCCTCCGATGTGCTCATTCTTGTTATCATCTGCTTTTTCCACAAATTTTAGTGAGTTTTCTATGAGTCACACAGCAAAGAAGTTGGGATTCTAAGCCGACCACTGCCCGGCTCTGCCTCTCCAAGATGGGAGGGTCTGTCCCACAGGAGCCATGGCACGTGTCCATGCACCTCTCCATTCCCCATGGGTGCTCCTCTGTCTCTGTCTTGGCCGGCCACCATCGTGCTGGCCTGTCCCCCTCCAGGGGTCCTGGGGGAGCTGTCCAAACTACCAATCCAACCATGTCACAGTCCTGCTTAAACTCATGCTTAAATGCCTTAGTGGCTCGTAGGAAAAAGCTCTTTCACCTTGTACTCAGGCTCTGGGTCCTTCTCTAGCTGCGTCTCTTTCTGTTTCCTCCTCAGAGCTTCTCCCTGTCCCTCCGCAGGGCATCCTCTCTTGGCCACCCAGGTGGTATCCGCTCTCTGCCCACCACTCTTCCTCCTGTTCCTGCTCATCCACCATAATCTTTATAACAGCTCGAAAGCCATTTCCTCCAGGAAGCCTTCCTGAGTGTCAAGTCTGGGTTCAGGTCTCTCCTCTGTCCCCACTGCTGCTGTTACTCCCACCGTCACATCAAAGTGTTGGTGCAGCTGCCTGGAGCCCATGTCTGCAAGCTCTGCACCTTGCTCCTCCTCCTGCTCCAGCACCTGGCCCGGGATGGCAGGTATGTCCGTAAGTGATTGCCAAATACACCAACAAACACACCTGTGAGTGGCAGGTGGCCTGGAAGTCGTGCCACTCATTGCCCCAACCCCAAGGATCCTCTCCTGCTTCCAGAGTCTCACCACGGCCACTAAGGAGGCTGCAGCGGACAGCGCTGTCCACTGAGCCTTGCCTTTGGTTCAATTTGTGCCTCAGGCCAGAGGCCCAGAGGCGGAAAGACTGACTGAGAGGACAAGAACATCTCGGGGTCTCCTGATGGGTTTTGCAAAAATGAATTCCAAAATTATGGCAGCAATGTGCTAGGCTTTTTTCTTTTTTAGCAGATGACTCCTCTCTTCCCTTTTAAGAGCCTTCCTGGCGGAAGCTGCACAAAGCTATTTTTACTTAAAGGCTGTAAACCTCATCGTTCTTAAAGAGAAAGCCGGGCGCCTGTGTCTGCCAGCCTCCCAGGCTCCGCCAGCCCCCGAGCCACAGGGTGGTTCTGGGTCATGCAGGAAAAACAAGTTTAAATTAAGTTCCAAATTAAGTAGCGGTGTTTAAAAGAAGGACAACACAAGCACACAGACACACACACACACACACACACACACATCTCCATTCAAGGACTAAATTACAAACATCCTCTCTAAGAAATCAAAAAGTCATGAAGGTAAAACCAGAAGTCCTGGCAGCAGAGTTACACAAAGGCCAGAGCCAGAGGCGGCTGGGGATCATCAGGCTTTGGGACTTGGTTTCCTCTGTGATGGCTAGCTCTGGGTGTCGGCTAGACTGGCTAAGAGACGCCCAGATAGCTGGTGAAACAGGGTGTTTCCAGAAGAGATTAGCAACTGGTCAGGTGGGCCTCCCACAGCAGGCCTCCCCACGGTGGGCCTCACCAGCGGGCACAGTGTCGGAACAGGGTGACAGGGAGAGGAAGGGTGGATCTTCTCTCTGCCGAGCTGGGACGTGTCTTCTCCTGCCCTTGGACATGGAGGCTCCTGGTCCTCTGGCCTCTGGACTCAGGTTGGGCCTTCTGCCTTCAGCTCCCCTGGTTCCCAAGCCCCAGTCTGCACTGGGATGTCACTACCCGCTGCAGACAGGCTTCTCAGCCTCCACAGTCACATGTGCTAATCCCTTACAACAAGTCTCTTCCTATATGTCTATATATATCATGCTTCTCTGAAGAGCCCTGGTTCATATAAGCAGCAAAACCTTCTCCAGAGAAAATTACAGGAAAATTCACTCATGATGTGACCAAGAATGTGACCACTCTGGCCAAAGCGGTCAGAGGGGACAGATACCAGAAAGTCACCCCATGCTCAACTTCTCCCTGATCCTGGCCACCTCTAGCTGCCCCTGAATCCACCTCCAGAGGAAAGCTAGACCCAGTGGAAGGCAAGAGCCCATCCAAGGACACACAGGCCTCTCGCCCTGTGTCAGGTTGATTCTCACCTGCTGTCCCGCCAGGAGCTGGGTCTTCATGGTCACGCTGGACAACCTTCTCCACGGAGGTCCTGACGTGGCCGGTATTCCCTCAATGCTTTACCATCCAGGTGCCCTAGCCACCAGTTTAGTTTTAGGATGCTGTCCAATTTAACATTTCTATTCGATTTTTAGTAAAAATCATTCATCTTGTGTAGACACTCAAATTTATTGAAATGAAAACTGAAATAATATCCTTTTACATTATTTCACTATTGATCCCTGTGACTACTTTAAGCAAAAATTATCTAAAAGAGTATTTCCACACTTTAAAGTGAATTTGTATCACATTTTGTACCGTCATTTAGGATTTCATTACACTCTAGTAAAATTTCTGAACTTCAAGGATAACAAGAAACTCTCTACAGCATCTAGGCAGGAAAATCATATTACTTATATGCAAAATATGCCCCTCACCCATCACAAAATGCCCAGCCTCATGATGTAGGTTGTATGGCAAAGGGGAATTAAGATTGCTAATCAGATGACCTATATTAATCTGTTTTCTGTTGTTGTAACAAAATACTTGAGGTTGGATAATATTTAAAGAAAAGAGGTTTATTTAGAAGTTTTGGAGGCTAAAAGTCCAAACAGCATGGCCTTGTGAGGGCATCATGGTCAGAGAGTACGCAAGAGGGAGAGCTCTCATGGTGAGTCAGGAAGCCAGAGGGCAGGGAGGGGTCAGGGTTGCTCCTTTATAACAACCTTCTCTCAAGGACTAACCAGGGTCCCAAAGGAACCACCGCAGCACCTTCTGAGGACAACCACCTCCACAGCCTCCTTACAAACAGTGACACTAAGAAGTTGCCCTCTACAGGCGGGTACCTAAGGCTCCCTCCCACCCCAACCTGGCCATGCTTCCCCTCACTGGGTGCCCCCCTTTGAGCCACCCCAGCAGGAAGTTGAAGTCATCCCCAGTATGACTGCAGGGTCCCCTTCAAGATGGTGGAACTGCATCTTCTGGAGAGTCTTTTGGAGCTGAGGAGCTCGAGAGAGATGGAGTCAAAAGCAGAACCACAGGCCACCCTCGAGGCGTGGAAGGGGAAATGGGCCAGAACTAACCTGCTTTCCTGCCGCGGGGAACCAGGACACAGCAGGAACTCTAGTTTCTGGAGATGTCTGCACACACAAACGGGGCTTCCCCTGCCCTCCCAAGCTCTGTGTGGGCCGGGTGACACGTATGCAGGGTTTCTTCAGTTCCATGCTGGAACACACTTGGCGGATGTTGTGCAATCGTGTTTCTGGCCTCGAGAAGTCCACACGCTGACGAGCTTCCAGCAAGACAACCCTGATGGGGACAGGTGTGTGGGAGCCCCGAAGCAGACAGAGAATGGAGCCTTGGGCCCAGGGAAGGAGGTGCTGAGTGCCGGGGCAGAGGGACTGATCTGCCTTTGGTCGGGCCGTGGGCTGGGTGTGAGAGGACCTCCCCAGCCATTGAAGGAATGGCTGAAAGGAAACAGGGCATCTCAGGGAACAAGTGTTGGTGACAACCGAATCGGGCAACAGGATCAGTGTCAAGAATAAAAAAAGAGGTACAGCGGCACAGTTGGTCCACGACTCCCCTGACACATCTGTGCGGCCTAAGCGTGCTTTGCTTCAGACTCTGGTGCGAATTAGAAATTCACTGGTGCTAGTTAATAGGAACCAGACACGGTGTCACTGGTGAATGATCTACAGCACAGTTTCTTTTGATTATTTGTGGTTTTGATCTGGCAAATGCTAAGCAATGGGTCCATGGGTGTCTTAGTCTGTTTTCTGCTCCTCTAACAAAATGCCTCAAGAAAATTTATCAAGAAAAGGTATGTCTCACAGTTCCAGAGGCTGGGAAGTGCAAGAGCATGTACTGGCATCCAGTGAGGGCCTGTTTGTGCCATGACATAATATGGGGAAGAACGCAGAGCAAGGAAGCCCAAGAGACAGAAAAGCAGGCCAAACTCACCCATTTATCAGGATCGCACTCCCCAGAAAACTAACCCACTCCCAGATAACTACCCACTCTTCTGTTACCAGGCTAAATGCATTCAGGAGGGCAGAGCCTCATGACCTAGTCACCTTCTTAAAGTCCCACCTCTTAACAAGTTACAAGCAGTTGAATTTCCACATGTGCTTTGAGGGTACCCTGAGATCATAGCAGTGCGGCTGGCTCCTCAGCAATGGTCCCAGGCTGGAAAAGACACAGGGAGGTTGTCCAGGGACTGCAAGTTCACAAGCTACATGTTCATCTGAGTGACCTCTTGGAGCTTCAGTTTCACCTTCTGGACAAGGAGGTTAGATGGGACACCCTTGAAGGACTTTTAGCCCTACTAACTCTCTGTGACTCTGAGACTGATCTGAGCCTGGCAGATGGCAGGCACCATCTCTCCTGCCTCCCCACGTGGAAGAAATCTAGTCCACGTGGGAACCACGAGTAGCCAGCCTGGCCAGGTGTCTGGCACCCAGGCACATCAGACTCTACCCAGGAATCTTTTCCAAATCCAGGGACTGGTGGCCTCCAGAAGTTAATCATTTGGAAACCACATGCTTCAAAAATGTTAACGTTTCATAAGTGTTTTCTTTTTATCAGAAGAACGGGAAACATGAATTCATCTTCTCTCAGGGAATAAAGACTTTATTCAGTAAATGTGGAACACGGGGAGTAGACTGGTTTTAAACAATGTATTGTTAAGGAAAAGGCGAAAGAGAAGCAAGAGCCGGTACTGCAGAAGGGTGGGAAAACCATTCTCAGATGTCCTCTGGCGTTGGTCCCTCAACTGATCCTCAGCAATACCTGCAAGATGGGTGTTAGGAGTCCTGCCTGCCAGAGGAGAAATGAAGGCTCAGAGGGTTTGAGCCACAGGATTACAGTGTGGAGCCCCTGCCTCTCCAAGCATCCTGGGGCAAAGCTCAACATGGATTCATGGGGAAGCAAGGCACAGGATGGGCTGTGTGTGGCCCCCATCGGCCTCCCCCAGCCCTGCTCGCAGTTCATGAAGCCCTTTGTTGCACAAACATTTCAGGAAAAGACTTCTCTCAGAGCCAGACACAACTAATTTCATGCATTTGCTGAGTGATGTTGGCCCACGCTTCCCTTTTCAGTGGTCCCTCCCCTTTACAGTAGTCTGCAGGGAAGGTTGACAGAGGAGGTATGACCCTCACTTTGGTCCCAGTGTTTCATGGCAAATCTGCCATTGACATTTCCCCACAAATGCTCTTCGAAGCCACAGACTCCAGGACAGCATGGAAAATGCATGATCTGGAGGTCAGAGGGGGCCTCATGTTGAAAGAACATCAGTAAGACAAACTGGAAACAAAGAGGTCTGTATCTGGGGTCTTTACACAGGACTTTGAGATGCACCAACCAGAGGTAACCCTGCTCCTCCAGACCACACCTGGGATATCTCCAGATGACCCAAGGCTTGTCTATTTTAGCAACTTTTAGGATGCTACAAGATTATTCTATAACAAAGAGATCAATCCTGACCCTGGAAAGAGAGGAACAAATGAGGTCAGCAGGGCTACAACCTCAGGGTATGCTAACAGGACTGTAGAAGATCAAGGCCCCTTTCAAGTTTGATGACTCTGGGTTCAAACAAATATGGGAAGGGAAGTGGAGCTGGGACAAACCATTGCTAAGGAAATACCATGACCTGTGCACAGGAGGGAGGAGCCTAACTGGAGCCTGTGAGATGACGTTCAATTCCAGCCAACTAGAATGGACTGGGCACTGGGACTTTGGGTCAGAAAAATGCTGGTGTGAGAAGGGCTTCACCATTCCCTGTATCTTGAGCAAAACCCATAAGTCATACAGCTTCTTCTCTATCTGGACCAGGAATAAAACAGTGACCCTTCACTGTCCTAGTATATGCCACCCACTACCAGACACTATATATGCTCTTGTGTAGAAAACACACATGCACATGCACACTCACATATGTACATGGCAATGTTCAAAAAGCACAGCCAGCTGTGTCTACTTACTTGAAGGTGGCGAGTGAGACCCAAAAGGGTTTGAGGTCTTGAGCCAGTAATGAAGAAGGATCACTACCCTTTAGGAAGGATGGGGATTTAAAACCCAGAGAAAAACCTGGACGACCCAAGTGATGCTGTGTGTTGTGAAATGTGAATTTTTTCACAGGTTGTGGTTTTGGGGTGCTAGGTGGGGGCTCTTGTTGAGCGGGGTGAAGTCCTTCAGATGTTCATATGTCCCAAAGGTGAATCGGCCAGGTCCTGCCTGGGATCCATTTTACGAGTGAGTCATCTGTTGGTGACCTTGGCGCCCCTTGGATCTGGGGTGCCCCGAGTGCTAGCAGGCGAGGTGCATTGCAGGGCAAGAATAGTGGCCCCGCCCCCCCCCTTCACTGTACTCTGAGAATGAGCTCCACGTGCTGCTGGCGTCCCGCCCTCCCTGGCCCCGCCCTGGCCACGCCCCTCACTGCTCTTGGAAGCCCCGCCCTCCGCGGCCCCGTCCACTGGCTTTGCGGCCACGCCCCTGGCGGCCCGAGGCTCCGCCCTCTCAGAGGCGCGGACGGTGGAACCCCGCGCCTTTTGTGTGGAGCTCCGGTGCTGCGCGCGCTCATCCACCTCCGCCGACGCACGCGTGCGCACCCTCCTCAGCGGGCGGAGGGCGTACCTTCCCGCGCGCGCCCCCCGTCCGGGCTCGAGGCTGACTCGCTCGCGCGCTCCCCGGGGGCCGCCGCCCCGAGTTGTGATCGAGCACGCGCGCTCCCGCCGGTCAGACCCCGCTGCTCGCCCCCTCCCCACCCCGTCGGCGGCGGCACGCGCACGCGCACGCGCCGGCCGGGCACGCGCGCCCGCCAAGATGGCAGGGGCCGGGGCCCAGCTGTCAGTCGCCACCGCCGCCGCAGCCCTTCTCCGCAGCTAGCGGCCCGGACGCCCGCCCGAGAAGATGCGCCCCCGCCGCCCGCCGCAGCCCAGCCACTCGCGGAGCCGCCGCGCCCGGGGCCGGCTCCCCCGCTAGCCCCGCGCCCCGCGCCCGCCGCCGCGCCGGGTCGCCCGGCCCCGCGCCCGCCCGGCAGCGACAATGAGGTGAGTCGGCGCCCGGGTCCCCAGGCGGGCGCGGCGGGGCCGGGAGGACCGGGGCGGCGGGGCGGCCTGCGTCCCCGACGAGCTCCAGCCTCCGCGTGCCGGCCCCTCTGCCGCGCCTCCCCGGCTCCCTGCTCCCCGCACGCCCCGCGGCGCAGCGGCCCCTGCGCAGGTCGCCCCCGCCGGCGCCCGAGGGTGTCCGGCCCAGAGGGGCCCCCGCCGGCGCCCGGCGCTGCGCCCTCGCCCCTCCGAGGCCAGCGCCTCCCTGCTCTGTGGGGTGATCCCATCTTGTGTTTTTCTGTGCAGTTTTAGCGTCTAAACGTAGATTGCATAAAAGCTGTGGTGCCTGTACTTCCATCTTGGCTGTTCTGTGAACTTTATATAAATGAAGTGATACAGTGTGGATTCTTTTGTGTCTGGCTTCTTTCATTCACGGTTTTTTTGAGATTCATCCGTTCTGTGTAGCCGTGTTTATCCCTCTTCTTCTCCCCAGTATTCCAGGGTGTGAACGTACCGCAATTCATCTGCCTGTTAGTAGACATTCTGTTTGTTTCTAGCTTTTGGCTATTAATAATGCTGTCACGAACACGCCTGTGTGCCTCCTGCTGCATCCGTTTCTCTCGAGTAGAATTTTTAGGTCAAGAGAGGCACCTATCTTCAGCCTTAATGGATAACATCAAGTTTCCAAAGCAATTAGACCAGTTTATACTCCCACCAGCAAGGACTGGAGAGTTCTTCTTGCTCCTTATCTTTGTCAACACTTGATATTGTCAGCCTTAATTTTAGCCATTCTGCTGACTGTGAAGTGGTCTGTTTTGCTTTTCATAGCAGCTTCCTGATGACCAATCAGACTGATCATCTTTTCATGATTTTTGGTATCTTAGGTAAGCACATACTTGCCCAGTTTCCTTTGGGATGTATAGTCTTTTTCTTCCTAATTTGTAGGGTTTCTATTCCAAAATCAACAAGACATTTCCTATAACATCTTCTAGAAACCTTACTGTTTGGCCTTTCACATTATGATGTGTCGTCCACCTGGAATTGATTTTTGTGTAACATATGCAAAGGCTAATTTCATTTTTATTCAGCACTGTTTATTTAAAAAATCATCTTTTTTTCCATCATTCTGGGTGTCACCTTTGTCATCTTCAGTCTTCCCTTTGAGGACTTTTATTTCTGTCTGAAGAATATAGTTATGGTTTGGATGTGAGGTGTCCCCCAAAACTCATGTGTGAAACAATGCAAGGAGGAGAAATGGTTGGGTTGTGAGTCTTTACCCAGTCAGTGATCTATCCCTGATAGGCATTAACTGAGTGGTAGCTGAAGTGGTGGGCGTGGCTGGAGGAGCTGGGCATTGGGTCCTGTGTTTTGGCTTTGGGTATATTTTGTATCTGGCTAGTGCAGTGTCTCTCTCTGTTTCCTGACCATCGTGTGAGCGGCTTCCCTCAGCCACACTCTTCCACCGTGATGCCCTGCCTCACCTGGAGCCCCGAGGAATGGAGCCAGTTTCTATGACTAAGACCTCGGAAACTGTGAGCCCTCAAGCTCTTCCTCCTTTACAGTTGTTCTCTTTTAGTTGCAGTAGCAAAAAAGCTGACTAAAACAAATATTATTTAGTATGCTATTTATTGCTGATGACAAATTCTTAGGGTTTGAAAATATCTTAGCCTTTTTTTCTTTTTTGTAAATACTGTTATTGAGATAAAATTCATGTACCATAAATGTATCCATTTTAAGTCTACAGTTCATTGGTTTTTAGCATATTCACAGACCTCTGTAAGGAGATTACCACAGTCTAATTTTAGAACATTTTCCTTCATTTTGCAGGGTCATTTCATTAGTTACAGAATTCATGGTTGGCTGTTGTAGCTTTTTAAAGCCATTTCCTTATCTCTCTCATGGAATGATGGACTGTTTCTGTTGAGAAGTCTTTTGTCAGTCTGATGTTCCTCTGAAAGTAGTTCTGTTTTTCTCTAGATGTTTTTAAAATGTTCTCCTTGTCTTTGTGTTTCAAATTTTGTCCTATGCTATCTCATCTATGGGTGTTTTTGAATTTATAATTGGGCTTCTTAGGTCTTCTTGAATCTGTGGCTTCATATCTTTCATTAGTTTCAGAAGTCATCAGCCATTAGTACTATATTTTCTTCTTCCCCATTTTATCTTCTGGAGCTAAAATTATATATGTTAGACTATTTCATATATCTTCTTTGTCTCTTAATCATTCTGTGTTTTCTGTGTTTGTCTCTTGTTCTTCATTCTGAATATTTCCTCACTTCCCTTCTGCTATATATAATCTATTATTAGACCTATCCATTGAATTTTTAATTTCAGTTATTATGAATTTTTAATTTCAGTTATTTTGTATTTTCATTTTAAGATTTCCATTTATTTTATTTTTATAGTTCCTAGTGTTCTGCCCAGATTATCTTGACTTTTATCACTTTGAGCATAATATGCAGAATCATCTTAACTCTATGGTGATTATGGCAGTTTCTGTGAGTCATTTCCAGGGTCTGTTTCTATTGATTTTCATCCACACTGTCTTATGTGCATAGTGTTTATTCTTAAATTAGTGCTGGCTCTTGTATTTGCAAAATTATTTGTAGAAATAATTTTAAGCATAAAATGTTCTCTCCCAGAGGTCATTCACACTTGCTTTTGTCAGGCATCTGAGGGCGTTTATGATGTGCCCACTTCAGTGCAGCTTCAGGGTCTGGGATGATCCCAAGATGAGCTTCATTCCCTGTGAGGACAAGTGTGTTCTGTTCACTTTCCCCCCTAGCTTCCCCTCTTCATGAGCAGCACCAAAGGGTAGCCTTCCCTTCAGAACTCACCGATACCTGGACGGTACCCTCTGGCCCCATCTGCGTCCCCCCAGGCCTCCCAACAGGTATTTGTCATCTTTTGACCTCAGATGTTCCCAGTTCACTTTAGCTAGAGGATTTTTCTGATTTACTTAGTCCACAGTTGCTGAACATAAAAGTCCCTAGTTTTTTCACTTTTGGGGGCAGTGTGACTCCACATTCAGAGATTTATGCTGCTAGGTTGTGGAAGCTTGTGGAGAAAAACAAGACCTACTTTATTGTGGGAGGTCTTCTAAGTAGATGTGGAGAGGCACCCGGCATATTCCTGTAAATCTTCCTAACTACATTGTCTTTGTCAGCTTGTGAAATGCTCTTGGAATCAGAATGGTTTTAAGAATAAATCTTTGGCTTCTCTTGATATATAATTAAATGGAAAAAAGAGCAGCTTGGCTCAGGTAACCGTAAAGCCAAGGATTTGTGTCTGGGGGTGGACAGGTGCTCTCTTCTTTCCATGCTCATTTTTCCTGTTTTGATTTTCTTGTTTATTTGATAAGAATCACCCTTTATCCGGTCCTCTTGAATAGAACAGTTGATATTCTTGGCTAACAATAGCATACTAGTGTTCCCAGATCTCTTCTTTTTTGATCAGATAAAAAGCATGCATGTAGAAATGAAAGTTCTTAAATGATTTTTCCAGAATGAGTCATCTAGTTAATCTTTTTCCTTATTTTTTTAAGTCATTCATCTTTTACACAGGTATTCAAAAACACTAAGTTGGTTCTTTGTTGAGACTGCTAATAGACAAACGTCCGTCCATATATATTTACTTATACCTTAAGTACTTGGCTCTTGGAAATGGCAAAGAGTCCAGGAGATTTGTTTTATCTCTGATATCAGCTGATCTGATCTAGTCTAAAAGTGTAATCAACATAGCGGAGACAGGGCAGGAGCACCCACCAGTAGTAGCAACTTGAGCGTGGAATTTTGAGGCCATCCTGGGTAACACAGTGAGACCCTGTCTCAAAACAAAACAAAACAGAAAACCACTTCATCTGAAAAGATTTGTGAGGCTTCAGAAGGTGTGAGGATTTCTTCCAAACACCAGCTGAGTGTTCTCTAGCTTAATTCAGTTCTGATACTGTCCACATCAGAGCCCATAGGTTCAGGGCTCAGTCCCCAAGACTGCCTTTTACAAACAGTCCCCATACCTCTAAGATTTACAGGAAGGCACCTGCTCAGAAGACCTCCCACCCATACGCAACGCGGCATATTCCTGCTCTGTACGTTGGTCACTTATCTGTTGGGAACGTCCTGTGAACATTTTCTCAATGTGCCTTTTATCTTTTAAAGATTTAGTATGTAGAAGATTAAAAGTTTCATGCCATCAAGTTGTTTTCTTTGTGGGTTTTTCATCACTTCTTAAATTGAGGATGACATTCTTCTAGATGTTTGCTCATCAAATTTTTAGAATGTTTTATATATAAATTTTAAAAAATTCGTTCTTCACATTGTCTGGGATATGAGGTGAAAACTGAAACTACATTTTTCTTCAGAACTGCTGGTCATATCATTGATTACCTCAGTATTATATGGCAGACACAATAGCAGTGCTTTCTAGGTTGGCTGGCCGTGTAGAACACCTGCCCGAATCCGAAGGTGCATGATCCCAGCTGGTGATAACTGGATAAGTGAGGATCCCTTTGATCCTCAGAAAGCTCACTTGTCCCCCACCAGGGCCAGCCACATTTGAGGCAATGCCAGTGGCTATTGGCAGGTCTGGTTCTGTGCCAGGAACTTGTTCATCTGGGCCAAGGGCACTTTATCAGCCTTGGAGGTGCTCAGAAGGCAGTGTGACTGCAGAGAGTGTGTGTGTGTCTTTGTGCTCTTCTTTCTGCCTACTTGTAGGTCAGTGGCATTTATATTACTTTGTGGACAATGATTTTAATCTGAGCAACATCATTTCTTTATAAAAGTCATGCCACTGGGACTGTGACTCGGTGGTAGAGCACTTGCCTAGCATGTGCAAACCCCTGCATTTATCAAATAAACAAGAAAATCACCTCATATCCTAGCACTGGGAGGAAAAAGTCAGAGCCTTAAAGAATAATGGTACTTTGAATTTTGTTGGTGGTTTTGTTTGGATTTCATTTATAAATTTGTTTTGCTTAAGGCATTTAAATTTAATTTTATAATTATTGCAGATAAGCTACATAAGTACAAATTAAATCACTTATTTCATTAAGGATTTTTTCCCCTTAAAGGGAGTCTATACACTCTCCAAGTTGAAGAAAACCTTGCAGCCAACTCTAGTGTGATGAAGACTCAGTTGTTAACCATGTGGAAAGTGCTGTGAAGAGTGATGGTAACTCAGCAGAGTGCTTCCAGCTGACCATGTGGGGGTGCCGGGGTGCCCTTCTCAAACACCTGGAAGTTTTCCTCCTCATAGCCTAAGAGGAGAAAGTCTCCATGGGAGTAATTTTCTGGTGGTAATTTTGTCTTACCTTTTTAAAAGACAGCAACCCCCCACCCGAAAATGTAATGTATGTTGTGTGGAGACTTTGAAATAAGAAAGGTATAAAGAAGACAATAAGGGGCTGGGGCTGGGGCTCAGTGGTGGAGTGCTTGCCCGGCATGTATGAGGCACTGAGATCGATCTTCAGCAGCACATAAAAATAAATAAATAAAATAAAGGTATTATGTCCATCTAAAACTAAAACAAATATTTTTTAAAAAAGAAGACAATAAAAACCAGCTCTGACTCTGCTGTTTACAGAGAACCACATCAAACGTGGGGTAACTACTTTACCTTTTTCATGTGTAAGCATAACAGTTTTACAAAATTGATAGTCTGTTGTATTATTTGTGTCAGTCACTTTACATTCAACCTACATGCATTTCCCCTTTAAAAATACTCTTAGGGAGCATTTTAAATAACTGTCACCTATCAGATGGAATTTATTTACCAGTACCCCAGTTTAAAGGCAGGATGCTTTTAGTGTTTCATCATTGTAAGTACCACTGTGGTAAGCATCGGTGTGCAGCTCTGATTATTTCCTTAAGAAAAATTAGCAAATTATATTACTGGAACAAAGGATGTAAACCTTCTGAAGACTGTACATATAACCAGAATATTAATTTTAAAGGAAGAGAAAGAGACAAAGTTAATGAAAGGAAGTTTAATCCTGGAGGTTTAACTTGGAGGTTCTCCTGCAAAAAAAAAAAAAAAAAAAGGAAAGGGGTCAGAAGGGAGAAGTAAGCAGCAGGAGGGGTGGGAAAGGACTCTGTACTTAGGATGGAACGTGGTGTAGTTCCTCATGTGTGCCAGTGGAGGGAGCCCTCTCCCGGCTCCTTGGCCGCTGTCATTGGTGAGGATGGACCATCTTTAGGACTGGGAGACGTCTGCTCTGCTGTTTGCAGTTGATGTAGGCAGGCAAGTGAACTTTTTTTTTTTTTACATTTTGGAGTTTCCCCCCTGTATTCTAAGCAGCCTGTGTTTTAGAGTCAGGCACCTGGATTCTTTAAGCTACTTGTCCCAGCTGACTGGTGATTTTGAGCAAACTACTTAACCATTGTGATCCTGCATTTTTCTGAAGTATAAGTGAGGACAATCCCACTTCCTTTCCAAGATCTTGTAAGATGAAATGAGAATCTATGAGAAGTTCAATTAAGGTCACTTACCACACTGCCACCTCGATTTGTTCTATCTGTAAGATAAACCTCAGAAAATCTAGGGAAATTCTGATTTCAAAGATTCTGCCTTTTTATCAGATCCCTGCATAACTTATCTCTGTAAGTGATAATTTTTGGTTTAGAAGCCACACTTGATATTGGTGCTTCAATTTCTAAAAAATATTAGGGGGCTGGGAGTATGGCTCAGTGGCAGAGTGTTTGCCTAGCACATGTGAGGCTCTGAGTTCAGTCATCAGCCCTAGAAAGGAAAGAAGGAAAAGAGGGAGAGGGAACAGGAGAGGGAAGAAGGAAAGACCTTCAGGGACATTCTCTATAATAGTCACAAAATAGAACTATTCTATCTTTCTTCAAGAACCATTCTATCTTTGAAATAACGATAAAACAGGAGGCATGTTATTTTGGGTTAGAGAAGATAGTTGTACCGGAAAGCTTAGATTAAGAAATAGTTACTGCAGTTGAGTTCATTTAGCTGTGAAATTCATGGAAGCTGTGGCCAAAAGAGAAACACGAGCCAGCGTGTGCCTCTCATTATGGAGTAAGGGAGGGACATGCTTTCTTGTGACTGTAAACACAGGTTTTCTGAGGATCTTGGAAGACAGTGGTCATGGTGTTCAGCCTCCTGCATGCCCTGGGCCTCTTCTTCAAGAGGTTCTGGCACCCTCAACTATTCTGGGTCCTGCCTTTATTCTGCAGCTGCTGGTGAGCTGTGTTCTTGCTCTGGCCTCCTCTTCCCTCACAGAATGGTCACAAGCAATGATCTGAGGACCTGAATCACACGGCTGGTCGTCCCGCCGCTCCCTTTCCTTCTTCACCTTGCTGGCTTCTAAGCCTTCAAATCTTAGTTTAAACATCTCTTCCTCAGGGAAGCAGTCCTTGGCCAGGGTTCCTCTAGGTTTTATTTACTGGTTTTAACAATATAATTTGGTCAGTGTTGTTCCCAGTCCTCTGGGTTTTCAGTCCCCGTCCATCTAAAGGCTCAGATGCTTCTTTGCTGGCTGGAAAGCCATGCCCTCGGGGCTCTCACTCCCACCTGTGCCTAGACACCGCTGCTGCACTCAGAATATTGCCACTGGGCCTCTCCTTCCTCGTCATGGCAACATTGAAAGGGGGGCTACTTTTTTAAATTAGGCCTAAACGAGAGCATGTGCAGTGCTGGGCAGAGGCTGGCAGGAAGTAGGAGAGCCCCCGCCTCCCACACATAGTTCTCTCATCACATTTTCTATTAATGTGACACATCATTATGAATAGAAGTCCATAGTTTAGTCAAGTGTCCTTAGTTTTTAACCTGATGTCCTTTTTCTGTCATTGGGAGTGAAAGGAAAGTGACCACAACACTCGGAGCAACCAAGAGATCTTTATTGCAGCAGTGCAACAAAGAGAAAAGAAGGAAGGAAAGAGAGAGAGAGAGAGAAAAGAGAAGAGATGAACAGGGAGAGAGCAAGAGCAAGAGACAGACAGAGAGCACGGGCAAGAAAGATAAAGAGTAAGAGAGACAGCGAGAGAGAGCAAGAGAGAGGGAGCGAGAGAGAGAAAGAGGGAGCAAGAGAGAGAGAGAGAGCAAGAGAGAGGGGGGCCTGGCAGGAGGGAGTTTTTATAGCCCAAATCTAATGGGGCCTCTGGGTCTGCAAGCTGCCTTGTTGGCCCAAGGCGGGGTTAAGTGTTCAGCCTTGAGCGGGACTTGACACAAACAGGTGATAAAGGACCAGATAGAGGGGGGCTTTGAGTACGTGGGCTATCTTGCAGCCAACATCTGTTCAGCCTGCCCTGCAGACAACACAGTTCAGCCTGCTCTGCACCCAACAGGGAGCACCAAATATCTTTGATTGTCTATCTCTTCAAGCTCCTCCTGACAGTTTCCCTATTTTTGGCGACTGTTTGGGAGGAGCTGTGTTGTAATGTAGGATGTCCCTTTGTTGAACTTTGGTGTTTTCCCGTGATTAGACTGGGGTGCTAAGTTTGGGGGCGGAAGACCACAGGAGTCAAGTACCCTTGGCATCCATTGCACTGAGGGTTCCTGCTGTCCACTTGATGAGACAGACCTCCGTCGCCTGGCGGAAGCAGCGCTTGCCAAGTTTCTTCGCTGTTCAGCTCTTCTCCCCTTCACTGTACTCCCTCATACTGTACTCCACACTGTACTCCCTCAGGAACGTCACTATACCCAGCTCAGCGGGTAAGGAGCAGGCAGTTAGATCATCCCTGTGAATGTGTGTGAAATGCTAATATCGGGTAGTTAATGTATATTGGAAAAAGTCACCACATCAAGTCCAGGTGCTTGTGTTAGTCTGCTGTTCATTGCTGTGACCGCATACCTAACAGACACATAGGAAACTAGGAAAGATTTATTTTGGCTCATGGTTTCAGAGGTTTCAGCCCATGAGGTTTCATGGTTTCGGCCAACTCCATTGCTCTGGGCCTGAAGCAAGGCAGAGCATCATGGCAGAAGGGCGTGCCAGGGGGAAGCTGCTCACCTGTAGGATGCAGAGAGGACAGCGTGCAGTCAAGGAAGGGGCCAGGGACAAGATATACCTTTGAGGGAATGTCCCAAGTGACCTGCTTCCTCCAGCTAGGTCCCATCACCTCCCAAAAATGTCATCCAGATATGAATCCCTCATGGATTAACCACTGATGAGGCCACAGCCTCATGATCCAGTTGTTTCCAAAGCCCCACTCTGAGCCCTGCTGCGTGGAGGACCAGGCCTTCAGTACATGTTCCTGTGGGGGACATTCTAGTGCAAACCGTAACAGACTGTATCTGCGTCCCAGAAAGCTGTGCCTGGACCAAGGCTCATAGGAGAGGAATTGTGGGGGGAAGTGTTAACTTGCAAGAGGCATTGGATTCAATTCTCAGCATCACATATAAATAAATGAACAAAATAAAGGCCCATTTAAAAAAAATTAAGGAATCTCTTTTAAAAAGAAGAAGCAGGAATAAGGGACTGTGGTTGTGGCTCAGTGGCAGAGCACTTGCGTAGCACATATGAGGAACCAGGTTCAATCCTTGGCAACACGTAAAAAATAAATTAATTGAATAAAGGTATAAAAAATACAATAACATTTGGAAGAAAAAGCAGGAATAAGGGAAAGGGAGAGGAGTGGGGACAAGAGGCCAGTTCTAGCATTTATTATGGATTAGGTCAGCCCTGTAAGCCTGTAGGTCCTTACATTCAGGGAGAAAGGAGAAGCAAATGTACATTAATTTCTGTCCCCATGTCAAGGGTGACCCTCTGGGCATTAGCTATACCAAGAGGGCTCCCATGGTGACTCACTGGGGTGGCAGCAGAGAGCCCAGGAGTGGGTTTTTATATGTGCTTGCTTATTATTGTTAATAAAGGAAAAGTAAATTTAACTACGTATTTCTCCCAGTCCTTTCATTCATTTCTTCTCAATCTTCAATCATAGCCAGAAAGTTTTCCACTCCTGAGTTGAAGTCAGCCATGTTTTTTTTAGTGCTTTTATTATTATGTTTTCCAACATTAAAATCTCTGATCTGTTTGGAATTTGAATGGTTTGACAGATAGATCAAATCTTCATGTTATTTTGGGTATTTCAATACCACTGGTTTAAAAAGTCCATTTTTCCCAGTGTTTCAAGATGGCTTTCTTTTGTCATATATGATTGATTAGATCTGTTTCTGGATTTCCTATACTGTTGCATTGATCTGTATTCATGTATTCATGTGCTAATGCCTCACTTAATTAAAGACATTTTCTGATTTGTTTTATTATTTGGTGGGGTTAGAATTCTTTCATTGCTTTAGCAAGTTGATTTTAAAGAAAAAGATTAAATAAATCATAGCTCTCATGTTAAACAGACCTGACAAAAATCATGAATGAACCAGAGTCCAGGAAATGGTGCTTTAACTCAGGGGAACAGGGTGGAATGGTGTGCGATTCAGGCATCTGTGCCCCAGGGGAGAATTCTCATCTATGAAATGAAACATGCACCTTTCGAATGTGAATCTACAAGGAGGCTTGAGTGAGGCCAGACATCACTCCCAGGCAGTGTGGCTTTTCGGGATGAGATTGGTGACAGAGTCAAGGCCACCCCACCCTCAGTTGTGTACAAACACAAGCATTAATGAAACCACAACTTTGGAGATTTTTAACCTGTTAAAAAGTACGTATTAAGGAAGCCATGGAGAGACAGATTTGGAAATGGAAGAGTCCCAGATTGTTCAGCCCACGTGGGCATCAGAAACACTTGAAAAGCACCCCGCCTCCGGGCAGAAGCCCTGTCTCAGGTGTTTACTTAACTTGGACTCCTGTGTTGGTTTAAATCTTCAGATACTTAGATGTGCAGCCAGAGTGGAGAACTACTGACCTGTTCCTGAGGTCAGACCACAGCTGGTTTATTCAGCCCCAGAGTCCCAGTACCTATTGGTATACCTGTAATGTAGTAGGTACTCAATAAATACATATTGAATAATGCAAGCACCCCCTTGGGTTTCAACTGCAGAGGTCAGCTGTATGGGGCTCACAGGCAAATAGGGTGATGGGGAGATGATGTATGGACTTCTTGCCTCTCAGTTCTGGTTCATTCCTCCTGTCCTTTACTCCTAATTTCTTCTGTAGTTGTAGGCAGAAGGGGACAGGAACACTTGCATCCTCAACTTATGTGTTGACATACACATAGGAAACTAGGAAAGATTTATTTTGGCTCATGGTTTCAGCCCATGGTCGGGCTTTTCCAATTTTATGACCAGTACCCAAGCTCCTACTCAGTACTGAGTACATCTGGAAATGAGTACTCAGTACTGAGTACATCTTAGATGTTTAGAGAAATGATTGGACTGTGTTCAATTTCAGCCCGTGTTCTGTGTCAGCCCACCTCTATGTGAGGGATGGAGTGGAATAGGACAGAAGGAAACAAAAGAACAGGAAGCTATGTTACCTGCTCTTTTCCTGGTTCTGAGCCTAGGAGATCACACATTTTTTTTATATATGTATATATATATATTTTTTAGTTGTTGATAGACCTTTTATTTTTTTACATGTGGTGCTGAGAATTGAACCTAGTACCTCACTCATTCCAGGCAAGTGTGCTGAGCCCCAGCCCCAGCCCCAAGTTCACACATTTTATGTGTCTTTTCCTTTTTAACGTATGCCCCCCCCCCCAGTTCCAGCAGTAAAGTGTGTTACATTTTAGAATACTTGATGACATTTACATTAATGCTTTATTTTAAATAGGATTTTTATGGATTTCTGCGGTCGACAGTGACAGTGATTCTGAATCTCTATTTCTCCGAACCTCTATTGCTTCATAGCCTTGTTTTGGGGTAGTTCCCTGGAAAAACTTCCAAAGTGTGGACCAGATAGGAAAAGCTTGGGTGAGATTAGGAATGATTTATGTAAGAATGTGCCCTCTGGTTGGTTTTAAACAAGATCATGCTAAGCTGTGTGGTTTGAGGATCTTCTTCTGGCAGTGGTTTATCAGGTGTTGGAACCAGTCCTACTAACAGCAAGAAATGGTGAAAATTTAGAAAATAAAATCAGCTTGCGTAGGACCAAGAGGAGAGGATGGCAGCGCTACAGGTCAAGGAGGCACTTGGCACCATTTTCCCCTTGAAGCAGTTTTGTCATTGCTGAAATTGTCCCTGAGAGGAGGGTTAGAGCTCTAGGCAGATTCACAGGACTGGGCACTCAGCCTGCCAGGAGGAGGGGCCTAATACGTGCCCCCAGGTTTCTCCTAAGGGCTCCACTCAGGGATAAGGCTGAACCAGAAGTAGACTCCCTTGCAGGGACTCGGTGCTGCCTTGAATCATCTAAATTTCGGGCTGCATTAAGGTGAACCACGGTTGTTGGGGTTCCTAACTCTCAAAAGCAGAAGTCAACCCTCAAGTTATTTACGGTGTTCATATACTGTGATTGGTACCTAATAAAAACTATCAGATACGTGAGAAAAAGCAGGAGAAAAAATGGACAATGGGAGCAGACATCACGAAGCCCCAGACTTGGACTTTGGAAGAGTGACGAGTTGTGTGTCCAGGGAGATGAGTTGGTTGCCCCCTCAGCTTAGGCCTCAGGGGAGAGTATGTGGCTTGTCTCTGTGGCTGTGTGAGCAGATTGCCTGCCTCTAAGGTTGCCTGCCTCTCTCCTGCAGTGTGTTTCCAGGGTGAAGTGCTGAGAGCCATAGCCAGTCTGAATGACACATGGCATTTTTGCCAGAACGAGTGGTTGAGAGGTGACAGCAGCAAGCCATTGAGATGATGATGGTTATGTTAAGCTGTGTATTCAATTGTATATTAGACCCCTGCTGTCTGCCTCAGGCGCCAGCTACTTTGGAGTTCTCCCTGGGATTCCTGGGGAGTTCGAATTGGTTGGGGAAGTGCCAGAGGAGGGATTTTTTGAACTGATTGGGGAAGTGCTGGAGGAGGGATTTTCCGGTTGGTGTGTGGTGTGTCCCAGGAGAAGGCCACATGCGTGGTGTTCGCGGGAGTTCGGAAATAAAGTTTGTTCCTGCTTGAGTGGCTCATGATTTGTGCCCAGCCAGACTGCGGCATTTGGTGGCCCGTGCGGGGGAACGCCTGAAGCTCAGAGGGAGAACAGCAGCCGATTTGGATTCCAGAGAGACTAACCAAAGCTATTTCTACAGACCAAAAAGAAGATGATTTGACTGAAATCCATAACAGCTGATATCCTTACATCTGCAACAGTGGTTCTCCCATACCTGGAGGCTAATGAATAATGAACACCATCAAAGCCTATTTCAAATGTAAAAAAACCTTGGGGCTTGCTTGTTATGCAAGTTACAGGAAAAAGGATGGGATATCCAAATAAGAGTCAAACCCAGGTGGTAACCAGGATGCTTTTTTCAATATCTATTTTATTATTGCCTTTTCCCACATCATGAAGTTCTATTTTATTTTTTGAGCTCATACAGACCTAGGTTAATGTTTTTCTGATCAGTTTTATTTTTTGACTGTGGAGTTTTTAAACATTGCAATGGAGATTTCACTTGTGTAAAGCTACAAGGCCTTTACTATTGTCTTATGTGTTGTATGTTATGTGTGCACACTTGTGTTTTGTGTTGTATGTCTGTATGTGCATATGTCCATATATCATATATGAGGAGCGCTCATGAAAAAATGGATCCAAATATTTTTATTATTCACGTGATTTAAATGGTATAATTTAAATTGGATAAACAGCTGTTGAGGATTGTTTTAATATGTGAACAAATAAGGAGGTTAACAGATCTGTTTACTTTCACCTTTCCTTTTCATTATATCTAATTCTATTCAGGATACTAAATCGTTTAGAAAATTGCTTTCTTTTAGTGCCTGCTGGAATGTTACATAATTTTTTTTTTAGCCATCATTGCCAGAATTCCTATCTTCATCCCAGTACTGGTGAAGACAAAGATAAAACCAAACTACAGCTTCTTCGATAGCTATCACAACAAACTGTATAAACTGATGCATCAATGAATAATGTAACTCAACAAGTGATGCTCAATCAAGGAGTCGATTTACTTTTGGAGGAAATGAACATATTAATAGATTCCTCTGCTTTGAACTGTTTACAGAACTTGCCTGGACTATGTATCACTTGTATGCATTGTGAACTATCTGTTGGTGCAGCAAATTGTGGTAGTGCTGGTGTATCTTTGCAGATGGTGTCATCAGTGGTACAATTTTTCCAAAAAGAGCCGTCATTTGGCTTGGTGTCGTGGCATTTTGCATCCTCCTCCCTTCTGCTAGTGATGGTATAAAATTTTGGGGCCAACAGAGGTGAGGCAAAGAACCTCACCCCCCCACTGGCACCAAGGCCAAATTTGGGGGCCAACAGAGGTGAGGCAAAGAACCTCACCCCCCACTGGTGCAAAGGCCAAATTTGGGGGCCAAAAGAGGTGAGGCAAAGAACCTCACCCCCCCACTGGTGCAAAGGCCAAATTTGGGGGCCAACAGAGGTGAGGCAAAGAACCTCACGCCCCCACTGGTGCAAAGGCCTATCCACAAGTATGGCTGTATGCTGAACCAGTAGTCAATGACGGGTATGATCCAATTGCAGTGGTACCAACCTAAGACAGGAGGCTGACACCTTGAGGTCAGCTCATCCGATGACAGGTAAGGACCATATGTAGAATTGGACAACCTAAGACAGGCACGGTCCCTTAACCACATGCTTGGTGTTTATAAGTAAACAGAAGGGGGGAGATGTTGAGAGCCATAGCCAAGTCTGAATGACATTTTTGCCAGAAGGGAGTGGTTGTGAGGTGACCCAGCAAGCCATTGAGATGATGATGGTTATGTTAAACTGTGTATTCAATTGTATATTAGACACCTGCTGTCCGCCTCAGGCGCCAGCTACTTTGGAGTTCTCACGGGGATTCCTGGGGAGTTCGCATTGGTTGGGGAAGTGCCGGAGGAGGGATTTTCCGGTTGGTGTGTGGTGTGTCCCAGGAGAAGGCCGCGTGAGTGGCGTTCATGGGAGTTCGGAAATACAGCTTGTTCCTGCTTGAGTGGCTCGGATTTGTGCCCAGCCAGACTGCGGCAGTGTCTTTGCTTAATCCTGTATTGTATAGTTTCCAGCTTAGGACGGGAACTTGGGGTGGTGATCACAGTTCTTTGCAACTTAGAGCCAGGGGAGCCTTGGATGCCAGTACTTTGACCTTGTGCTTCTCATGTTGAAGAGAAGTGTATGTAGTGATTGGTTTAGGCAGTCTAAACACGTGTATCTCATTTTAATTTTTTTTTCAAAAATATATATTTTTATAACTTTATTTATTTATTTTATGTGGTGCTGAGGATTGAACCCAGTGCCTCACCCATGCTAGGCAAGTGCTGTACCACTGAGCCAATCCCCAGTCCCATGTGTATCTTATTTTACACAATAAAAGTGATGTTAAATATTTAGCATAAGCATAATTTCAGTAAATGCAACTAGTTTTTAAATGACTAAAAAATTTAAATTTACTACAGGAAATGAGAGTAATTTCTTAAGTATAGAGTATTTTATATCATAAACACATGGCTCTTCCTTGCTTATCTGCTCTCAGGTATCATGTTTGGTTAGATTTTTGCTTGACAGGTACATGTTGAGCATCTGCTCTGTGCAAGATGTGGGTGTGGGACAGGCTGCGGAGACCCATGAAGACTTATGGAGTGTAGCTGGCCCTTGGTATCTGTGGGTTCCTCATCTGCAGATTCAACTAACCGTGGATCAGAAATATTTTTGGGAAAAAGGTTATATTGGAGCTGACATGTATCACGTAGCTAGGCCTTTGATGATTGGTGAACCCACGTCATTGCAACCATTTTTCCTACATGTGCAGAGTTTTTTCTTGTCATTAGTCCTTAAACAATACAGTGTAACAACTGTGTACACAGCATTGACATTGTGTTAGGTGTTGCAAGTCATCTAGAGGTGATTTAAAGTATGCAGGGCAGTATGTATAGGTTATATGCAAATATATATGCCATTTTATACTAGGGACTTCAGCATTCTTGGATTTTCATATCCTTTGGTGGGGTGGGGATTCCAGAACCAGTCTCCCTCAGATACCAAGAGATGACTATAGAGCTGAGAAGGGGAACACAGGGTGTATGAGACGAAAGTGCCAGAAAGAGATTGTAAACAGTGCGATTTTCATTGTTTTATTTTATCTTTCACATTTGAGATGAGCCAGGGAATTGTCAGGATTTGGGCTGACCTGGGGTCTGGTCTTCTGTTCTTGTTCTTCCCCTTTGTACCTCTTTGAACTGACTTGTTCTTTCTTTCAGTTGGCTTTTCAGATACTTGAAGGTGTTTTCAGAAGTCTTGCCTTTCTTTGGGTAAACATCCTTGGGTCTTCTAGCCACTCAGGACCTATCTCAAATTAGTGGCCCTTCTGAGGGCCTTCCTTTCTCTGATCTCCAACCTGCTGAGGTCCATCAGCAGTTTAGATTCTGTTTGTCTTGAACACATGAAATTGTTGGGACTGGCACACAGATGAAACCTTGTGTACAAAATGGGAATACCTCACACTTTGGGGCTTACGTGCCCATAGATCAAAATCGAATGTGTCAGCTGGGCACAGTAGTACATGCTACGAATCCCAGAGACTCAGGAGGCTGAGGCAGGAGGATCACAAGTTTCAGGCCAGCCTTGGCTAATTAGACCTCATCTAAAAAGGGCTGGGGATGTAGCTCAAGGGTAACATAGTGTAACAACTGTGGGTAGAAGCCCCTGAGTTTAATCCCCAGTACCAGAAAAAAAAAATTATCAAATGTCTCCACTGGCTCAGCTCCCTTGTACCAGCTGAGATTTCTAACTGAGCAGCTTCAAGGTCCTGTTTATAAACATTTTCTTTCCTGGGAAGAAGAAAATTGCTCCCCTCAATTTGTGTCACTAAGCAAAATAGACTGTAAGCAACAGACTGATCAGATAAAGAGACCCAAATAGAGGAACAGCACTGGAAAGGAACCAGCTGGTCCCTCCGTAGGAGCAGAGTGATGTGCTTCAGAGTGTCAAGCCTTTGTGGGTGACGAGGCAACATAACTGTTAATCACACAGATGGGTAATGATTCATCAGCTATTTATTGAGTTCACTGGACTGACTTCTCGGCTGTGAATAGAAGAAATGGTCCTCTGTACATGTAGCTTAGTCCAAAGGAGACATAGCACAGGGACAGCAAATTCCACATGTCCAAAACAACACTCACTACCCCTACATTTATGAGCAATTGATTTCCAACAGGATGCCAAGGTAATTCAATGGGGAAAAATAGCCTTTCTGACAAATGCTGGGGCAATTGAATATACACATAGAAAAGAACAGAGTTGGAACCCTTACCTCACGCCATACATAAGAACTAACTTGAAGTGGATCATAAACCTAAGTATAAGAACTGAAAGCTGTAAAACTCATAGGAAAAAAATTTAACAGTAAATCCTTGTGACTGCCATAGGAATGGCATCAAAAGCACAATTGACTAAAGAAAGAAAGAAGACAGATAGGGCTTTAGTGGTAGAGTGCTTGCCTAACACACACAGGTCTTGGGTTTGATCCCTAATCTGCAAAAAAAAAAAAGTGGGGGACAGGGGGGAAACAATACAAAATAAATTGTATTTCAGCAATATTAAGAAGTTTGTGCTCTAAATATATTATCAAAAAATGACATAATGGGAGAAGATATTTGCATATCACTTGTCTGACAATGGATTTATGTCTAGGATACATATAGAACACTTATTGCTTGCTATGACCTGAAAGTTTGTGCCTTCCCAAAGTTCGTATGTTGCAATCCTAACCCCCAAAGTAATGTGATTAAGGGGTGGGATCTTTGGGTGTGGTTGGGTCATGAAGGCAGAACCTTTACCTACAGGATTAGTGCCCCTGTCAGAGACCCTGAGGGAGCTTGCTTACCCTTACCACTGAGGTTGCAGTAAGGGTCACTGTGAGGAAGCCCTCACCAGACTCTGCTTCTGCCGCATGCAGCCTTGATCTTGGACTGCCCGGCCTCTAGAACCGCAGGAAATAAATGTTGTTTGGGAGTTGTCAGTTTATGGTACTTTTGTTATAGCAGCACAGCTGGGCTACGACATAATACAATAATAAAGAAAAATAACCCAACTTTAAAACAGGCAAATAATTTGAATAGATACTTCTCCAAGTAAGTTGTACAGATGGCCAGTAAGCACTTGAGAAGGTGCTCAGCATCATTAGAGAAGAGGAAATGTATACCTAACTATAGTAGGACACCATTTCATACCCACCAGAGGGTAGGGATAAAAAGAACAGGTAAGGGCTGGGGCTGTACTCAATGGTAGAGCACTTGCCTAGCATGTGTGAGGCACTGGGTTTGAACCTCAGCACTACATATGAAAATTAAAAATAAAAGTATTGTGTCCATCTACAACTAAAAATATTTTAAAAGAAAAAGGACAGATAGTAACCACTGTTGATGAGAACATGGATGACCCCCGTGCGTTAGCCTTAGTACATGACTGTGAATAAACTTCACTGATTTTTTTTGGGGGGGTGAGATATTGGAGATGAACCTACGGTACTTAATCACTCAGACCTTTTTATTTTTTATTTTACTTAGGCCTCACTAAGTTGCTAAGGCTGGGCTCAAACTTGTGATTCTCCTTCCTCAGCCTCCCAAGTTGCTGGGATTACAAGTTCTGTCTCTCTGGGTAGTTGTGACTCCTTTGCACGACCATGCCCAGCTAAACTTCACAGATTGAAACCCTCAGACGTTGCTAGGAGAATATAAATGGTGCTGCAGCTTTGGAAATCACTCTGAAAATTCCTCAGAATGTTAGACATAGTTCTACCATGACTTAGCAGTTCCACTGCCAGGCATATGCTCAAGACAAATTAAAACATATGTCCACATAAAAGATGGACATCAATGTTCATAGCATCATTCACAATGGCCAAAAAGTGGAAATGACCCAATGGCCGTGAACTTGGATGAATGAATGAATGGATTGTAGTGTGTTCACACAGCGGACCCTTAAGGAGTGAGGCCCAGGGCTAATACCCCAAGAGTGAACCTCATGAACAGAATGCTGAATGAGAGGCGAGGCACCAGTCGGGGGAGGCCACACATTGTGTGATGCGTTGACAGCAGGCCAGGCCTTAGAGATGGGAAGCAGGTCAGTGTTGCTTCCAGCTGGGAACCAGGGTATCTGAGAATGGGGAGTGGCTGCTATAGAGCAAGTGCTTCTCTTGGGGATGAAGAACACACGTATTCTGAGACTAGTTTGTGGTAATGGTGGCACAGCTGTGCATATACCAAACCCTTGTATGTTTTATGGAGTAAAATTATGTTTCAATGAGCTAACTTTATGAAGGAAGAATATGTTGCTCAAGAAAACTATTTTGAAAAAACTGAACTCACTGCTCTCCTTCCCAGGCCCTTCCTCATCCAGAATCCCATTCTGGGGGAGGTGCAGTTCATGATCCAAGATGGAAGCCTAGAGGCATCACAAAGGCCTTCAGCTCCCTCCCACCATATCTGGATGAACATGCCTTTAATTCTCTTTCATCTCTCCCTGTTTTTCTAGAGCTGTGAGCTTATTTCAGGCAGGTCTTAACCATTATCAAAGGCCATAATTACATTCCACTTTTATTTTACTTCTTAGTGTCCACTCTGTCTTTGTTAAATTGTTAATCCTCCAATCTGAGCTCACACGCTCTTCCTGAGCTTCTCGGGATAGTTCTGTCTCTCTGGGTAGTTGTGACTCCTTAGCATACATGCACTGGCCTCTCTCAGCCTTTGCAGATTAATCTCTTTACTTTGTATATGATATTCCTCCTAATCATAGTGCCAACAGTGATTGACAGTCACACATGGCTGGTGGCTGCCGTACAGGACAGTGTAGGTTATAGAATTTTTCCACCGTTGTAGAAGGTTCTGTTGTACTGTGCTGATCTAGAGCAACACTTGGCATGGTGAGCACTCAGTAAATATTGTTGAATGATGGAGTGAAATCGTAGCTATTATCTCTGGCAGGCATCCACCCAGCTTCTGCTTTTGTGCTTCCAGGGTAAAGCGTGTTGAATTACTGCAGCAGCCCGAGGTCTCTCTTCCTTCTTATATTTGGCTGGTATCTGCTTCTCTGAAATTTCTGCTGATTGATCCGAGTTTTACATAATCCAGAACAGCACCTCCAAATTAGAACATGGCAGTCATTTCCTCCAAGTCTGTCCTGCTCTGGCTTAAGCACTACACATTCGAGCCTCGTGTAGCACCGTCAGCAAGCTCCAATTTGTCAGTGGTTCTGACACATTGTTGAATTCAGGTATGGTGTGACCAGTGCAGAGTGCAGAGCTGTCACCTCTCTGATGCCTGCATTTCAACTTGTGCAGCCCCAGTTGTCACCAGTTTCAGCATCCAACACAAAGGTCAGCAGCCCACGCACAACCTGGCCAAAGTCAGTTCCCTGCCAGTATGCGGGGAAGCTGGGGGCTCTTCAGGCTGCTGGAAGGGACCATCTCTGCCCGGGAATGATCCAGTGAACCCATTGTTCTGCACTGGACTGGCTCCTGCCTCATTGCTGGGTAGCACCTCTTTTTTCTGCTTGCATCATGAAAATAATGGATCACTTTGGAAAGCTGAAAATGGATAAGCAAGGGTAAGAGAGGAAGTGCCTATCCTCTCACCATCCAAGGTACTCACTACTAACTTTCTGCTCTGTGTCTTTTTCCTGTGGACACGTGTTTTTTGAAAAGGGTATATTATGGATTTGGAAGATGCAATCATCTTTGTATCCTTTTATATTTACCAGTACATTATGTTTAATGGCATGTTTGTGTCATTTGTGTTTTTACATTTTTATTGTAAAAATTTTCAAATTCAGATTCAGTGAATTATATACCACTGCCATTTTGGCATATTAGCTTTGTCACTTCTTTATTCATGTATCTGTCCTCTATTGACCCACCAGCTCGTGTAGTTCTTGTACAAGGGTTTGGTTTTGAATGACTGTAGTGCTTCCTGGACCACATGTATCTAGATTACTCAGCTCGTCTTCATTGATGGCACTTAGGTTATTTTCCATCTATATCATGGTTGTTTTCTTAGTGTTGAGTTTTGAGGTTTCATTTCATGTTCTAGGTAGAAGTCCTCTCTCAGATATACAGTGTGTAATATTTTTTCTTAGTGGATCACTTTCCCTTTTATTTTCTTCATAAATAAAGAAGAAATTTCTTTATTTCTTGAAGAATGTACATTTTTTAGTTTTGACCAAGTCCCACTTATTTTGTGCTTTGTATAACCTGAGATGAGGAAGATTTTCTCATGTTTCCTTCTGAAACGTTTATAGTGTTAACTCTTTCACTTAGTCTGTGATTCATTTTGAGTAAATTCTTATGTACAGTGTAAGGTAAAGGTCTAAATGCATTTTACGCAATGTATTTTCAATTATTTCAGCACCATTTGTCAAAAGGACCATCCTTTCCCCTTTGAATTATTTCAGTTATTTCACTTCCATTGAAAATCATTTGATCATCTACTTGTTCATTTTTAACTTACTACAACATAAACTAAATCTTTCATTTTATTCTGTTCTGCTTTGCCTCTGTTCCTGATGATGTCACTCTTACCAAGCATTTTAAAGCAAGTCTGCTGCCCGTGGTGGACCAAGTCTTAATTGTTGGTGAAGGGTGGTGGAGTCTAAGGGATCTGCAGGGGACCAGGAAAATGCCAGACACTGAGCACACCTGCAGTTCCAGCTGCTTTGCAGGCCAAGGCAGGGGACTGCACATTGAAGGCCAGCATGGGCAGCTTATTGATACCCTGCCTCAAAATTAAAAAGGACTGGGGGTGGGAGGTGGGAGCTGGGGCTGGGGCTCAGTGGTAGAGCGCCTGCCTCGGATGTGTGAGGCGCCGGGTTCCATCCTCAGTACCACATAAAAAATAAATAAAGATATTGTGGCCATCTACAACTAAAAAAAATATTAAAATAAAAAGGATTGGGGGTGGAACTCAGTGGTAGAGCACTTGTTTAACATGCACAGAACCCTGGATTCCATCCCCAGTCCAGGAAAAAAAAATCAGGAGAGGACACCCTGTTTCTCTCCGCTTCTTTTTTTCCAACAGGGGTTAGTTATGTGCCTGGGAAAATAAGTGATAACTATATGTGTGTTAAATCCGTGGAGCTTGCACAAAACCAAATGCTTTAACTGTGAGAAAACATCTCTGACATGTACTAGGATATTAACAAATTTCAGAAAACACTTGAAGCTTTTATTGTTTTAGTATTTTTGTTTTCTTTTTTAAAATATTTAGTTTTTAGTTTTAGGTGGACACAATATATTTATTTTATTTTTATGTGGTGTTGAGCAAACCCAGCGCCCTGCGCATGCCAGGCGAGCGCGCTACCGCTTGAGCCACATCCCCAGCCCTGTTTTCTTTTTTAAACTTTAATTTTTATTGTAAAAAACTGTAACTTTTAATTCACTGCCTTAACCATTTTTCAGTGTGGAGTTCAGAGTGTTAGGTATATATTTGTGGGGGGGCGGTACCAGGGATTGAACTCAGAGATACTCGCCCACTGAACTACATCCTCAGCTTTATTTTGTATTTTATTTAGAGACAGGGTCTCATTGAGTTACTTAGTACCTCACTTTTGCTGAGGCTGTTTTTGAACTCTCGATCCTCCTGCCTCAGCCTCCTGAGCTACTGGGATTACAGGCATAAGCCACCACACCCAGCTAAGTATATGCGTATTTTTATACAATAGATCCCTACAACTCTTTCATCATGCAAAGTGGACATTCTGCATCCACTAAACACTGATGCCCTCTCATCCCCAGCAGCCCTGGTCACTAGCTTCTATTTTCTGTTTCTCTTTTGACCACTGTAGATACTTTGTGTACATGGAGTCTTATTGTATTTGTCCTTTTGGTAACTGATTTATTTTATTTAGCATAATGTTCTTGAGGTTCATTTGTTTTGTATTATGTGGCCACATTTAATTTTTTTTAAGGCTGTGTAACATTATACTCTCTACACACCACATGTATTTCCCCATTCATCCTTCAGGGGACAATTGGGGTGTTGTCACTCATAGCTCTTATGAATAATATTGCAGTGAATGTGGGTATACACATATCTCTTCCATATCCTGCTTTGCCTTCTTTGAATATGTGCTCAGATGGGGGATTGCTAGGTCACCTGGGGATTCTATTTAAAGATTTTGAACAGCCTCCACGCTGTTTTCCTTACCAGCTGCTCATTTCACATCACACCATCAGAGAGAGCACAGTGGTCCCAGTTACTCTGCGTGCTTGTGGACACTTGTTGTTCTCTGTGCTTTCCATCTCTGTGGATGTGAGATGAGATCTCATTGTGGTTTTGATTGCCATTCTCTTATGATGAGTGATGTCGAACACTTTTCATATGCTTATAGGCCATTTGTTTATCTTCTTTGGAGAATTGTTCATTCCAGTCCTTTACCCATTTGGTTTTTTTTTGGTTGTTTCTGTTTTGTTGCTGTTGAACTGTGGGAGTTCCTGATATAATCTGGATATTAAACACCAGTTAGATGATTTGCAAATATTTTCTCCCATTTTGTAGGTTGTCTTTTCCAATTTGTTGGTTATTTCTTTTGCATGCAGAGGTTTAAAATTTGATATAATCTCATATTTTCGCTTTTTTTTTTTTTTTTTTTTTTTGGTACTGGGGTTGAACTCAGGGGCACTCAACCACTGAGCCACATCCCCAGCCCTGTTTTGTATTTACAGACAAGGTCTCACTGAGTTGCTTAATGCGTCACTATGCTAAGGCTGGCTTTGAACTTAGAATCCTCCTGTCTCAGCCTCCCAGCCACTGGGATTACAGGTGTATGCCCTGTATACACCCTCTTCCTTTGTATATATTATATACAAAGTATATGCCCTCTTCCTTTGTATATATTATACACATGGCTTCACACATGGCTTATCTTTGCTTTTGATGTCATATCCAAGATGTTGCTAAGTCTAATGTCCTGAAAATTTTCCCCTATGTTTTCTTCTAGCAAATATAAAAAAAGGTGTTTTATATTTTAGATCTTGTGTTTAATCTTTAATCTATTGTGAGTTCATTTTTGTTTATGTTGTAAGATAAGGATTCAGCTTTATTGTTTTGCATGTGATTATCCAGTTTTCCTAACACCATTTTTTAATATTTACGTTTTAGTTGTAGTTGGACACAATACCTATATTTATTTATTTATTTTTATGTGGTGCTGAGCATTGAATCCAGGGCCCTGCATGTGCTAGGCAAGCACTCTACCACTGAGCCACAACCCCAGCCCCTTAACACCATTTGTTGAAAAGATAGTCATTGTGTATTCTTGGTGACCCGTTGAAGATCATTTGACTTTCTTTCTGGTTGTTCTGTGTATAACTAAATGTGGGATAGTGAAGTCTTCTGTTATAATTGCTGTTTTTCCAATCAGTTCTGTCAATGTTTGGGAACTCTAATGTTAGGTGCTTTTATATTTATATCAGTTGTATCTTCCTGGTGAATTGATCCCCATGTCATTATATAATGCCCTTCTTTGTCTCTTAGGACAGTGTTTTGTCCAGTGTAATTATGGCCACCCTGCTCTTTTTAGGTTCCTGTTTGCAAGGAATTTTTTTTTTTCTACCACTTCACTTTCAGCCTAATTGTGTCCTTAGATCTAAAAGGAGTGTCTTAGAGATAGCAGATAGCTGGATCCTAATTTTTTTAAATCCATTCAGCCATGTTTTTTAAAAAAATTTTTTTTTGTAGTTGTAGATAGAAAACATGCCTTTATTTTGTTTTATTTTTTAATGTGGTGCTAAGGATCGAACCCAGAGCTTCACACATGCTAGGTAAGTGCTTTGCCACTGAGCTACAGCCCCAGACCCTCAGCCATGTCTTTTTTTTAAACCTTTTTTTTTTTAAGAGAGAGAGAGACAGAATTTTAATATTTATTTTTTAGTTTTCGGCGGACACAACATCTTTGTTTGTATGTGGTGCTGAGGATCGAACCTGGGCCTCACGCATACCAGGCAAGTGCGCTACTGCTTGAGCCAATCCTCAGCCCCAACTATGTCTTGTAATTGGGGAATTTAATTCACTTACATATTATATCAGTTGGTTCTCCTTCATACCTTCTCTTGGTTAATATTCTCATTCAGCTCATGCATCATTTTCCTGATATCTTTTAACTATTTTTTTTCTGTGCTCTAGTTCATTGAGCATCCTTGTTTTTAATTCTTCGATAATTTATAATCTGTGGTTCTGTTGTTTTTTTTTTTGTGGAAATTTAATTTACTTCTTTGATTAGGCTATGTTTCCCTCTTCCTTTGTATATATTATTATTATTATTTTTTTTTCAGGATTTGGCTTTTGAAAAATGGCCACTTCCCAGTCTATATAATCTGGGTTTGTACAGGGAGAAACCTTTAGTAGTCATCCTGGCTAGAGATTCAGGAGACCTCTCTGGGGATAGGTCTTCTCTGAGCTTGTGCACATAGTCTCTTGGTTAAAGCTTGCCTGCTTCTACTCAGGATCCCCCATCTCCTACCCCTATGCCTGTTTGCAGAACCGCTGCCTCCGGTGCTGTGGCAAGTGTTCATATAGGAGTTCCCCCTAGTGTCTCTCTGTGGTACTGCATTCTCTGCTACTAGAGCTGTGATCTTCTTTGTTCTCAGAGGGTGCACCCTCCACCCCATGCCAATGCCTGTCAGAGTTTAGATTCTGGTGAGTCAGTTTTTATATGCAGTCCATTAGGCAGCATTCTCCTCCTGTCTCAAAATGAAGTCATTGAATTAATGTTCTACTCTTCTTTTCCTCCTCAAGGAAAAGCTGAGATTTGGGAGTAATCTCCCCATAACTGAGCTAGACCAGAGGCCTGGAGGGTAAATGTCATGAATTATTCTGCCAGGCTGCGATGAGGCTCTCCGTGGCTTTTCAGGGAGCATGGACCTCTTCACTGGTTTCTGAATTTCTCTCATAGCGATTGGTCTATCTGTTGTTATCTGGTCTCCATGCAGAGGGAAAGTCTGGGGCTTTCTATTCCATTGACCATAAACCCTGCAGTGCTCTCCCTGGTGAAGTAAGCTTTGTCTGGGGGATAATTTAATCTCTGTAGTTTGTGAAAAAGTGATAAACTCTGAGCACAAAAGTGCAGCTTCATAAGAAGAACTGAGTTTTATTTCTCAAATAATAACTCATATTCAATGAGTATTTTTTATATACCAGGCACTGTTCTAACCACTGAATTATCTCGATTAATCATTGCAGTAAGCCCAGGAGGTAAATGAGATTACTTTTTTCTTTTTATGGGGGAGGAACCTGAGGCACAGAGAGATGAAGTCACTTGCCCATTTGACTGGAAATGTGGACTCTGCAGAGCCCAAGTTTGAGAGTAGACTGCTCAAAATGTCACAGCCCAGGAGTTGCATATTCTGTTTTTAATATGCAAGCTACACCTTCTGGACATTTCACACCTTCTTATCACATTCTTTTTTTGTTGTTGTTTGTTCGGTACTAGGGATTGAACTCAGAGACACTCGACCACTAAGCCACACCCCAGCCCTATTTTGTATTTTATTTAGAGTCGAGGGTCTCACTGAGGTGCTTAGCACTTCACTGTTGCTGAGGCTAGCTTTGAACTCTCTGTCCTTCAGCTTCAGCCTCCTGAGCTTCTGGGATTACAGGCATGCGCCACTGCGCCTGGTTCACATTCATTTTTTTAAATCACTTCCAAACATAACTGCCCAAATGTGACTGCTTTGGCATGTCTGCTGTGGCTGATGTAGACACCTGGCCTCTCACTGAGAAGTTTAAGCTCTGAGGATGTGAAGAGAAAGGGTGATGTAGATGTTTGTCCTTGCAGTTCAGTTCCTTGTTCAGTTCCTTGGATGGGCTTCCTGTGCGCCTCAGTCCCTGCAGGCTCATCCTCATCTTCCATGGAGATAGGATCAGGAGAGCAAGTGGTGTGCGCTCGGCATCCATTGAATGGGATGAATCACCTTGACTCTGGAAGAGGAGGGCCAGGGAGGAGGGCTGCACGCAGAGTGGTCAAGTGGAGATAGGTTTGAAGGCAGTGTTTTGAGCAGGGGGTGAAGAGAGTGTAGGGCGGAGTTCAGGGGACCCCTGCGTGGCCCTGCCTCCATTGTCCTCACTGCCAGTGCTGGAGAGTCATCTCCTCTGGACCTCGTGGTTTCCATCCATTCATGAAAGGAGAGGATGGAACTCAATGCCTAGGGGCCTATCTAGTGTGGTCATTTGCTGTTCCATGGATCTTTCCAGCTCAGGACAGACCTGTACAGGGTGCTGGTTAGAACTCATCAAGTGAGACAGTAAGCAGAAACACTGCTCCCCTTGGTGTGTGCATTCAAGAGAAGTGACCTGACGTGAGCAAGTCCGAATTTTCTTCTCTGGTGTCAGCTCTGACCCTACTCTTGATTCAGTAGGGTGGAAGGTACAATGTTATTTTTCTTCCCCTACCTCACCTTACCTAAAGAGAAGGACTGTACACAGGTGCTGACTTTCTGTTATCAAGCATGGTTGGAAATGCAAGGTTGACTTAGGTCAAGTTTCTTAACCTCTTGGAGATGGCCATCTCTGCCTTGTCTATGTTGATTCTTTGGTCATAGGAGACACGGATGAAGAATATTTTCCAAGGATGCTATAAATGTTAGTTACTATACAGGTGTTCCATGGGTGTGCCAGTTAAATTTAAGGATTTCATCTGGTGGCTGGAAAGTTAACACTTGTTTTAAATAGTGGAAAGAAGGGAGGATCCTTCGGAGAACAAAACTGAAGTCATCGCCATGCAGAGCATGTGCCAGCCTCTTTCTTCTGTGCTGGGAGTCAGAGCAATGGCCTGAGCTAAACCAGGGTTTCTTGGGAAGCAGATGATGCCAATCAAATCAAGACAGGCTTCGTTTCCAGGTATATAAGGATCAGGCTATTCTGGGAAAGCTCATAAAGTTCAGCAAGTTATTACTAATTAATAAAATCCCATCTTCATTAGATTTTAAAGGCTACTCGAGTTTAGTTCATTAGAGAGGCTGTAAAATAATCTGATTAAAAACCCCACAATAGGAGGTGGGGTTGTGGCTCAGTGGTAGAGCGCTTGCCTGGCATGCGTGAGGCACTGGGTTCCATCCTTGGCACCACATAAAAATAAACAAATAAAATAAAGATATTGTATCCGTCTACAACTAAAAAAATATTAAAACAAAAACTTAGGGCTGGGGTTGTGGTTCAGCAGTAGAGTGCTCGCCTAGCACTTGCAAGGGCCTGGGTTCGATCCTCAGCACCACATAAAAATAAATAAATAAAATAAAGGTATTAAAAAAAACTTTTAAAAAATCCCACAATAATCATAGTAAAATGTCCCTATTGTATAGTACCTTACAGTATACAAAAAACTTTCACATAGATATCACAGTATTCAAGGGGTTAACATTCTCATTTTATAGATGGGAAAACTGGGGCTCAGAAAAACAACTTGTCCAGTGTCACACTTTGTCACTGGCAAACCTGGGACTGGTGTGTATGTCAGGGGAGAACTAGTTTTTATTGAACTTTCACTAATGTCAACTACTTTTATGTTTACCTTCTCCTTCAACTCACATACTAGTTTTATGAATTTTTATTATCCATCTTGTATCAGGAAACTAAGGATCAGAGGGTTCAAGGTAAACAGTCAAGATTAACAGTGAGACATGACGGAGCTGATGCCTGAGTCCTGCTGTGCTTGGCTCCGGAGCTCAGTGCTGCTGTGCTGTGGGTCCTCAGTGCACTTTCCCTTCACTTATTATAGCATGGGTGATGCGCTTGGCAGGGTTCCGGGTCTAGGCTCTCCCCTCCCTGGCTTTCTCTCGCTTCTCCTGGATCTGTGATTTGAGACTGCCCATCATGTGGCTTCAGTGCTGTGGAACAGAGGAGTGTATTTAGTGGAGGATGTTCTCATCTGTTTGCTGGGAGAAGATGTGCACACATATACCTGTATTTTTCTATTAAAAAGTCACTGCTTGTATAAAAACACACTTGTTCATAGTACAAATTCAGCAACACATAAGAGTACAAAACATAAAGTACAACTCGCCTGGCATCTCTTGGAGATAAGCCACTGTTTTCTTTTTGTTGAATAACATGCTTCCAAACCTCTCTTTCTCTAGTGAACATATATATTCACATAAAAGCATACTCCTAAGGGGGCAGCTGTTTTTCCTAGCTGTGACATGCCACTTCTGAGATGAGCTACTTTACGTGCACTGTATTACTTGATTCTCACCAGAAAACCATGTAGGATGCACAATGTCCCCCTGTTTTGCTCAGAGGACACCGACATTCAGAACAGTGAAGTAAATGTGCCCAAGATTGGCTGCAGCGTGGTCTCTCAGAGGTCCGTGCTTACAGCTGTTAGGCTTGCTGGGTGCAGGGTATTATTGCATAAGTGAGAGGGTGCTGTATATGCTTTTCTTTAACTTGCTTTTCGCTTGATTTGTGGAGGTGTTTGGTTGCAAGTCATAATTTATTGCCCTCTGTAGTGTTTTTACTCCATGATGGTAAGGTCTGTACAGTTAATGAAGACCTACATTTGTAACAGCTGCTTGGAACTCTGTTGTATGTACCATATTTGATCAATGCTTTGTTGATGGATAGCTTTTTGTTACTTGAAATCATACCTATAAGCATTTTCTTACCCTTTGGTTTTAACTTATTCTGCAGATATTAAAAGTACAGACCCTGGAGCTGAAGTCTGAGTGTGATCACCTCTGCCACTTTTCAGCTGTGTAATGTTAGGCAAATCTTTTCACCTCTGTGTACCTCAGGTTCTTAGTTGGGTCTGTAGATGCATCGAATCCTCACAGGGTTCTGTTATTGGGTCTCCACTTCTAATGGTCCCTTCTGGAATAGTCCTGCCAAATCCCCTTCCTTCCTCGTGTCTTGAGAGACACTCAACAGGCGAGGCTTTGGAACCCATTCATCCTTTCAGTTCTTAGTCCATTCAGCTTACTGATTCGCTTGCTTATTCATTCATTCCGATTCCTTCCTCTCCACTAGCTGCTGTGGAGGATACGGAAACACACAAGACCTTCTTTGATTAATCAGATTTCCTCTTTCACTTCATATGGTTCTTCCAATTAGTGACGGTTGGGTTTACTTGTACCTCTGAAGTGGGTTTGGTTTGTGACTTCTGAGTACCATTACGTTGGAAAGAAGGGGTAAGCGGGTGGGATTGTGAAGACCAGGAGATTAGCGTTAATGTGGTGCTGCTGCCTCAGATCAGCCGAGCCTCTAGGAAGTGGAGGAAGCCTGTGAGCCAGATGCCGCATTGTCCATCTGTAGGATTCCCATAGTGACAGCCCTGGCTCATTCAGAGAAGCACTCAGGACTGCAAGTTCTTGAAAGTACTCCCCCTCCCCGATTTCAAGGTGATCTGATCTAAGAAGACTAAGCAATTTATAATTAATGTTAATCATTTGAAGTTTTTCTTTTTATATATATAAGCAAAGAAGATGCGAAGGACACAGAGGCAAAAACATTCCGGATAGGAAGGAGCTCTTGGCAACCAACTCACTGGGTGAATAATGAACTGTAGTTAGCTCTTTTTTTAAAAAAAACTTTCTAAATTTTGTCTATTTTTTATGTGGTGCTGAGCATCAAATCCGGGGCCTCACATGTGCTAAGCAAGCGCTGTACCACTGAGCTACAACCCCAGTCTGTAGTTAGCGCTTTTAAAGATATTTTAGAAAAGTTGGAGAAAGGCAATAGAGGAGTATGTGTCTGGCAAGCCCACAGGAGACACATGACTTCCTCAGAGAAGGTAATTGTTATGGTATGAATGTGAGATGTCCCTAAAGTCTTACATGTGAGACAGTGCAAGGGGGTTCAGAAGGAAATTGATTGGGTTATGAGGGCCTTAAACCAATCAGTGGATCAGTCGCCTGATGGGATTAATTGGGTGGTGGCTGAAGGCCGGTGGGGGTGGCTGGAGGAGCTGAGACTGGGGATGTGGCTATGGGTATATATTTGTATCTGGTGAGTGGAGTTTCTCTCTTTACGTTTGATCATCATGTGAGCCGCTTCCCTTTGCCACACTCTTCCACCATGATGTTCTGCCTTACCTCGAGTGCCGAGGAATGGAGCTAGCCTTCTGTGGACTAAGCCCTCTGAAACCATGCACACCTAAATAAACTTTTCCTCCTCTATAATTGCTCTGCTTGGGTCTTTTAGTCACAGCAGCAAAAAAGGCTGACTGAAACAGTAAGTGCTACCTCCCAACAACACCAGACTCAGTAAAGTTGAGTGTTAATTTCTAGAAAATTGATTAGTTACAAATAAATTTTAGTTACAGGTAATAAGTTACAAGTAATTTTGTCTAGGAGAGGTGCTAGCATTCTCCTATGCTCAGTTATTCCTGTTTAGTGGAAAAGAAAGACCCAAAGGTAAAGGTTTCTGTAGCACATTTAACCAGTGTTATATCAGACTCTGAGAGATGATCACAGCACTCTTTTCTCCATGACTCTATATGTATTTCTTTGTTTTCCTTGAACCGGCCTTGCTGGCTTGCTGATTCTGTCATTAGTGGGTTGAGTGTCTTTGCCACATACTTGTTAGACTCTGTGAGTTACTCAACTCTGACAGCCACAAGTACATGCCGGCCCTATAAGCATCTTAGATGGCTTAGGCTGTTGCCGGGCGTTGGGGTGTGGCCAAACTGACTTCAAGGTCCTTTCATCCCCGCCTCTGTAGTTACAGGATGGTGATGGACAGGATGGTGATGGACCGTCTAATGACGAATGGCCTGGATGAAGACATAAAGTCCCTCCCTGCCTGACCCAGACCCGTATTGCGTAAGTGGGAAGGGACCATTTCTTTTGTTGTTGTTAATAATACTGTCACTGACTTGTGTGGCACTTAAAATTTGTAAGAATTGGCCAACCCATTATTGTGTTAACTTTCTGTGAACTCTGTGTGAGGGCACAGGAATACACTCCAAGACTGACAGGTGAGCTCTTGCCAAGGCATTTGGCTGGTGAGGAGTGGAGCAGGGGCCATAGCCCTGCTCTTCATGCTCTTGCCGATCAGCAGCCGCATGCTGGCACCAGGAGTCACAAGTGTGACATTGAAGTGAAGCAGGAAAAACATAAAAAGGCAAAAACAAAACAAAGAAACCCTAACACCAATGGGGCACTAGAAAATCCTGTGTCACAGCTGTGAGCAGCTGCCATGTTGATTTTCCATTGCTGACTACCGTTTTAATTGAGTATATAGCGTATGTTAGTTAGCTTACCATCCTGTGAGAAAATATCTGAGAGTACCAACTGAAAAGGAGGAAATATTATTTTGGCTCATGGTTCCAGAGGTTTCAGTCCTCAGTTGCTTGGCCCTGTTGCCTCTGGGCCTGTGGTGAGGCAGAGCATCATGTACAGAGACCCTGGTAGAGGAGGCTGCTCACCTCTTGGTGACCAGGTAGCAAGAAAGAGAGAAAGGGACTGGGGTCCCAATACGCTTTTCAAGGGCACACCCCCGTGACCTAGCTGCCTCCCACTAGGCCCCACCCTTTCAAGTTCTGCTACCTCCCAACAGCACCACAGACCGTGACCACGCCTTCAACACATGGCCTTTGGGAAATTTAAGATCTAGACCATAACATCCTGCCCCTGGACCCCAGCAGCTCATGTCCATTTTGTAACACAGATGCATTTAGTCCATATCCAGGAGTCCCCAGAGTCATAGTACTTCCAGCCTTGCTTAAAAGTACAAGTCTCCTCCAAGACTCAAGTCAAACTCTTAAGCTGTGAACCCCTGAAAAATGAAAAGAACAAGTTATATACTTAAAAATACAACAGCACAGGATAAATGTTCCCATTTCAAAAGAGAAAGATGGAGTGTAGAAAGGAAGGATTGGATCAAAGCAAGACTGAAATTCAGCAGGGCCAACATTAAATCCTGTAGCTCCACGTCCACCATCCAGAGGGCATGGTAGTGGGGTGTGAGCTCCCAAGGGCTTGGGCAGCCCCACCCCATGTCCTCGCATGCTGCAGCCCACGTGGCCTCTCTCTTCTGGGGTGTCTCTGCTCACCGTCCACCCCTTCCCTCTGCAGGCATTACATGTTCCTGGCATTGTTCATTCCCCGGGGTCTCCACTGCCTCTTTGGCTTTACTGTCACAGCTTCATGAATCACTCTGTCGAGGGCTGTTTGTGGGGACTCTGGCCCTGCCACACCGTGCCTGTCATTCCAGACAGCTTCTGTGAACCTATAACTCTCACATTCTGTACACCTACCCCGATCACAGGGACAGAGCCAGGGTGTGATGCTGGGCCCACTTGACCCATGGTTGCAGTGGCCTCTGAGGGCCTGGATGGCTGAACAGGGAATGGAATCCTGGGGAGACATTTCCCTCTACAACATAGTGCAGCAGGGTGCCCCAACTCTTTTCTCAAACCAAAGTCTTGAGCCTGCAGTGGTAGGGTCGTGGTGATTCCTAGTGCCCCCCAGGCATCTATCCTGTTGTCCCAAGCAGAGTGCTTGGCTTTTTAAAAATATTTATTTATTTATTTTTAGTTGTAGTTGGACACGATACATTTGTTTTATTTATTTATTTTTTTGTGGTGCTGAGGATTGAACTTAGGGCCTCTTATATGCTAGGCAAGCACTCTACCACTGAGCCACAACTCCAGCCCTTGGTTTCTTTTCTTTATTTTTAAAAAATATTTATTTATTTATTTAGTTGTACCTTTATTTTTACCTATTTATTTTTATGCCATGCTGAGGATCGAACCCAGGGCCTCGCATGTGCTAGTCGAGTGCTGTACCACTGAGCCCCAGCCCCAGCCCCGGGTTTCTTTTCAATAGTGCTAATATCCTTAAGCAGCCTCACCCTTCTTGGCTGCAGCACTAAATATGCTCCTTTTCTAGCCAAACTGCAACTTTTCCCAATCTTTCCACTCTGCTTTTTTTTTTCCAATTCTCACTATAAATCTGTAAAAGCAGCCAGTAGTACCCAGGCTGCTACCTGAATTTGCTGCTGCCTTGTAATTGTCTCCTCCAGATGAGTTACTTTGTCACCTTTAAACTCAGCCTCCCATAAAACCTCTGTGCATGAACAAAATGTAGACAAGTTCTTTGCCAGAATTAAGAATGGCCTCTAGACCAGTTCCCAGGAGTCTTCACTTCCATCTGAAACTTCACCAGCCCTCCACCAGCCATGCTCCTACAGCACCCTGGTCTCGGAGCCACTGCCAGAAGCACCTGTTGAGCCCTGCTTGTGGCAGGCGTTGTCCAGCCTGCTTCTTAAAGCTTCTCCAAACTCCTCCTCAGGCCAATCCCAAATCATCAGGTATAGTCACAGCAGTGACCCCACTTCCACTCCCAGTTTTCAGTGCCTCTTTACATCATTGACAGAAATACCTTGACAGCAGTACTTATAATCAATTTATAAGGAGGAAATGTTGATTCATCTTGGCTTGCAGCTTCAAAGGGTCCAGTCCACACTTGCTTGGCTACGTAGATTTGGTCCTGTGGCAGGACAGTGCATCATGGTGGAAATGCCTGATGGGGGAAGCTGCTCACCTGTGTTCTACAGGAAGCAAAAGGAGAAACAGGGAGGAGCCAGGGACTCAGTGTCACTGGTACAGCCTCAGTGACCCAACTTCCTTCCACTAGGCTCCACCTCGTTAACATGCCACCCCCTTCCCAATACCACCACACTGGTGACCCCACCTTTAGCATATGAGCCTTTGGGGGACCCTTAAGATGCAAACCATAATGTAGGTTCTGTTCCTAGCTGTTAGAAAGGCCTGAAGCCGCCCTCAGTTCTCTAGTCCCCCCACCATCAGGGATGGAGCAGTACTAGTTCAGAGCAGGGGTCCAGTCCACGCTTCTCGATTGATTTTATGTGTTTGCTTTACATGTTTTATCTTCTTGATTCTCTATTCCTGGCAAGACTTTGTGGGCAAACTTCACTACATCAGGATGACACTAGGACAGCTGTATTTATTCATTCAAAAGGATAATCTGCCCTCTTATTCAACACTTGTACCAGAAAGAGGGCTGCTGGTTTAATCCAATTTCATCTTCTTATGAAATCTCTAAGTCCACAGACCTCTGATTGATCAATTCAACAGATAAGTAATTCTGTGTGCCAGTCCTGGCACAGAGTGGTAGGGACAAGGCAAGGCCCTTCCTCTCATGAGCTTATACCTCCTTTGGCTCGTGGTGCTGGCGGTATTCTTAGTTTTTCTACTGAAATATTTTCAGTCTTTGCTTCATCAGTAATCTGAGAACCACATGAACAGCGGAGTGTGAGAAAGACCGTCTCCATCCCAGCCTCTGTCTAGACTTCTGCCGCCACCTGAGTCCAGGCTCCCTCACCTCCTGCCTGGACTTCTACAGTAGCTCCTAGCTGGTCTCCCTACTCCTATTTCCTTTTAAAAATGAAAATCAGACCACATTACTCCCCTAAACCCCCAGGGGCTTCCCTGCCTAGCAGAGCCCTCCTGCCTTCCTGCCTTCCTCCTCTGAGCCTCCTCCCTCCTCTGTAACGTCCCATCTCATGAGAGCAAGGGATGGGATGCCAAGCCAGGTTCCTCCCACCTTGGGCCTTTGTAGGACCTATTTCCTCTGCCTCTGGTGATCTTTTTCTGATATTTAATTTCTGAAATTCATATTCAGTTTAACTCTCATGACCTTAGGGGGGACTTTTTATCCCCTTTTCTAAATTTGCCATCCCCCACCCCTGTTCTGTCTCATGTTCTTGTTCATCATCTGACTTCTTTTTTTTTGGGGGGGGGGATTGAACTGGGGCACTTGACCACTTGACCACTGAGCCATATCCCAGCCCTATTTTGTGTTTTATTTAGAGACAGGGTCTCATTGAGTTGCTTATTAGCACCTCACCATTGCTGAGGTTGGCTTTGAACTCGCAATCCTCCTGCCTCAGCCTCCCAAGCCGCTGGGAATACAGGTGTGCGCCACTGGCGCCTGGCTATGACTTACTTCTTGAGATCCTAACTGCTCCCTCTTGAGCACCTTCACCAGTCTCTGCTGCACCTACAAGTGTCCAGCACAGAGGAGCTCATCAAGCATTGCTGATGAGTAAAGGATGGTTTTCGACAAACCTGGAGGGTGTTCTGAGAGTGCTTATTGGATGGGAGAGAGTGAGGTAGACTGAAACGCAGAAGTAATTACCAATAAACTACTTTTGAGCGGCGGTAAGCTACAAGATACATGGTCATTATGTTTGTGTTAATACTAGAATACTCTTTGGTAGCTTAGTTTAAATAGGATTCTCAAAATAGAGGTAAGGGATGGCTTTATTTTACACTTCTAAAGTTAAACATCACTGTAGAAGTTCGGTTGAACTATGTAATTTGGGGAAAGACTGATCTCAAGAGTGTACAACTCCCACATTTCCTATCAAGGCTTATTTGGGTTTTTTTGTTTTGTTTTATTTTTGTTTTGTTTTTTAAGTTTTAGAAAGATTAATTCAACTGGAACTAAAAGACAGTGAAGTCAAAACATTTTAACCAGAGACCTTCTGTGTATGCCTTGGAATGTTCTGTCTTCTGAGAGCTTAGATAGGACACCAGGCGCACTGTCAGTGGGCTCCCAAACTGCAAAATAGGAGGGTTTGGGAGGGTGGCCCAAAATTGTAATGGATTTTTCTCGTTGAAGTTGCCTTTACATAGAAATCATGCTGTTGTCCCTCAGATCGTGTGTCTGTCCTTGGGAGGAGGACCAGTGTCCAGTGGAAGCTCAACTCAGGCCTCTAGCCCCTCCAGTCCTCTACCCAGTGGCCTAAGACAGGGCCGGGGCTCAGTAGTAGAACGCCTGCCTGCCTGCCTAGCATGTGTGAGGCCCTGGGTTCCAGCCCCGGCACCAAAGAAAGGAAGGGAAAGGAGAAAGGAAGCCAGGGCCTAAGCCATGCACTGGACCACGTTACTCAGCACAAGGCCAAGCTTTGGTCAAGAGGGAGACACTTGAATGGAGTTTTGAAGCATATGCTGCAATTTCAGCTACTATTGATTGTGGTTCCTGTGGGCCAGGCATTTCACCTCCACAGCATCCCCACAAAATAGGTGCTTTCTTCCACGTTTTAGGATGAGGTGATGGAGGCTCGAGACTTTGCCCAGGGCTTCCCAGGGGGACAGCAGCAGACCTGGGTTCAGAACGCTTCCTGTCCCTAAATACTGTGGGTGGAAAGCAGGAAGCCTTACATCTGGGGGGGCCATGGGGAGCAGAGGTGGCATGAATTAGGGGGTGAGGTTGATGAGAAGACCACCTGGCCATACCAGAAGGTCAGGGTTGGCAGGGGTGTGGGAGATGGACAGGAGCACAGGGCAGTTGGGTTGGGAGGAGCCAGATGCCAGGCTGGGGAGCTGAGACTTGGTGGAAGAGCATCAAAGAAACTAGGGTTTTAAACTGGAAAGTGCTCAGGTGGTAACTGTGCAGCAAGGGAGGAGGGTGGGGCATCAGGAAGTCAGGGGGGTCTTAATTAGGGTGTCAGAGGTGGGTCTAGAAAGAAGCAGGCCTCTGAGAACACTACCAAGTGCTGCTTGTTACCACTAAGTACCCTGCTTGCTGGAAGAATCCTTGGTTGGGCCATGAGAAGAGAACAGTATTTTTAGCCATGATCATAACTGATTTCCATTTGTGTCTCCTTCTATCTCATCCCTATGCAGCACAGTAGTGAATGTGCATATCCATAAATGTCTGCATATCCATAAATGTCAGAAGAGTGTTCTCATTTTACTTGACTGCCACATCAGGCTCTGTTCTTAGACTCAGTTCTTATTTTGCAGCACGTACATCATGGCTGTGTGCCTACAGGTTTAAAGAATGGATGAGGAAATATTGGTTGCCAAGTCCAACCCACAGGACATCAAAGGTCTCTAACTCTCTACTTGTCCACCTCCAAAGAAACTGTAAGGAGATTTAGTCCCAACAGATCCTAAGCTCACTTTCTTGAAAAATTGACCATTTTACATGGGAAAACACGTTGCTCTGCAAAACTAAAGTATGTGTTAAGCTGAGGCCGCTTGTTTAAAGTATTCTCATTTAGCTCCCCGAAATCAGGGATCTAGGGACATTTCCCGTCAGAGCTCGTGTTTGTACCAGTGTATCATGTTTGCTTCTTTAAGAAGCCTTGGGCTTGGGCAGTTTATACGTCCAGGACTGTGGAAGAGAGCTCAGCTATGACAGCAGGGACCAGCCAGGAGGCATTTACTCTTAAAAATGAGAGTAGAGAGAGGAAGGGGATCTGGATTCACCAGGGTGAATGTGATGATCTGTAGTGCGGACAGCCCCTGGGCCGCGGTGCTGACAGGGACTACCAGAATCACGCTGGCTGTGTCTTCAAGGCTGGGTCTGGGCCCATCCCTGGTGGACAGGGGGATCCTTACTGTAGGACCCCTCCTCCTTTTTCACTCAGGACCTTTCTACTTTTATCAGTTTTTTTTTTTTTATATTAGGGTTCCATGGAAGTGTTATTTTAAAAAATAAAAGGCTAAAAAAGATAACGTCTGGCCATTACTTCATGATACAGAGGAAAATTAAGTCCCAGTGTAGGAATGTGCATGTCTGAGCCTTGAGTCTTTGGTAGATGACCTGATATGACTTCTCCTCCTCCTTTTTTTAAAACAATATTGTGTGGTCACAGAAGTACCTTTTGGGGCACTATTCTGGAGGAGACATGGACCGTTAGGAGTCATGGACCTTCTCTTAGGTTTCTGCTCCTGACACTTTGATGTCACCAGATCAAGTGGTCACAGATCTGGCAGTCTTTTGAAGCAGGCTCCTCTTCTCATGGGGTCCAGTGCACGTCAGCCTGAGTTTCTACCCTACTTCTGGGCGCTTCAGATAGCTTTTCAGCCTTTAGAGGTCTCTCAGCTGACCATGAAATCTGGGAATTAACCAGGCCAACTGGATGAAATAGCCCGAAAAGACCAGTGACCCAGCTCCACGTTGGGACCGCTGGCTGCCTGATAGCCTGTTGAGTAAGTTTCTTTCTGGAGGCAGCCTGAGCCAGTTGGACCATTGGTAGAGTTAGACTGACCAGGTCTAAGTCATTGCTCTGCCACTTAGAGCTGTCTGATGTTGGACAGCTGCTTAGCCACACTGTTTCCTTATTAGTGATTTAGGGGATCTCTCTTAGAAAATTATGTCTAAAATACACTCGGTGCTGGGATTTGTCTTTTTGCCTTTGTGCCAGTTTTGCCCCCTACCAGGACCTTATGAATAGCTCTGCAAGGTATAACTAGCCCTCCAAGAGGAGAATCTTGTGTTCGGGGTCTAGAGGTCCTCCATCCCACTGGACCTCTGCTACCCTAACCTGACCTCACGTACCTGATGCCCACCATACCAGATGTCTAGGGGTCAAGACCACTGCTGCTGCTTCCAGGACTTGCAGAGCATGCCAAGGGGAAGGCTTTTGTGTTACAGCAACCGGCAAGCCCATCAGTCAGAGTAACTGTGGAGTGTCTGCCATTTGGTAGCCCTGGCCAGAGGCTGTGGAAAACAGTTAAGGGGATGCAGTGGTGCCTCCTTCCCCACCAGAAATGTGCGTAGTTGATTTCTAGCCACTCCTTTCCCTGTCTCTTGGCTATTGCCAAGTAGTTTAATAAATGAGAACATCATATAATTATATTTGGTCTGGGAGAATTGCTCTTCTTTAGACATGGGTGGTCTGTACTGCTTTTTTAACCTAGGACTTAGAACAGTGACTGCATGTGTACATGCATGCAAATATGTAAAAGCACACACACAGTGTGCCTTCCACACCTACAGATTCAACCGCCATGGAGGGAAGATACTGAAGCACTGGGGGGAAATGCGCCCGCGCTTTGGTCAGTATTCCTTAGACAATACTATGTGGCAGCTCTTTACGTTGTGATTACACAGCATTAGGAATCGTAAGTAATCTGGAGATGATTTAAAGTATACGGGAGAATGTGTGGAGATAAATGCAAACACTCTACATGAGCAACTTGAGTAGCTGTGGATTCTGATATCTGTGGGGGGACCAATTTCTCACAGATACCAAGGGATCAGGGGATTAATATATAGATATGATAAAGGTATTTTTACTTAACCCGACAATCACAAGTCATAAATACCTCCCTCCCCTCCCCCATTAAAACGAGCTACCAGTGACCAGACCCTTCCTAGGAGAGGAGGCCTCACCATGAAGATGAGCCCTCCAGTCATCAGAGCTGTCCAGCGAGAGACCGTGTTATGATAAAGATGACCGTGTTATGATAAAGATGGTGAAGAATGTTTACCTAACTGTGCTTGATAAGAGCCTCACACTCTTGGGGCTGGGGTCATGGCTCTGAGGTAGCATGTCCTCCTAGCGCGCGTGAGGCACGGGGTTCAATCCTCAGCACCACATAAAAATGAAATAAAGAGATTGTGTCCACCTACAACTGAAAAATAGATATTTTATTAAAAAAAAAAAAAAAAAGAACTTCGCACTCCTGCCTTTGGGTTGTGGAAGCCTCCCTGGGAGAGAGGCATGGGTGGTGCCTATGCTACTGCTGCTCCACCTCTGGGGAACCTGAGGCTCGGGGAACTTTAGCAGCTCACTAGTCGTCACAGAGTTAGTGGCAGGTCTGGGACTTAAAACTGGGTTATTTAATGACTCAGGATCCCCCTTGCTCTCTGTTAGAGCGTGGTTCGGCCAGGAAGCTGCCCTCTAGCAGAGGGTCTCAGGCAGAGGCTTGTCAGGAATTTTGCGGAAGGTATTTGGGTCCGTTAGTTGATGGGTCCCGCTCATCATCCCCCCATTGGCCCTCCTCCCTGCCTTTCTCCCAGTGCAGCTCTGGGCCTCCAGTCCTTTTGGAGACAGGAGTAATGAGAGGAAGAGTGCTCTCATGAGCACGTGGGCTTGATTGCTCTCCTCCCTGATGGCCGGCGGAGTTGGTTCCACAAACGCTTTCTGAAGTATTCCTTTTTGTCTCGCATGGTTCCAGGTACACGAAAGCAAAAGTGAGCCTCAGTGAACACCCTGACCTCAGGGAGCCCCTCTCTGGGTGCGGGAGGCAGGCAGTATGCTGCAAGGCTGCAGTCCTGGCAGAGGAGAGAGCCACCGACTGTGCTGGGAGAGGTCAGGCTCCTGGAGAGGTGGCAGCCATGGTGGTCATGTGGCAGCTTGCCACCAGGACTGAACAAGGCATAACCTGGGACAGTCCAAGGGAGGAACACAACCAGTGACTGATTATACTTGTGAAATAGTTGAGTGACACACAAAGTTTTATTCAAGATCGGTCTCCCTTATTAAATAAAGACTTGCATCCAAATGCCCAAGGCTGTCCTTCCTGCCGGACCTGCCAGCCTGGTCTTCACAGGCTGGTGAACACATCTCTCTTTTTGGCTGACATCTTGTTTCCTTTTCCTTAACTTCTGTTCTACAATTATTACAGCAAGTTTTGTACTTCAAGGAATTGATGAGAGCCTGGTACATATGCAGTCAATAAATATTCAAGAAAATGAGATGCTAATCACACTGGACCTCCAAGGTCATGGGTAGCCATGGTAAAGTGGTGGGCATGGACTGTGACTTTGGCGATTCTAAAGCAGCTTTTATGTCTGTGCTAAAATAGTGTTCTGTAGTGGAATGGTGAAATACAGGATCTGGGCGACGTTCAGTATGCTGGCTTTCTGTGAACCGTAGCTGGGCTACCCCCATACTGGGCTCAGATAGGACGCTGTCATGCCTGGACACTGTAGCAGCAACAGCCACAGGAAGATGGGGGGTTAGGAGATGACAGTGGAACAGGCTACGTTCTCCTCCCCTTACACCTTCTCCCCCCCCATACAACTCAAGCAAGGGTGGGAAGCGTCAGGTGACTTACCCAGATCCAGGCGTGCCCTGGGTTCGACTTATTTCTCTAGACTAACGCAGCTCCCAGCCTGGAGCCTAAGCACACGCTGCATTAATCAGCCTTGCTGGAATGATCACATGGTTTCTAGCTGCCGCTTGTCAGCAGCTGGCAGAGCTGGAGGCTGCAGGCCCCTGTCTGCAGAAAGCCTTTCACTTTGGAATATCAGGGGGGTGTGGAAGCCCCGCCTCTGTATTCTGCACTTCTCACCATCTGACTGACTAAATGGTTGTCCTCCGCACCAGAAAGGCCACCATACAATCTGAGGAGACTGTCTCTGGCTAGGTCATGTTTGCATTTGAGGAATTCAGGTATGTTCTCGGTTTTCTACATCAGTCTGCTGCTGGGTTTTTGTTCTCGCTGGGTTTTTGCTGTGTAATGACAGCTTAGGCTCCGGCTGGTTCTCACAATAAGAAGGATTCTTGTCTGCATTTGGAGGGGTTATCCCCATGTGGGGGTGGGAGGTACAGCGGTGATGCAGGTCTGTGTGTTTACTGCATGCAGAAAGCAGCATGGATAATCGGTTTGATCATGTGTAAATTTGTGGAGGACCCCACCTTGTGCCTCGTTTGAGCTGCTCTTGCTGGCATAGAGTTAGGAATACAGAACAGCAACTGTTTATCCAGAACAAGAGTCTCTTGCTATCTTTTGTTTTTCTTCCTTTGTCAAACTCCTGCAGTCTGCTTCTCTTTGAAAAAAAAAAAAAAAAGCCTTGTAGCAGTGAAGGTGAGGATTCTGCAAGTCGACCGCAGAGTTGAGATTTGATGTGGATGGGTCTGTCATTGTTGTTAATGGCCAGCTTGTGGCTGGGCTGCTCTCTGGGAAGTGCCCTGGTGGTGTTTTGTTAACGGGGTCCTTCCTGGCTTTCCTAAGCTTTCAGCTGCTCTAGTCATTAATGTTCCCAATTAGGCCTTTTGTGAATCTCATTCCTTCTGTTTTCCTCCATCTCTTCTCTGGGAATCTATCCCTGGGCATGAGTGTGGGAAGGGACCTTCTAGGAGAGATAGTTTCTAAGAAATGAAAATTAAGGAGGTGGAACAGGAGGGCAATCAGATGGCTCTTGTGTCTATTTCTGCCTCTTGGAGCATATGGACAAGAAAATATATGTGTGTGTTTCTGACCTCTGGCAGCTTTGCATGTTTGAAATAACCTTTCTGTGCATCTGAGAACTGAGTAAAAACACCTTATTGGTAGGCAAAGAGTGTGTGGGACCTAGGTGCCACTTTGATGGGCCTTTATGTCCCCTTCAAATGTTACTCTAATAGTCGTTGAAAGAGGAAGACAAGAACCACCTTCCTTATTTGTAAGAGAAGACTAGACCCCTTGGAGCCAACCTGGAACAGATGAGAGGGTCCACAGTTTCCGCCAAGGATAGTTGAGCTCTGGAACTTATCCCCACTCTCTTCTGCAAACTTGATACTTTGGGTCCAGAAAGTTAGCCTTTGCTTCAGAGCATGTCCTGTGTTATTTCTAGAAGGCTGGGCTATGAAAAGAAAATTCTTTCCATGTGGCAACATGCCCTGGTGGCATGGGGCCCATACCCTTGCAGGGTGACCATACTTACTGTGTAGGAACACTCCATCAGATACCTGACAGGAATTTATTTAATCCCTGGCATGTTGTGATAGGTCAGACCTTAGGAGTGAATCAGGAGCCTTGGTTTCAGCACCAGCCTCCGTATCCTTGTGCAGGTCACAGAAAGGTTCTGTAAATGGTAGTGAGAAGTCGGGTGGTGGAGTTCATCTCTTCTGGTTGGCATCCACTTCAGATGGATGCCTGAGCCATCCCGAGCCCTTTCATTACATCTCATAGTCAGGGAAGAGGGACATGTGTGAACAAACCCACTCCCACTGTGGTGGCTCCTGGCCCCAGAACCAAGAGCTTGGTCTGATGAGGTGGAAGCAGGCTGGGCTAAAGCCACTGAGCAAGTGGGAGCTTCGTTATGGAAAGTAGATCAGAGATGGGAGGTCTCTTGTCCCCTGCTCAGCATCTGCCCAGCTGGCTCTGAAGAAGTTTGCGAATGAGATTACATTTTGTAGCTTCTGCATGGTTACTGGGCAAAGGGTGTTCGTTAGTCACAGGGTTTGCATGCCTTGGGGCCAGGTAATCGTGGTGGGACAACACAGGGTCTGTAGAGGAGCATAGCTTTTTAACTTTATTCAAGCCCTAGCATGCAGCAGAATCCCTGGAGAGTTGTTAAAACTCAGAGTGCTGGGCTCTTCTCTCAGAATTTCTGATGCTATAGGTCTGAGGTGGAGGTCGAGAATCTATTTCAACAAGTTCCCAGGTGACTCTGATGATGCAGGTCTGGGACTAGACTTGGAGTGCCACTGGCCTAGGAAAGGCAGGCAAATTGACTGTCATGGAGATGAGAGGTTTGAGGCAAAGGCCAGGTGGAGGAACAGGTGTGGAAGGAATCAGAGCAGGAAGAGGCAGGTGGAGTACAGAGGTCTCCGGGCATCCACAGGCGTTGGCTCCAGCACTCTGCAGGTGCCAAACTCTGCACATGCTCAAGTGCCCGTACAGAATGATGTGGTGTGTGCACCTGACCTCTCACATCTCCTGCATACTTTAAGTCATCTCTAGATGACTTGTAACACCTAATGCAATGCAAATTCTCCCTAAGTGGTTATAATGCCACATTGTTTAGGGAAGAAAAAGTCTATGCATGTTCAGTACAGGGGTAGTTTGTTTGATTCTTTCTTTCTTTCTTTTCTTTTTTTTTTTCTGAAATCTTTTTGATCTGAGGTTGGTTGAATCTGAGTGGCATCCCTTCTGGCAGTGAATCAGAGCCAGGCATGCTCATAAGAGCTAAACTATGGCCAAGTCAGATGGACAGCCCCTCATTCTCCTGGGGACATATTGCAGAGCAAGAGAAAGAAATATTGAGACCACAATCAGAGAACTTGGTGTATGATCCTGGTGCCCTGCCTTTGTGGGCTTGGCAAGTCTCTTGATCTTTCTTGGTGTCAGTTTTCTCAATTGAAAAATGGGATAGGGCTGGGGATGTGGCTCAAGCGGTAGCGCGCTTGCCTGGCATGCGTGCAGCCCGGGTTCGATCCTCAGCACCACAAACAAACAAAGATGTTGTGTCCGCCGAAAACTAAAAAATAAATATTAAAATTCTCTCTCTCAAAAAAAAAAGAAAGAAAGAAAGAAAAGAAAAAAGAAAAATGGATAGTGATTCTTGCCCAGAAAATCTGTAATGTGTTAGAATCCAGTGGGGTCATGTAAGCTTTCTAAATTCTAGCTGTCTTTTCTACTCGAATCTGACAGTCCTGTTAGACTGGCAATTCAGTCAGGTGTTTTCAGACCTCCTGTATGGACACACTCCACAGGTACACTAGCTCTAAGCAGGGTCAGGTTCATTTTTAAAGGATTCCTCCTTTAGATGCGCCACGTTTTCATGCCATCCTTCCGGGTGCACTGTGAATTCCTCGAGAGCTTTGGTGAATCCTGTTTTTAACTTTGTTTCCGTGGTGTTTAAACTGCTTGACACATAGTGGGTCTGAATCAGCAGTTCTCTCTAATCAGGCCTCCGGGACTGAAAAGTGGGCAGCTCTCTGCCTCTCAGGGTGGACGCAAGCGGGTGCCGAGGCTGCCCAGTCCAGCAGGGCCTGCAGGAGGCTGCTCAGCCCTGGCCCCCATTCTCCTAAGGAGGCTGTGCCAGGGAGCATGTTCTAGAGGTGGTCTTCTGCTGCCTGGGTCCCCAGCCATAGAGCTGCAGTTCCTGGAGAGCCAGAGAAAGCGGCCAGCACCTCCCAGCTGGCTAGGGGACTCTGGCCTGCCACTGACACAACAGCGTTGTTACAGTGTCAGGCGAGCTGTTGAGCTGGCCGTCACAATAGATAGCGGTCACTTCTGTTTTCGGCTTTTTATTTTTTACTTTTATGTGTTTGTGGTGTTAAGGTGTTTTTGCCTTTTTAAAAATCAGCCTTAAACAAGCCATGCACTGAATGGGTGATTTTAAGTTAGCATTTGCCCATTACCACACACTGCAGAGACTGTCTCTGAGGCTTTGTGAAAGAAACACCACGTCACTTTCCTTCTACCCCTACACCCAGACCAGTGACAGCTTTCCCTTACAAGGACAAAATTGAGGTTTAAAAAAAAATTTTTTTTTAGTTGCAGATGGACACAATACCTTTATTTTTTTTATTTATTTATTTTTATGTGGGGCTGAGGGGATCAACCCTGGTGCCTCTCATGTGCTAGGCAAGCACTCTACCACTGAGCCACAACCCAAGCCCCTCAAAATTGAGTTTTAAACACTTTTTTTTTTTTTTTGCCATAATCCCTCATGGGAGTATGGAACTCAAATCACAGAACTTTTTCAGAATTCCAGTACTTGATTTATTCTAATATATTTCCAGAAGAATGCGGCACACCAGCTCCAAGATCTAAAATCTACAGTTGGAATGTGTCAGTCACATGAAAATGGAAGTAACTATCTTGAGTATGTTTTGTTTTATTTTATTTTTAAGCAAAAATGTTATTAGGGAATGGTTGCAGTTCAAACTCCAACTAACTCTCATTCTTTATTAATTCATAGTTATATCTGGTCTCCAGACTGTTAGAATTTTTCTCGCCCTTTTACTGGAATATTGAAGACTTGGAGTGAGTGGCATGGGAGGACCCAGGTCTTCAAGTCCTATGCAACCCGCCTGGGCCAGTGCCAAGAGCCCGGGCCAGTGCCAAGAGCCCAGGCCAGCTCAGTCCCTCCTGTCTTCCAGGGACCCCTTTTCCTGTCACCCCTTGAGTAAGCTGATATTAGATACGTTTTGATATTAGGTACGTTGCCCTTCATACTGGGCGAAGAAATGTGGCCCAGGCCAACAGGAGAGGCACTGGGGCTGGGCAGGGAACAGACACTGCCTGTGGCCTTAACCCCTTCCAGGCCTCATGAATGCGAGCAGAGTCCACCCAGACCTTGTCCCAGCTCTGGTCCCACGTGTCAGTCTACTCACTTGAGTTCAAGGTCACTGCTGGGGCCTAATGGCATCTCCGGCTCAGCGACCATTTCCTACCCCTGACCCTCCCAGTCTCCCCAGCCATTGGGGACAACTCCTGCCCTCTAGCTCTGCCATCCTGCCCTGCTCCATTCTCTTACTCTCCTGAAGGCCCACTCTGTCCTCCTGGAGCCCCCGCTGCTCCGTGGGGCTTCCTGCCTCCCTGCTAGGCCTTGGCTCAGATGTGCCCTGACCTCTTTGAACACGCCCCTCTCCACAGTGGTACCCCTTCCCCTCACTCGGCCTTATTTTTTGTCAGCTCACATATCACCGTCTACAGTGTAGATTTTAACCTCGTCTGTGCTTGGTGGCAGTAGGAGCACCTGTGGGAGAGGTAGGCCAGAATGGAGAAGGAGAGAGCAGGACCAGGGAGGGCCGGCGGGCTCCGGGGGCGTGAGTTCTGCTAGAGGCCAACGAGCACGAGCAAAACACTATTGTGGGAAATCAGTTGGCTGCTGGGGTGGCGGAGCAGAAGGTGCCCCTCTGTCCCCCTTTACTGAACATGTCTTATAGTCTTTCTCAAGGAAAGGCAGTGTTGTCGATCTGGAGTTGGAAGAATGGGCTTCTGTGCTTACAGTGCAGATGTAAAAGCTGTGACCAGGAGTAAGTCACAGTTCCTCTTGGCCGTGGCCACCTCTGTAGAAGAAGGAAAGGTGGCAGCGCTGCAGTGTCTGCTTCGTGTCTGGGGTTCTTGCGTATTTGGCTGGTCGAGAAGCCACTTGCTGTGACATCCCCACTCCTTGCTAGTGTGCTAGCAGTCTCCTGGGCTAGAAACCAAACCAAACCAGAGGAGGGGACATCCCTGGGCACATTGCCCAGAGGAACGTCCCAGAGCCTCCAAGAGTATCGCCTTGGTCCATGAGTCTCCCAGCCACCTAGGATAGGTGTAGAATCTCTCCATCCCTGCCAGTTCTGAAAGCTCTGAGTCCGGCTCTTTGAACTCTTCTGCCATTAGGATAACCATTCATTCAACAGATGTTTCCGGAACAGCTACTGCAAATAAGCCACTGTCGAAATGTACCAGGAGTCCACCCCCAGGACTCGCTGTCCTCTGGGGGCCAAAAGCCTGGGGCCGGGGAGCCAAAGTGAAGCCAGCAGCAGAGCAGGGGAGAGAGTCCACGCACTGGGCCAGAAGAGAGCTATGGAGACTTCAGGAGGCGCTGTGGGGTGGGCCTTGGAGAGGCCATGGATGGGAGGGCAGGAGTGGAGGCAGGAGTGGAGGCCGGAGCCCAGGTGCCGTGTGTGCTCTCCGCACCTCAACTGGTCAAACCCCCGGCGGCCTTGTCACAGCCTGTGAAGGGCACAGGCTTAGTTCGTCTTCCTTTCTCCAGCCTGGTGACAGGCTCTGCCCTGAAGTTTACCCCGTTACTGGTGAAAGCGTTTGGCCCTCAGGAGTCCATTGTCTAGGAGCCTGCTCACTGCCGTGCAGTGCTGAGGCTGAAGGCTCTGCGTCCACTCGCCCTGTCCCGGGAAGCTGCGGAAGTTCTCTGTGCTCCATTTTCCCGCTCTGCAAAATGGAGCCGTTGTTCATCTCAGGAGTTTCTGTGCTTCGGTGAGATTACTCTACACAGCAAGTGGCAAGGTCCTGGCTTTAGTACAGACCCAGTAAGTCCACCACCAATAGCAGAACGCCCCGTAGGCCCTGTCCTGGACTAGAAGTACACAGGAGCCAGGAAGAAGGTCAAACGCCCTAAGGACAGGGCCCGCCTGCTCTCCCCCTGCCTCTCGGTGTTCAGAAAGAGTGCCAGAGTCAGCCCTGGGAAGAAGCGTGCAACACAGTATACCCATGGTGTGGCCAGCCAGCAGAGAGTCAGGATTGTGGCTGGGTTGGCACACAGAGTTGCTCATCTGAGACACGAAGCAAGTTCCTTGCAGTTGACAAATGGACTGTAGCCCTCTCTGGCTGTGATAATACTGCCAGAGCCCACCACCAAGTGTTGACACGTCCCCTGGGGTCCCAGTGGGTCTGGGTCTACGCTGCCTACACTCTGGGTCCACAGCAGTCCTCCGTGTCATCTCTCATCTTTCCCCGAGTCTGGCTTAATAGGTGAGTGTCCACTGAGCCGGTCTGGGCTCCACTGGATGGGTGCCACATGTGAGGGAAAGCAGCTAGATATTTGCCGAGAGCCCTTCCGACAGCTGTTATGGTGCCTTCATGGGGTTCTCTTAGACAGCAGGAGGAGCCACTGAAGAGCTGTCAGGAGTGACCTTATCTTCAAAATTCTGTGTACTGAATCTCACCTGGGAGGGCACATTGCCCGCGCATCCCTCAGAATTCCTGAGTGCAGACACTGAGGAGGTGAGGCCCTGGAGGGTGCATTTTTAAGGCTCTACTGAGACTCTGCACCCCTTAGTTAGGCGTTATAGGAAGAACCCAAGCCTGGGAACCAAGCAGCTGTAGGTTCTGGTGATGCTGTGCTGCTTTAGATAAGTCACTTAACTTCACTGAGACTTGGTTGCTGTGGTTTGGATCTGAAATGTTCCCTAAAATTGCATGTGTTGGAAGTCTTGATCCTCAAGACAGCAGTGTCCAGAGATGGGACCCTTGGAAGGCGACTGGATCAGGAGGACTCTGACCTCTCTTTGGATTAATTCATTGATGGATTCATAATTTAGTGGAATTTTGGGAGGTGGTGGATGTTTTGGAAAGTGGGGGCTCATCAGAGGAACGAGATCACCAGAGGTGTGCCTTTGAGGGCATGTCTTGTCCCAGCTCCTTTCTCCCCAGCGTGCAGCTCTGCCCCTCTGTGTGCTCCCCTGCCAGGACAGAGGCCTGAAAGCAGTGGAGCTATGTGCCCGTGGACTGAAACCTCTGAAGCTGTGGGCAAACAGAACTTTCCCCCTTTAAGTTGTTTTTCTCAGGTATGTTGGCACAGAATGGAAAATTGACTAAAATTCGTTTTTCCACCGAAAATAGAAGTATTTAGTTTGGAGAGATGTGGTTCAGAAAGTTAGGGGGGCCGTGTTCAACTTTGGAAAGTCTAGCGCACTAGAAAGAGAAAGGTGCTACCCCGTGTGCTTTTGAATTCAGCTGGCGCCTCCTGAGGCACTGAGCAGGCATGCTGCGCATGTGGCTGAAACAGACCTCAGCGTCAGGTCCAGAGTGCGTGCTCGTCCTAAGTCTTGGACCTGGTGCCTCTGTGGCTGGCCATTTGGATCCCAGGAGTTCACTTTGTAGTCGTGTACAAGCACAAGGGGTTGCTCTCACTTCAGTCCTCCTGTTCAGAGCCTGCTGGATGCGGCGGTGGTCTCACGTGCATTCTTTGAGACTAACCCGCTTCCACCATCGGCAGCCCAACCCCTGGAAGAGAGAAGACGCTGCTTTCGCTGGTTATGAGACCCTGGAGGAAACGTGAGAACCTGCAGCTCCGCCACCCTTGACGAGCGCCCTCAGCCATAGGAGCACAGGGCTCCAGGAAGGAGGTCCAGGGTCAGGGAAACGGCTGCCTCTTGCAGGACCCCCAGCCTGGTTCTTCAGAAGTCCCTCTGTCATTCATTTTCACATTTGGTAGGTCAGACAGCTGTGTAGTAAGTCAGAATAGAGCCTTCTGGAGAAGAGGGAGGAGGTGGGTCGAAGCTGGCATAGGAGGTATCTCCGCGAGTAGGACAACAAGCAAACGAAGACTTAAAGGCGTGCCCGTCCCCAGTGGTGGGGTTCCTCTCCTTGGAAAGCCATGCTTTCAGAGTCAGTGGCACCTGGAGTGCTTCCAGAGCCGCAGCGGGGAGCCTGCGCTTTTGTTACCCACAACTTGGTGGAGAAGATCCTCCTCAGCAAGGTGGAGGCAGACACTGTAGCTTGGCTACAGCTGATGAAGTTCTCCTTGGTTACCTGGAATGCTCTGTTGGGACATTGTGGCTGTCACATCCTTGGTATGAACCAAGTGAGAACTGCTCGTTTTGCCTGCAGTTTGCTTCAAAGAATGTGAGAGTGAGAGGCATGGGTCCTCCCCGATGCTCCAAAGCACGCGGTCCTTGGTGACCGTCCTTTCCCAACCTGTGAAGTAGAACTCTGTCCATTGCCGGGTCAGTCCTGTGTGTCCACCCTGAAGCCCTCCTGGCCTGCCTGCCCTTTCTCTTACAGCTGAGCTCCCAGGACGCACAGCTCTTTCTGCCCTGGATCTGCTGTGTCAGGAATCTGCACGAGCACTTTGCTCCCCATCCTAAACCTTTGTTTTTTTCCAGCTAAAATCCTCCAAAACCTACCTCTGTGCACACCGTCTTCTTCAGGGAACATCTCCTGACCTCTAGAGCCATATGTTTCTTTCTTCCTAGACTCCATGCAACACTTAAGTGTAGAAGATGTAATCTTTTTTTCTCAGTCCTATTTTCTTAACCAGATTGAGGGTCACTTGAGGTAGGAACAATTCTGGCATATTTTCATAACAGTGGGAATTGTTGTTATATATTTGTACATGCACACAATATAATGATTAATTTAGCCGGTTGCATTCCCTGGTACCTTCCCCTTCCTTCTTACACACATTACCCTCCTGCCACACACCAGTCCTTATTGTAGGTCCTAGAAGAAGAAATGGCAAAAGGGGACCATTGCCACCTTCTTAAGCATGAAGGCCTTTGGGGACTTTTTTATTTTTTTAATATTTTTTTAGTTGTAGTTGGACACAATACCTTTATTTTATTTACTTATTTATTTATTTACATGTGGTGCTGAGGATTGAACCCAGCACCTCCCATGTGCTAGGCAAGTGCTCTACCACTGAGCCACAAGCCCAGCCCCCTTTTGGGATTTTGATAGAGACACTAAATCTAGTGAGCGAGACCTATGCGTGGACAGTAGATCATGGGAAGGCCCAAACAGGCTGTGTGTAGGTTTTCAAAGCTATAGATATTTACAGAAAGTGTTGTGTTAGTAGAAATGCATGTGGCGTTTTAAATCTATCAATGTGGTTTCTAATTCTTAGTAGGAAACCATGTGCAGGAGCACCCGCTGTGTTCCGGGCACTTTGGTTCTCACATCTGATGCCCACAGAAGCCCGCGAGCAGTGCTCAGAGCACAGATTCCAGACCTGTGGTTACATTATTGTCACCATTTAACCTAAGAGGCACCCGAGGTTCAGAGAGGCTAAATCACTTTCTCAAAGTCACACTGCTTGCAGCTGCATCTAAGTATCTTAACTGAAAGAAAAGGGGAAAAAAAATAAATAAACACAGCCATCTCCCACCCTAATTTTGTGAAACTAAGAAAACCTGTCAGGTCCCACAGTCTTTGTTTTGGTAATGTTCTGTTGAATCGTTGACCAGCTCACGCTTACTGAAACCTGGCTGTGCTCTGTGCTCATTGAACCTGCCGGCCCCGTGTGTGGTAAGCCCCGTGAGCAGCCGCTACTGTCAGACCCGTTTCACAGGTGAAGGACCTGAGACGGCCAGGTGTGTGAGCATGGTCCACGTCACAGAGCCACAGTTGGACCCCAGGCCTGCTGCCTCTGGAACCTGTGCTTCTGATTGCTGTCTTAGCCCCTTCCAGACGCCAGGGGTAATGGCATCCTGTGGTCAGTTAGAGGACCCCCCCAAAGGATGGTGGTGGTAGCCCAGGCTCCCAGAAGCCTCGCAGGTGGAATCTTCCTCCTGTCTCCCCACATGTGACGAGGGACCCTCTGAGTTTGCGCTCTGGAGAACACTGCTGCAGCAGAGGGGGAGTCTGGGCCTGGGCTTGGAGAAGCTGGGGAGTCTTCAGGTCGCCTGTGAATGGCAGGTAGCAGACGAGCGCAGGGTCCAAGTCTCCTCTCCCAGTGTGTGCAGTGGGGTGGATCGTTTCTTCTTTCCTTGCCTTTTCTGCAAAATGGGACTGTTGTGAGGGAAAGTATGATTGTTGTGCAGAAATGCTTTCTAAACTGAAAACCTGAAGTTGTTTTTTAAAATTGTTATTCACCAAGGTCATTTCCATCCTAGGATCTAGCACAGCACAGCAGTTTATTAGAAGGAGTTAACAGTGGGATGAGTGACTGCATGTTGCCTTCCGGGTCTCTGGGTTCTATAACTGGTGTGTTAAAACTAAAAAAAAAAAAAAAGTTTGCAGTGCTGGGGACTGGTTGGAACCCAGGGCAGGGCCCTGCGCCGGCCAGGCAGGCTCTGAGACAGGAAAAGTTCATGAGACTTTTTTGTGTGTGCCTTGAATGTTCTTTCTAGATTGTGTATTGTTGGTGTTTTGTTTTTTAATTTTTGGAATTTAGTGAAGTCACTCATCTAGAAAATCAGAAATCATGTTCATTCCATTTATGGTATCGCACCCCACTCTGGATTGGTAAGGCAGTTTATTTTGTTTTTCTGACACATCCCTGGCAGAAAGAAATTTTTTAAGGAATTCCAGAACTGCAGGTTTCATTCAGCAGTGCATGCATTGGTTTTCCCTCTTCCCGCCACTCATTCCCTCGGATGTGGCCATCTGGTTTCTGCTTTTGCTTTCCTTTTTTTTTTTTTAAAAAAGGAGTTTCTAATGTGTCATCCTACTGATGTGGCTACTCTAGGTGGCACTGGTGTGGCACACTGACTGACACGGGAGAGGGCTGAGCTGAGCTCCAGCATCCCGACCTCCTTCCTTGAGGCATTTGCCCTCAGCACGGGCCACAGGCACAGAGAGGGTGGGATTGCTCTGGCAGCAAGGTATTCACAAACAAGGGTTAGAAAGGCCTCCGTGTCGGTGTCCCACGCCCGTTTGTCTGCTAGACCAGCAGTGTCATTTCTAGAAGACAGTTTTGCCCGCCGTGGGGGTAGAGACGAGTGGATAGAGGGGGACTAGCATTCCATTCCACAGCAAGCCCCCCTCGTCATGTGGCCCATGTGGCCCTCACCCCTCCCAACACCCTCCGGTGGCCCATGACACAGGCCTGGCCAGGCCAAGACTCGATCCCCTGGCTGTGATGACTGGTGTGGAGGCAGGTTTGTCATCTAGGACTGTCTAGGGCTTGGACCAGAGCTGTGAGGAAAGATGCCATTGTTTTCTGAGCACAGGAGCTGTCAGGATCATGACAGCCTCGGGTCATTGGTAGCCTTCTTTCCACCTCGAGGGGAAGCACTGTGACATGAAGCCAGCAGAGAGGGAGGAGGGAGCAGAGACGCTGCTGGAGAGGGCGCATTCTCCTGGCAGCCAGGCAGTCGGGCCGCTTAGGAGCCCCAGGCTTCAGTCCTGCCAACATTTCAGCCAACTGGACCCAGGTGCATTAAAATAGGTTGGAATCACAGTCTAGAGCTTTCAGATGTTATATTAATTAATACTATTATTAAATAACAATTACATAGTCACATATTAGATACCATAAGTTTTTAAAGGCACTCCACGTCCGGGATGGTAGGACAAAATGGTTAAGCCAGGCTTCTCCTTGGACTACTTTTTTTTTTTTGATGTATGAACTAAAAAATTCCATTTTTTCCTTGTTAGAATCTGTCACTTACAGCACATAGAGTCCTGAATAATACAAAACTGCAAGAGAAATAAAAAGCAAACTAAAATTTGTATCATTTTTACTTCCAGTGGAGGTGACCATAGCAGTAATCTTCAAAATTGTTGGTGTTGCTGAGCATGGTGGTACTTGCGTATAATCCCGGCGGCTTGGGAGGCTGAGGCAGGAGGATCACAAGTTCAAAACCAGCCTCCGCAATTTAGTGAGGCCCTAAGCTCTTAGGGAGACCCTGCCACTAAATATAATATAAAAAAGGGCTAGGGATGTGGCTCAGTGGGTAACGGCCCCTGAGTTCAATCCCCAGTACAAAAAAAAAAAAAAAATTGTTGGTGTTTTCTATTCTGTTTAGGTGTTTTGACAGAGGACTGTGGTACCCTAGGACACCAGTGTGGACTGACTTTTCTCCCCACCAAGTTTTAGTTGAAGCCCTAACCTCCAAGGTGACCATACCTAGAGATGGTCTTTAGATAATTAAATGCAAACAAGGTCATAAGGATGGGCCTTGTGTCCTCATGAGAAGAGGAAAAGACACCAGGAGGTTTGTACACATAGTAAGGGCTACATGAGGCCACAGAGATGGCAGCTGTGAGCACAGTAGGGAAGGCTCCAGAGGACACCATCGCTGCCCTCTACCAAGCCTGCAAGGTTCAGTGAGGACACAGAAAACTGTAGGACGCCGACTCCCTCCAGCTCAAGGGAGACCAGCAGTGGCCTTCGGCGTGGAGTTCAGGGCCTACCTCTTCCCATCCCACTCCCGAGCTAGAGTCGGTCTCTCCTGTGCTCTAGAAAGACCCTGCGCCCACCCGGCCTCTGCTTCTTCATCGGCCCCAGTTTCTAGTTGATGAACTGCCAAAAGCAGCTGTTTCATTTGCTCCAGGCTTGGCTGGCACCCAGCACACGTGCCAAGTCCTCAGCTACATTTTCAAAAGTAAATGCACAAACAAAACACAGAGCATGAGGACACCAACAAAGAACCTTTTTAGGTATCCCAGCCTCAGACGGCTGTGCGTCACTCTCGGGGGCAGCATTCACTCTTTGCTTCCCTAAAACAGACTGAAGGACCCAGAGGCGCTTCCGATGGGTAAGGGAGTGGGAACGGTGCTTGCTGTGACCTGGGCAGGCAGTGCGTGCAGACCCTGCCTTCACCGAGCGCCATCAGGGGTGTGCAAGGAGTGGCTTCTGCTTATTCATAAGTGCCAAGATCTGTGTACAGAGTACTGTTTAATTAACACCCTCAGCAAGTTAGAAATTAATTACGACTGAGGAGACAAGCCTAAAAATCATCAGAATTTGGTCCTGGCCAGCAGGCTAACGGCAGACCTGATGACGCCCCACCCTGGCCTGCCCTGGAGAACTGAGAGGACAGGAGGAGTGAAAATGTGTCGGTGCTGGAAGGAGCGGGGAGAGCTAGGTGTGGGCTGTCCTGCGGCCCTGTTTGGACGGACTTCCTCCCTGCTGGGCTGCCAATGCCCTGACCTGCGTGTCAGGGTCAGGAGCCATGGCCAAGCTGGCAGGCGAGATGGAGCCCCCCTCTGTTCCTATGGAGTCCGGGCCCCTAGGGCCCTCAGCCCTGAACCAGGCTGCTGTCATTCTGGGGACCAGGCCCAGGCTCCACGCAGATCACACTTGTCCCTGTGCTCCCACAAGCTTTTTTCTTTTTAATAAACTAGTCTCATTAATTGGAAAATTTATGCTCATAATAAAAAGCCCAAATAGAATAATGCTAGAACTTCCCTGAAGGCCTTAAATTCTGAGCAGAGGCCACTGCTCGGGTGGCTAGCTGTCTGGGATGGACTCTGGTACTGTTTAGGACCCTGTGTGCCCTGGTTTGTTCCACTGTGTGTGTCACAGCATTGGTTACTCACAAGGACTAGAAAGTGCGTGGCAAGGACTAGAAAGTGTGGGTTCCTGGCTACTCTGTGACTTCCTTTGGGTTCTCTTGAACACACTAACCTCTCCGAAGCAGGTGCTTTCCTCAAGAGCCGGGACTGTCGGGCGGGGTTGTGGCTCAGGGGCAGAGCGCTTGCCTTGCATGCATGAGGCCCTGGGTTCCATCTTCAGCACCATAGATAGATAGATAGATAGATAGATAGAGTTCATCTACAACTAAATAAAAATACTAAAAAAAAAAAAAAGAGAGAGAGTTGGGATTGTCTGTTCGTCCAGTCAGGCCCAGAGGACACCAGATAAACATGCGACTAGACCGGAGGAAGGCTGTCAGGAAGAACACTAAAGCCCCTCGAAGTGAGTTGTGGGGACGGAGCCCCTGCAGGCGATAAGCATTTTTAAACACAGTTACTCATATACTTACCTCATAATTTCAGTTTCCTAGCTTTTCCAGTTCAGGTAGGATGACGATTTGACCATTAAACCAACCCTCATTAGGTTTCTTAAAGCAAAATCTGAAATCCAATTAATAACTTGAAGGTTCACTGTGGATACAAGAAGCAGGTCTGCTGAGGTGCAGAGTGAACCAGGCGAGAACCCTAGGCTCTGGGGCAGGCTGGCGGGGGCTGGGCGGCCTCCTCGCCTGCAGTCTGCGTCCGTGCCCGCTCTCCTCCCTGCTGTGTCCCAGGTGGTGTGGCGGCACGTGAGCTTAGTCAATGGTTTCTGCCTCTTTGTTTCTTGGCACTGGAGCGACCTTGGCCAGTGGCTCAGTGCGTTGGGACTGTTTCTGGCGCCCTGCTGCCTGACCGTGAATGTTTACCAGCTCCTTTTATGTGCTTTTTCCCTCTCCACTTTTAATGCACTTTTTTTTCCTCACTAAGTTGTCCAGACTGGCCTTGAACTTGCCATTCTCCTCCCTCAGCCTCTCAGGAAGCTGGGACTCCAGGCTTGCGCTGTTTTAATGCACTTTTAACGAGATTAGGCTCTCTTCTGAACGCTGCCGTGCTTCTCGCTCATAATTCACGCCCTGCCTTCTCCTCTGGACTTAGATCAGCCTGCTCTGCTCCACACGCAAGCTACACCTTTTCCTCTGTGTGTGGATTAGTTCTCTGTCACTGTTTCCCCCTTAATTAGAGAGGAAAGTGTGGCTGCTAATCTGCTCCCCAGAAAACTGTCACCTTGACTGAACAGAACAGAACCTGGACATTCCCCCGAAGCAGTCAGTTCCTGGCTCTTCCTGCTCTTTGCATGTATGTCCGCCCAGTCTGCACCAACAGGCGCTTCTCATCCCCCCCACCCCCACCCCAGGCCTGTGCGCCTCTCTGCATCCCTCCTGACGGCCACCTGCGTTCCCAGCTAGTTGGGTCTGTAAGTGGCGCTGAGCTGGGTGAAGGCCATTCCACTGCCCTGCGCCTTGGGTCCTTCCTCTTTCAATTGAGAACGATAGGTAGGCAAATGAGACAGTGGGTGTGACAGTGCCCAAGGTGGAACTCTGTGTAGTCCAGGCGTTGTTACGTGCTCACACATTCCTCCTGGTGTGCAGAAATAGGAGCTTGGAAGCAGCTGCGCCCCTATGGGTACGAAGAGCTTGCTAACAGCAAGGCCCTGCTCCCCAGGCTCTTAAAGGGAGAGAGTTCTGTTTGGCCCACTGGAGAGGATACATTTGAAAGGATATCCTTAAACATTTTTATTATTTTTAGAATGCCTAGGTATAAGATAGTGCTATACTTAAGTATTTAAAAAAAAAAAAGTGCTATCCATTTTCAGCCTTGAGATATCCTTCACCCAGGGTTGAACACCCACTTTCTGTGTGTGTGTGTGTGTGAATTTTCTAGTTGTAGATGAACATAACTTTATTTATTTATTTTTATGTGGTGCCGAATATGGAACCCAGTGCCTCACCCATGCTAGGCAAGTGCTCTACCAGTAAGTCACGACCCCACGCCTGAACACCCACTTTTAGTATTGAACATCCCTGTTTATTTCACAGGATGGCTTGGAGAATTCATGACCTAATGTGTTTGAAGGACTTGTCAGCTACCGTGTGGTACACGCAGAAACATGCAAGATGGGGGCAGATCTCCCACAGCAGACACCAGCTGTAGTCCACTTGCTGCTTACTATCTCAGTGGCCTTGAAGTACTTGCTTAGCTACAGTTTTTCTCAGACTTAAAATGGAGATAATGGTAATAAATGTAAAGAGCCCAACACATAGTAGGTACTCAGTGAACATCATGCAAATAAGAGATGATTAGACTTATATCCTAAATGTCACATTTTTAGACTCATATTCTGAGTGTTGCCAAATGAATTCTCCATACACTTAGACCCTATAAATATATTTATATTTTCCCATGTGTTTTTGTTTTTTATTTGTGTGCCAAACTTAGAATCTCCTGTTTGAAAGTTTTGCCTTTGTTTTGCAGAATAAAACATTTCTGAGGTTGAAATTAATCAATTAAGCATTAGTGGAGAGCAGAAATAGGAACCAGTGGTGTTCTCTAGAGCACACCCTCCAGTAGAAATCCAGTACAAAATTTTTTGTATTGTATTTAAAGGCAGGGCCTCACTGAGTCGCTTAGGGCCTCACTAAGTTGCTGAAGCTGGACTTGAGCTTGAGATCCTCCTGCCTCAGCCTCCTGAGTCGCTGGGATTACAGGCATGCACCACCATGCCCAGCCATTACATTACCTTCTCATAAGAAGTATTTGGTGTCCAGTACAGATTTTTACACCAATATCGCTTCTCAATCCAAATTGTCCACATGCCAAGTGCTCAGAGTCACATGTCACTCGAGGTTATTGGACTAGACATCTAGCCCTGATGCACCGAGACAGCCCATCTGAGCACCTAGGGTTAGGAAGCCCTTGTCACGTAAGGGGGAGGACAGTGTGTGCGCGCCCAATTGTGAGGGGAAGAGGGCTCACAGCACTTGTAAATGTGCGTTGAATAGTGAGAGAATATACAGGAAGCTAGTGACAGTAGCTGCCTTGAGAAGCTAGGGTAGAAAGGAGGTGTTTTGCTCACTCCTTTTTTAAATATTTTAATTTTTCACGACATGTAACATTTGCTAAATAGAAATTTTGGCCCAAATACACCCCGCCATCACCAATAAACCCTTGCTCCAGAAGTACATATTAAAACCATCCAGAAAGCTTCAGCCAATGGCTCCAGGAAAACCAACATGCATGGCGTGGAGCCTGCCCTCTCAGCCCATGGCCTAAAGACAGGCCAGATTTAGAGTGATCTGAACAGGGCCACAGACCAGCCTGGGGGCCTGTGGATACCCAGGCCTCAGCATGGCTTCCTGGAGAAGACCAAACCAAACCGAGTCCTCATGGCAGCAGGAGCTGCGGAGGCCAGGACCAGCCTTGCTGCAGGGAGTGACTGAGCGCCCAGGGGTCTGCAGGGCAGGGGGACAGCAGGGTGTCCTTATTACCGCTTTCCCGCTGGGGGTGGGTCTTCCCAGAGTTGTGTTTGAGCAAATGCAATTGTCAGCTTGCAAATGACCCGGATCACTCCTGGAACTATGGGAAGGAGAGTGGGAGGAGATGGAGGGAGACCAGGAAGCCGGGAGTCAGCCCAGTGATCACTGCTCAGATTTGACCTGATCCAGTGAAGGAAGGGTGTTCCAGAGCGGCTGCCAAGGAAGATGGGGCAGTATTAATTAAGACAAACACGGAAGGAAAAGCTCGGGACAGAGACGGACAGGGGGCAGCTAATTATGGCCAGTGTGTTGAGTACCGTCTTGGGCTGGTGATGGTGATGTGGTCCAAGCCACCGTGAACCCTGCGTAGTGACAGGCACAGCTAGCCAACAGCAGGGAAGGGAGCCAAAGAGGGAGAGCGCTGCAGTGGTCCTCGGCTGGTCAGCCCGGAGGAAGGAGCCGGCAGGAGGAGGGTCTCTCTTCAATCTTCAGAGGGTCATGGCCCCCTGTGGACTCATGGGAAATGCTGCAGCATCTATGCAAGTCTTATGACTCCAAGGCTGGGGCCCTGTCCTTTAGGCCACAGAAACAAGCCTTCTTAAGCTTGAGATCTTGTGGAAGATGCTAGTGCGTGGGATAGTCTTGGCGTGCTTCATGCTGGTGAGGTGAGACGCACCCAGTTTTAATTGACAGTCACCATCCCAAATGCCAGGCCACGGAAGCCTTCTTTTTAAGTAACAGTTGCCCTTTGTCCTGGGTGTGGTGGCACACACTGGTAATCCCAGTGACTCCGGAGGCTGAGTCAGGAGGGTGGCGGGTTCCAGGCTAGTCTGGGTAACTTAGTGAGATCCTGTCTCAAAACGAAATTAAAAAGTGCTGGGCATGTAGCTCAGTGGTAGAGCGCCTCTGGGTCCAATCCCCAATACAAAAAAATAATTCTTGAATAGCCCTTCATCTTTGCACTTGTTTTATAGTATACCCCCGCATCCGGGTCTGTGTCCATAGCAGTCCTATGGCAGAATAAGGGCAGGTGAAATCGGCCCGGGAGAGCAAGGTGGAGAAACTTGCCTGAGTTCCTCGAAGCATGCACCACACCCAGGTCCTCCCCCGTCAGGCTAGCTCACCAGAGCCCTCCGCACCTCCCGACTCAGCCTTCCTCTAGTCACAACCCTCTGCTCCTGTGGCAGAGCATCTTGGTCCTGATTTGGGGCTGCTCAGTACGCTGGCCAAACCGCTCCTTAACAAACAACGGAAGCACATGGCATTAGGCCCTGTCCCCAGAAACCAATGCCTAGGTGCCGCAGGAGCCAGAGGACGGAAGGCGTCCCCGCAGGCATGGCCAGGGCGTGTTGCAGAGGGCCTGAGAGCTGCATGAAGCAGATGGGGGAGCACGCGTCTGTCCCTGCGCAGCCCCCTGCCAGGGTTCACAGGCATGCGTCCTCTGAATCAGTTGGACAGGAGCATGACTGGCCAGGAACTCAAGGTTGAAAAAGAGACCCCGATGAAAGGCCAGGAGACCTGACGTATATTGCTACGTGAAAGGCCAATCTGGAAAGGCCACGTTCTGTCTGATTGCATCCCTGTGACGTTCTGGAAAAGGCAAAACCTATAGATACTATATAAAGTCAGTGGGGAGAGTGAGGAATGAATACGAAGTGGAGGCTTTTTTTTTTTTTTTTTAATGAACTTTATTTATTTATTTATTTATTTATTTTTAGAGAAATTTTAGGTTCATAGCAAAACTGAGAGGAAGTTAAGATTTCCCATATGCTCTCCAGCCCCATTCACTCACAAATTCCTTGTTACCAATACGCCCACCACACCCCCTGCCCAGTGGTATTTGTTACAGTTGATGAACCTACAAGGGCACTTCCTGATTGCCTGGATTCTGTAGCTCACTCTAAGTGGCCATGGGTTTGGACAAATGTATGACACGCGCCCACCATTATAACATCACCTAGGCTGCGCTCATGTGGGGTGGGGACATGTGGGAAACCTCTGCATTCCTCTCCATTTTTGCTATGACTCTAAAACTGCTCTAAAAAACACTCTTTAAAAAGAGGGAGACGAAGGTTGGGTGAGAAGGAAGTTGGCAAATGCTAGCCGGAGTTTCTAGGAAGAGCTAAGTGCTGTGTGAAGAGCTGAAAAGGATGAACTCGAGGACCTGGCAAGGAGGGGCTGGGGCTAGTCACTGTCTAGTAGGTGACTTCAAGGCTTTGAGGCATTTTTACTCTACTGCTGGACGAGTGGCCTCCAGAGGAAGCTCAAAGCTCAGTGGATTTATGTGCCTTTGGAAGTATAAAAAGTTTTGAGTACTCTGTGTCCAAAACAGATGTACAGATTCATAGATTCCAGGCCAGGATGATGGGATTAAAATAAAAACAAGTAAAAAGAACTTTCTTAAAACCACGCATTTGTTTTTGTTGTTCTTTTTATTTGTACATGACAGTAGGACGTATTTGGCATATTATACATATATGGAATACAACCTATTCCCAATAGGCTCTTATTCTTGTGGTTGTACATGATGCGGAGTAACCCTGATCATGTATGCAAATACAAAGCTAGGAAAGTTATGTCCAATTAATTCTACTGTCTTTCCCACTCCCACCTCCTCCCTTCCCACCATCTAACCTGATGGACTTCTATTCTTCCCCTCCCCACCGTCCCTTATTGTGGGTTAGCATCCACATACCAGAGAGAACATTTGGCCTTTGGGTTTTTTTTTTTTTTTTTTTTTTTGAGATTGGCTTATTCACTTAGCATGAGAGTCTCCAATTCCATCCATTAACCAGCAAATGCCATAATTTCACTCTTCTTTAGGGCTGTGTAATAACCCATTGTGTATATGTACCACATTTTCTTTATCCATTCGTCTATTAAAGGACACCTAAAACCATGCATTCTTTTACCTAGATCCAGACTGAGTAAACTGAAGTGAAATTCAATGGAAGTTGGAGTCCCTAAAATGAAAAGACTATTAGGTGGTGGCAGGCACTGGTAGGACACCCACCCGGGGTTGTATGGAATGTAATTCCACCTCTCCACTAAAAAGATCACATTGCAATGTGAGTTATGGAGAGTGAGGTTAACTCTGTCCTTGAGCTGGGGAGAAACACCTCCTTGTAACTGAGCACTGCTGTGTTCTGTGCAGTCGCTCCCACACCGCTGGGTTCTTGGGCTACTAAAAATCCCCATATGTGAATGAGTCGGCATCCGGACAAGTGGCCATCAGCGTTGTCAGTAGAGAAGCGCTGACCAACCCCACTCGTCCCTGACTAGCAGGTGGAATGCTCTGCTTCTTGAGAGCTTTCCCCCTCATTGTTGTCTTCAGCCTCTGTAGCCAGGTAAGGAGCAAAGAAAGGCGAGGAGCGAGGCCATGCTGGGAGTGCACAGGTGGCCAGCTGGGCCAGGAGGGCTCCCAGGGCCAGCAGTTTGCCTGAGGTCCCAGGACAGGTTAAGTTGTGCTCTTTGAACTGCCAAGTCCCTCTGGGAGGCCACCTCTCCCATATCAGTGCAGAGTTCACAAAAGCGAATTAAAGAAACTATTAGCAAACTTGCCTCAACAACAAATTTGGACAAAAATTCTTTAAGGGCCCAGTTTTTTTGTTTTCTGGGTTTTTTATGCCTCCCTAGGAACAGCTTCCCTTGGCCACACTTAGGCAGTGCCACTGGCGGCAGGGAGAGCATTGTAAAATACGCCAGTTCCTCCTCTAGAGCAGGGAGCTCTCCTGACGGTGATCCTGGGCTCCTCTCCCCGTCAGGAGGGCAGGTGACCAGCCTGAAGTCACACCTGCTCCAGGAACACGGGCGCTGAGCCCAGGTGGTCCAGCCCCCTGCCCAGCCCCACCTCTGCTCCTCCGGGCCAGCTCAGCTCACCAGCCCTTCCAAGTGTGGCTTCTAGTTACCTGGCGCCTCCCTCCTGTGTCCACAGGAAAGGGCTCGGAGAGGATGCGGCTGTGAGCCAGGGCCAGTTCAGGCAGGACAGCTGGCACCGGGCAGGGAGGATTCGCCCTGGGCCCTGTCCCCTCAGCACAGCGCAGACCTGGGCCGTCACATTCCCTTTTCAAGGCTCCGGAGAGACAGAGCATTGCTCTTGGCCACCCCACCTGCTGGCAGCTGCAGTGACCACGGAGTCAGAGCCGGGGCAGCTCCTTTAGATGCAGGTCGCTGTCGCAGTGTCCAGGTCTCCTCAGCGTCAGACGTCTGCTGCCAGCGCCTGCTCTCCTCACCTCTCCCCCGTGGCCTGTCCTCCCCCGTTGTCCATCACCACCGGCGTTTGAGGGTGTCCCGCGTCTTGTCAAGCCCCGCCCAGCTGCGCATCCTCCCTGCTCTTCCTGTCGCCCAGGCAGTGCCCCACAGCCTGCAAGTCTCGCTGAGGTGCCACGCATGGCCAGTGTGCGCTCTGGCTGCGCCTCCCCGGGAGCCTGTCTCCTTGCCAGCTGGTTGGCATTGGGGGAGCCGAGGTTCTTGGTGAGGACAGTTCCTTGGCATCCCTGACCTTGCCCACCAGATGCTAGGAGCAGCCCCAGCCCCAGTCGAGAGCCACTTCCTCACAGACTACAAAGGGTAATAGTAGAAACAGTGCTCACTGGGGTGGCTTTAAGTACGAAACAAATTAAGGAGTGTGTGGCATCGTCCAGCAGCTGGTCTGTGACCACGCACCACCTCAAGCCTGGGCCCCTTTGGCTCTTCCCAGCGTGTTCCTCACCACCTGGACAGACCACCAGAGGCCCCGTGCTCTCCCACATCCCGCGCCTGCAGCGCTGTCCTCTGATCATTTCTTGAGGGATGGGCTGTGTCTGATTGAACATCACACCCAGGTGTGACGTTGATTTTGGCTCACACTTTACCTTGGAAGATGCCCTTTGATAAGCGTGCACCTGTTAGATGAGGAAATCCCCACTGCCTCTCAGTTCGCCAAGCTCTTTTCATGCCATTGTCTCATTTAATCCTTCCCAGAAGTCAGTGGAAAGGCCTGGCTCACCGCTCCTCTGATGGGCGAGCGTGCATCCAGGCCGGGAGAGCTGGGACTGCGGAGCCCGTCTGCTCGCTTGCCACTGGGCCACGCTGCCGTGGGAGGACTGTGCCAATGTTTTTCTGATCCCTTTACTGCCCTAGATAGGTTAGTCCATCTCAACCAACCAGTGCTGTCTCTTCTCCCAGGACCTCTGTGCGTGTGGCTGACAGGAGGAATGAATCCTGGAGTGAGCCGATGAGTTCTTGGAAGGCTCTGAGGCTGGTTCGGGCATCCATGATCTTACGTGGTCTTGACAACTTTTTCCTTGAGCCATATCCTAGATCTCACGAAAGCCAGGTTTACTTCCAGCCTAATTAGACTAGTAGGTCACCCAGAACAGCTCAGAGCAGAAATAAAATCTTCAGAAGAGACCTGTTTGATTTGATTTTTTTTTCTGTTTTGTCATTGAAAAAGTTTTGAAATTTCATACAGTAGGATTCTTTTCTTTGTTAAGGCCTCAGAGATAGTCATCCTGAAAGACCGAAAACACAAAGCATGTTGGTCAGCTCTGCATCACTGTGACCAAAATATTTGATAAGAACACTTAGAGAGAGGAAAAGTTTATTTGGGCTCACACTGTCAGAGGTTTAGTCCACAGATGACCCACCCATTGCTCTGGGCCTAAGGTGAGGCAGGACACCCTAGCAGAAGGGCGTGGAGGAGGAACGCTGCTCAGCTCCCAGCAGCTGAGAAGCACAGAGGGAGAAGGAGGAGTGGGAACAACATATAATCCCGGAGGGCACACCCCCAGCGACCCACCTCCCAGCCATGCTCCACCCACCTACAGTTGCCACCTAGTACTGTAGTCCTTTCAAATTATTAATCCATCAATGGATTAACCCACTGATTAGGTTACAGCTCTCGGGATCTAATCTAGTCACGGTACCTCTGAACATTCCTGAATTAACACAGGAGCTGGGGGGGGGGGGGGCACCTCATATCCAACCAGGAAACAGTATACCCAAGGAGGAGGCTGACTTCGCTGTCAGCAAACACGGCACTAAGAATTTTGACTAGTAGAAAGGAATCCTGGGCATCAGGAGTGAGCTCCAGGAGGCCTGGATTCTGAACTCTGCTTTGCAACCACTATTTCAAGACTTTGAGCAGATCACTTTCTTTCACATGACTTCATGGGGCTGTTAAACCCAAGACAGAAGCAATCATTTGTTCAAAATAGTCAGTTGTTGGGCCATCTTTGGCAACTGTGCAAAATCAGAATTAGAGCAAATCATTCAGTCCAATCTTAGCTAAAGCGGAAGTGCACTGTGTTACCATCAGCTGGATGGCTACCCTCTGACAGCAGGAGGCGTACCCGCCCCTTCTCTGGACCCCAGGGCCCGATGTGGTGCCTAGTGCTAGCCAGCGGTCCTGGCCCTCTCCCTTGGGGTCACAGACTTTCTTTCTGATGAACTCCGTTTTACAGGTATACAGCTAGCACCATGGCCACATCCTGTCATCACTCCAGGCTGGATAGCCCTGACCTCAGCCAGGCTCCATCCGTTTCCATTTCCATTTGCCTTATCATTTTAGTCACTCTCTAAGAATGTTTCCAGGTTGCCACTGCAACTCTTCAATTGCGATAGTGAAAGCTGATCCCAGTGTTGCACGTGTGGTCTAGCCTGGACAGAGTGGGCTACGTATTTCACAGTGTAGATATCAGATAAGTGAATCAAGAACTCGGTTACTATTCCTGATTAGGTTCTGCATTAGCTCCTGAGGTGACATGTATATGACAGCAACAAGCTTGCCTTGTTTTCACAAGATAACTGTGGAGAGCTTGGACACTGGGCAGAAAGTCCAGAGACAGGTCCAGACAGATGTCAAGTGATGTTTCACAAAGGTGCAAAGGTAGGTCAGTGGAGGAATAGTGCCAGATAGACTGGACATCTATGCAGAAAGGAAGAACTTTGCCCTAACTGCCACATGTCATGCAAGTCTCGTGGACCATAAATCCAAATGCAAAATATAAAATCACAAAACTTCTGGAAGAAAACTTGAGATGGTCTTTATAGCCTGGAACTTAGACAAAGGGTTCTTAGTCATAACAGCAAAAGTATCATTCACATAAGATAAACTGGACTTTATCACTAAAGCAATTTTAACTTCATCAAAATTAAAAATTTATTTTGTGAAAACATTTTCGTGAGGATGAAAAACAAGAGACAGACTTAGAGAAAATGTTTGCAAATCATAAAGGGCTCGACTTCAGAATGTATAAAGAACTTTCAACATTTAACAATAAGGAAACAACCCAGATTTTTAAACTATAAAGGACATGGACACTTTAATAAAGGTGAGATACACAGAATCATAAGTCATCAGAGAAATGCAAATTAAAATTACAGTGACAGATCACTGTGCACTTATTAGAATAGCTGAAATAAATCGCATAGTGACAGTCCCAAACGCAGGCTGGCGTGCAGGGTAACAGCAGCTTTTCTCCGTGGCTAGAAGGAAGCCAGAATAGTGCGGCTATTCTGCAGGAGAGTCCAGCAGTTTATTTTCAGTTAAACATACAGTTAACTGCTGGCGATCGTCCACATTCCCCCTGTAGAAATATAAAACCTGTATGTGACTGTTCACGGCAACCCCATTGATAACCACCCAGAAGACTAGATAGCCCAGATGCCCTCAAGTAACTGCGCAATTTGTGCTACATTTATACACTAGAATACCACTCAGAAAAAAAAAAAAACTGCCGTAATTAGTAATAAACACAACTCGATGAATCTCAAAGGCTTTATGTGGAGTGAAGAAAGCTGTGAGTCCATGGCTTGGCACTCTCCAAGACCGTGCTGTAGGGTGGAGAGTGGAGACGGCTGCTGGAAGTAAGGGGAGGGGGTCTCTGCAGGAGCCTCACGGGAGAGCCCCAGCAGCGATGGGGTGCCAAAGCTGCTCTGCCTTCTGTCTGAGGCTTCCCACCCGTCACATTCATAGAAAGGAACCAAAAGCAAAACCAAACTGAAAGTTCAGAAAAAAACAGCTGCTTAACGTGTATGATGAAAAAAGGCTTCTCATCATTACATCCCCTGGATCTGTAATTAACTAAATCCATCTAAAGTGTTCTGTTTTTCTTTAATGCTCTTTACATTCACTAGAGACCATAAAAAGGAAGGCAGATGGTTTGGAAACATTAAAAGCCATCAAGCAGCTTGAGAAATAGATCGTTCTCAGGTCAAGTTCACAGGCTCGCCTTGAAGCCTGGCTGGAGGTCCCAGGAATTGCCTTGAACCAAGAGCGCGCGCTGCACTCTGGGTCGCCTTCTGCATCAGAAGTGCCCTGGCTGCATTTATTTTCTCTTCACACTCTAGAGCTGAAAGAGCCTGAGAACTGTCACCCTGGACAAGACCCTTCCTATTAAGGATTGGGTCTGATGTGAGCCAGAGTGGGGTGTTGGAGGGGCGGTGTTCTGCAACAGTCACCAAGTCCCACTGCTTCTTCATACCCACTTGAAATCGTGTATGTTTTCAGCCTGTGTACGGGGCATTTTTAAACAGCTTTGTTGAGATACAGTTCACATGCCCTGGAAGTCATGTGATTGGAAGCACAACTCGGTGGGTTCTGGTGTATTCACAGTTTTGCGGCCATCACCACAGTCCTTAGAACATTTCATCACCCCAAAAGGAAATGACTCACTAGCTCTCAGCCTCAGTCCCCCCAGCCTCTTCCCACCAGCCATAGTGTCATAGCAGCCTCCAGTCTGCTCGTGTCTCTGGATTTGCCTGTTCTGGGCATCATATAAGTGGATTTGGGCAGTCCGTGGCTCTCTGGGACCAGCTTCTTCTCCTAGCCTAGTGTTTTTAAGGTCCGCATTCCAGTGTGTGTGCATTGCCCTTTGAGCAATTAACTGGCACAGGATTTCTATCCTCCCTTCAAAGCAGGACTTTGCTTTAGTCGGTCCCCCCTTAAGGGGACACAGAGAAGTGTGATGCAGGCAGTACTGGACTGGTGAGGATTTTGAGTCCCCTGCTCTCACCCCAGAAAAGCATTTGCCCTGATGACAATAGTGGTTATCTTTGGGGAGGGAGGAGAGGATTTTTAACTCACCCTCTATATCTTTCTGTAATTTGAGTTTTCTAACTTTAAACATATATAACTTAACAGAAATGTCAACAGAGGAGACATTGAGTGAGGAACCTTCCCTCTTCAAAAACAATTGTCTATTTTTAAAATAGCTACATTTGATACATATATATACTTATACACATTGCCTGGCTACATTATGTATTTTTAATCTTCACTAGGATTGTTTAGTTGACTGTTTCCATAATTTTTTTGGTAATTGCTTTACATGGTTGAGGATATATTATTTGCACACATGCTCATGGTTATGTTCCCTGGTTTCTAATGCTCCTCTGCTTCCTTAATCATGTTTTTCTCTTTAATTTCTATCTGTTTATTAAAATTGCTAACTAGCTTTTTTTTTTTTTTTTAACTTAAAATCTCCTTATAGCCAGGCATGGTGGTGCACTATAATCCCAGCGGCTCGGGAGGCTGAGGCAGGAGGATTACGTTCAAAGCCAGCCTCAGCAGCATAATCCTCCTGCCTCGGCAGTGGCGAGGTGCTAAGCAACTCAGTGAGATTCTGTGTCTAAATAAAATACAAAATAGGGCTGGGGATGTGGCCAGTGGTTGAGAGTGGTCCTGTGTTCAATCCCTAATACAAAAAAAAAAAAAAAAACCACATTGTAACTTTTGCATGTCTTCATTTTCACTCTCAGAGCGTCCTTTGCTTTGAGGTATCTGTGTAGGCCGGGCCGCTCTGGCCCTTCCTTTCTATTTGGTCCAGCCCTTCCTACCCCTCCACCAGTGGTCTCAACCCATTGGCAGTATGACCATTTCTGTGACAGGATGACAGGTTCAGACTGGGACACATTTATGCCTTGGGATACAGAGGCCCTGGCCTCCCACTTGCGTTCCTGCCCCCACGAACCCTGTCTGGAGGCTGCCTCTGTAGCTCCCCTTTCTCCACTTCTGATTCTCTTGGTGTGTAGATGAAGGCCCACCACCCCGCTTTCCAGCTCTCCCGTGATTCATTGCCTCAGCACGCAATCACCTCCGTGGACCAGAGGACTCACGTGAGAAGGCCTCGGCCCTGCAGGACAGACTGGAGAGCCAGCGCCCCAGATGGACTCAGGAATGTGAAGAGAGCAGGCCTGGGTCAACCAGGGTTGGGCCTTATCTGCTCAGCATCGGTTCTGGAATTAAGAACTCAGAAGTGACGTGCTTTCCTGGGGTGGGCATAAATATGTTGGGGTTGAAAAGTTAGGTCAAACTTTTTTTTTTTTCCCTCACAGAGAGCAAATCTGACTTGCCTGACTGGTTTGACATTGCCAATTAAGTTTTATGGCAGACCTTTTTTAAAATTGAAAGAAGCTGAAACTTACATAATAAATTACATTTGTAATTTTAATATTTATTCATTTATGTTCTAAAGATTGAACCCAGGGACACTTTGCCACTGAGCAACATCCCAGCCCTTTTTTTTCTTTCTTTTTTTTGGAGGTAGTGCTGGAGATTGAACCTAGGGCCTTGTGCATGCGAGGCAAGCACTCTACCAACTGAGCTATATCCTCAGCCCTTTATTTTTCATTTTGAGACATGGTCTCACTAAGTCACCGAGGCTGACCTAGAACTTGCCTCAGACTCCCAGAGTTGCTGAGACTACAGGCATGTGTCACCACTCCTGGCTAAATTTAACTTTTAATGCAATGCATTATATTATAATACATACAGTGTATACTCTTTCTAAATATTCCATCCTTTGCAACCATTTAAACTTACCATGAAAATTTGTAGATAGACTTATCGTGAAGAAAACAGAAGGTACAGTTTTTCTAAATATTTTAGAAGGCACATGTTTTAGAAGTCTAATACATATTAGACTTCATGGGCTACCATAACAAAATACTGGGTGATTAAAACAATGAACTTTTTTTTTTTTTTTTTTTTTTTTTTACAGTCTGGAAGAGGGGAAGTCCCTGTATCTCCAAACCTGCCCAAATTATCAAATTAGCCTGTCCGAAGCCGTTTTCCCTGCCCTGCCTTGCCTTCCCCATGGAAAGATGAGGACACCAGTGGCGTTGGTTTCTGTGGGGTCCTGGCTCAGGGACGGCCACTTTCTTGTGTGTTTGCCTGGGGTGCAGGGGGGCGCTCACACGCGCACAGAGAGCAAGCTCTGCGGTGTCTTCACAGTGCCACACTAACCCCGCCGCGCTCTTACAACAGTGTTCATCTGATTCACCTCCTGGGCAGCCACGTCTCCAAGTGCCACACGCTGTGAGTTAGGGCTTCAACTTTCTACTAACCTTTGGGGACACTGTTTGGTGCATAGCAGTACACAAGCAGCGACTGGAGTGACAACCCTTATTCTCCTGTCTTGTTTCATATTTTTTCTCTTTCATCCTGTTTCTCCTTGTAGGTTTTCTTCTTTGCTGCCTCTAGTGTGTGTGTTCAACTTTCTTCAATTGAATTAAAGTTACAGGTCCTGTTTCCCTCTCCTCGTGGCTTCTCCTGCCTCACTGTGGCCTAGCTGGCTTCCTTTTCCTTATTGTTTTAAGGACCTTAGGCATCAGGCTTCCCTGGGTCTTACCTCCTGTTACTCGTAAATGATGCCCCGTATGTACTCAAGTTGCTGCATCTGGAACTTTTGCTCCAAAGTCATAGGTTACACTTTTCTTTAAAAATGGTCATTGGTGATCATTGCCTATTCCAACATAATCAGACCTTAGGCAATAAGAAATTCCACTAGATTTTGACCCTCACTTTTCCTTAAGCCATTTAAATATTCTGCAGTGTGTGGCTCATGGTATTCAGCACTTTCACAATGCTATACAACCGTCACTGCTGTCTAGTTTTAAAACATTTCCATGCTCAGTAAGCATTTTCTTGACATATCTCCCTGCCCTATTTAACCAGGTTTTTTGTATTTTTTAAATTTTTTGACATCTTTGCGTCCTTGTTGGTTGGGAAGCATTCACCCATTCCAGAAATAGCTGATCTTAGCAACAGTAAGCAGCTTTTCTTGGAGAACCTCTTTCATATACAAAACAAACAAACTGTCCCAGGTACAGCCCCAGCCAGTTCCTCAGTCTCTCACTCACCAAGCCTGTACTTCCTCTCTGAATCAACCCAGGGCCAGGTACCAGCCAACTAGCAACAGTCCCCACGCCTTCAAGCCTGCCAGGCTTCAGCTGCCCTGCCCTGCCCTGCCTTTCCCATGGAAACTCAAGAAAGCCTGGGCCTGGGCCTTCCCCTCACTCCCCTGCCTCCTGACTGATGCCGGTGCTTTCCCCCTGTGACCCTGCATGTCACCCAGCACCTGAACTGTGGTAACATTCAGCGTTCCTTTCAGTGAGCCAGTTATCAAGGTGTGAGTCTGTAGTTCCAGCTACTCAGAAGGCTGAGGCAGGAGGATCACTTGAGCCCAAGAGTTTGAGGTCAGCCTGCCCAGGCTGCCCAGTAAGGAGAAAAAAAATCTTTCAATGTCATGGACCTCTCCATTTCATTACACAGTCATCTTTATAAATTAAGACCTGAGTACAGATCACCCTCACCACCAGCCTGTGACAACCACTAATCTGTTTCCTGTCTATAAATGTGCCTATTCTAGATATTTCATACAAATGGGATCACAGAGTAGATGGCCTTTTACGCCTGAGTTCTGTCACTCAGTATTGTGTTTCCAATGGTTCCCCTGTGTTGTATCACATGCCAGTACCTCTTCCTTTCTCATGGTTGACTAATACCCAAGTATATGCTTTTTGTGGGAGTGGGGGGGGGGGTTCTGGGGATTGAACTCAGGGGCACTCAACCACTGAGCCACATCCCCAAGGCTATTTTGTATGTTTTTATTTAGAGACAGGGTCTCACTGAGTTGCTTAGCATCTTGCTTTTGCTGAGGCTGGCTTTGAACTTGTGATACGCCTACCTCAGCCTCCTGAGCAGCTGGGATTACAAGCGTGTGCCACCACGCTTGACTCCTACCACTTTTTATACCTTCTCATTTATACCTAAGTAAAATTTCCTTCTTGGGGACTGTGGTGGCACATGCCTATAATCCCAGCAGCTCAGGAGGCTGAGACAGGAGGATCACAAGGTCAAATCTAGCCTCAGCAACTTAGTGAGGCCCTGAGCAACTTAACAAGAACCTGATTAAAAATAAAAGATAAAAAGAGCTGGGGATTTGGCTCCATCGTTAAGCACCCTGGGTTCAATCCCTGGGGGGGGGGGGGGGGGGGAGTTTCTTCTTGCCAGTATATGTAGTGGACATTCATCCAGAGAAGGTCTATGGCTGGAAAACTTTCTGAGATCTCATGTGTCTGAAAATGTATTTATCTCCCCTACACATTTAAATGGTAATTTAGCAAGGTATGAAATGAAATGTAAGGTTCCTAGTACTTTGTCTCCAACAGCCTGAAGATCTATTCCTTTGTTTACAGAAGATATAGATGTCTGATGTGATTTTTGTTATTTTGTAGATGATTTGCCTTCGTTTGAAAATCTTTTGAAAGTTTCTCTGTCTTCATTGTTTTTAAATATTATTATAATCTGGCTTGTTTGTGCATGCTCACACTTAGGTTTTTCTCTCTCTTTTTTTAAAATATTTTCTTAGTTTTCAATGGACTTTATTTATTTATATGTGGTGCTGAGGTTCAAACCCAGTGCCTCACACATGCTAGGCAAGTGCTCTACCACTGAGCCACAACCCCAGCCCCCAGGTTTTTCTCTTATCAATCTTCTTTAGCACCTTTAGTTTGAATTCTTGACATCATTCTGGAATTCTACAAAATTCTCTCATTATTTCCCCAAATATTTGATCTCTGTTTTTCCTTCTTTCTGAGATGCCTTTTACACAAAAATTGATACATCTGCTTCTTTTCTCCCTTTGTCTTTTTCCCTTCCTGATGGTGTCTGGGTCAGTTCTTTGACCTGATTTTGTCCTTTTAATCTCTGCCTATTCTTCTGCTGAGCCTATCTGTTGAGTTCTTGATTTCAACAATTATATTTTTATACTTTAAAAAATTCACTTGGTTCTTTCCTCGTTGCTTATTTCCACTTAATCTTTAAGTATCTTCCCTTATCTCTTGAAAAGGCATTTATTGTGGGTTTTGAAACTCTGTTTCCCATGGTAGAGGTTGCTTCATTTGTTGTGTGTCTGTTAAGTCCTTCTTTAGGGTGCTGGCATTCCTCAGAGATGTTGCAATTTCCCCTGGGAGTTCAACTCTGCTTCCTTAGAACATCCAGTTGCCTTGGCTAATGTTGCCTACTGATGCTGTAGATAAGTTTGGAACTTGGTTGGGAGGGAAGTACCTGAGGCAGGGTGTCTGTGTTTATTGCAGGCTGGGTTCAAGTACTCTTTCCAAACACTGAGACGTGAGTGGGTAGGAGGGAAATAGGCCATGTCTACTGCCTCTCTGTACTGGTAATAATTTATGTTCTTTTTTTTTAGTTGTAGATGGACACGATGCCTTTATTTTGTTTACTTATTTTTATGTGGTGCCAAGTATGGGACCCAGTGCCTCACACATGCTAGGCAAGTGCTCCACCACTGAGCCCCAGCCCCAGCCCCTGTGTTCTTCTTGAGGTCCTTTCAGAAGAATAGTTTACCAAAGATTCTGAACACACTTTATATACCAAGAATTGTGTTGGGAGTGATTGGTTACAAAAGATGAATAAAAAAATGGTAGCCCCTACCAAAGGACAGTGCTCTTTGACAACTAAATTGATAATATTACAAATTACCAGAGTAGCACATAACAGGAACCATTTCCTGTGTCTTGTTCAGTTTCCACTGCACTGAGTGGGTGATGTATGAGTCGGGTCCTGAAGGCAACTGAGTTGGAGTGCAGGTAGGTGACAGGTGATTTCCAGTGAGGACAGCAGTGGCATCGAGGCACAGAAGGCTGGACCGCCAGAGCGTGTGAGAAACCAGAGTCCAGTGACCCGGCTTAACTTTTCCTTGCCCTTCCTTCTCCTCCCTTTCCGTGATGACAAAAGGTACATATGAAGAAAGATCACAGCTTAATATCCTCAGGGACATTGAGTCCATGGTGATACAGTGAAGAGCAGGTTGTGTTTCCCCTAAGATTGCTCAAGGGACAGCAGAGGATCTTCATTTTGGTCACTACCCTTTCTTCCCAGGCCCCACAACTCAGGGTTGAGTCCCAGATTACAAATAGATGATTGGAATTTGGTTCCTTTGCCTGAGTTTGTGGCTTTTCATGTCTGGCTTCTGATGTGAGTGACAAAATTGACGTCACAGCAAGTGGAATAGGCAGGCCCTAGCCACAAGGCAGGGACTGGGCTGTGCGTGGGAGCAGAGGAGTAGGTGGCCTCCCAGGGCTGGCTGCACTGCTCTAGTGCTGACCTTGTAGGTATGGCCAGTCAGGCAAGGTCTCAGAGGACATGAGGACCTCCAGCAGATGCAATTTGCATTTTGAGTTTTGAAGCTATATTTGAGGATTTAAGACTCAAATAATGAGCAATCACAGTAATACCATTTCCTAATGCATCAGCCATGGTGGCTAGTTCTGGATGCCCATCTCTCTGCTCTCAGGACTCAGGGACCTTCTTTTCAACACCGATTCCTGTGGAATGGTGGGTTGTGCCGGGGTAGTTAATTTGTGAAAGCAACCTCTGTGCTTGCTGTGGTTTGAATAGAGTGTCTCCCGAAGGCCCCATTTAACAGCTTGGTCCCCAGAGTGGTCCAATGGGACATGATGGAACCTTTGAGTGGGGCCTAGTGGGGGGCCCTTAGGTCACTGGAGACCTGTGGGACCCCAGTCTGTCAGGGGTTTGCTCCTGCACACTTCTGCCATGAGGTGCTGCCCTCACCAGAGCCTGGAAGCGAGGCTGCCAATCCTAGACTAGCGCCTGCGGAACCCCGAGCTGACTCCGTGGGCTGCCTTTCTTCATAAGCACTTTGTTAATGGTCACCCCCACCCCAAGAGAAGAAAGGTCAGTCTGTTCTCAGAAAAGGGAATCAGGATCCATGACAGCAGGGGGCCTTTCAGGGTCAACGTAGCTCCCAGCATGGCTTCTTTGTCCACCCTGCTTCCTGTGGGGTCAGAGCACAGTGGAAAGTCCCTCTTCAATCTGAGTCGGTGCTCATGCCGAGCTGTGGTGCAGGTCCAGAGCTGCAAGCCTGAGTAGCTCATGCCCCATGTGGCCTTGGTGACCTCCCCACTCACGCCCTGTGTGGTCTTTATGTCCCCCCTTTGTGCATGGCTCCTCCCTGCATGCACGTTGGCTCCTGGAGTCACCATTTGCCCTGCGTGTGGTGCACTCAGCAGGCACCAGGTGCTGAGCTCATTCCTAGGTGACAGAAGTTTTAAAAGACCCCAGAAGCTTCACTCTTACTGTCTACTCAGTGAAACCAATAACAAGCAGTAGTGACATGTGAGGGACAGAAGAGGCGGGGGTTGAAACGGAAAGACACTTTCTCACGGTGAAGATGTTCACACTGGGCTGGTGTCTTCAGGAAACAAGAAAGAACACCCTCTGGTACTTCAGTAACAGTAATTGACCTTGCTTCTGACCATGACAGAGTAATGGCAGTGACTTGCGGTCTTCATAAAAACTGTGCAAATGAACAAAATACAGAAGGATACTGAAACTCACAAAATATGAAATCCTTGCATTTTTAGGCACTGAACAGGCAGCACAAGACTCAGCCACTGGAGAGGGGAAACACCATGGTGAGCCCCATGATGGCCCAGGCCTCTGCCTGCGTCCACCTCCCAGTCTCAGCAGAGGGGTGGAGTCTTAGCTGAAGGTGAGCTTAGAGAGCTCAGGAGCAGTGCTAGAATTGCAGGCTACTGAAATAGTTGGATGGTGCAAGTGTTAAGGTTTGGATGTGAAGTGTCGCCCAAATGCTCCTGTGATGCAGGAACATTCAGAGGCTAAATGATTGGGTTGCAAGGGCTGTATGTAATCTAATCTGTCCATCCCAGTTTGGAAAGACTGGCAGTGGTAACTGAGGCAGCTGGGCAGTGGCTGGAGGAGGAGCGTCACTGGGCATGTGCCCAGGAAGGGAGCATCTCCCTTGCTGCCCTTCCCGTGGCTCTCTCCACTTCCTGGCCACCATGAACAGTGAAGCAGGCTCCTCCACCTTGCTCTTGTGTCCTGCTGCTCTGCCTTACTGTGGGCCCAGAGCAACGGTCGGCCTGCCTTGGGCTGACACTGAGCCAAAGGAAACTTTCCCTCCTCTAAATTGTTCTTGTCAGGTATTTTGGCCACAATGACAAAAAACTGACTCCCACCGAAGGAACTAGGGAAGAGGGAGCCCTGTGGCAGGGGCAAGGACAGCCAGTTTTGTGTGAGGATTCACCTTGGGTTGTTGGCTAAGGCAGGCTGTGTGTGTGCAGGGGAGACTCTCACGAGGCCTGGCAGAGCTGTCTGGTGACTGACAGCAGAGGTCAAGGGTGCTGGGGGACACCGGAGGTCCAGCTCCACCTGAGAGAAGAGTCCTCACTGAGTACCTCAGGACAGTGGTGGAGACCCCAGAACAGCCACTTCTGATGAAGAGGATGGTGCCCCTGGGTGAGGGCACCCTGCTCTAGGGCTAAGTTCAAAATGGAAACAGAACTTTAAAAAGATTTGAACCAAGCTTAATAGCACCAGTCATCTGCCTTCCTGCCAGGACAAACCTTTAAAGGAAGACAGCAGGATCCAGGTTCTCTGCAGTGTGTCATAACAGTGTCCAGCATGCGGTCATGAGTTGGTGCACTGGACAAAGTCAGAAAACATGGCCTGTGCTTAGGGGAAAACCCGGATGTCCTGACCTTGGTATGAGCAGATAAGTGCTTCAGGTTGCTAAAATAAATACGGTTGAATGAGCAAACAGATAGGAAATCTCAACAGAGCGATGGAAATAATTAAAAATTTACTAAGTGAATATTCTAGCATTAGAAATGAAATGAAAGGGGCTTAGGGTTGTGGCTCAACGGTAGAGCACTCACCTAGCACATGCAAGGCGCTGAGTTTGATCCCCAGTACCACGTAACAATAAATAAATAAAATAAAGGTATCGTGCCCAACTACAACTAAAAAATATATATATATAAAATAAATGAATAAATTTTTAAAAAAACAAATGAAAATTTTGTTGGATCAGATTAAAAGTGGAACAGAAACTATAGTAAGAGGGTAATAGATTTGGAAACAGATCAATAGAAATCCTCTAATCTGAGAAACAAGAAATATTTTCAGAAAGAAAATTGAGAGAACCTCAATGCCTTGTGAGACAGTTTCAGAAGGGCTACGTATTTGTAAGGAGTACCAGAGGGAGAGGAGGGAAAGAATGAGGCAGAAGAGAAATAGCTGAAGACATAATGACAAAATATTTTCCAGATTTGGTGGAAATCATTTTTTTTTTGGTAGCAGGGATTGAACCCAAGGACGCTTAAGCACTGAGTCACGTCCCCAGGTTTTTTCTTTTCTTTTTTTTTTTCTAAAGAGAGAGAGAGGGAGAGAGAGAGAATTTTTTATTTATTGTTTTAGTTTTCAGAGGACACAACATCTTTGTTTGTATGTGGTGCTGAGGATTGAACCCAGGCCGCACGCATGCCAGGCGAGCGCGCTACTGCTTGAGCCACATCCTCAGCCCCCCAGGTTTTTTCTTTTGTTTATTTTTGAGACAGAGTGTCACTAAGTTGCTTAGGGCCTTGCTAAGTTGCTGAGGTTGGCTTTGAACTTGCAATCCTCCTGTCTGCCTCCTGAGCTGCTGAGATTACAGGCATGCACCACTATGCCCGGCCAGATGTGGTGAAAATCTTAATTTATATATCCAAGAGTCTCTGTGAATCTCAAGGAGGATCACACCTAAGGGCATTATAGTCACACTGCTTAAAACCAGAGGAAAAAGAAAATATTAAAATAACCAGAGGAAAAAGGTGCCTAACCTGCATTGTCTAGGGTAGTGGCTGGCTTCTTGGAAACCAGGGAGGCCAGCAGGGGTGGGGTGGCATCTCTAAAGTACAAGAAATTGTAGAATGAACGCTTGGTGCGGAAGCGTCTTCAAGCCTGAAAACAAAACAAAGACATTTTTTCAGATAAAAGAAAACTATGAAAGAGTTTATCACCAGCATAACCGCTGTACAAGAAATGCTAAAGGAAGTTCCTCAGGCTAAAGGAAAATGATACCGGAAGAAGAAATGAAGAGTAACAGAAAAGAGAAATATGTAGTCAATGTAAAGGACTTTTTCTTAATTTATTTTAAAATAATAAATATCTGTATATACACATATATATGTAGAGATGGGGAGAGACAGTTATAAAACTATCTAAAATGTGTACTTTGACCATCTGGTAGCAATGATGGCTGCACAGGAGTGGGGGTGAGATGACGCAGTGGCAAGGTTCTTGCACTTTACATGAAGCAGCACAATATTAACTCCAGGTACACTGCATAAAATCAAGGCTGTATATTATAACACCCCCAGAACAATCTCCAAAAAGAAAGAGGTATAATTGAAAAGTCAATGGAGAAGTTCAAATGGAATTCTAAAAAGTGTCTCGCTTACCCAAAAGAATGCAGGAAAAAAGGAACCCCAAAACAGATGAGATCTTTGAGAAAGAGCAAAATGGAGGACCCATATCAGTAAATTAAATACAAATGAGCCTAATGCTCCAGTGAAGAGATTGTCAGATAGTCAGACGGGACAATGCTGTCTACCAGATACTCTCTTTAAATACAAGGATACAGATAGGTTCAAAGTAAAAGGATGTATAGTAGGCAGAATAATGCCAATCCCCCCTCTAGTTCCCAGAACATGTGAATTTGTTACCTTACACGGTCAAAGGGACCTTGAGATGGAACAGTTGTCCTGGATTATCCTATGGGTCCGTTCTAATCTCATGAATCCTTATAAAGCAGATAACCTGACCTGGCTTTGGTCAGAAAGAGATGTCCGTGTGGAAGAAGTCGTGGACCCGGGAACAGGGCCGGTGGTGTGTGGAAGCTGGGAATGACCAGGAAGAGATTCTTCTCTAGAGCCTCTGGAAGGTACTACAGCAATTCCAACATCTTAATTTTAGCCCAGTGAGAACTATGTTGAACTTCTGATCTACTGTTTTCTTACAAAGCTGTAAGATAATAAATATGTGTTGTTATAAGTGCTAACTTTGTGGTGATTTGTTACAGTAGCAGCAAAAATAAATAAATAAATAAATAAGTCCAGGGTGGGAAGTATGCTTAAGAAGGGCTTCAAAATGTATGAAATAAAAATTAACAGAATTAAAGAGGGAAATAGACCCAGAATCTCAGCTGGAGATGTTAAGACCTTCTCTTAGCAGCTGATAGAACAATGAACTAAGGCAAACAGCAAAACAGTGAGAATACATGCTGTTCACCACTTTGACCTGATTGACATTTATAGAACACATATCCAACTTCAGAGTGCACATTTTTTTCTTATGATCATGATAATTCACCGAAATAGACTGTATGCTGGACCATAAGATAAGACTCCACAATGCAGAAGGATTTCAACCATACCAGGAAATACAAATGAAATCATCCTGATCCTGTCCTCGGACCACAGCAGAATTAAGCTAGAAATAAACAGCAACAGAGTAGGAAATACCAGCTATTTCAAAATCAAACAAACCATGGATAATCCATGGATAGAAGAAGAAATCACAAGGGAAAATCGCAAATACTTTGAGCAGTAAAAATGAAAACCACAATATGTCAGAATTCTGGGTTGCAGCTAACACAGAACCTAACAGGAAATGCATGACTTTAAAACCTGTAAAGCACGTTTCAGCATGGGGAATACATTCATCTCTCCAGTTAGAATAGAACAGACCTTTCTCTTGCACTGAACATTGCATGGCCATTTCCTATGGTCTCCCCTTTTTGAATGCCAAGGCCCTCCCACGACAAGTGCTGCCGCCCCTCCCAGTTAGGTTTCTAGCTTCTCGCTCCGTGCATGACACTTGGTAGGTGTTCAGTAAACTGTGAAAGCCAGCTTAAGAATGGGTCTCCTTTCCATGAGAACATGGGGGGATAGGCAAAGTCAGGATTACTAACCCTGTTAAACAGCTGGGGACACAGGCCACAGGGTTGCTTATTGACGAGGTGGCAATGCTAAATCCCCAGGGTTCTGCCAGTTTCCTTTCAAACTGTAAGTTGCTGGCTGAACCGCAAAGTGTGTCCTCAGCAGAAAACAGATTTTACTCCAGAGTCAAACATTAAGGCTTTGCCACCTATTAAAACATCACCCTGTAGTCTGTTCTCTGGAAGATCAGCTAAAACTCTCCTGAGTCCTTGCCTCCTCCTCATAGAGGCCAACAGAAAGTCATCTGCGCTGACCCTGCACTGTATATGCAGACAAAACCCAGGCTCAGACCCCAAATGGCTTTGACTTAGTGGAGACCAGAGCTGCTGGTCGCTGGTAGCGCTGCACCACAGCTCGGTCTCTCCTGGCTCTGCCTTGGCCACCCCAGCCCTTACAGGAAGTTCCCAGAAGCCTGAGGTTTCGGTCTCGGGCTTCACTGTCGCACCACCAGCCGCCCACATGGTGGGCCCTGCCCTGCCAGCTTCTTGTTTCTCTATTTTCTCCCTAGGTTTCAGTTTTTAACTTGGGTTTGTTTCCCCTTTGTCTCTGGTTCAACTTCCTTTTCCTGTTTGGTTTTAAGTAGAGTCTAAAAATCAAGTCACTGCCTTCAGAGGGTCTGTAGTCCTCTGACCCACGCAGCCTGGTGGAGCACAGGACGCCCCTGTGCTGCAGCCTTTCAGCCATGGCCACGGTGTGAGTACTGGGACCCACAGGGGACAGAGGGATGTCAAGAGGAAACCCAGAATCCTAATGATGAAGGGCCGTAGGAATCTCCCAGGTCTCTGTTATTTCAGTCAGTGACTGGGGAATCCGGGGCCAGAGGGCAAGGGACTTACCCAAGGTCACACAGCAAGCCAGTGACCTCACTGTCCATCTGCTGGTCTTTCCATTCCCAGACCTGTGTCTCTTCGTGCCTGTGACCTTGAAAGGCTTCTAAGCCACAGCCTTATTAGAAGTTGGCCATCTGCCTCACTAGGGAGAGGGGCTGCTCTTGGCTCAGTAGTGTGGTTGGAGCATCCTGGTCCTTCTTTCCTGGATGGCCTGGGGCAGGTTGTTTGGTAGGAGGGGAGAACCCAGGTTTCTTTTTCAATAGAAACTTGATGAACTGTAATAGCAGGGACACTGACTTGCCAGAGAATCAAGGCCTTAGACCACTGGTCCCATAGACTGGCTGTGGAAGGTGCAGGAGCATCTGTGGGTCTGCATTGTGAATGCTCTTCCCAAAGCCAACACTGTGGTTTGGACTGAGTGTCCTCTACCCTGTGACCTCATAGAAGATGATAGGTGACAGAGCAGTTTCATTCTCTGGGATTTGGGACTTTTTTGATTGATTCTTCATTAGAGCTTTGTGTCTTAGCATAAAATAATGATCCCTCACTGTAAAAACTCAGAGTTACCCTGGCCTCCAGGGGCCACAGAGAGCTTCCTATCATAGTTTCCAAAGTGCTAGTCGGCAGTTGTCCTCTGTGAGTCCTTTGCCCCCTTGGGTGGACAAGGAAGGTGTCACAGCTCCTGCCTGTGGCAGGGAGGCTTAGCCTCTACCAAGCGGTGGGGCTTGCCCAAGGTGCACAGCTGCTTGCCTACAACTGGAGCAAAGAAAGGTGGGTCCTGTCTAGTGTTCCTGCCGGGCAGCGAGGAGACCATGGCTCTCACCTTCTGGCCATCTCTGCCATGGCTGGACCCATTATCTCCAGGCCCAGTCCAATCACATGGGAAACAAAGGTTTCGTTGTTTTGGGTTTTGGTGGCTTTATTTCTGCTCCTTTGCAGCCAGTTCTCTATCACTTTAGTAAACCTCCTTTAGCTTTGAAGGACTTGTGGGTGGCACTGTGGAATGCTTTCCATTCAAAGGCACATTCACTTCCAAAGCCATTTTCAGTTGTAAATTCAGTGGTGAAAAGTTTAGGCAGCTCACTCCACCCTGCCAATCACTGATGGCAGAAAACAGTCTGGAGTAAATGGGGAGGGTGCACAGCAAGATTTTAAAAGGTCTGTTAAAATTTAGAAATCTGAGAAGCTGCCAGGCTCAGTGGTGCGTGCCTGAAGTCCCAGCGACAGGGGAGGCTGAGGCAGGGGGATCGTAAGGTTCAAGGCCTGCCTGGGCAACTTAGCAAGACGTATCTGGAAATAAAAAATAAAAAGGCTGAGGATGTTGCTCAGTGGTAGGACACCCTGGGTTCAATTCCCAGTACCAAAGAAAAAAAAAAGAAAGAAATCTGAGGACTCTCCATGTGGAAGGCCTTGGGGACCAGCTGTGCAGAGCTGTGTACATCAGTGCTCCCTGCTTATCCTCCGCCTCCGCCCGTGGTACCCTGCTGTCTCTTCATGTGTGCGTTCCCCCACGTTCCACTGAGGAGTAAAAGTGTGGTATGGTGGTGGGCGATGCTGATTTTGAAGTCTGAAGACTGCTGACCCGGTTCAGCTGTCAAGGCCCAGTGTCCAGTGGGACTTCTCTGTGCTGAGTGTGCAGAACCAGATAGATCCCAGGTTCCCTGGTGCCTCGACCCCCATCAGGGCTGTTTGTGCTTGTCCACAGGCAGACCATGACCCACCCAAGGTGACTGTGCAGACAGCAGCATCGGCCAAGCTGTAGCACGGCAGCCTTGGGAGCAGGCCCTTGCAGAGTGGGGACCCCATGGGAGCCAGAGTTACCCTGGCCTCCAGGGGCCACAGAGAGCTTCCTACCACAGAGATGCACCTTGTGGGCCCCAGCTCTGGCACCCCTCCCTCAGGAAACACTCCCGAGCACCCCAGCAAGTGTTGGGAGCCAGAACTCTCGCGAGCGCATGGCAGCACACAGAATACTGTGATGATTCTCACAAGAGTCCTGAAGGGAGCAAGCGTGGGGAGGAGCACCCTTCCCTCCCAGGCTTTGTAGCTGCACCTCTGAAGTAAACTGACATTGACAGACCAGCAGAAGAACATGGCCTAACGATCCCTTGTCATGCACAGGGACATGTGAAGGAGGAGTGAACACCAGATCCCAGCAGAGCCAAAGAGGCGGTGTGTCCTCTTCATAGGGAGGGGAGAGAGCACACATAGGCAACTTGGGGAGAGTGGAAGATTCTAGAAAGAAGCCTGGGCCTGCAGATGAACAGGTAGCAGCCTGCCTGGGCCAGGTCTGAGATTCCAGGGCCATCCTCCTGAAGGCAGCCAGGGGCTTGTCGTGGCAGTGGATTGTACCTGGGAAAGGCCGTGTGCAGCTGTTGTTCCCACAGACGCAGCCATCTGCTCCCCAGTGTGGCCTCATGGCGGTCGGCAGTGCCTGACTTCTTCACAAATACTGCCCACAGTGCATTTCTGTTTCTAGACAAAGAGGGAGAGAGGAGCTGGACCAGAAACAGCCAGTGAGTGAGGGGCCCAGGCCTGGCTCACACCTCCCGCTCCAGATGCCACGCTCCCTGCTCTACACAGGAGCCAGCGCTGGCCTCTGCCCTGGGGAGAGGGGGATGCACTCACAGAGGAGAGGAGGGCCTGGGGGAGGACCAAGCAGCATGGCAGGAAGAGTAGAGCATGCAGGAGCTGGTGGCCAGGAGACACTCCCGGGAGAGTGGACTCCCAGGCGAACTTCAAAGGATAGGGAACATGTTTTTAAAAAGGGAACCGAGCAGGTGTCTGGTCAGCCAGGGCTGCTCTAGGTGCTGGGCTCTAGGTGATGAGCCAAGTGGATAGTCTCGTCCTCAAAGTTGCTGGGGTGGGCGCCCATTAAGGAAGATAAGAGCTCAAGAGGAGCCAGTGGTACAGGAAGACTGGCCTGCCCCGTGACTGTCCCTCAGTGAGGACACAGGCAGCCTCGAGAAGTGCCGGAGATGAAAACATGGGCAGGAGTGGGGGCAGGCAGCAAGTGGCCTGAGATGAGAACAACCTGATGGTCTCAAGGGTCAGAAGAGGAATAGGAAGCTGGTGCCATGGGTCAAGGGGAGAGTGGGAAGAGAAGGGCAGAGAGTCGGCAGCCTGATGGCGCAGCCGCAGTGCGAGGCCTTGGATCAAGTCACATGGGGAAGACATGGGAGGGTCTTGGCACAGGGAAAGACTCCAGGAGCAGCCCGAGGACCATCTCTCTGACCATTGTGTAAATGACGGTCACAGTGTGACAAGAACAGAGGCAGGAAGCCCTCCTGGGAGGCTGCCCAGCCATCCAGAAAGAGGTGATGGTGGCGAGGGGGAGAGAGGGAGCCAGATACAGGACTTGGGGGGTGCCTGCAGGACTTCCCGATGGAGCCCATATGGGTGAGAGGAGAGCCTACGTCTAACATAGGTGGAGACGGGAAGCCGGATGTGGACTTGGGAGGGATGGCTGCAGGACTTCCTGATGGATCTGAAGTGGGCGAGGGAAACCCCAAGTCTACCGCGACTGGGTGGGGGGGCTCCTTTACCACAATGAGGAGCTCGACTCGGCCGTTGGAGAGTCAGCCAGCCGGAGCAGGGGCGTGGAGCGCTCTAAGAACAGACCCCAGTGCGCGCCGGTTGGACAAGGCTGACCTAAGCAGGAACCTGCTGATAGCAGGGTATGACCACAGGAGACACAGCAAAAGTGACCGTTGCCCGTGGGAGCGACAGGAGGTCCCACCCACCCGGCCCCTATTGTCTATCATGCTTTGGGTTTTCCCAAGGTACGCATCACCTTCGGTCACGTCACTCACTCACTGAGGAAGGACTTGTGTCCGATTCCACTCGTGTCACAGGGGGGAGGAGTAGCTGCGTGTGCGCCCAGGACGTGGCCCTAGGGAGAAGAGGCAAACATGTGGATTGGATTGCCCGTGGTGGATGATCCTTTTCTCCCTCCAGTGGCTGGAAGAGGGGATGAATGGGCCAGACGCAGGACGCAGGCACAGTCACCCAAAGCCTCTCTTAATGTCTCACATTCACCAAAACAAGGCTCAGGCACGCAGTCTCCGTGGTGATGCATGCAGATCTAATCCACTGTGTTCGGTGCTGTCTGTAGCCGTTCTCTAAATTCAGTCAGGAAACTGACCTTTTTGGCTTCTGAGTCAAAACCATATAGTGATACTGAGACTTCTTTTGCCTTTTATGCTCTTACCCCGTAAACACCCAGTGGAACTTTCCCGATACAATGACGCGTTTTGATGTTGTCCCCTAGCAAAATGTACACTGATATGTTCTCATTTTACTCTCAAACATGGTTGTATTCGCCAATCTCATGACTGTAACAAATATTTGATGCGATCAACTCATAAAGAGAAAATGGTTGTTTAGCTCACAGTTGTGAAGGTTCCCATCCCAGGTGGGCAGCCCCTTTACTCTGGGCCCTGGCAAGGGCAGCGCATCATGGTGGCAGTATGGGTGGAGCAAACCACCATGAGCCAGGCAGCAGAAAAAGACTGAGAGGAAGAGACCCTGGTCCCAGCGTATCTTTCAAGGACACACCCCCAGTGACCCTAGGCCCACCTCTTAGGTCCCACCACCTGGGGACCTTTGAGGGACAATGGTTAATGCAGGTGGCATTAACATATATAAAGAGATGCTATCTGGTGGCCTCAGGAATGCTAGTAAAGTGTCCCTGTCCCCAAAACTAAAAAGGCCTGGGGTATAGCTCAGTGGTAAAGCACCTTTGGATTCAATCCCCAGTACCTTCCCCCGCAAAATAACCCAAATCCTATCTTTAAAAAGAGTTAACAGATAGCACAACTGTGGGCTGTGCAGGGGTGGGGCCTGGTCCAAGTCATCAGAAACATTCTCAGGAATGTAAGTGACCTCTGTATTAGATTTGTTAAGAAATTATTGATTCCCTTTGGTGTGATAAGGATATTGTATTCGCCAACCTCACATGACTAAAAATAAAAAAATATTTTTCAGTGCTGGGGATAGAGCCCAGGGCCTTGTGCATGGTAGGCAGGTACTCTCCCACTGAGGCACACCCCTAGCCAGAACCTTGTTATTTTAAACAACATTGTCAAGAACCCAGGACTGAACCATCATATCTGCAGCTTACTTTCAGATAATCTAGGGGGCAAAAAAAAAAAGAAATATCTAAGTCACATATGGCAAAATGTTGGGACAAAAGTGTACATTTCTGTACGTTTGAAATTCTTCAACTAGAAAGCTGAAGGGAAAACTGCTTCAAAATAATTTTTTGAAAAGTGGGAGTTGGTTTTCTGCTTTGCCTAGTGGAGTGAGAAAGCCCCTGTGCAGGAGGATGTGTGGCCGAGCGTGTCTGCGTGTCGGCCTCTCAGCGGCTGACGCTGGGCAGGTGCCCTCCCAGCCTATCTCCACCATCTGAAACAATCCCCGCGGGCTGCTTGTCAGCTGGGCACTGCTGGGACTCCAGGTGTCTGTCTCTCAATGGCTGCATTGGGACATCCTGGCATGGAGCAGGTTTCCTCCTTCCCCTGGAGTAGGTGTGGGAAAGAACATTGCCACCAATGGTGACCTGGGAGGCGGCACTCATCCACCCCCAGCCTTGTGCCTTTGCTGACACCTCCCTTTTCCTTGAAGGGTCACTCCCTCCTTGAAAAGTCTGTGTCCTCCTGGCAGCCTCCCTGGAGCCCCTGGTGGAATGAATGGGACTTTCTTGCCCTGGTGGTTCGCCTTGCGAGCACCTCAGAGGACTCCTAGCAGAGTGACTCTGAATGTGCACTCACGACAGACCACATCTTGTATTCAACAGATAGTTGGGTTTCTTTTAAGCCCTGAGCCTGGGAATGCATTCGGTATACATTCGATGCTCAGTAAGTGCGTGTTTGCTTGGTTTGTTTTTCAATGAATGTAGAAACAGACCAAGAGAAAGCAGAGGTGACCGGAGCCCAAGTGAGTCATGGTCCCCTGTCCCACTCCAGAAATCCTTGATTGCCAACAAATAACATTCAGCAGAGTTCAGCAAGTGTACAAGCCAGTGTTATTCAGATTTTCACTGAGCCATCCTGGGGTCCCAGTAACTGGAGCCGCAGTGATAAACAGAACTTCAAAAAGCAAACAGAAGTCAGCCTGCCTCGGCTCTCCTGCTGAGTCCGAGGGGGAGGGATAAACAGGACGTGCATGTTGGGCAGAGTGAAGGGGAGGGGCCAGCAGGGAGCATCGGCCTGCTTTTCCTGGGGTCCAGGAGTTGCTCTCCCTGGAGGTGACAGGTGAGGAGAGCTGCAGGAGGGTACAGGTGCAAGGGTGTGGAGACTGCCCACAGAGGCCTGGGAGTGGTCCACTGTCCCTCCTTTGGATCTTGGCAATACTCCTAGTGGTCCTGGGACGCTCCCCAAAGACGGGGCCCCCAGAGGGAGAGTGCTTCTCCGGGCCCAGGAGGGACCTGCCACCTTGTTTTTCTCCTGAGGGGCTAAAAGAATCTGAGGTAGCCATGGCTGCATGGCGCTCACAGGGCGGCTCCAGGCGAACTCCACGGAGGGCTCACCGCGTGCAGCTTTGGCGTTTCGTTTTCCTTATTCAACATGGTGTCAGCCGGGCACCAATCATGTCAGGTCCACTGCTCTCCCACTTATTTCCTCAGTCTTATTGGATCTCCAGCAGATTCAGGAGCTAGTCCAGAGGCTCAGCACCTTCCTCCTGCAGAGCCTCACCTTCCTCCCCCGAGGGCACAGCCAGCCTCACTTCCTGGCCTCTGTGGGCTATGCCAGGCCTCCCTGTGCCCCACCAGCCAAGCAGACTCCCTCCAGTGCTGTCTCTCTGCTGCTGTCCTTGGGAAAGACAGTGGTCAGAAAAGGAGCATTCTGGAGAGGAGCCAAGCTGGCACTGTGTCACAAGGGACCAGGGAAGAGTTTGAGAAAGGGCAAGTCCAAGACAGTGGAGGAGGGTGACTTCAGACAAGTCCCCTAGTGTGAAGTGGGCTAAGTGGAGCAGGGACCTCGGGGTGGCTGTCTTGAGCTCTCACGAAATCACACAGGCTGTCCCAGGAGAGGGCTACCAAACTATCACAAGAGGTGCTTTGGAGAGGGAGGCTGGCATTCGCAAAGAAGAGGCTCCTGCCTCCTGATCCAGGTCCTTGTCCTGGCTCGACTGCAGCCAGCTGCCAGGCCCGCCTTGCTCCAGCCCAGAGGCTCCCTCCCTCCTCTCTCCTGAGAAGGCAGTGAACAAATCCGGACTCCACAGGGGGCCCACAGCCTGCTCAGGTGCACTTGTCTCCAGGGCCCCCATTCACCACTTCTGAGTTCCTCCACCACCTACCAGGCCCTGGCCTGTCAAGTCAGGCAGCAGCCCACTTGGGCTCTGGTGGCTCCGATGGCTCAGATGCAGCCAGGAGCTTATGGTCTCTGGAGGCAGATGGGCTCTAAAGAGCTTTCCTGAAATCTTGAAACTGGTGAGAAGCGCACGGGACCTCGGAGCAGGCCAGGGGCAGAGAACTCCTGAGCACACGGACTGCTCCGAGCACTGCCTTGTGTGTAAATCACTGATGTTGCGTTAGCCCTAAAGATGGGCACTCCTCCCCCAGGCCCAGCACGCTCCCTCCTCTAGCACTCGGTTCCCATTCTAAAAGAGGTAGCATATCTGCAGCTCTGGGGTTTGGAGCTACCCATAGCGAGGCTGGAGGAAGTGTCTGGGCAGAAGGAACAGCATGATCTGGGGCAGAGAGGCCATGAGGGACCGTGTCTGTTAAGGCCCTGAGTATCTCCACAAGACTGGGCTCTGCAGGGGAAGGTGGGGAGCCCGAGGGCTGCAGGAGCAGGGAGCTGACCACACTCCCTGTGCTGAGCTCCACCTGCAAGCCTTTGAGTCCTCCACACACCTCCCAGGAAGATGAGGAAAGAGGAAGGAGAGATTGGGTAGCTAAGGTGAGATGCAGACAGGGAGACAGCAGAGGCGTTGAGCAGCTTGTATGAGTCAAAGCCTGGGAGGGGCAGAGCTCCCAGTGAGGGCAGAGATACATCTGGTGTGCCTTTGATGAACACCTCTGGTGACACTGCAAAAGGGGTTCAGGAGACTTGGAATTGGAGGCAGGAGGGTCAGCAGGAACCCATCATGACATCCAATGAGAGACAGCCAGGACTGAGGCAGTGACCACAGACGGGCAGAGAGGAGAGAGATTAAGAAGTCCTTTGGGGCTGGGCACAGCTCCATGGTGGAGTATTTGCCTAGGGTATAGATGGCCCAGGTTGCATCCCCAGCATTGTAGGAAAGAAAGAGTCCAGTGGGTGGCCTGTTTGTCACAGAGGGCGAGGCACAAGACAGTGATTGAGTGACTTTCAGGTTTCAGATGGGACCTTGGGACAGGGGTTGGGGGTCCATTTTCTGAACCAGGGAATGGTGGGAAGAATGCTTCCTGCTTGCATAAGTTGGGTTTGGAGTTCTCTGAGGCAGGTCTAGAAGCTGGAGATGTGGTTCCTAGTTTAGAAAGAGGGCTGGGATCAGATGGGTCAGCGGAGGGACGCCAACACACTGGCGATCAGGTAAACTCTTCTGGGGGTGAAAGAGCGCGGTCTGAAGGCGAGGTTCTCGTCCCGGACTGCTTGCTGCGGAATCAGCCAGAGTGTGTGTTAACAGGGAGACCCGGGCCCTGGCGTTAGGCTCTGCTGCAGTGGAGTGAGAGCGCCCCAGGAGCGGCTCTCTGAGCCTTGCAGCACGCGGTTCTGAGAACGACGGGAAGAGGAAGGAGCTAAGCAGGGCGCGTGTGGGAAAGCCGAGCCTTGAGAGTGACTCTGGAGCAGCCCCTTGGAGCGGGCTGCTGTGGCTGGTGCCAGCGCGTGCACAGCCACGTTCTCGAACCACTCCGCAGGACTTAGTCTAGCGAGGCCTTTCCTGGGCCCAGCTTCAGGACCCTCGATGTTGAAGTGAGTGGGGAGAAGGCTCTGAGCAGGCTGGGAGGACTCTGAGAGGTCAATGGAGGTGCCAGGGAGTGGACGACTGAGTTGGTCAGGAGAGGTTTTCCAAAATGAGGATTAGGTGTCACCAGTGGTGATCGATTCCAGAGCAGGGTCGGGGCAACCTTTGGAGCTGTTTCAGTGTGACCTCAGGACACAAGCCAGGTCCAGTGGGGGCTTGGGAGTGAAGGAGGATGTAGAGCAGGAGCTTGGGGCAAAGCAGAGGGGCCGAGGGGCTGCTGGGAGCTCGGTGGGCACCAGCTCATGTCAGCTCGCAGGGCTTGGCAGGTGCACCCCCGAGGACTGGCTGGGACTGTCTGTCTTTGGCGCTGAATGCCCCTCCTCCAGAATGCCCCTCGGTCATGGGCAGATGCTAGTGCTGGTGGGGAGACAAGTTGAGTCCCCAGCACAGGGGGTGAGCTGTATGAAGGAGCAGCCAAGTCAGGGCATCGGCTGACAGGACCATTGTGCTCTTCTGGGGGAACCAGTAAGAGACCCAAGCACCTAAGAGTGTGGCCCTAAGAGAACCCTCCCGGGGAGCAGAGGAGGGCAGCCTGCACTCCCCGAGGCCTCAGAGAGAGGTTACACTGTGGCCAGCCTCCCCACAGCTCTCTGTCCCTAGGCTTGGCCTGGCCGAGCTGAGAGGTACCTGGAGCCGCAGCCCCAGCAGCCCTGCTTTGCACAGTGGGCCTCCGTCGGTGTTGTGGTTCTGACTTCCGTCCCAGTTGGTGGTGACACCAAGTGCTGATGGTATCTGTGACACCTGCTGGTAGCTGGCAGCTGCTCACTGTGAGAATGGACTGTGTAGCGTTGCAAGAGGGACGTCCCCTGGGCACATGATCGCAGATGCACTGCTTTTTCCACTCCTGGAGTCACTTGTCCAACAGCTACTCGTGCCTGCACCCTGTAAAGACTGAGTTTACCAAGGGAATATGGCAGAGCCTCCGCCTTCGAAGAGCTCTCAGCCCAGTGGGACAGACACCAAGAAACAGGACAAACTGAGAAGTGTGTGGCCCGGGCAAAAGCCAGCTCTCTCCAGTGGGCAAGTCCCGTGGCCTCTCAGGCTCAGCCCTGGCCTCGTGTTTTCCAGCAGGTCTCTCCACTCTGGATTGTCTGTTGCCCTTGCTCTTGTAGCAGGTGCTCTGAAAGGCCTGAAGAGGTTCACAGAGCAGAGGGCCCCAGGTCAGCTGTGCTCGGATAGAGCGGGCTCAGATGGAGTGCCCAGGCGAGCCTCGAGGACTTCAGAAACCTTGTTCCTGGCCACCAGAGTGGTAGGGCCAGCGTCCATAGGTGGCAGGGTATGGAACCTGCACTTTTCTAGGCTCTGAGAGAGCAAGAGACAGGCCGACTGCAGGTGGCTCTCACCCGGGTGTGTGCCGTGAGCTTTCTGTCCGTTAGTCTTACCTCCAACTGCTTCAGTGATTTCTTATGTTGAGATAGGAAATCTCCTGAGGACCTTGCTGACCTTGGAGGTTCCCAGACAAGTAAGCACGCCTGAGCTCTGCTAAGGAGCCCACACTGGGCCAGAGGGGAGCAGGCTTGGTCTCTGTCCTGAGTTGATCCACAGTCAGGCTCAGAGTTGTGTGCAGAACACACAGGATGTGTCGCCTTTGTTCCTTGTAAGTGGAATATTTCAACTTATTCCAAAGCGTTCTGTGGCCTAAAAAAGAAAGTCACCCAACTCAGGACAGAGACCAAGCCTGCTCCCCGCTGGCCCAGTGTGGGCTCCTTAGCAGAGCTCAGGGCGTGCTTACTTGTCTGGGAACCTCCAAGGTCAGCAAGGTCCTCAGGATGAGGAAACCAGGCCCACAGTCACACAGCATTTCTCCTCCGAGTGGACAGAGTGCAGCTGACTGCTGGGTCTATCTCCTGCTGCTGCAGGGAAGCGGCAGGCCCACAGACACCTGTGCCAAAGCCCGTTGTGGGGAGGGAGTCGGGCTGCTGTTCTAGAGTCTTCTCCTGAGAGGAGAATCAGTTAGGCCGGCCACTCTGAGCAGCCCATGAGCTCCTGAGGGAGTCCATCCACCTTCCGCCTCACTGACAACACCCTGGAGAGGTGCTGGAGAGGTCCCAGCACCTGACCACTTGTTTGCTTACGTAGGAGCGTCCTGTGGGAGATGTAGGCCTGGGAGCAGCAGCCTTGCTCTCCTTTGCAGAGCCAAGGAAGGCGGGCACCGTGGCCAGGTCCACAAAGTCCTAGGGACATGGTCCCATTGGGAAGGACAAGGAAATAGCCTTTTATTTAGTAAAGAGAACTTTGTACATATGTGCTTTCAAAAAGCAGCTCACTCTTTTCGCATGTACCATGATGCTGCAGAACACGTGCACTGCAGTTTGGGTTTCACCAGGGGAGGTACTTGGAGCCACAGAGCCCAGGCAGCCACGGGCTGGATAGCCACCACGAGTCGCCAAACCAAAACAAAAACTGGAGGGGTAATAAGCCCAAGCTAGCAAGACAGACGTGAGTGGAATAAATGTGCCTTCCCTTGTGTTCAGATCTGTTAGTGGCCATGAAATAAGCAGAAACAGACAACACTCATCAGATGGGGGCACCCAGGGGTTTTGGTTAACCACAAGTTTAATTTGAACCTAAAGCGTTAAAAACAACAGGAAAAAAAAAGGAACCTGTGGCTATAATTGCAATAACTATAACAGTCACTGCTATTTGAGCACCTAGTAGGTGGCAGCCCAGTACAACACTCCATTTCCATCGTCTGTGCTCCTAACACCCTGAAAGGTATGGGGGGACCCCAGGTACGCTTTGCCCCCACGGGGGCCTGCGGCTCTGCGTGCCACGTGGTACCCTGCCCAGGCTGCCTGTCTCCTCCGCCTAGAGTCCCACATCTGCTTCCTGGATTGTCTCCCTCGTGAAGCCCACACAGCGCTTTCTGCAGGAAGGTGCCCTGGCTCCCTGCCCTGCCGGCTGGGAGCTCCCGGGGGCAGGGCTGGCCTTCCCCCCTCATTCTTCACTCACCAGCCTCTGCTTGTCAGACCAAGGCCCAAATGCCACACCAGCTTTAGGACCCAGACCCTAGAGGAGAACATGCCACGTGAGGCACTTGACAGAGAAGAGTCACAGGGATGGCGAAGGGACCGGCAGCGTCGTGGGGATGGTCACAGAGGAGCCAAGGCATTCCTTCAGTTGTGCAGCAGAACACCCTCTGCAACTCTGCAGAGCAGTGAGCAGAGTGTCACCCAGGCCAGGAAGATGCTCTGGACCAAGGCCATGTGACACAGGGGCTGCTGGGGAAAGCAGTCTGTCCCCGTTGCTCACAGGCTTGGTGTCACCGGTCATCAACAGGCTTAGATCATCTAGGGTCCTTCTCAGCACTGAGTCTCCAGTGAGCATTTATTAAGCACTGGCTATGCACAACAGAGAATGAGGCAGATGTGCACCTGGCCTCACGGGGCCTGCACCGTCACAGTGCGTGAAGGAAGCAGTGCCAAGGCTATGCAGATAGTTGGCGTGTAGAGGATTTTCTGGGAAAGCACGATGGAGGGTGGAGGGAGCAGGAGTGGGCAGCAGAGCGTCAAGGGGGGATCCGGGGTGAGGTCTGTGAAGGAAGAGGGCAGGAGGGAGAGCAGAGCCCTCTCGGACCACAGCACAGCCCTGAGAAAATCCAGGCTCATGGGCCGTCCCCACACCATGTTGGGCAAGCATGGGCCAACATGGTCCCCCTGCCATGTTGGTCAGTAGCTGGAGGGGCCTGGGGAACACACGGCCTTGATGTACACACCAGGGACCATAGGTCGGCTCTGCTCCCATGACAGGTTCTCCTAAAGGAGGTCAAAGCCACTTCCACGACAGCACACAGGGACCCTCAGAGGCATCGCCCTATCACACGGTTCCCCCGCCCCCAGTCATCACCGGGCTTTGGTTCACATCAGAAGCAGTGCAGCTGGGATCCAGCTCAGATCATCATGACGATGCAGGCATGTTTTGTTGGCTGATACTTTGCTGCGTCTATGGGTGGCTCCAGTCCCTGAGAAGTATCTGGAAAATATCCCCTCTTCCCCCAATCCCCGTGAGCACCAGGGTGTATCAATGGCAGTAAGTGACAGAGCTGATCCCATAACTCGGCTCACAGGTGGTTTGTGTTGAGAGACTCATCCAGGTCTGAGTGACAGCGTGCATGATGGTTTGCTCTGATTTCTACTAGACCTCATGCCCAGAGACTTAACTACCAGGTGGCAGCTCCTCCTAACCCAGCTCTCTCAGAGGGTACAGTGTTCCAAGCTCGAGGCACAGAAACGTAGGTGCTGTCCCTTTAGTGTTGGCGGGATGAAGGATGAGTCATGGAAAAGGATGTGGCTCACCACAGACCAAAACCCCGGCTGCTCTGTCCCAGCATAGCTGCCAGCCACACCAAGCCCCAGCACAGGCCTGCCCAGGGGATGGACAGCCGCCCCAGACCACAGTGAGGAGCCAGCAGGGTGGAGCCCATCAAGCGCACACAGAGTTCAGTTGGATGCCCAGAGGTGGTGTTAAGATCATAAAAATCCATACTCCCCATCATCCTCAATCTGAGCGACGAACAGGTCCCAGGAAGCCCAGTCCTCTGGGACACTTAGGATCCAACCCAACAGGTTCCAAGTCGCTGAAGACCAATCTGTTTTTTAAAACTTTACTTTTGTTACCCAGTAGCTACAGGGTTAGGGGGAGAGATCTTTCCCAAATGTTTTCGTTCCCTGCCTTCTTAAATATGATTATGAAGGGGACGGGATGTGGCTTATTTCTTGACCGCTGTCTCTCCGCCATTATCATTGTCCTGCTTTCCTCCTGTTACTGCTCCCGAGTCCTTGGGCTCCAGGTTTCCTTACAGGCCTCGTTGTCTTTATGTGGCATTTCTGATAATTGCCACTTCCTGCTGTCCTCAGCCTACCTTCCACACATCTTGAATTTGGGGATCCTGCTGTGCCCGAGGCTGGAACTGCATTCAAGATCTTGGGCTGTTGGTAGTGAGGAGCCGGGGGCTCTGAAGGGAAGAGCATTTTTGCGTCCTGATTTTAGTGTCAGCATGTACCCTGCAGGGGCTGCTTCTGAGATCACTCTGGACTGAAGAGGTGGCCTTGTAGGCAATGCCTTCAGCAAAGGGAAGGGCAGCCACCTGCCTGTTTTGATTTGTCACCCACTCTTTAGATTACCCAACCCCTTCATTGTCTTCGTGTTGTCTCTAATGCTGTCCCATCACATTGGATGTTGCAAAGAATTCTCCGTGTTCTGTGCTCTAGGGTCAGACAGAACTGGTTGGAAATCCCAAATTCATCACTGAACACCTGTGTGGACTTGTATACATCTCCCTCAGCCTCTGGGCCACTCTTTTCTTTGAAAAACAGGGGTAATAGGCAGCTACCGTTGAAGTTGTCAAGTGTAGGTGCTTCAGTGCGTTGCCTTGTTTCGTGCAGTACCTAGAATACTGTAGGTGGCTGGCAAGTTGTAATAGTAATTCCTCTCAAGAGGTTCCAGTGCCTTTTCCCTGAAAGCAAAGCTGGGCATCTTTTCCACCTATTCGTAGTTTGGGCTCAGAACCTGCTGTTCACTCCGCGTGGCCTTTTAAGAATGGGACTTATCACCTCCAGGGCAGCCCTTCCACACACAGCTCCAAGTTTGGCAGTTAGAAGGCCTATGGCAAGTAGCCTCAGTTCCAGAAAAAGGCAGAGCCAGCGCCCATCCACTAGAGTTGAGGCTGACGAGTCGGGTCTTTCTTGTTCTGCAGTGAACAGAGCATCTGCCAAGCCCGGGCCTCCGTGATGGTCTACGACGACACCAGTAAGAAGTGGGTGCCCATCAAGCCTGGCCAGCAGGGATTCAGCCGCATCAACATCTACCACAACACTGCCAGCAACAGCTTTAGGGTCGTCGGAGTCAAGCTACAGGACCAGCAGGTGAGTGGCCCCAGCCTGAGCGCCAACTCCTCGCCCCCGGGGAAGAGACCAGAAAGCAAAAGGCCAATATTTGGAACCAGAGGCTCTGGGTTCACATTCTGCCTCTGCAGCCTTGCACTCCAGCCAATGAGGCCTTAGGCAGACTCCCCTGACTTTCATGAGCAGATAGTGATTTCACCCTGCCTTCTTCACCGTGTCATTGTGTGATTAGAATAGAATAGTAGATGTGAAAAAGCTTTGAAAAATACAGAGCACGGTTACCCTGCGCTTCATAAACATATGGAAGGCAGCTGTTCCGATTGTTGGTTTAGCAGTCTTACACCTTACTTTGGAAAGAGTATTGAGATGCGTGGAGAATGGGACTATTTCTCCCTGATGGTATATCATGGGCCAATCAGATGAGTCTTTTGTGAGTGCGCCTGGTAAATACTGTGTGAATGCAAGGTGATTCCCGTGTCCCACGCCCTGTGTGACACGATGCAGACTGAAGTCGAGACCTGCAGATGTGGGCTGTTGGCTTACCCACGCGACTTGACGTGTGCCCTGCCCTTTCTCCTGTCTCCTCGGAGGCCGACTGCGCGTCCCCAGCTGTAAGTTGGGAGCTCACAGATGCGGGCTTTCAGCAGCCATGAGAAACTCCGCTAAAGCAGGGACTCGGGCAGCCTCTGCAGGGCAAGCTCTGGCCAGTGGAGCAAAGGGCTGCCAACTGTGGCCCAAAGAAGCACAGCGTTAGCAGTTAGGAAAGAGAACAGGAACTTTTGGGGTTCTGCTTTTAGTGTGCTGCCTGTTGAATGGGTCTCCATGACAAAACAGCCCTGTTGGGTTTCTGTGGCTACAAGGGGCATCCCCACCTCGAGGCCCGACATGAGGTGGTCCGGGCAGCCCTCTCCTTTGTTGTGAACCTTTATGGCATGAAGGTATTCCCAGAAACACTCTAGAAGCTGCTTCCCTGTTCTTCCTACTCACTGGTTCTGGATCTGCCTTATAAAGACACTGTGTGACAGGTTACAGGGTATATAGCACTCTTGGCCCCAATTATGGTGACAACCATAACATGGCACAGATTTCCACGTCACCCCATGGGAGCTGGACAATGAGGTAGAATCACCTGGCTGAGAGGCCCATTATGTAAGGAGGTCATGGAGGCTGAGAGGCCCACTGATGTAAGGTCCATTACCCGGTACACCTCTAGGGTCTGCTCCAGACACGGTGGCTTCTACTGTGACAAGTCTTGATGCCCTCATGCCTCTGGGTTGCTCCCAAGGCCCGCTGTGAAGACAGCATGGTGTGCTGGGAAGGGACCAGCCTGGAGAGCTGGGTTCCCTGAATCCCAGATGCACTTGTCCGGGGATCCTCCGCACCTCTCTGCCTCCTCACAGGAGAGTGGACGCCTAGGGGACCGTTAGTTAGCACTGAGTGGGGCCACAAACATGTCCTGAGTTCTCGGGCTGAGTTCTAGGGCAGTGTGAAGGAAGTTAGAGTGGCCTGGTTGAGGCGGAGTCCAGAGAAGAGAGGCACAGGCCTTCTACTCAGAGTTGCCCAGACCCCACCCTGAATGTTGGGGCGACTTTAGGCCCCAAGGAAGGGCATCTGCCTGTGACAGGTCTGGAAGCTGGGTGAAGTGTGCAGCAACCAGGGAGCAGCAGCGCCTCCACCTGGGGAGGCCTGACGAGGAGGCTGTGCACCTTTCCCACACCTCGAGGGTGCGCGTGGAGGGGAATCTCGCCTTTCATACCTGCCCAGAGCCAGAGCCAGCATGGACACTCTCACAGACAGGATCTGACTCAGTCAGAGGAAGAGCCTGCTTATGAGCTGCATGGTTTGTAGGTTTGGGTGTCCCCCAGGGGTTCACAGGTTGGAATTTAATTCTCATCCTTAGGAAGGAGATATTAATTAATCCAACAGTGGTGTTTAGAGATGGGGCCTTGGCGAGGTGACTAGGATTGGATAAGGGCAGAGTCCCCATGACTGAATTGAATGGGACAGGAAGGGGCACACTCAAAGGCTCCCTGTCTCTTGCCATGGGATGCCCTACACCATCGTGGGACTTTGCTGGCAAGGAGGCTGTCACCAGATATGGCCCTGTGAGCCTCCAAGACTATGATATAAATAAACCTTTTTTCTTTATAAAGTTAGACTCCCTCAGGTATTTCACTATAGTAATGAAAAACAGACTAATTCACAAACACACTGTTGGGAGATGTGAAGTATTGTACTGCCAGCCCCTGAGGCCCGCTGCCTTACAGTAAGATTCTGAGAAGAACATTCTATCCATGATAGAATGCAAGTAAATATATAGGGTCAAGAAGATAGTTCTCCACCAACAGCTTGTTTTGTAAAGAGCTCTTGACTAATTTTACTCAGAGGCTTCAGAAACGTATTAGACAGTATTTAGAGTTGCAGGGCTTCCTTGAAAAGACTAGGAGAGGCAGTCCCCCTTACTCCTACACACCCCCAAAATAAAACCCAAGCAAGCACTCTGATTATGGGCTCCTATTCAGGAAGTGCAACATTCTAAAAGAAGCTGATCTTCAACAAGGATCCAGATGAGTCTTTTTTTTTTATTATTTTGCAGGTTGAACCCAGGGCCTTGAGCTCGCTAGGCGAGTGCTCTACCACCGAGCCAAACCCCCAGCCCCATCCAGATAAGTCCTGCCAAGTCTTAGAAAATGAATTTTAAAATAAAGCTGATAGAGGAGAAAAAGTAAAAGAGTAGAAAAATAACCTTTATAAACATTTAACCAAAATAAGCTGGTGTAAAAGTTGATTAACCTAGCATAAAATAGATCCCAAGCCAACAGGAATTACTAAAGAGAAAGACTGACCTTTTTCATCATAAAAGGGTCAATTGAAAGGAGAGTTAGAGCAACCCAAAATTTCTATGCATCTGGTACGATATGTTCGAAATATAGAAAACAAGAATGGGCTGATCTACAGGTTCCGAGAAATAGACCAATTCAGGAACATATGGAAAGAATCTAATCATACCTCCAAGTAGTGAGCTGTACAGTAGTGGGCAGTAGAAATTAGCAAAAGCGTAGAAAACTTGACCTAATTTATATTTGTAGAAACTATAGCCAACAGCTCGACAATATACGGTCTTCTCAAGTGCACACAAAACATTGACCAAAACAGACCTCGTGCTGGCCCCTGTGACACAATTCTCCAATTTAAAAGGATTAACAGCAAGCTGGCACAGGCTGACCCTGCGGTCCCTGTCACTCGGGGCAAGGCGGGAGCCGCCAGAGCCCAGGAGTAGGAGACTAGCCTGGCAACATGGTGAGACCTCATCACAAAAGGGTGACAAGTCAGTCAGTAAAGATTTACATTTTAGATTTGCATGAATGACAGATTTGCACTAAAGATTTGCATTTTAGAACAAAATGCAGGGAAACTGCATGACGTTGCAGAAGGCAAACTTCTCGAATATGACACCAGAAACATTGACTGTAGAAGAAAAATTGTTGTTGGACTTCATTAAAATTGAGACATTCTCTTCGTTTAAAAAAAAAACTGTACTAAGAGGTAAACCACAGGTGGGGAGAAGACACTCGCAATGTGTATGTTTAAATGAGACAGAGAGGTCATGTAGAACTCCTGTGAATTAGTGAGAGACAGATATTTCTTTCAAAATTGAGCAAAAAAAAAAAAAAAAAAAACCAACTGAAGGAGGATTCCTTGAGAGCAGTAGGACAGAAGAAACACGGGTGCGTGTGAAGGTCGCCTCTGACCGCTCAGCAGGGGCGTCCAGGTGGAAACTCCAGTGAGGGAGCATCGCTCAGCGGTAGAGGGGGCGCCCAGCACGTGCGAGGCCCTGAGTTCCAGCCCAGCAAAGGGAGGAAACTGTAGTGACAGCACCACACACACCAAGAAGCTAGGGCCGAGGAGACAGGCAGTGCCAAGGGCCGAGCACCTGGCCCTGTATTGCTGCTGGGAGGGGAGCAGCTGCTTTGAAAATTATTTGATTAAACCTACTTAAATTAAGTAAATACACACCTGCCATATAACCCCTCCCCCGGTACAAACGCAAGAGAAATGAGTGCCTGTGTCCACCACAAGACAGGTTGCAAATATTCAGAGCAGTCTTCTTCATGACATTAAGAGCTGGAAACTATCCAAGAGCCCACCTACAGGAAAATGGAGAAGTTATTTGTGGTTCAAAATGGAATGTATGTAGCAATCAAAAAGAATTGAATGCCACAGGAGGCTGAGGCAAGAGGTCGCAAGTTCAAGGTCAGACTCAGAAACTTAGCAAGATCTAGTCTCAAAATAAAATAAAAACTCTGAGGACAAAGCTCAGTGGTTCCATCCCTGTGTTCAGTCCTTGGTACTTTAAAAAAAAAATCAAATGCTGATATAGGTGATAACATGGATGGACCTCAGACATTGTGTGGAGTGAAAGAAGTCAAAAACAAAAGAATATGCACCATACAAATCCATTTCTATGAAGAACAGGCAAAAGTTACTGAAGGTGACAGAAGTCAGAAATGTGGTTATCTCTGCAGGGCAGTGTCTGGAGAGGGACATTCAATGAAACTTCAATAACCAAACGTGGACCTGCCCCAGTGCAGTGTCCAGCAAGGTCCCACGACATTCCAAGCAGAGTCAGTAGAGCAGTGGAAGCACCAGGCGGGTACTGAGATGGCGGAGCCAGCAATCAGGTCTGTCTGGCCCTTGGACACACAGGACCTCTCCTCCTTACAGACGGTCAAGTGACGTGTGTGTGTCACCGACATGTGTATCCAAAACACACTGCATTGGACTATCCTTCTTTAGAGGCGTTTAGAAATGTATCTTCAAAAAGTCAAAATAAGTTTTAAAATGGCCATTCCCTTCTAGCGGTTCTGCTCCTAGGGATGTCCCCTAACCCTAACTGTAGAAATGCATGTTCTCGAGGGTACCCAGGGAGTGTTGTTTATGAGAGCACTTCATTGATACATGAGGAGACTGACACACCATGTCCAGAGTTACTGAATTGAAAAGCAGTAAAACCAGGATCTTAACCCAAACCCTTTGAAAACCCTTTGCTTTTCTCGTCCCCAGTACATTAACTGTCTCCAAAGCACTTGAGGATTTGGGATGTGGGTAGATGGCAGCTGGAAGCACTGGTAGGGAGCCTATAGTCTCCATGTATAGATCCAACGACAATGGCTGGTCCGAGAGCTTGGAGTCAGAGGCCAGCATGTGTCACCCAGGACCCTGAGAACTACAGAGCAGGGATGTGTCCCCAAGGAAGGCACCATGGCCCCTCCCAATCTAGTCCCCTGAACGTCCTGCAGCCAGATCCAGCCTGCAAGTCTCCCGAGGTCAGGGTAAGACCAGAGGGGATTCTTGGAAGAAGTGTCAATCCATCCTACTGGTGCTGGAGGCCGCTCCCTGTCCCAGGCTGCAGGCCCACCTTCCAGTCCAGTCCTCCCGATCGCTTACCTACAACCAGGCACAGTCACTCATTCTGCCCGGCCTCAACCTCCCAGGTACAAAAAGAGAGGATTGAATTCATAATCCTAGTGAACTCCTTTCAGTGATTTCTCTGTATTCTGGGGGGGCACCAACCTCCTCCTGGGTCTCCCCACTAAGAAGGTAGCCAGCCAGAGAAGTCACATCCTAGGAGGCTAAGCCTCACTTCCCACAGCCTCCCCTCCACTAGCTGGAGGCAGCCGTCACAATGCCTGGGAGACTCTTCTTTAGACTTCCTTTGTTATCGCTCAACGTTCTTCTACACTGTAGTTTCTAGAACTTCTCCCACAGTTTCCTGTGGCCAGCTCCCTTTGCTAATGTCCACTGAAGAGATATAAAAACAGAAAGCTGAGCGTGGAGTTCAACCCAGATTCAGGGAGCCAGCTGTCCCACCCACACCCTGGCCACTGCTCCGTCAAGGTGTCCCTGACCTTAAGAGCTCTCGCAGCTACCTTCACTTTGTAGTTCTTTGATGCATGTACTGCAGGGGGCCTCCTGCTGACCCAGAACTACACTGTCACTTGGCTCCATCCTGTTGGCTCAGCTGTGTAGACACGTGAATCTGTACTCCTGGTGCAAAGAGCACCACTAGAGAGCCAGGCAGGAGCCCGGCACAGACATGGCTGGAAACATCTGTCGTCAGTATGTAACGAGTGTGACAACTGCCTTCCTGGGCTGGCTTAGTGTGTGTGCTCTCCCACCCGCCCACTGCTTGCTCAGGAAGACCAAGCCCACCTCCCACCTGGCCAAGACGGAGGAGCACCCATCCAGACGTTGCCCGCACTGGCCGAGCTCAACGTCTCCCTTCCCAGCAGTGCAGTGGTGGGAGCAATAAGGAGAGCGACATGCCAGGGTCCTCGTGGTGCCCAAGGCTCCTTAGCTATGTCCCTTTGGCCCCTCAGACCTCTTCCTGAGCTCACCGTCCTGCAGGGGCTTGGTGCAGAGAGCAGTTGTCAACCTCAGTCACAGGACCTGGAGCTCAAAGCCTCACCAGATCCGAGAAGCATCTCACACCACTCCTAAAGCAAAACCCGGCTGTCAGGTGCCCGATGGTGGCTGTCCTGACTCATCTAGACTCTGCCTGCATTCTTGATTTATAGGAACCTTGATTATAACAGCCCACTGTGTGCCCTCACCTGTGCAAGACTTCACATATGTAATTGTGTGTGTGTGCGTGTGCATGTGTGTGTGGTACTAGGGATCAAACCAGGGGTGCTGTACCACAGAGCCACATCCCTAGCCCTTTTTATTTTGAGATGGGTCTCACTGAGCTGCCCAGGCTGGCCTGGGACTGCGATCCTCCTGCATTGGGAGAGTAGCTGAGATGCAAGTTCCATGGTGTTAGGCCTCGTGACTCAGAGCTACAGGGTCAGGAGACAGATGGCAGCTCCAGCCCGCAGTGCCTTTCCACCCCCCATGGCCTCACTGAGTGCATCTTACTAAACAGAGTCCTGAAGTACTTGAGATACTTCTCTTCCAAATGTCTAAGGAGCAGAAGCTCAGGGACCAGGCATTTCACCGTTGAGTCCCTGCTGCTAGCCCCGCAGGTCTGGCTTCTGTCTGTCTCCTTTGTGTCTTTCCCTGCTGACCCTGCCATTGCTCCTGGAAGTCAAGTGATGCTTGTCGATTGATTAATAAGAAACATAGGCTGGTTGCAGTGGCACACACCTATAATCCCAGGGGCTTGGGAGGCTGAGGCAGGAGGATCGCAAGTTCAAAGCCAGCCTCAGCAAAAGGAAGGTGCTAAGCAACTCAGGGAGACCATGTCTATAAATGAAAAATACAAAATAGGGCTGGGGATGTGGCTCAGTGTTTGAGTGCCCCTGAGTTCAACCCCAGTACCAAAAATAATAATAATAAATTCATTAGCAATGCTGTGTATCTTTGTAACATTTCAAAATTCTCCTTTAAACTAATTACTCATTAATGCTTTCTAAGTACCCGACAGTAGGCAGAGGGCTATGGGAGGAGAAATATGAATTATAGAAGAGAGTGCCCGTAAGGCACTCCATGTCTAGAAGACACAAATTAGGCATAGATAATATACCCAGTGCAGGGTGATCCTCAGACCAACCCCACAGGGACAGCAAAGCCAAGGTCATCATCCCTGCTTTGTAACTGGAGAAACAGCCCCAGAGAGGTGCAGTGCACACCTTGCTTGGCACCGTGAAGGGCAGGGCCTGAGGACCCAGGCCTGCCTCTGGGGCTGGCGGCACAGCTTAAGTGTTTCTTGGAACAGAGCTGCTCAGCCCTTCCTGTGCTACAGACCTGGCCTGACGTGTGCTGTCCCGATCCTCCACTCAGCTCCTCTCCTGTGCCTGGGTCTGGGGACACGGTCTCCTAGCACCCTACAGCTCCCTCCAGTCACCCGCGTGTCATTGACAACACGTCTCCTCCTCCCCAGGTTGTGATCAACTACTCCATCGTGAAAGGGCTGAAGTACAACCAGGCAACGCCAACCTTCCACCAGTGGCGTGACGCCCGCCAGGTCTACGGCTTGAACTTTGCAAGTAAGGAAGAGGCGACCACGTTCTCCAACGCCATGCTGTTTGCCCTGAACATCATGAATTCCCAGGAGGGAGGTAAGTGGGCTCGGCCTCAGCCTGGTGCTGAGACCCCTCTTGTCCTTCCTGTACCTGGTGCTGCTGCTCCATGGAGTGACGTCACGTGAGTCCTCAGAGAAACTTGCGGTCTGACTCTAGGTGTAGAGATATTAACTATGTAAAGGAGGGAAGAATGAGAGGGTATTTTGGGGGGTGCTGGGGGTTAAACCCACTGAGCCATCTCCCCAGCCCTTTTTATATTTTATTTTGAGACAGAGTCTCACTAAGTTGCTTAGGCCCCAGTAAGTTGCTGAGGCTGGCCTCGATCTTGCCATCCTCCTGCCTCAGCTTCCCGAGCCTGGGATTACAGATGTGCATGTATCTTTTTGCCATCTGTGAGATACATGCTTGTACTTCCATGCTCCCAAAGCTGCATGTCCAGATCTGTCTTATGTTGGCCATCCTACTTCCATATTCTAGAGCACATCTTTGACAGGAACGGGAGAGAACAATCAACAATTTATTCTTGAATTCAATTATCCATATGTTTAACAAACATTTGCTAAATACTTACTGAGTGCAAGAAACTGGTGGGGCAGAAGAGATAAGAACTCCTCCCTCAAGGCACCTCTCCGGGAGTTCATAAACCTGAAATTGCAGTATGTACTCTAATAAGGCTACATGCAGGACACTTGGGGAACAGACGAACAGCAGTGGGTGACTTTTCCCATGTGGGTCACTGAGGGAGGCTTCAACAGCAGTGGTGACATCTAGGCTGGAGTGGTGAGGGGTCAGGACTTCTCCAGACAGGTGTGCGTGGGCGTCCCAGGCAGAGGAGCTGCAGCACAGGGGCTGAGGAAGGCCTGGGCCTGGGGCAGGTAGGGAAGAGGCTGCAAGGAAACTGGGAGGGCGGGACCTGTACCGAGAACAGCCCTGCGCCCCTGCAGGACAGCACAGGGGAGGGCCTGGCACGGACGGTGGAGCAGAGCTGGCACACAGAGAAGGTAACGCAAGGATGCGAGACCGTGTGTGGCTTTCCCTGGACACGTGACAATAGCTTCAGAGGGAGGGCTGAGGCCTCGCCGGACGTTGGGATAGCCTCAACAGGGCCTGCAATCATCTAAGGTCCTCCCTCTCGAGCTTGGTTGTTAGGAACCTGAGTCTGGTTCTGCCACGTGCTCTCTGAGGAATCCCAGGGCAACTTACTTGGTATTCTGTGCCTCGGTGTCCCTATCTGTAAAACCAGGACAGATAGGGTTGTTTTTACCTGTGAACAAGCTAGCTCGTAAACTCTTAGCAGTCCGCTTGGCACATTTTATCACTCAAAATTAGTACTATTGGCATTAGTACCCTTCGTTATTGTTGCTGCTGCTACGGGAACTGAGGAGGGAAGTGGGAGATGCGGTGCTTCTGGCGCTTGGTATCGCCTGGGCTGATGTGGTGGAGCTCTGCGCCCAGTTGAACCCTTGGCGAGTTTTATAGCTTAATGAAGGCCGAGTTGGGCATGCCTCCTGGGGTAGCTCTCGAAGCAGGTGCTTATAGAGTGTGCCCCCTGCCGAGGCAGGCCCAGAGGTGTGCAGGTTTTCTGCCTAGAACTTGGGGTGTGTCGGAAGGAGCTTCACAGATACAGCAGTGTTGAGTGGCGGGCGCAGGCCTGAAGCATTGTAGGCACCAAAAAAAAAAAAAAAAAGTGTTAATGAGACTGTCTTGTTTTCACTCAAGAGCCTTGAGCTTTGTGGTGGAGTGAGCCGAGTTTCGTGTTCCTGATCTGAACTTACCTCCCTGCCCCGGGATGGAGCAGGGTGGGGGTGGGGGCTTAAATTAGTCACATTCTTCTTCTTTCAAAACAAGTGCTTAAATTAAATAAACTACTAGTTGTTTTATTAAATTGAGTGCATCATAAGTAAATCAGGCAATCCCACCCTTGTTTCCAGATAAGGGTCATGACCCACCAGGAGAACGTCACTTAGCCTTGTCAGGTAGTGAGTCAGATGCAAAACCCAGGCTTCCTGTGCTGCTGTGGGTTGAATGAACGTCTGCTGGGGCAGATCAGAGCCAAGTTAGGTGTTGGATGTGGTTGGTTGACCATGGCCTGACTGGAAATCTTCTTGAGGAGTCGTGGTGTCCATTCTCTTTTGGCTGGCTGTGGCCTCCTTAGAACAGTTGGGATGCACACAGCTTGATGGGCTTTTACAAGTGTGTACCCCAGGACCCGCTGCCTGACCCGGTGGAAAGTGTCCTGAGCACCTTTGCCTGGCTGAGGCAATACAAAGTCCACCTCCGCTTGGCAGAGCTTTGTGGTGTTTGGGGCTTCATATGATTACAGTGTGCAGATGTGTGGGATCATACAGTTGTTTATAACATGGGGTCTTGAGTCCCACTTTCCAGAGTCGTGGAGAGGGTGCAGGGCCAGGTGGTGCCTGCCCGCCCCCACTCCATGCCTCTGCCTGTACCATGGAATCTCACTCAGGCACGCGCTGGCTCCCGGGCCTTCCAAGGCTACTCCTCAGATGCCTCTGGACCGAGGTCTTAAATTTGGTGCTCTCTGCCTGCGGCAGATGACACCCAGATAACACCCTGTTTTTCTCCAGACTAGGAAGCTGAAGTGCAGAGAGGGCAGGGACATCCTGTAGCCACAGCCACAGCATTAGCTGGAACTCCAACCCACAACTCTCTGGCCCATGTGGTTTACCACCTGTGTGCTGCCGGGGCCCTGGCCACACTTCCGTGGGCTCTCCTTTCTGCCTCTCCACAGTGAACCCACTGCTGGCCAGGAGGCCTAACATTATTCTGGAATAGGAATGGTACAAGAAGTAATTTTTCTGCTGCTTAACTTCTTACATGGAAGAGACACTCAGACATTTGACCCTGGAAAGATCTGGTTTTATGACATTTTTACTTGGTGACCACAAAATCTATCTTCCTATGGCAATGAGTTCTTCAACTTCAGGCCCAACCTGGGGAACCTAATTTATCCGGTAAAAATGAAACAGACCAGAGAGATGGCCGTCGAGGACCCTGGTGGTTCAGTTCCCTGTGGAAGGCAGCAGTATGGGAGCAGCCTCAGGGCTCCACGGGTCCCAGGCAGCTGTGCACTCAGGAACGTCTCAGTGGCTCAGTCTCTGGCTTCCTGGGCCTTTGCTACAAAGATGGGCATCGGAGATCGTCTGGGACAAGGGCGCTCTCTCCTGAGCTCCTCGTGGGCGTTGGCTCCGGGCCTGTAGCTATGGCCACCTGGGCCCCACAGCGGGTCCACTCTACAGAGCATGACAACAGACCACGCAACCCAGCTTTCCTGGGTGCTGGGTGACAAGGCAAGGTGTGACAGGCATGGTTGGGGCACAGGCTGGGGTGGAACTCGGGGCCTGTTGGCCTCGTGGAATGCGAGATGGTGACGATGGCAGTGGCAGCGAGGCCTTCGCTCCGCAGCCTGGATTTTGTTTCTGCCAGCACACTTCTCTACGTGCCCCTTCCCCACCCTTCTTGAGGACAGGCTCCCACCAACCAAGCGGCCTGGGGAGGCCAGCCCAGCAGCTGCAGGCCTTCTTGGGATAAGGACAAACTTCCTTAGACTCTGAAGCACTTACTGCTTGGCTTGCATTTCCCGTGGGTGGGCGGGCCAGCTGCTGTGACCACTCATTCAGGTGGGGTCCTAGGATCCAAAACGGCTGTGCCTGCCAGAATCTTCAGCGGGACAGAAGGTTAGGGCTTTGTTTGAAATCCCCTGCTTCCCTGTACCTGTGCGGCCCCGTGGTCAGGGGAAGGCCGCCCAGCTCCTCCTCCTGCTGCTGCTCCTGGGCCATGCCCACGGCCCCTGGCAGTCCTCACCTCGAGGACCAGGGTTCCTGTGGGACAGTGAGCCTGGCTTCTGGCAGCGTTCTACCCCTCACTGGCCTCAGGGCGAGTGGCCTGCCTAGTTGTCAGTTGCTGAAGTGCAGAATCCAGCTCCAGAAAGCTCCTCCTCTGCTGCTGGGAGCACACCTTCCAGGCCCAGCGCCCAGGTCAGGTCCCTCCCGCCTGCAGTCCCTTCTCTTCTCAGCGTCAGCTCATGGTCCGGAGTCTCGGGAGACTGCTCCTCTGCGTGCTGTTGAACGACGGCACCGACGGCACGGCTCCATCTGCGACACGTCACTTCTCTGTGGGCCTTAGACGGGCACATCTTTGAAAGGGAGATTTGGACTAGAGCTAGACCTCTTCAGGTCCTTCCTGCCTGATGGGTCGTGGGTTGGTGCACATGGTCTAGACTGGACAGAGGCTAGTTCCCCTGCAGGCGCTGCCAGGAGCCTGACGGGAGGCTCTTCCTCACTTCCTGAGGGACCAAGCACCTCCCAGGAGCAGGGTCTCTCTTCAGCCATAGGCCCTGAGGGAGCCGGTCTTTGTTCTGAGCACGCAGCCCACACGCTGTGTCGCCCAGGCCTTCTGTCCACGGGGATGTTTACTCATTGTATGATCCTCTTTGACTGTTACTTTGACAAATTATGGGTAAAATTTACGTGGATATTTGAAGATCCAGATCGCTAAGTAAAATATTCAGCTTAGTCCATGGGCTAATAATTCACAATCAAAAATGTTTAAATAAATATTATATGAATTTGGATCCAGGATTGAAATTGGAGAGGACAGTTTCCCCACGGTCTACCCACACTGTCCTGCAACCGGCTGAAACCTGGTGGGATGCAGGTCGGGCCCCTGCCCACCTCCTGGCACAGAAAGCCACCTAAGTTCCTGGGCGGCAGGAGTGACGGAAGCACCCTGTGTTACGATGTTTGGTCTTAGCCCCCTCTTCCTGACACAGGAGCTTCTAAGACCCTTGGAATTTCTGGAGCCAAAGGGTGTTGTCTTGTCAGTTAGTGAGGCACTGGTGGCTAGAAGCCTAGATTGCTTCAGGAAGCCAACCATGACAGTTAGAACGTCCCACCCTACCCCACGGCCTCAAGGAAGAAGAAGGGCTGGGGACTGAGCCAAACACCCAATGCCAGTGTGTCATCAGTCACACCTACCCGAGGGACCTCCTTAGAAACCCCAAGCAGAGGGGCCAGAAAGCTTCTGAGGTGATGAGCACCTCTGCAGGCTGGGAGGATGAGGCACCCACACTCTAGGGTCAGAAGCCCTGTTCTTGGGGTCTTCTGGACCTCACTCTCTGGACCTCCTCATCTGGCCATTCATCTGCACCCTTTTGGTAACTAGAGGTCTCCTTGAGTTATGTGAGTTGTTATAGCAAACTCAGACCTGAGGAGGTGTCAGAGCCCATCTGCCAGAGCAGCCTGGGGACCTACTACTTGGAATCAGTGTCTCCTGGGGGCCAGTCCTATGGGACCAAGCTCGTGACCCTGGGGTCTGCACAGACCCTGGTAGTTGGTGTCATAAATGACTTAAATGGAGGACACACTCTCAGTGTCCACAGAAGCCCGTGTGTAGGGTGGCAGAGTGCTGTGCTGTAGAGGAACAGGGCCTATCTTTCTGTGCCCAGGAATGGGGACCCCACCCTCCGTGCAGCCAGGGGCTTCATGGAATGCCACGCAGAGATGCGCCTGACATTAGCAGCCTTGGCTTTCTTCTTGTTTTTTTTTTTCCTTCTTGAGAGTACCTTGCCCGGGCTGGCATCAAGCTCTGCCCTCAAACCCAAGCCCAAGCAATCCTCCTGCCTTAGCCTCCCAAGGAGCAGGAACTACACCTGTGCACCGCAGCCCCTGACTGGACTTTCTGCTTTCAAACACATTGGCTGTCCCTGTGTATCACGATGGCGTCCCTATGCAGAGGGCATTCCTGTAGTTGTTTGTCTCTGCACACTTGTCCTCTTCAGGTCCACTATGTCCTAGGGCATGTTTCCGAGTCAGACAACATATACACTTTCAATGTTCTACCAAGTGCCTTCTAGAATGAATGACATAGTTTACGTTCTGTGCAGCACGGGGGACGCTTGCCTGCAGCCTTTGCATGAGGCATCCTACTCCCATCAATCTTGGCACACATGAGACAACGGAAAGCTTTGGTTTGCTTTCTTCTTCTTCTTTTTAAGTTGTAGATGGACACATATCTTTATTTTTTTTTAATGAGGAGCTGAGGAGTGGACCCAGTGCCTCACATGTGCTAGGCAAGCGCTCTGCCACTGAGCCCCAGCCCCAGCTCTTCAGTTGGCTCTTGTGTTTACTGGTGAGGTGGGCGCTTCCCTAGATCTCAGTGGCAGCCTTGACGGGGTACTGTGAGGAGAGCCACCTCCTGCACCTGCGCTCTCCTCAGCACCGTGGCCCACTCCCGAGCCTGCACGGCCTCCAGTGAGTAACAGATCTTGTATTTCCTTTGACAATGAATGGAGCAGAGCAGAATCCTGTGGCATGTCCCAGCTCAGGGCAGAGGATGAATGTGCCTCTGTCACCACGCTGCGGCAAAGTCCTCTGTCTGATGTACTTGGAGCGGCTTTATTGCTACCTGTGCTTGTCCACGTGGCCACAGAGGAAAGACACTAGTGTCACGCCCTACTCTCCTTCCACTAGAGGAGCTTCTTGCTCCTTCAGTGTCCAGCATCTGGACGCATATTGGCAGGCCACAAAGGGGTGTCTTGCTGCCCCGGCTCTGGCTTCTGAGAGCGACAGCCTGCAGCACAGCGCGGAGGCTGATGCCCAGGAGCTGAAAGATCTGGAACCACCTGAAGCTCAGAGGGGTCTGGGAGTCCCGCCTCTCCTCTCCTCTCCTCTCCTCAGAGGGCAGTGCAAGCCAGAATCTCTGCGCCCACCAATCCCGGCACCATGGCCCTCCTGTGAAAAATGACAGGGGCCAAAGAGGCAGGATTCTAAGGAGCTTGAGATTCCCAGAGTGTTTTTTTTTTTTTTTTTTTTTAGAGAGGAAGCTTGCCAAAAGTGCCTAGAAGGTGCACAGGAGCCTTCAGATGACACGCGCTTGTGTGTGCGCATGTGCGTGCCTACTTACGTGTTCCCAGTGAGCACCACGCAGGCGGTGAGGTGAGGCCACACAGCCAGCTGAGTCTAGGGAGGGCTGGGGCCAGGCTTCCTGAGGTCCCTCCTGGCATGCTTTCTTACCTCCTCTGCTCCTCAGCATCCCCAGCCCTGGGCCCCAGCGTGGCACCCCTTGCCCTGACACGTCCCTGGCTCCTGCACTTCCCTTGACTGGCTGTCCACTTCTTTGTCCTTCTTGCTTGGGCGCTTGCTTTTCTCTCAGTGGGTATCTGGCCCAGAAGACTTCTGTAGCCTTGGCCTCGGCCCAGGGCAGGATGAAGCGCCTTCCCCCTGCTCCTGGGCCTCCCTGCCTCTCCTGCCACCTGGTAACGTCAGGGCCTGGCTGACCTGTGCAGTGTCAGACCCCAGCACCCATCACAGCGCTGCACACCCACAGCACCAGCCTGAGCTGCGGGGTGTCGAGGGCATGAGTATATGCTCATGAGGACACGAGTCACGTGCACGCCATCCCCGTGTTCCTCCAAGCCTGGAGCTGGGTGCCCTGCGTACAGCCGCTGCATGTGCATGTGTGTGCATGCACGTACTCCTGAACGTGAGTGTGTGTGTGTGTGTGTGTGTGTGCGCGCTTGTGCTGAGGAAGTTCCTCGACGTCTGTGTGCCCGTCCCCAGCCCTGTAGCAACAGCACCGCGTCTCTAGGGTGAACACTCAGGCAGTGCTCAGCCCCTTCCTGACATGATGGCTACTCAATAAGCATAGCTTCCAAGACCCGCCATGACCATTCCAGGAGGCGCTGGGCTGGGAGACGGGCCTGGCTGCCTGAGCGTCCGGCAGCCCAGAGGACGTTGCTATGCGTGATGGCTGCCGTTCAGGTCTCCCTCTCCCTGCCACACCCTCAACCATCCCTTTGCTTTGCCACTCAGATGCCTACCTCTGGCTGCTCCTTTCCCCATGTTTGACAGATTGGTTTATTGATGTGGAAAACACGGTCCTGAAGCTTGAGTTAGCTCAGGGGCCCTGCTTCCTGATTGGTGAGCTGGCCTCGGGTTCATTAGTGGACATCCTGGAGAATCTGCTGCTCTCCACACTCTCCCCAGGAAGACGTCCCCTGCTCCCAGCAAGCCCTCGAAGCCTGCCTCTTCCATCCTCACCCACATGTTTTCCTGGGCGTCTGTAACCCTTGCAAAGCCCCCATCATGATGGGGATTAGCTGCTTATGACTTGAAAAACACTAATAATAACAGCAACACCGCCGGTCTTCGTTCAGCAGGAGTCTGGTCACCTGCTAGAGAAAGGGTTCCTGGACTGAGTCGCTACAGTGACGTGAAAAAGGAACATGGTCCTTCCGCACGTAGTCCAGCCCCTGCTGAGCTATGCTGACAGGCAGATGTGAGGGTGGGGAGGATCTCGGGGTGTTGACTCTGGAGCCGCCTCCCTGGTGGCAGGAGGGGAAGCGAGGGCTGCTGGCCTCACCGAGGGCTTTGGAGGGCCATGTGCTGCAGAGAGCCCAGCTACACCCAGTCCACGTTGCTGCCCTCTGTGGGGCAGCATGGCCAGCACCCGCAGCCTCTGCACATTCATTGCTCCACGTTTAGTATCCTTCCTGCGGGCACCTCTTTGGTGTCAGTGTCCCCCGCCTGCTGGTCCTGTAGGTGGCAGGTTTGTGCAGTCTCATCCCCTCTGCCTCTCAGCACAGAGGGACAGCTGACCAGGAGGTCTGCCCTGAGCTGCCCTGGCTTTCCCACCTTCTGGAACTCAGCAGCCCCTGGCAGAGACTCCAGGTTCTATTCTCCTGGACTGGGCCCTTGTCCTGGCCCCTCCATTCCTTGGCTGTGTGACCTCCCTCAGCCACCTCAGTGTCCTTACTGGGACATGGAATGCTGATTGTCCTCCAGTCTTGACCAAGCTAGCGGCCCTTCTCTGTGGTGCCCACTGAGGACACCTGGGGCTAGGCCTGGTTGTGCTGCTTAGGTACGTGGTAGGGACTCTGGACCCTTTCCTGGGCCTCGGTTTCCTCATCTGTGAAGTGGGAGAGGCAGGGAGATGATGTGTACAGAAGGTTCTGGGGCACACAGCACAGCACAGATGTGAAGGGCTGTGGTGTGGCCAGTGGTACAACTAGCAGTAGCAGCAGCTTGGCCAAGACCTCTGGGTAAGGAAGACACCTGCCCTGGGAAAGTCCAGCCCTCCACGAGCTCACCGAGTCAGTGGGAAGAAGCTGGCCTGTGAGTCGGAGTCTGGTCTTAGTCTTCTGCTTGCCTTGGAGCAGCAGTGCTCCACCTGCCCTGGCAGGTCCCTGGCCTGTGTCCTGGTGGCCTCTGCTCATCCTTAGCATTGCTATGTGGACCCTTCTCAGCTGTGAGCACACCGCTGACTTCCCACGTCAGTGTCCCGCATCCTAGGGAGAGAACCATGTCCAGCAGGGATGGAGTGTGAGGGAGTGGACTCGCCTGTCCCTCCCATATCCTGTGCACCTTGCAGACCCAAGGCCACCTGCCCCACACCCTGCTCTGCAGACCAAGAGGAAGTTCCTGACCGGCAGCAGCACCGCCTGTGAAACTGGGCTCAAGGTGAGGGGTGCTATCTGTGATTGAGGGACATGGCCAATGGAATTGTCTCACACAGACATCGCACCCGTCACCTTGGCCTGCTAAGCAACGCCCCAGACGGAGGGCCACCTTCCCGCCAGCTGCCTGGAGGAACGCGCGTCCTGAGGTGCGTGCTGCAGGAGCATCCCGCGCGGCCTTGGACTGTCTGGGTTCCGGCACCAGCATGCTGAGGATGTGCCCTGGGACAGGCGTTTCTCCATCTTAGAATGGGTCACAGGGGTGTCCTGAGGACAGTATGAGACCGTGTGTAAAAGTTATTTGTCACTGAAAGTTACTTTAACAATCTGAAGTCCCTCTTTAAAACTCCTGCATAGGTTACCTCAGCCCCTGCAAAGAGCAGCTGGGAGAGCTCTGAGGGCAGCGGCCTGGCCTGGGGGGCTGGGGCCCTCAGTGAGGTCTGACCAGCAGCGTGGCCGAAGGCGCAGATATGGGCAGTCTGTGCTCCAATCAAGGTCTGCGGAGCATCTACGCCTTGGGACAGCAGTGCTCCCACCTGCCCTGGTTGTGCCACTTGTGTAAGGTTCCCTCTGCACTTGACAGTGTGACATGTCCCTTGTGGGGCCTGAATTCTGAGCATTCCACCACAGCCACTGTCACCCTTTAGGAGGCTGTCCACTCGACTGCAGTTGACGTCCTTCTCCTTCTGCCAGCCCCAGGGTTATCTCCCTGACCCCAATGGCAAGATTGCCTCCAGGCTTCGCAAAACGACTTCCATCGGTACAGCCTGGACTCCCACGCCCAGTCGGGGCCACACCAGCGGGAGGGTCGGTGAGAGCCAGCTAGGGCCCACCACCTGTGGCCAGCACAAGTGATTGACAGACAGAGCACAGACTGTAGGCAGGTGACCATGCCATTCCTGGCTGTCACGTGGAGCGGCTGTAAAGGCTGGAAAAGCCTTGGTTTCTTCATCTTTCATGTGGTCATCTCAACCTCCTCAAAGCTGCCATGATAAGATGGCTGGGGTGTGGCCTGTACTCTGGGAAGCACATGAGAAGGCAGGCCGTGTTGTTCCTGGAGACCCTGGTCCCAAGACATCGTCCTGCGCTCCCACCCCCAGCGCATCTCTGGAGTGACACCTCGGGGCTGAGTCGCGACTCTCCGTGCCCTTTGTGAGGCCCAGGCTCCCTGGGTTTTCACAGCATCCCCGAGATTGTCAGGGGACTTTAGGAGGCTCACAGCAGCTAAGCCACTTACCGGAGGTCACTCTAATAAGAGCCCCCAGGTGGCCTACAGCCCAGGTCTCCTGGTTCCCATTCCAGGACCAGGCTGCCAGCCTGCACATCCAAGCCATAGCCCTCCTTGACTGTTGCCCATATTTAGAAGCAAATGCCCATGTCTTCTAAAGTCAGTGAAGAATCTGCTAATGGTCATTTTCTATTTTCTCACGTAGTGTGTAGTCTCTTTCGTAAGAATGATAATTTCCTGAGTGGTGCTTACCTGTAATCCCAGCTACTCAGGAAACTGAGGCAGGAGGATTGCAAGTTCAAAGCCAGCCTGGATAATTTTTGGTGCCCTGAATTGAAAGAAAGAAAGAAGAGAAGGAAGGAGGGAGGGAGGAAGGGTAAAAGAAAAAAGAAAAAATTTCACGGGTAGCCTTCTGTCAACGTTAGCTCATGTAGCATGAGAGCAGCTCAAATACATCAGTAAGTAACTGACCCAGGCCCAGAAACCAAGTGCTGCCGGTGGGATGCAGCTTTCAGTTTCTAAAGTGGACAGGTGTGGGCAGGAGGCCTGCCTGCCTCCACAGACCAGTGGGTGCTTACAGCCGCCACGCGCTCCACCTGCTGCCCAGAGCCTGCCCCTGCCGCCTCTCCTACACACAGCCGCGGCTCCGACCAATTCAGTCCTTGCTCGGAGCTCCCACAGCTCCAGTCTCACTCGGAATGAATCCACATCCATAAGCCCGCGGGGCCCCACCTGTGCTGGCCAGCTTGCTTCCATTTTGTATGTATGTGTGGTCTTGGGATTGAAGGCAGGACCCCGCACATGCTAGGCGAGTGCTCCGTCACCGAGCTACATCCCAGCCAGGTATTTATTTACTTACTTGTTTAACTTACTTCATTTTTTGAGCCAGGGTCTCCCTAAGTTGCCCAGGCTTGTCCCAAACTTGCAATCCTCCTTGAGTTCAAAGCCAGCTTCAGCTACTCAGCAAGGCACTGAGCAACTCAGTGAGACCCTGTCTCTAAATAAAATACAAAATAGGCTGGGGATATGGCTCAGTGGTTCAGCGCCCCTGGAGTTCAATTCCTGGTACAAAAAAAATTAAAAACGGGAATCCTTTCAAAACCAAAAAAACAACTTGCGATCCCTCTGCCTCAGCCTCCAAGTAGCTGGGATGACAGGCGTAGCACCCTGTCTGGCCCCTGGCTGTCCTTCTATGCTGGCTTCCTCCCCACTCTACCTCACCCACCCACTGCAGTCCCCCGGCCTCCTCACCTTCCCCAAACGTGCCAAGCAAGCTCCTGACTCAGGGACCATACACTTAGTGTCCCTTCTGCCTAGCAGGGCCTTTCCTCCAAATACCTCATATGCCCTCCCTCCCCCACTGGGTCTCTGCTTAAATACAACCTCCCCGAGAGCCTGCCCCTGAGGCCTCACATGCCTCTCCAGTCCTTTCCCTCAGTGGCGTTTTCTTCTTGTGTGTAATGTCTTCTCCTGTTGCCGTCTCTCCTCTCTTAGGAGAGCAGCTCACACCCACCGTGGTCCCCGGGGCCTAGCATGGTGGCAGTGGATGATTACTGAGCAGCTCTTCTGGGCTTTACACCAGCTCACGAGGGTGAATAGGATATGGGCCCTGTGTTCATGGAGCGCACAGCCAGGTGGAGAAGAAGGACTTGTCCATCGAGGGTGTCATATGCCAGACAAGGAAAGAACAAGGCCTGGGGGAGCCTAGAGCAGAGACACAGAGACAGGCCGAGGTGAGGACCCCTGGAGAGCCCCGCGCCGGGCACACCTGATCCGGGTCCTAAAGGGTAGATCCAGGTGTGCCAGTTGGAGAGGAGAAAGAGTGGTACAAAGAGAGGAAGCAAACCACACAATGGCACAGGGACCTGGTGCCACTCGCAGGGGCGCGTGTGGGAGGAGGGTAGGTGAGGTTTGAGGCGTGGGCTCAGGCCTGGGCGTGGGCTTTCACCTGGCGCTGCCAGGAAGGGCGAAGAGTGCCTGAAAGACCAGCACTCCGCTCAGTCCTCTAGTCCCCGTGCTCAGAGCAGAGGAGGCCAGCAGGGCTTTTAGGAGACTAGGCCAGGCGGTAGGCATTTAGGAGGCCTCAGTCCCAAAGTATGAATTTCCCAGGCAACCAGGGGGCACCACACACTCCTGGCCCAGGAGGAGCGGGGAGAGCCGCGCTTCTTCCTCTCTAACCCGTGAGCACAGGCTCTGGGGACCAGCCGCAGCAGAGACCAGCTCTGCCAGTACCAGGACTTGGCCAGTCAGGGGCATGCGGACCAGCCTGCCATGCAGAAGATACAGGCATGACGTCACTGAGCCTGTGGCATGGCTGGGCATAGGGTTGTGCTGCCCAGTGGTGGGCCCAGGGAAGTAGGGCAGGATGGCCCCCAGGTATGCTGGAGGGGTGATGTTGTGCAGGCAGCTGGTTGGGCTGAAAAGGAAAGTGGGAGATGGGTTAGGAAAGAGCAGATGTGACGGTGAGCAAAGGAAGCCCAGAGCCAGGAGGCCTGCAGAGGGCAGGAGAGCAGGCTCGAAGCCACCTGGTGCCTAGCAGCTCACTTCCTGGTCACTTGTCCCATCCCATCAGCCACAGGTATGAGGAGAGCCACGGTGGGAGGACTGTGGTGAGCCTACAGGCCCAGAAAGCCCTCGGGGCCTTGGAGCTTGCTGGAGTCAGGTGGACAGGAGGGTGCTGATAGGTTAGCTGGGAGCTTCATTAAAGATTGACATGGTGAAGCCCGTGGGCGGCTGGACAACATATCAGTTACCACTGCACCAGCCAGGCGCTGAGGAAGGACAGGTAAGTGGCCAGGATGCGAGAGGCGCCTCGCGGATTGTGCCGCAGAGCCCTGCTCGTAATGGTCAGCAGGGAGTGGACCCTCCACTGTTTCTGCTTCTGCCACTGTGACTGCACCGTGCTTTGCAGAGTGACCTGTAGGTGACGAGAGCTCCTCCCTCTCCTCCCTGCTGCCCGGGGCCTCTCCTTTTACTTCCACCTGCTCCTGGGGTGGGGGACAGGGGCAGGAGCGCTGGGCATTGGCATGAGTATCTGTCACTGCCAGCTGGAGGGCTTACAGTGACGTCCTTGCAGGAGTGGCGGGGTAGAAGCAGCGCCGTGGCTGGGCATCTGGAGGCCGGGGTCTAGCTGGCTGCTCTGCTGGCTGAAGACATGAGCCACTTTGGGGGAGCTGCTCACCTGTTCCAAGCTCTGTTTCCCTACCTAGAAAGAAGGGCTAGTAAGCCCCACACTGGACGACTGGGGCAGGTTCCTGGCCAGAAGTGCTAAAGATGCTGTATAGACCATAAGGGGTGAAAGATTGTTAATGTGGTTGATTCTGTTTCAGGTTCATTTCCAGACTTGTTCCAGGTTCTGAAACATGCTTATTAGGAAAGGAAGGCACCCCCCCTGAGTGGGACTATGCCTGAGTGGTCCCCTGAGGGGCAGCCCAAGTGGGACTCTGCCTGTGGGCTGCTCCAGCCCGGCTGCCAGAGGCTGGGTCCCAGCCCTGTGTTGCCCTGGTGTGGGCGTGACCTTGGCAAGCCCCTGCCCTGTCCTGGGCATCAGGATCCCTCCTTGCAAGGAGTCGGGGGCAGGGGCCAGGGAAGGGGTGCTTCCAACTGGTACCCAAGGGGCACCAGGCTTCACGCCATCACTTGTTAGAGTTAGAAGAAGGCCTTTCCTCTGTCCCATGCCACTTTGGAGCACAATTGCAAGGACAGATGGGTATTGCTCCTAGGGATGCCTTCTGCCCCGCAGGTGTTCTACAGCCTGAGCCCTGGGGCCTAGTGTCACCCCTCAGGTGCCAAGGAGCTGGGCTGTCACTGCCTAGCCCAGGGCTGGGGCTCAGGTATGAGGATCTGTGGCTGGAGTTCCAGGGATGGCATGTCAGCTGGCACTGGTGACCTGTGTGGGGCTTATCGGCCACTGTGAGCCTGGGCTCATGTGGGAGGACGAGGCGAGAGAGACTGGAACGCTCAGTTCCTTAAGCAAGCTGGGGAAGGGTCCGTCAGGGACCCCATGTGGGGACAGTAGCCATCTCGGTTTCCTAGACAGGCGGGCTGCGTGTTTAGCAGGTGGAGCATAGTGTGCTCAGTGTGGGGGGCAGAGCCCTGCTGGGTTCGATCCTCCTGGGCACCCGTCCCAGCTCTGCTGCCATTTCCTGTGTGGCCTTGGCCAGGCAACTCTAAGGGTAGTGGCCATGCCGGGGCTCAGACCTGGGTCACGACTCCATCCCTCGTGGACACCAGCCTTCTTGCTCGAGGAATGGCACCCATGAGGCGGGACGGAGAGAGCCCAGAGGAGGGCACTACCAGGGAGAGCCTGGGCCTCGGCCAGCTCAGACCAGGTGGCTGCCGTTCCCCAGCCAGAAATTCCATCAAGCGCCAGGAGCAGGTGCTGGATCCTTTGTCTCTGACACTCCTGGGATCTCAGGTTCCCTCTTCTCGGGAGGCCAAGGGATGCCTTTCCTGCAGAGATGAACTGGAAACTAAACCTGTCCCTCTGTCCCAGAGGAGCTGGGGGCTGGCGTCCAGAGCTGGATGTGTGTGGGGGCGGCAGGAGGGCTTCCCAGGAGGTGTCAGCAGCACCTCCCCTAATCTGCCCGCCCAGGCTGCGCAAACCAAACGCAGGGCCCCCAAGGAGCCTGTGGTTCCTGCCTCCTGCATGCACACCCCTCAGGGGGTGGGTCCCAGAGGAGTGTCTCCACAGGGACTCTGGCCACCTGTTCATCCAAAGGCAGTGGGTGCTGCTCACACACAAGTCCAAACAAGGGAGAATCCCGCGATTCCACGGAGCCACTGCAACCAATTTGGCAAATTTCCTCTCTGTCCTTCTTTATTGTAGAGACAGGAGCTTCTTGGTCCTTGGTTCCCTCCTTCTCCTTTATGAGAAAGGGGTCTAGAGGGGCAGCACCTGCCTACTGAGTGGTAGAGCTCCACAGAGATCACCCTGAGGCTGTCCAGGGCTGAGCAGGGGCTGGAAGGCAAGAAGGAGGAACAGGGGGACAGAGCACAGGTCCCACCAGGCCAGCCTGCGCAGCCACCCCTGTGGTCCTGATAGGCCTCTGCGCGCAGCCCTGGCCAGATAGGTGTCAGCAGAGCTGTCCATGAGAACAGCTGGGCCCAGCAACACCTTCTCCTGGCCCATCTCTCCCAGGCACCACGAGGCCGGAGCACAGAGGCAGGGAGGCCACGGTAGGCCTCATGCATGTCCAGGAAAGGACTTGGCCGGGATGCTCCAGGCGGAGCCCTCCTGCGCCTTCCACGGCTGCAGCTCCCTCCTCTCCTGTGCCTTCTCCCCGTCTTCTTGCCCTTTCCATCTCCTCCTCCTATTTGCTCTGTCCCTGCAGTCAGGTGGCTCAGCGGGCATGAGCTTCACAGTCCTCTGTTCCTGGGGTTAAACCCAGCTCTACTCTTGACCCACCAGGGGCCTCGCTTCAGCCCCCAGGTCTCCAGGGAGACCCTGGAGTTCACAGCACAGCTCAGGGAGGGGTGTCAGGGTGCCCAGGTGTCCTGCGAGGGGCGTAAGGGTGTGCAGGTGTCCTGGGAGGGGCGTGAGGGTGCCCAGGTGTCCTGGGAGGGGCATGAGGGTGCCCAGGTGTCCTGGGAGGGGCGTGAGGGTGACCAGGTGTCCTGGGAGGGGGTGAGGGTGACCAGGTGTCCTGGGAAGGGCATAAGGGTGCGCAGGTGTCCTGGGAGGGGCATGAGGGTGCCCAGGTGTCCTGGGAGGGGCATGAGGGTGCCCAGGTGTCCTGGGAGGGGGTGAGGGTGCCCAGGTGTCCTGGGAGGGGCGTGAGGGTGCCCAGGTGACCTGGGAAGGGCATAAGGGTGCGCAGGTGTCCTGGGAGGGGGTGAGGGTGACCAGGTGTCCTGGGAGGGGCGTGAGGGTGCCCAGGTGACCTGGGAAGGGCATAAGGGTGCGCAGGTGTCCTGGGAGGGGGTGAGGGTGACCAGGTGTCCTGGGAGGGGCGTGAGGGTGCCCAGGTGTCCTGGGAGGAGTGTCAGGGTACACAGGTGTCCTAGGAGGAGTGTCAGGGTGCACAGGTGTCCTGGGAGGGGTGTCAGGGTACACAGGTGTCCTGGGAGGAGTGTCAGGGTGCCCAGGTGTCCTGGGAGGGGCGTGAGGGTGCGCAGGTGTCCTGGGAGGGGTGGCAGGGTGCCCAGGTGTCCTGGGAGGGGCGTGAGGGTGCACAGGTGTCCTGAGAGGGGCGTGAGGGTACACAGGTGTCCTGGGAGGGGCGTGAGATTGTACAGGTATCCTGGGAGGGGCGTGAGGGTGCGCAGGTGTCCTGGGAGGGGCGTGAGGGTGCACAGGTGTCCTGGGAGGAGTGTCAGGGTTACAGGTGTCCTGGGAGGGGCGTGAGGGTGCACAGGTGTCCTGGGAGGGGCGTGAGGGTGCACAGGTGTCCTGAGAGGGGCGTGAGGGTACACAGGTGTCCTGGGAGGGGCGTGAGATTGTACAGGTATCCTGGGAGGGGCGTGAGGGTGCGCAGGTGTCCTGGGAGGAGTGTCAGGGTTACAGGTGTCCTGGGAGGGGCGTGAGGGTGCACAGGTGTCCTGGGAGGAATGTCAGGGTTACAGGTGTCCTGGGAGGGGCGTGAGGGTGCACAGGTGTCCTGAGAGGGGCGTGAGGGTGCACAGGTGTCCTGGGAGGACTGTCAGAGTGTGCAGGTGTCCTGGGAGGGGCGTGAGATTGTACAGGTATCCTGGGAGGGGCGTGAGGGTGCGCAGGTGTCCTGGGAGGAGTGTCAGGGTGCACATGTGTCCTGGGAGGGACGTGAGGGTGTGTAGGTGTCCTAGGAGGACTGTCAGAGTGTGCAGGTGTCCTGGGAGGGGTGTCAGGGTGCACAGATGTCCTGGGAGGGGTGTGAGGGTGCACAGATGTCCTGGGAGGGGAGTGTCACAGGTGTCCTGAGAGGGACATCAGGGTGCCTAGGAGTCCTGGGAGGGGGTGAGGGTGCCCAGGTGTCCTTTGGAAGCCTCTGCACAGGGCCTGGTACTTCGTCTGGCCAAAACCTGAGGAACGTGAGTCCCCTTGCCCTCCATCCCACTGCTTCCTCCTGCCACCCCTGCTGGCTACCTGCAGCCCCTCACCCTCTGTGTACTCCAGGGCTGCAAGGCTCAGTCCCCTGCTCAGCTGCTACTGCTCTGGCTCTGAGAGCCCTCTAGGGTCACGGGACTCCTGTTATTGTCTCTCAGAACTTGTCGCCTGCTCTATTGTCAGCCATTGGTCGGAGACCCTGAGACGGTTTCCCTGAGGCCCATCTTTCCTTCCATCAGTGACTGTGCCCCAAGAGCTGGTGAGCGCAGGGAGTGTGGAGGTGTCCTGGAGAGTTGGCCAGACTGGGGGTGGCCCGAGCCCCTTCCTGTCTGCAGGGTTACAGGCCTCTGCACCTGATGACCCGCGTCCGGCCTGGGTGCCTCTGCCTGGCTGTGAGGGCGAGGGGTGGGCAGGAGTGTCGCCTGCATCCGCTCACTCTCCCTGAGCAGTGGCTGACAGTGGGCCCAGCCTCCTGCCCCCCTGTCTCCCCACCCCTCCCGGGACACGGGCAGGTGATGACCTCTCGTTGGAATCCGTGATCAGATCTTCCTGTCAGAGGCTGGTGCTGTGACAGCCTCTGAGAAGGTGCCGTGTGAGCACCAAGTGTGTCGCAGACCAGGCCCACATGGTTCTGGGCAGCAGGCCAGTCACAGAAACTGAACTCTGCCAAAGAGAAAGCGTTCTCTTCACAAGGTGGAGAGATGGAGAGAAGTCTCGAATCCGTCTCCCGAGGGTAGGAATCGGGTGTTTATGGGAAAAGAAGCAGGGGGCTTACAGCGTGGGGAGAGGAGGACTGAGGTGGAGTGACCGTTGGCCTGCACATGTGCGTCCCGCCTGCCCTTCCTGGGACACGTGGTGTTGTCGGACGTGGTGGTGCACGCCTGTGACCCCTGAGACTCAGGAGGCTGAGGCAGGATGGCAAGGTCGAGGCCGGCCTCAGCAACTGAGACCTGTCTCAAGATAAAAATGGAAAGGGCTGGGTGTCGCTCAGAGGAGAGCCCCTGGATCCAATCCAGGGCCAAAGGCAAAGCAGGGGGAAAATGAGATGAGGTGTTGGCGTGATCTGGGGAGAAGCTTCTGTCCTCCAACTTCAAAAGTCACCGTAGGGCTCTGCGCAGCCCCACTGAAAGGTCAGCGGTTACAACCCAGTGGCAACCCCTGGTCCCTGGAGAGGGCCCAGGCACCTGTTAGCATGACCCACTTTCGGCAAAGCTAGCAGGAGCAGAGTCGTTGGTCGCTCTGGGTGACCCTGAATGAGCAGGCAAGGCGGGAGAGCCTGTCCAGCCTGTCTGGCCTTCAGGCTGGAGCTGCTGCTGCCCAGAGCGGCCTGAGGAGGTGACGAGGACGCCATTGCTGACGTCCCTCTTGTGGAGCTGCCTAGTGCCTCTCCCTGCCTCGCTCTCCCCTCTTGGTTATGTTCCCCGCGTGCCCCACCTCGTGGCCTCCAGGATGAAAGGCGCCCCTCAGTCCCACTGTTTAGGAGGTGTGGGTGTCTGAGGGAAGTCCCCCTGAAGCTGGGCAGTGGGCCTCCAGGACAGCAGCGGCTCCCCAGGAAGGCTGGTGGTCCACGAGGGCGTGGGGCAGCAGAGCCTGGGCGCGTCACCGTGGCTCGGCCTCTGTCCCCACACAGCTCTTTGTGTGCAGCTCTGCCTGCTGCAGGCTGGAGCTGGGTGACACCAGGGAGGCACAGCCACCTGCTCTGGCCAGTGCTTGTTGCTCCACCTGAAATCCCCCTCTCCCTTCATTTGTCAGTGGTGCAAACAAGCTCTTTGTTTTGACTTTGGCGAAACTTGCCGGAGGGAGAGGAGGGTAAGCGTTGTCTTGTCACCAGGGGCTGGCCAGGCCCCTGCCGCGTGGCAAGTTCAGCTTCCACATTTGACAAGCTTGGGACACTGAGGCCAGTATCTCGAGTCCCAGGCTTTGGGCAAGTCCCAGGAGCTTTTGGGGGACATTTCATATCCAAATCACAACAGTGTGTACCCCACCTTGTAGGTGAGGATGCAGGAGATCGTGTAGGGCACGTAGTGCATGGTGGGGGCAGAGCTCAGGCCAGGTGCCCTCCCTCCCACCACCAGCCCCGCCTGGTGCCTTCTGGGAACAAGGCCATTAGGAGGTGGCCCTCAGATGAGTGTCCACCACGTGCCTGCTGTACAGAGGAGAAGCACCACAAGTGCTGAGCACAGGGGTGACCCCAGGCCCACACGGCTGTGTGCAAGGCCAGAGATGCGTCTGGCAGACACTGGAGCACAGCACGTGACGGAGCTGGTCGGCAGCCCCGCAGCCTGGCCCAGCGCTGGGCCCCTTTTGGTAGGGAACGGTTAGACCCACAGCTGCCCCGGGTCAGCCTCCTCTGAACAAGCATGAACGTGGGGCCCTGTGTCTTCGTCCATTTGTGTCTCTGTACCAGAACACCCGAGGCTGGGCAACCCATAATGAGTAGGGATTCACTGGCCCACTGTCTGGAGGCCAGGACGTCCAGAACCAGGGGCCTGGCACTTGGCAGGGGCCTTCTTGCTGCACCGTCCGTGATGGAAGCAGAAGGGCATGAGTGTGAGCCCCCCAGGCTGGACTCACCCGGATGACGCTCGGGTTCCACGAGAGGGAGCCAGAGGCCACCCGCCTCTTGAAGGTCCCACCCCTCCTCCCCCCTTGGCCTGTAGTTCTGAGGAGCCTCTTAGGCTGTTTTCACTCAGGCCACTCCTGCCCAGCCCCCACCTGCTTTGTCCCCCAGAGTTGGTGGCCGTGCCTTCCCACTCACCTTCACAGCTCAGCACAGTAGAACACACAGCGTGGGAGGCCCGCCAGGCCTGAGCTGAGTGCCCTGTGTCCTTGAGGAGCCCGAGGTCTGGGGCTGGAAAGAGGACAACCCCTGTCACTGAGATATGACCAGAAAGTTGTGAGCTCTGTGGGAGAAGCACACGGGTGAGGTGAAGCAAGGAGACTGGGACTGGGGTCCTCGGGCAGAGGTGACTGTCGGGCTGGGCCTGGGAGCCTCGGCAGAGGGATCGAGTAGTCCACAGAACACTCAGGTGGGGAGCACTGCGGGGTCGGCTAGTGGAAGGACGCAGGTTCGCCTTGTCCAGAAGCAGTCACGGGTGAGGCCAAGCCTGAGGAGCCCTGACTCATTCAGAGACCTAGCAAGGGTTGGGTCTGTGTGCTCCAGAGGTGGCTTAGGCTGCAGCGCCACTGTAGAAAGCAAGTAGAGAGAGGGTGGGGAGTAGAGGCAGAGCCCAGTAAATCCATTGGGCGCACGTCCAGGAGGGAGAGGCTGAGACAGCTGGGGTGGACGGAGAGGCCGTGACTCAGGCGGCACCAATGAGACGCTGACTTCTGAGCTGTGGGAGGCCAGGAAGGAGCATCAGGGCACCTTCTCCCCCTGGATTCTGCAGGATCCCAGCTCAGCTCAGGAGACAAGAGGTGACTCCATGTGTCCTCCACCCTGGCCTCTGGCCACATCCTGCAGGGAGGTTAGCTTAGCACCAGGACATCTGGGCATCTAATACCTGGCACTGTCCCACGGGCACCTGCTCCTGCCCAGGACGCAGCTCTTTCTCTGCAGTGGGCTGTTGCCTGAAGCTTCCCAAGTGCCAGCAGCTGCCCTGAAGGAGTCACTCTTCTCCCTGTCCCTCTGCCCTGACCTACCATGGGACCACTGGGCCAGTGGGAGGGACCAGGAGACAGAGGGGACCGGAGATCTCACGTTTGAAGTGTGTCTTAAGCACAGGGTCATGGTGCCCTGGGGGACGGGCTCCTGTCTGCCTTCCCCTGCCCTCCAGAGAGGCATTTGCTGAAGCAATGCGGGGCAGCTCAGGCCAGCAGGCCTCATGAGGAATCCAAAGTGCATGACCACAACAGACCACTGTGCACACTGTCTGCCATCCAGGGTCCTGACAGGAGGGGAACCGGTCATAGTGACCCGGTCAACAGACACAGAGGAACTTGCAGCAGTGAGGGGAGCCCAGGCATCCAGGCCTGGGTCCAAGGAGGGAACCAGGCCTGACTAAGGCTGCACAGGTTGCCAGGACAGGAGCTCAGCCCCAGGAGAAGGACAGAGTCCGACTCAGGGGCGGGCCCAGCTGCCGAGACCAGGTCCCAGAACAAGACAGAGATCCACTGTCCCAGCAGAGCCCTGGGCCTGGGCTAGGCTAACAGCAGAGTCCCAGCATGTGAGGCTGGGGCATCTCAAAACCTTCTGCCTCGGCCAGGATGAGGGAAGGGGCAGGGACACCAGTCCACTGTGGACACCAGCCAAGAGCAGCTCCTGGCTCTCCTGGGACCTGTGAACCCTGCACCTCAGTCTTCACGCTGGTCTCCACTGACACACAGTGAGACTGAACCTATGACACAGGGTGGCATTTGTGGGTACCTTTGCCTTGCTCTGCCACTTGATGTACGTAAGACTGCTAGTAAGTGACCTGACCATGCTGGGCCTGGTTCTTCAGCTGTCCCAGGTCTGTGAGGGAGCAGTCTTCATGGCTGTGAGAACTAGGATTCAACCGGGACGTTGCTCTAGAGCTGTTCACCTATTCATTGCTCATGTTCCTAAGAACAGGGTGGGAAGGAGCACACGGACCCTGGCCTCTGTGACCCGGAAGGCTGAGGTGTCCCCCACATCACTGTTGATATTGGGGCCCTCTTGTTGTGCCATCTCATTCAAGGGTGGAAACAAAGCCACTTGCCCAGAGTCCCTCCCCCAGTCATTGTCTCAGCTGGCAGAGAAGGCACAGTCGGCTCATTCCCAGGCTGGCTGAGCCTGGACTCTGTCTTGACTGTGGCACAGGGACCTGAACGCACTCCCAGCAGCAGTCCTCTTCTGACCACGAGGTTCCCCCACAGGCCTCGCCTGGTCCTGGCTCCTGCCTTTGGGGCCCAGGTCGGATGCGGCCCTGGAGGCTTCAAGTCAGCCCTGAGCACAAGAGTGATAGCAAGACCCTGCTCCCCCCAGCTGTTCCAGACTCCTGCTGCTGGCAGCAGGGTAGCCTTGGGCACAGAGGACCTAGGCTCTGCCCCCAGTTCCAGCTGGGGTTCTGACACCCACCCTCTCTGTGTCAGTCCTTTACCCAAAAATGCTGGTGTGATGGCGCACACCTATAATCCCAGCAACTCAGGAGGCTGAGACAGGAGGATCACAAGTTTGAGGTCAGTTTGGGTAACTTAGCAAGAACCTGTCTCAAAATAAGATTCAAAAAGGGTTGAGGATGAAGCTCAGTAGTAGAGCAGCCCTGGGTTCCATCCCTACTGTCACAAAAGAAAAAACAATTAAGTGGAATAAAACAGGCATATTGGGTCTGACCCTTCCAAGTCTGCTGGTGATTTTAGGCTGGAGGCAGTGCCAAGGGGATCAGGAGGGACGTGGCAGTTAAGGAAGCAGAAGCAGCAAGTGTCATCTGAAGGCAAAAGGGGGGTCAGCAGCTAAAAGGGACAGTTTTTAACCAGGTGGAAGTCTGGATCTGTTGCTGTCCACACTGCGGCTGGCGAAGGAGCAGGCGACAAACTCCTTACTGCTCACAAATTAATCTAGAGTCCAATTGGCAGAAAATAACAGGTTTTATTCAAAGCCAGCTTTAATGGAAATTGGGAGAAACTTTTTGCTTCAAAAATTCCATTTTTGGGTTGGGGATGTGGCTCAAGTGGTAGCGCGCTCACCTGGCATGCATGAGGCCCTGGGTTCGATCCTCAGCACCACATAAAAATGGGGATATTTGTCCACCTAAAAAAAAATAAATAGAAATAAATAAATAAATATTTTTTAAAAAAATCCATCTTTGGAGGGTGAGGCAACCTTTTAAAAGAGAAGAGACACGAGGCAGGACAATAGGTAGGACCTACCCACGTGCAGTAGAGCCTGTGCTGGGCAGGCCAGGCTCCGCCCTCAGGCCCCCGGTTCGGTTTGGCCCTGGGCTTCACTCAGCTTGAGGACGTTGCCTTCAGTGTCAGGGGCCCCACCTTCCATTTGAGTCAGATCCTGTGTATGGCTGAGAGGGAGGAGCCCCGAGAAGGGAGAGAGGGGGTGACAGCAGTATCAGTGCGTGGTGCAGGTGCAAGAGCTGCACTCTGTCCGGAGGCCAGGGCCATCCCTCTGTGGCAGGAGGAGCAGAGGGGCGCGGTCGGGCTGTTGGTGGGTCTCTTGCCTCCACTGACCACTCTGCTCTGTGCTTCTCTGCCCCACAGGCCCCTCCACCCAGCGTCAGGTGCAGAATGGCCCCTCTCCTGAGGAGATGGACATCCAGAGAAGGTAACCCACACCCAGCAGCGGCCAGCCTCCCAGGTAGTGCTAGGAGCGTCCTTTAGTGAGCGAGGACACCGTGCAGAAGGATGCGGGAGCCCGGGTGTTTTACAGGGAGGCCGCTGGCCTTCATTACACAACCCTGCTAATAGCCTGGCAGGACCCACCCGCTGCCCATCTGTCACTTACTTCCACCTTCCCAAGGGCACCAAGAGGTAGTTTTGACCTGGGGGACTTGCCTGTGGAGAGGTAGCTCCCAAGGGTCATGGGGTAAGAGTGATCAGCCCCCACCAGGGGGACGAAGGGCAGTGCTCTGTCCTGAGATCAGAGAAGAGGTCTTAGTGGCCCTCTGTGGGGTTGCTTCCCAGGGTCACATTGCCAGGAACTGCTCTCATATCAAGGCCTTCCTATTCCCTGACCTGTCCCAGTGCCTAGGAGTGGGAGCCTTAGGGTGAACCATCCTGAGCCTCCGTCTCCAACGTGGTGATCATGACCCTGGGCAGGCAGCATTACCCTTGCTTAGCCCACCTCCAGCACGTGAGGAACCAGATGGGCAGACGCTTCCCAGAGTGGGTGTGACAGGCTCATTTTTGTCAAGCCACACCCACAGACCCGCAGGCCTGCCTTCCAGAGCCTCAGGAGTCCAGAGCCTCAGGAGTCCAGCTCTTGGTGGTCCGGGAAGGTCTTAGTCCTCACACCTCCCAGGGGGTTTGTTTCTGCGTTGCTGTTTCCCAGATAGGCAGTGAATCCCGGAGGGGGATGGCTCAGGTCAGCAGAGGCTCTAGAGAACAGGGCAGACAGGCAGGTCTGATTGCAGCACAGCCCCCAGAGGAGGGCCGGCAGGGTGCCCCAGCAGGACAGGAGGGAGGGAGAGTGCACAGGGGCAGGTGGCTGCTGCCCAGATCCCCCAGCTGACCCCCAGCACTGTTCAAACACCAGCAACACTGCCCCCTCTGACCCAAGGCCCAAGCCAAAGGGAGGCTTGGCCGTGGGCTGCAGGGGGCTGTCCTCAGACCAGGGCCAGCCTGAGTCTGAACCGCAGAAGCCAAACACCAGAGGCAGAGACCTTCCGCCCACTGGGGGGTCATTCCAGACCTTGGTGGCCCAGGGAGAGATGACTTCCTGGGGCCCACACAGTGAGGCAGTGACTCCAAGCACAGGAAACTCATTTTCATGCAAATACTATCATAACTTCAGACCCAATTTTTAAATATTTTTTGGATATCTTTATTTTGCTCTGGTTTCTGAGCATGTGGGTCTGCGGAGGTGGCAGGGGTTTGGGTGATGCTCTGGCAGTGGGTGGAGAGGCCCGGGGGTGCCACTGGGGCTCCTCACATACCTTCGATGCCCGGGGGGCTTTTGCTTCCTTTTGTTGGCATCAGGCATGCCCCTTACAAGGGCCCAGGGCAGGTGGCTGCGTACTTGCTTAACAGACAAGCACTTGGGGTCCAGGAAAGGGAAACAACTTGCCCGTGGTCACAAAATCGTATGAGTCACGGACGGAGCCAGAAAGCTCCCTGCCCGGACGAGGCGCCTGTCTTCATCTTCCGCACAGTGCTCCCTCAGCCTCCACAGCCAGAGTCCCACGAGTTCGCCACACACCGAGAATGCTGGCCATGGTCCCCGGACCCACGCTGCCCTGGTCCTTCCTCATGTGACAGAGACCAGTCTGGAGCTGGCCCCAGAGCACCCGACCTTGTGCCTGCGTTTGGAGTTCTCTCCACGCAGGTGCAGCATTGCTGCTGTCCCTAAATGATTCCAGAAGGCCCTTCCTGTGCCACCATCTCAGTCCCTGGATTCTGTGCATGTATTTGTGGGTCACTGTCCTCACTCAGCCAGCCTTTGAGAGCACCCTGAGGCCACTCTGCCACGAGATGTCAGTTCCCACGGAGGTCCATATAACGTGGTCTGCAGCTGGCCCTGGGTAGGACGGGGCCTGCAGCCTTTGTGTCTGTTTCTCCGACAACCAACAGTGCCTGGGAATTGCCTCAGGGAGCCCAGCCAAGTGCGCTAGGAACAGGTGTTCCTGCGGCAGACCAGTCAAGGCCACGGACCCCCAAAGCCATGGGCGCCTATCAGCCCCAGGGGAAAAGCTTGATCAGGCCAGTGGGTAAACCCACACCGGCCGGAGGTTCACCTGGGCTTAGGAGGCCACCACACACCCCATCTGAGAACCCAAACCTGACCGTGCCCCGTTCAGTGGAGGCAGCTGGCGCAGTGGTTCTCGAGTGCTGGGGGCCAGCTCAAGGCTCTCGGAGCCGGAGCCCATTGTGGCATCTGGCTCAGCACCTGCCTGGTTGCCTTGCAGACAAGTGATGGAGCCGCAGCAGCACCGTCAGGAGTCTCTGGAGAGAAGAGCCTCATCCACAGGTGAGAGCCACCCTCTAGCGCCCACACAGAGCTGGTGGTAGCCCCTCCGCCCAGACAGGGCCGGGCACAGCAGGCCTCCAAGGAGCTGCTGATAACACAACCTTAGAGCACAGCGGTCGTTTCAGATGGGTGGGGAACAAGAGACCAGAGCAGGATTAGGGGCCACTGAGCTTGGTCCAGCCTGTCCACTGGCTTTCTGGCCCTCCTGACACTCGTTCCTCAGTGGACATTCAGGAAGACCCTGATGTGTGTCAGGTGCTGGGCCGGGGACACCAGTGACAGGGCCAGGGACACCAGTGACAGGGCAGAGAGCCCCTATCCAGCAAATGCTCAGGGAAGTACAGGGCTGGAGGAGGAGGCCCAGAGGCGGCTGGGTCCAAGGGGACTATCCTGAGGAGAGGCCACCAGGCTGTCCTCAGCCCTGACTGCAGCTTGGCACATCAAAAGAGGAGGCTGTCGTGTTGGCTACAGGCATAGGACGTGTGTCCTTTGCCTTGTTTCGTTTGCTCGAGTGTCCTCTGAAGTGAGCAGGTGAACACTGTCCTGGTTTTCTGGAAAGGAAGCCAAGCCCCTGGGCACCCTGTTCTTGGAGGCCAGCTGTGCCTCCCCCACTGCCCTGCTGTGTTCCTGGTGTGGGCCGGGCCCATCATGGAGGGCCTCCCATGGCTCCGGCCTTGCCAGCCCAGCGCTCGCCCCTCCAGCACCTGGCTGCTTTCTGCTCCTCCCCACAGCCTCTTCCCTCCTCTCCCTCACGCCCCCTCACCTAACTCTGCTCTCCTGCCCCATCTGGCTCCCTCCCACAGTCCTCCGAGAACTCCCGCTGCACGGGCTCCTGGGCCCCGGGTGCCTGCTCTGAGCGGGGGAGGTCTGTCTGCTTCAAGACTGCTTCCCACGAGGCCTGGTCCCTGGGCGAGGAGCCTGTGGCTCTTCAGCAGCACCCATCACAGTGCCTGTGCACGGTGGCGGCTCAGGCAGCCTCGGGGGGCGGGGGGCTGGCTGGATGCCCAGTGGAGCTTGGGCACTCAGCACTGCTCCCTCACCATGTCCCCATTCAGCCGTGGAACCCCGCTACCTGCCACAGTCCCCAAGGCCAAGGGTTGGTCCCAGTTACATCTGGGAGACCGACAGCCCCTGAGAAGCACCTGGGAAGGTGCTAAGTGAGGAGAAGGGACAGAGGCAAAGCCCCAGCTCGCGCTGCCAGAGCCTCCTCTCCCGCGGGCAAAGCAGACAAGAGGAGGCCCAGGAGCGCTCCGCACAGGTGTGACCCTGTGGGTCCCACCAGGCTCCCCATCCAAGGAGACCAGAACAGGGCGTCATTGTAACAGGCCCCAGTGCATCCCCAGGGCCTCCTGAAAGGGGCAAACCTTGATCTGTTCCTGTGCCTCTCAGGAGCAGGCTGCCCTCTGTCCTTCCTCCCAGGGACCTGAGGTGAGATCCAGGCCCAGCCCCAGCTGGGGCCCAGGGACCAACTGAGCCCCTGTTCCATTCCAGGGCCGGTCCTCCCACCGGGACATCCCTCATCTGCAGCCAGCGCCCCCCTCTCATGTAGTGGGCCTCCGCCCCCACCCCCACCCCCCGTCCCACCCCCACCTACGGGGGCCGCCCCCCCACCGCCACCCCCCCTGCCGGCTGGAGGCGCCCAGGGGGCCAGCCATGACGACAGCTCCGTGTCAGGACTGGCCGCCGCCCTGGCTGGGGCCAAGCTGAGAAGAGTGCAGCGGGTAAGATCTGGCCTGGGGAGCAGGTCGGGGTGGGACATCTCCCGCCCACTGTTGCCTCCCCTGTGGAGTCTGAAACAGTGCCCTCCTGTGCCCTCAGCCAGAAGATGCGTCTGGAGGCTCCAGTCCCAGCGGGACGGCAAAGTCCGATGCCAACCGGGCGAGCAGCGGGGGTGGTGGAGGAGGCCTCATGGAGGAGATGAACAAACTGCTGGCCAAGAGGTGGGTCTTCTGCCTCCTGACCCAGGGCTGCGGGAAGCTGCTATCCTGGCTGGGCCCCACGTCCTTTGTCACCCAGGGCTGGCCAAGCAGACGCAACTATGGCTCACATTTCCGCCCATCCGAGGTGTGAGCCAGGAGTCCTCTGAACTCTAACTCCCTCTCATCGGTGCGACAAAGTGTTGAAGCATCCGCTGCGTCCAGCCGTGTCCTGAGCAGGAGGGCCTTCGGGGGAATTTCAGAGATGACCCAGGGGGAAAAGAGGATAGTCCCTGCACTTGGGATGTCAATGGGGAAAGATGCAGTCCCAGGCTACGAGTGCTCTGGTGGCTGTGGGGGGGAAGTGCCCCTTCCTCTGGGACTCAAGGCCCAAACACACCCCGGCGTGGCTCCTGACCAGACGGGTGCCTGGACAAGTCGCCTCCTGCATACCCTGATCCCCACACAGTCTGCTGGGGGCCGGGCGGGTCCAGCAGGGAGGCAGCTCCTAGGTTCTGGGTCAATGTGAAAACCTCAGGCATCTTTTCCTCCCCTGTGTCTAGGAGAAAAGCAGCCTCCCAGACAGACAAGCCCACAGACAGAAAGGAAGACGAAAGCCAGACGGTAGGCCCGCCCGCTCGCTTGGCCTGCTCTGCGCAAGGGAACTACCCGGCAGGCCTTGGGCTCGGGGGTGTCCCGGCTGGGACATCCACATGATGGATGCCTCACTGGGTGACTCGCGGGAGTGGCGGGAGGGCCTCCCTGGTGCAGGTCCAGGCAGGTCTGCACCCCGGGCACTCCCAGCCAGGCAACGCTCCCTGGAGCTGCCACCCAGCAGGGGACAGAGGCTGGCAGAAAAGCCAGGCTGCCTGGGAGTGCAATGCAAGGATCCCAGAGCCCTGTAGGGCCCCGCGGCCCCTCGCCCTTCCCTGGCCCAGGGAGCTCAGGCACAGTAGCCCTCAGAGGGTGGGACCAGACTGCGCCTGTATGGGGAGGGCCTGGTGAAGCCCAGGGTGGTTTCTATTTTCAAATTATTCCTGATCCCAAAGACTACACCTCAGCCCACCAAGTCCAACAGGAGTGGCCGGGGAGCCATGGCAGAGGGACCTAGAAGCCCGGGCACCCGTTCTTGGCCACATCCTGGGCATGGTCTGGCCCCTCAGAGCCCAGAGCCCCCTCTTGCCCTTGTCCGGCCAGTTCCTTCTCTAGGTTAAGACAGACTCCTGCTGAGACCCCAAAGCTTAGGGGTGAAGTACACGGGGCAGGATGAAGAGGGACTAGAGGTGCCACGGTGGGGACCAGGGCCCATGTCCCTTGCCTTCCCCTCCCAGTCACCAAACAAGCAGCTTGTGTCTAGTGGGCTCCAGCCTCCTGCCACCTGCTCCTCGAGCTGCAGAGGGTGCCTTGCTCGGGCCTGGGCACATGCAGTTCCCTCTGCCCACCAGCCTGCCCCTCTCGCCTGTCCTTGTCTACATAATCCTTCCTCTCTAGAATGTGACCTCCTAGACCCCAGGCTGGGAGGCTCCGTCTGGTCCCCCTGCCCCTACTTCTCCCCAGCCTTATGTGGTTCCGATGGCTATGCTGACGCACTTGCTCCAGCCAGGTCACAGGCTGGGGGCCAGGCTGGCTCCTCGCTCACCCGCTGTCCCCTGCTGCACACACAGTGGGGTCAGCCAACCTCCCCGCCACAAGTTTCTACAAGTGCAGAGGCCTGCGTGGCCAGGAGCCACGGGTGGGTTCAGGGTCACTACCAAGTGTCTCATTCCGGCCACAGCAGAGGGCCTTAGGTCTGCACAGGCTCTTCTTACCGCGGATGCTTCACAAAAAGAGAGTGGCTCTCACACCCAGGATCCAGAAGAGAACCCCAGTCTTGAAATCTTCAGCCCCATCTTCCCCCACCCCACCCTTACTGGGGATTGGACTAGGGCTGCCCTACCACTGGGTTACCCCATCCCCTGGCCCTTTTATTGTCATTTTGAGACAGAGTCTCACTGAGTTGCCCAGGTGGCCTAAGATTCGAGATCCTCCTGACTCAGGCTCCTGAGTCCCTGGAGTGACAGGGAATGCCACTTCACAGGTTTCCTCCTCTTTTATAATAGGCCTGGCCACTGCTATTTCTTGCTCCCCTGGGCCCTTCTCACACCAGAACTAGCCTCCAGGGTGCAGGATTGCAAAAGTCCCACACACAGGCATGCGCACGCTGACTCTCACAGCAGCTGGTATGTTCTTTTTTGTGCCTTTCAATATTTACCAAATTCTCTTCAGTGAACATGTACTAGTTTTATAGTTAATAGAGAACAAATGATTATTATTTAAAAGAAGAAAATAGCTCCCAAATCAGAGTCAAGTGACACAGGCTGGCATTCTGCCACTTGCCAATCTTGTGATTATGTTACTGCTCTGTGCACCCTGAGCAAAGCTGCCCCTTGGCTTGCTCTAGGCTGCATCGCTGACAGGAGGGTGTGGGCAGCCTCTTACCCAGCCCAACTGAGGCACCAGGTCCCTTTTATGCAGGGAAGACTTTTTTAAATTATAATATAAAGACATTGAAGGAAAAACATTCTAATTTCTTAATGACTCTTATTGTACCCATATTACATTTATTCTTGTTGGCTTCTTTGGGCCCTGGGTTCCAGACACGTGTTAATTGACATAATCCATTACTCAGCTCTTTTTTTAATATATAACTTTATTTTATTTATTTTTACGTGGTCCTGGGGTTGAACCCAGTGCCTCGCTCGTGCTAGGCGAGCGCTCGACCCTGAGCCCAGCCCAGCCCCACTCAGCTCTGGTGGTAGTTCTCTTCCTCAGGACCAGAGACTCCCAGAATTCATTTGCTCACCCCACAGGTATTTGGGGGTTCCTGCAGATGCCAGCCTGTTCCTGGTGTGGGGACAAGTGGTGTGTGAACACAGGCCTGGCCCCTCACGGGTCCCTGTTTGGACGGGGGTGGGGTACTTGGCTTTGCACCCAGAGTCCCTGGACTGGGAGGGGCCTGTGGGAGGCCCAGAGTCCCCACCCCAGCCTCACATCGACCAGATAAGGAGAAGCAGAGTGCAGACCGAGCGTGACAAGGGCAGTAACAGATGCAGACATGGGCTCTGGGTCCGGAGGACACTAGTGCAGTCTAGGGTGGCAGGCATCCCTGGTCAATATCCTGCATAGCAACTGCATGTGTGTGGTTTAATAAAAGCAGAAGTCATGTTTACTTAATAAATGTCATTTTCTTGATAGTGAAAAATCTTTCCAAAACACGTGCCCCCGTCATGTTAGCTTCATTACTGCCAGATCGCTCACATCTGCTGAGCACCTCTGCAGATTCCTGGCACAGACGTGGCCGACACACACTTGCCCACTTGGTAGAGCTGCGGTGAGCTCTGTGTTGCAAGGGAGGGACCAAGAGACACTCTGCTCCTGTGAAACTCACTTGCAGCCTCCTGGGAGGGGCAGAGATAAGCACCAGAAGAGCCCAGAGGTGGCCCAGAGGCCCGTTAGAAGGCGGGTTTGTGCGTGGCTGTTGGGGGATGAGCTGGAGTTGGCCGGGTGGGGCTAGAATACAGGGCATCTGCAAGGAACGCAGGGAATGAAGCCTGGGGCTACAGGTGGCATGGGGAGGGCTGGGGAGGGCTGGCAGAGGCCACACGGATACCAGGCAGGCACCAGGCCCGGGCCTGACCCAGCAAGCCTCCTTCAGAGCCAGGGGGTCAGATCTCAGTTCAGCTCAGCCGGCAGCAATGGGGATGAACTGCAGGCTGCTGGGGGAGGGCAGAAAGCTCAGCGCAGATTCTTGCACATTGTGCTGTCTCAGTGAAAGGGAAGCAGGTGCTCCTGGGGTGGTCCACAGGCAGGAGCGTGGCTGTGGCAGGTCTGTGTCACCCTCGCAGCCAGTGCACCCGCGTGACCCTCGGTAGGACACCTCGTCCACACAGGGGCCAAGTAGTGCCAACTTGACTGGCGTTACAGAGACCCCCAAACCATCTCACTCCTCCAGAAATGCAGCCCCAGCCCTGCCAGCTCCTTCACTGGCCATGGCAGAGAGGACGTAGTTAGGAGGGTGATGAGCTCAACAGAGGAGGGGCCTGGCCTACAAGGAAGGGCTGGGACCCTGAGCTGGTTCTGCTGGCCACAGGTTCCTCAGGAGGGCGAAGTGGTTGAAGTGGGTGATGGGCAGAAGCCTGTGAGCCCCTCCACAGGGCACTGGCGAGGAGAATGTAAGACCCCTGAGGTCAGGGCTGGACAGGGTTTGGGGACCAGAAGGAAGCTCTGGGCTCTCTCTCTGCAGAGCCTGACCTCTGCAGCTCTTCTTTCCCGACTGTCACGTGCCCTGCTGGGATCTGGGTTCTCGTTCTTCAGTGTTGTGTCTTCTTTTGCTGATCACACAATGGTCACGCGTTCACCGAGACATTTGGAAACAGGCTGTATCAGTGACCCTGGACAAAGGCGTCCTGCCCTAGCCCAGGCGGCCTCCCTGAGGAGACTGACGGAAGCAACTTTCTCTCCCGTTTTAGGAAGATCCCAGCACCTCCCCCTCCCCAGGGACCCGAGCCGCCAGCCAGCCCCCTAACTCCTCAGGTAAGAGGGTTCCACCTGACCTAGGAGCCTCCAGTCTTAGAGCAGGAGGGAGGGACTCTCGGGAGCAGAGCCCAGGCCTGTGGAAGCCCAGCTCGTGAGCTCCCACATTTCCCCGGGGGGGCTGAGCAGAAGCACAAGGGGCACTAGAGCAGGCCCCTGAGAGGACCCTGCGTCCCACTCGAGGGAAGGCACTTGCCAGCAGCGCCCACCCCAGGATGGAGACAGCGCCTAGAGCTTGGGGTACACTCTGGGGCCAGCACTCGTATGAGTGATTTTTTTTGTCATATAGTTTTGGGTTTTGTTTTTGTGGTGCTGGGGATGCTACCAGGGCCCCCCGTGCTGGACACACGCTGCACCACTGAGCCACACAGCCAGTCCAGGAGGAAGTTTAAACATTAGAGTCTGGGTCTCCTGGTAATGCCACCTCGATCTGCAGACACCGCCCAGCCATCTCACTTCCCCAGAAGCGCAGCCCCCACCCTGTCGGCTTCCTCCTGGCAGCTGTGGCAGAGGGGGCGTAATCAGGACAGCCGGATGGCTCAGCAGTGGGAAGAGGATGCAGGGGCGGCCGCTCAGGCATTTGGCAGACCTTGCTCTGCACCTGCTCCACACCAGCATGCGGGGACCACGCGGGTCAGGCTGCCCCAGCCCAGGCCGATGCAGCTCTTGCCGGCTCTTGGTGTGTCTCACAGGGTTGTGGTGCCCCCCACACCTTAGCACAGGTAGCTGGCTATGGTGGGATCGCCAGTCCTCCCTCTGGCTCTCCCTATGGTGTTGACTCACCAAGAGCCACAGAGTCTCGGCTGGTACACAAGCTATTGAGCGGTTAAGTGGTTTCCCCAGCTAGGAGTTGAGGCCGCTTATGGCTATGTGTTTTGCTTAAGGCCATAGCCCTTATGGTCCCAGCTCTTGTGCCTGCAAGCCTGAGAGGTGGCTTTGAGGAGACCTGGCCAAGACCCGAGGTTGGTCTGCAGGTCTCAGCTCAAGCAGAGCAGCCTCCTCACTACCCCTGGGATTTTGCCTTCTGGCCCTGCGCATCCTTTAAAGCCACTGAATTCCCTCTAGGCCAACACATGTCTTTAGTACAATGAATCATAAACTCGTCCAGGTTGAGTATCCCGAATCCAAAATTCAAGTGCTCTGAAATCCAAAATTTTCTCATAAAGTATGCAAATATTCCAGAATCTGAAGCCCTTCTGGTCCTGATCATTTGGATCAGGGACACTCATCCTGTAGTTCTTACTTAAAAGACAAACCAGCCTCCAACCAGGCAGGCGAGCGCTGGGTGGGACGCAGGGGAGGCTGCAGCAGGAGTGAATGGGATTCCAGGCACCCGGCCACCCCACAGCCAGTGGGGCAGTCCTGCTTGCTCACCCTGTCTGGGAGTCCCTGGCTCCCTACCTGCGGGACCTGCTCCTTAAGAGATGGGGCCGTGGTGAGCGGAGATGAAACCAGGTCACACATCAAAGAACAGGAGCCTGAGTCCTGAAGCAGGGGAGACGGGGTGACAGGGGGTGACCTGGGCACCAGGTACAGCTCCACTTGAAGCAGATCTTCCTGCCAAGGGCTCTGCACCCTTCCTGCAGGGGGCCCTGCTAGAGTGTGTAGGGTTGGGGTGGCCCGGGTCCTCTCAGATGTGTGGCTCTTCATCTATGAAATGCATTGACAGAGGCTGGCCGGAAGCCCTGGGAGCGGAGCAACTCGGTGGAGAAGCCTGTGTCTTCATTACTGTCCAGGTGAGCTGCCCTGGGAAGGCCTGAGCCGCGACCTGGTGGGCAGAGGCGGGTGCTGGCGCCGATTCACGTGTCTGTCTCATTCCATTGCCGTAGAACCCCGTCTGTGGCTAAGAGCCCTGAAGCCAAGAGCCCCCTTCAGTCACAGCCTCACTCTAGGTACCGAACAACCCTCCTGTGTCCCAGGCTCTGGGGCTTCCTCTGTCCCCTTTTCCACAACTAACACCCCCAGCCCTGTCTCGCGTGGTGGCACTTAACAGCTTGCTCTGGGAAGGGTGGTGTGTCCCCTCAGACCTGGGGAAAGGTGGAGCTGGAGGGACTTCAGGGTCACACAGGCCAGCCCCTTCCTCTCCTGCCTAAGGAGAGGCCAGGCCAGGAGGAGAGAGGCTGCCAAGAGGCAGGAAGTGAGCTAGGTGTGAAGGGGAGGCAGCCGTGTGGACAGACAGACAGAGCAGCTCGCCTGCTGAAACTGGCCCTGGGCTCAATAGTCCAGGACCGCCCCACACCCGCCCCTCCAGTGTGGCGCCCCTTCCCTGCCTGCAGCACAGGGAGCCAGCCTCTCGCGGCTAACTACACTTGCCAAACCCAACCCAGTGTGACCACAGGACAGAACACTGGGAACTGAGCTTGCCCCAAAAGTCAGAGACAGACAGCCCCAGTGTGCCTGCATTTGAAGGCCTCTAGAGCCCACCCCAAGAAACATCTCCACTGTCCACTGCTCACTGAAGGAAGAGCCTCCTGCCACAGGGCAGGTAGCAGTGGAGATCGGTCTTGCAGAATGAGCAAGGTAAGGAGCAGAGCCCCGGCCCAGCCCGGCAGACCTGGCCATCAGCAAAGCAGAGGGACAGAGAGGAGACTCGCAGTCAGCCAGGCTGTGTGCCCAGAGGAGCTCCGTATAAACAGGACAGCCGTGGCTCCTCCAAGGCACAGGCTGTGTCGTGGCCAGGGACAGGCTGTCGGGAGCGGGCTGGGCAGGCCTCTGGATAAGACATCGTGAGGACAGCTGCAACCGCCCCCCGCAAGTTCAAAAGACCCTAACACAGGACCGCGGGGCTGGAGAACAGAGGGGACGGGAGGGCTGGAGGAAGGCAGCTGAGAGGCTGGCTGGAACTAGTGCCTGGGAGGTCACTCTGGCTGCGAGGAAGGTGACCAGAGCAGGGGAGGCTGGAGCCTGCAGCCCCCCAGCACAGCTGGCATTGCCTCTGGTGGACTTGGGTCGGCAGCCATGTTCTGCGGGCAGTTGTCCCTCACTGGGCAGGAACGTGGAGTGGGGTCTCTTTCCAGCTTGGAGACAAACCTGTCCTCGATTTTCATAGATGGCTCCAAAAAGGGCAGGCTTAACCCTCCCTCAGGCGTGGGCAGAACCCTCCCTCAGGCGTGGGCTTGCTGGGGTACACTTGCTTCTCCCGGAGGGGCTGTCAGGCTGAGGTGGGAGAGCTGAGGCCTGGAGAGATGAAGCAGCTGTCCCAGGTCCCAGCACCTCCTGCTGCAGTGGGACCTGCAACCCACAGAACGGGGCTGACGTGCCAGGGGCCTCTGGCCGGGTGCACTTGCCTGCTGGGACCACACTGGGCCTTTCTAAGTCCATCGAGGAGGGCACAGGGCACCTCCCTCTCCTCCCGCATTCTCCTTCCCTGCAGAGCACATGGTCCTCGGTTCACCAGCCCGTTGAAGTCTGAGGCTGACCCTCAGCAGCCGAGCTGGCTCTGCTCGAAGGATGTGCACATGTCAGCTGTCACGCCCATGAGCCTCTACCTGACTCGGGCCACATTCATTTCCTTGGAACAGGCTCCAACTGCCATTCTGTTCACAGGGGGAGGGAAATTGGTCCAGACGACATGTCTGCCCTGCGGCACCAAGATCCCTTTCCAAAAGACCCTGTCGTTAGATCGGTGCTGTGCGAGGAGATGGGGGGATGCCCAGGGAGAGGCATTCAAATTCAGATCAGTCACCCTTAGTCCAAATCTTTTCAAATAAGTACAGACCATGGAAGCCAAAGCAGCAGTGCCACGTCCACGAGGTCTCTTGAAGGAGAGAGGCAGCATCAGTTACCAACACCAGGTGCTGGTGTGGGTGGGAGGCGGTGTCCCTAGGGCATGGCTACCTGGGACTTCATGTTGAACTCAATGCCACACTGCTGGGTTTCCCCAAGCCTCGGCTTAGCCAGGAACACGGTCCCCACGCTGAGGAGCAGGACATTGGTGCTTCTTCCACAGGGGGCAGTGGGTGGGTGGAAGACAACTTCCATCAGACCTTCTTGGAGGAGGAATGTGGTCACGGCGCCCACAGGCGCCCACAGGCACCCTTGGCGGTGGACACTGGGCATTACTGACTTTTTTGAGCAGCCTAATAGTGACATGGGTGAACAGCACCAGGACTACCAAGGGAGCAGCCTGGCCCTTGCGGGGGACCTCTGGCACCCCCAGACTTCCCCAGTGCAGGGTGCCTGCGGGCTCTGCCGCCCACTGGTCTGCACCTGCCGTTCCTCTCCCAGGGTGAAGCCTGCTGGGAGCGCTAACGACGTGGCCCTGGATGCCTTAGATCTGGACCGGATGAAACAGGTGAGTGTCTCCTTTCCTCAGGGCTGAGCAGCCAGCAGGCACGCCCAGGGGGGCCACAAAGGCAGGCAGGGAGCAGCCAGAGGAGGAAAGGGGGTGCCCATGTTCATAGTTTGTCCCCAGCTCCTGCTGTCACCAGAACAAAGTGATCCTCCACCTTTTGGTCCCCCCAGCCTGTCTCAGGGGGCCTCTCCCATGGGACAGCCCTGGGTTTCACCAGTGTGCACCTGAAGAGTGGTGGAGCATCTGCCCCCACACCCCATACTGTCCTTCCCCAGCTGGGGACGCACCAAGGGCTGCGAAGGGCAGGGTGAGGGCGAGACCCCCGGCCCTTCACCTGGAGGCTCTGCCCACAGGAGATCCTGGAGGAGGTGGTCCGAGAGCTCCACAAGGTGAAGGAGGAGATCATCGACGGTGAGTGGGCTGCGCGGGCAGCACTGTCACTGGGGCCCCATGGTGGAGTGTCCTGAGAAGGGGCAGGGTTGTGCAAGGAGCAGGGAAGGCAGTGCTCCTGCCAGCGGAGGTGGGGCCAGGGCCCCTTGTCCCCCCAGGCTCTGGTTGTGGGGACCCAGGCTCAGGAGAATTGAGTGGTTTGCCTAAGAACACCACCTCCCCGGGCTGCTGGAAGATGGGCCCTGGTCCCTGGGGGAAGCCCAGCGGATATTCCAGACTTCTCGTTCTTTATTTCATTATCTGTCATTGACATTGCTCTCTGGCCTGCCACCTCCAGTCACTGGTTTTGGAGTTCTGAGGGCTGCTGCCTTCCTGGGAGGGGCTGCTGGGAGCCGGGAGCTGAGCGCCACCATAGCCTGCCTGGCCCCAGCAGCCTCTAGCCGCAGAGCAGGGCGGGTCCCGTGACATCCGCCCAGGCCTTTGAGGAGCTGTCTCAGATCTGCAGCCAGAGGAAAGGGGAAGCTTGGGCAGGGCTGGCTGGCCCAGGACAGAGCGGCAAAGTGCAGCCTGCGCCACCCCCACTGGCTGTCCCCTCCAGGAAGGTGAAGTCTCAGGCTGGGTGGCTGCCTGTGGGCCCCAGGGCATCAGCAGTGACCTGGACGAGAGAGTCCTCTGAACTCAAAAGTGGCAAAGGCTGATGGCAGACTCCAGAGGGCAGAGGGTCCGTGGGGGGCCGCAGACCCAGGCCCCTCCTGCTGCCTGGTCCTGGATGTTGGCTCCTGGGCCCAGGAGGTCTGTCCGGGGAGAGGCCAGAGTTGACACGGAGGACACCAGAGGCCCTGGGAGGATGTGGGGAGGGCTTGTGGGGGCGCAGGAGAGGAAAACAAGCTGGGGGCAGCTGGAGGAGGCGTGCACAGAGTCAGGACCCAGCAGTCAGCAAGGTCTCCTGCTGCCACTGGGGAGCCCAGCACATGGCGCCCACTTTGTCAGGGAGGGTCCCAGGTCCTCTGAGCAGACCCAGATGCCACCCATCCAGACCCTATGAAGACGCCTGAACCTCAGCACACGGGGCAGTCCCCCACCCGCCCCGGAGAGCCCTGCCCCACTCTGGAGCTGAGGCATGAGAGAGGCCTGGCCATTCCAGACCCCAGCCAGCAACTTCTGTGCCAGAGCAGGTGGTGGCAGCAGGGACGGTGGCAGGAGTGGCCTGTGAGACCAGAGACCTGTGCCAAAGCTGCCAGTAGGCCGCGCCCTGTGTGGCCTCTGGCAACCCATGGGGGCTTCCAGCAGCCCGGGCAGGTCCACGGGGTGTGGCAGGCTCCCCACGGCTGCCCCTGAGCCTCCCTCTCTGTCCTGTCCCTCAGCCATCAGGCAGGAGCTGAGTGGGATCAGCACCACGTAAGGCGACCACCACCCGGAGGACAGCAAGGAGCCCCCGCCCGGCCTCCAGCGCACATGGAGCGTGGGAGCCAGGATGCGCTCCACCTAAGTCTCAGCCTGTGATCAAATTCAAAACGAGGAAACAAAGTTCAACTCCTGGATTTTTTTAGATTCTATCTGACACAGAATACCAGGTCTATTCTCTTTTTTTGTATTTTATATTTGCTTATTTAAGTGTACATTTCTTTGGTTTATAGAGGACACCCCCAAATCAACTGCTTCATTAGATGGTTTCCAGGTTTCCTCCAGGTGACGCTGTGAGCCCCTGAGCTGGCAGCGAGGGGCCGGCTGGGCTCGGCATCCCGCACAGCACGGCCACCCAGCCAAGCTCCGCCCCAGCACCTCGGTGTTGTCTGTCCACGCACCACGTGTTATGTCCACACAGTAATAAACCACTTACTGTCCACACCATGGGCTTTGGCTTTCACTGTCTCCGGCTCCAGGTTGCCCTGGTTGGGGACGCCCCTTTTCAGGGAAGGGGCCAGGGCCAGGGCCAGGGTGCGCAGCAGTGAGAGCAGCAAGAAGGGCCTCCCTTGGGAGCTAGGCTCAGTCAGAACATCCCCGGGACCCACGGGGTGGGCCGGGACGTCTTGGGCTCCACCCCCAGATGTTCTGGGGCCTCTGGTCCTCCTGAAAGGAGCCACACGCCCCAGGCCCCCAGCTGACAGGCCCTCAGCCCAGCCACTGCCTGGACCACCACAGGGACGTGTGCTGTCTGCACCGCAGGGTCTGGAGGATGTACCTGCTCAGGTGGGGAAGTGGGCGCCAGTAGGGAAAGCCACCCCCACCTGCCATACAGGCTCCCCTGCGCCTCACAGAGGACCCTGGCCTGGGGTGGCAGCGGGGACAACCCACGCCACCTGGGGTGCATCCCCAGCACTAGCTCTCCATTGCAGCCAGGGCAGGGTCTGAGCCTTGACTTGGGGGACCACCATCCATGAGGCCAGGAGCCCAGGCAGTGATAGGCCTTGATGTCCTGGCCACCATCCCTCAGGCCACCCCATGTGACTCCCCGCCCCACCCCAGATCCCACCTCAGGCCCAGCTACTCTCGGGGCCCAGCCTGGCTGATGACGAGAGGCCTGGTCCTTGAGGTACTGTATCTCACTGGGGATTCCCGAACCCTCAAAGACAGGCGCGTGGTTGTTCTGCCAGCAGGAGTAAGAAGCCCGGCTCTGGGAGGCAGGGGCTCCCACCCTCTCCCTGCGCCCCCTTGACACTGCGTACTCAGGGCCATCTCCAGAGGCACCCCCAGGGTCGGGACAGGCCAGGCTACTGATAGGCACTGCCTGGGGGATATGTGCTGGTGGAGGGGGCAGAGGTCAAAGGACTGCTGTGGGTGGGGTGGGGGCTGGACTCCCCCCAGGTCCCCTTGGCCCTTGGGCAGGCTTGTGTGCACAGGGAGGGGCTGCCTGCCCAGGCTCAAAGTCCTCCTGTCTCAGAAAGAGCCTTTGGCCCAGGCCTTGTCCCCGCAGTATCTCAGCAGTCAGACCACTCGGGGACACCTGTGCCAGGCACCAATGAGGCCACTCCCAGGCAGAGGGCAAGGACTACAGCAAGCCCTGCTTCCGCCTCCATCCCAGGTCAACAGCAGCCCTGCCGCCTGTCGGGTGGTCCCTGGCTCAGCCGGCCCCACAGCCTCACCCCAGCGCTTAGGGGGTGCTCCATGGCTGAGCCCACACCCGTCTCTTTGTGGAGGGAGGGCCTCACCCAGCACCCGCTGCTGCCTGCCTGCTGTAGACACCATGTCACACTAGCCCAGCCCCAGGGCCAGGGTGCTGACCAGAGGGCTACCTCCCTAGTCGCAGCTGTGCCATAGGTTGCTCCACAGAAAGGACAGAGGTACATGTCCCCACTTCACACAGACACCAAGGACAGTACCCAGCTTGCTGCCCTCGGGCTGTGGTTCACTGTGTGTGTGTGTGTCTGTCCAGCCACCCATCTGTCCTTCTGGCCGGGGCCTGCTCTGCAGAGCTGTCTCAGCTGATGGGCCTGAACCTCTGTGGGCTTGGGAAGCTTCCACAGCGCTAAGGGCCCGAGGTGGAGCAGAAGTTGGACAGGTCCAGGGGGCCAGGCTGAGACCTCAGCCAGGGTGGGAGGAGCCACGGTCCCCAGTCTGCTGCTGTGATTTCAACATGTGCAGGGCCTTCTGCCGTCCATGCACCTGGAGGTCACTATCCACAGGAACACTGCCTGAGGCCACCACCCAACCAACTCAGTAAAGGGGTTTCAAGTTGGAGCTGGCCAGGAGGGGGCGCCACTGAGGCACAGGCACCGCCTGCCTGGGTCTGGGGTCTTGTCTTCTGGGAGCCAGGCTGGGGCCAGGACCACCCCCTTGGAAGCACAATGCACAGACTGTGAAAACAAGCACTGGGTTTAATTTAGGGCACAAGAATCCAGAGAAGTCAGCTCCGTGAGGATCATGGGCCCGGGGCATTGAGCCCTTGCCCATTGAGCCCAAAAAGGTCCACTGAGAGTCCCTGTGCAGACCAGGACGCAGCCTGGGCCCACTGTTGACAGGCATGGCTGCTGATGGCAACTCCCAGGGCTCTGGGGACAAAAGCCAGAATCAATGCAGCCAAACCCGTCTGGGGCACTGCCCATGGGCATGGGGGAAGCAGCAGCCAGCCGAGCAGTGTGGGCAGGGTCAGGTCGCAGGCTCCCTGGCAGGGCTCATAGGCGGTCCTCTGCCAGCTTGCACACCCGCTTCACCCTGGCATAGGGCCCCAGGGAGTCCTCGAACACAAAATCCCAGAGCACCTTCACCCACGAGTGGTGCTGCGGCAGGTGGTCGTAGTACTCGGGCGCAATCTTCCGCACCTGTAGAGAGGGCAGGGGTCAGGGGCCAGCCCCGGCCACCCACGCAAGCACACGTGCACACGCACACCAGCGTCTCCCAGGGTGCTGGAGTCCGACTGGCCTCCAAGCTCAGCCCACGTGGCACAGGAGCCCTGCCTGGCCCACAGCAGGCACCCCTCCATGGCTGCTCTGTGACTCTTGGGTCCTGATTCTGGCTCTGCCCAGGCAGGCACTGCCCTCTGGGAGCCTGTGCCTCCCCCTCTGTAAAATGGGGACAGTGAACAAGGGCACCTGCTCAGGGGCTGTGGAGGTTGTAAGTGAGCCAGGGTCCATGCACAGCCCAGCCACCGCCTCCCGGCTGCACTCGCAAGAGCCTTCTCACGCACAGAGGCCCCGGGTACACACACAGCCTCACGCTCAGGCCCCACCTGCTGCCCGCTGGGTCACCTCAGTTCTTTCTGACCAGACAGATGCTATCAAAGCACCAGCCAGAGCCGGCCGAGCTGGGGAACAACGAGGACTCCTCCCCCACTTCTGCCCTTCCTCCTTTCTCGCTCGAAATTCTCCAACTCCGGGCCCAGGGCTCCAGGGAGAGGCCACCAAAGGTTTCCCCTCCCTACAGCCGAGCCACACCCCTTAGGTTGCAAAGCACAAGGCCCACCCTGTCCTGACTGGCCAGCTCTGGGCCAGGAGGGCCCCTGTCAAAGCCATGACAAGACATGAGCAGGGACAGGGAGTCAGGAGACAGGAAGCACAGAGCCTCCCGTGGAGAATTGCTAACACAGCTGCCTTGTGCAGAAGAGAAATATGAAGCACAGAGAGGGTGAGTGACTTGCCCAGAGACACAGTGCATGAATGTCACAATAGGGTGCAAGCCTCCTCTCATTGAACCAAGCCCCTAACTGTAACACTCCTGAGACTCCACCCTCCCTGGATTTGCCCCCTTACTCTCCAGCCTGGCACTTGCGTGTGTCTTGTGACCTTTCCATTGCCCTGGAGACCACAAATGAGAGTGACCATCTCCTGAGCAGCATAGAAAGGATAAAGCACCTGGGTTTGGCCCAGGGCCTCTCGGGGCCCCCTCCTCACATGTCTGTCCGGCCCTTGCCCCCCAGCCCCGCCTGGGCCCAGCACCTACCAGGGGCAGGTTGCAGCCCGGGATGCTGGGGAAGTCGTGGTGCTCCATGTGGTAGCCCACGTTGAAGGTGATCCAGTTGAGGGGCCCGTAGTAGGAGTAGGTCTCGTGGCCCTTGAGGAACATGTAGTGCTCGGCCACGAAGTGGCCCGAGATGGGGTGCAGGCCCAGGCCCAGCAGGGAGCTGGCCAGAAGGTAGGCTACAGGCTTGATGCCCCAAAGGGCAAAGATGGCGGCGTCGACCAGCAGCTGCACCAGGGTGTTGAGCACCTCCATGCGGGTCACGGCCTTGGGGTTGACACAGAGCGGCCGCAGCGAGTAGAAGAAGGGCTGCAGCACCAGCCACAGCAGCTTGCGGGCCGGCGTGCAGAAGAGCCAGCCCTCCAGGCGCGTGGGGATGTCCACATCCAGCCCATCGCCACCCAGGTAGCGGTGGTGGTCCACGTGGTACTTCTTGAAGGAGGCCGCGTAGGGCACGCCCACGGGCAGGTTGGCGAAGATGGCGAACCAGCGGTTGTGGGCAGGGCGGCCGGTGCCGAAGGCAGTGTTGTGGGAGATGTCGTGGATGGCCAGCGTCAGGGAGTGGTTCACGCAGCCGCCAAAGGCGTAGGCCCAGAAGAAGAGCCAGCGCCAGGCCAGCCCCTGCACCAGCCAGCAGGCCAGCAGCTGCAGCAGCACCAGCCCTGTCACCGTCCACTTGATATGTGGGTCTGGCCGCATCAGGTCCTTGATGGCCGGGTACTTGGCTGCAGTGAGACAGGGAGAGCAGGCGGCTCGGTGAGAGAGCTCGGGCCGGCTCCACCCTCCCTGTGCTCTTCCAGCACCTTCCATCCGGCCATGCCCCTCCCTCTCTCCTTCCACCCATCTAGCAGCCCACGCCCTCAAGGATGCCTAGGAGGGAAGGGCCACCCTGGCACCCAGGAGTACCCAGCCTGAGGGGACGCAGAAGCAAGGGACCTGCCACCCCTCCCCTGGGGGTCTGGGGAATTTGCCACCAGCCTAAATACAGGGCAGGGGTCACCACGGTCCCAGAAATGCCAGAAATCAGAGCCACGGCAGAGCCAGGAGCCACCTGCCCCGAGAGCCCCTGCTAAACACGCACCTCTGTGCTGTGGCTGCGGGGCCAAGACACAGCACAGCAGAAGGACGACATGGACTGGTCATCCCCAAACTCATCAGGCCCCTGGGGGTGGCCACGGGAGGGGAACTGCAGGACTCCTGCTTGGTCTTGAAACAGACCGGATTTGGACACCCTCTGAATTAAGAGGAACTTCCGCTGTGACCCCTGCCCCCAAACCCTGACAGGGGCCAAGCTGGGAGGGAAGACGGCAGATGGCCCGCCCGGCCTAGCCGGGCCGACCGAATCTGCGCGTGTCCGCTTCCTGCCTTCCCCTCGCTGGCCTGCAGCTGCCTCCTAGGCTTTGAAAGTCCTGCTGCCCTTAGGAGTTTCAGAGACGGAGCTTTTGAAACAATCAAGTTTCTTCCATCTTCTTCAAAGCTGGCTTTGATTAAAACCTATTTTTCTATCAATTTGACTCCAAATATTTCTGGAGCCAGGAGCAGAGCAGCTAGCCCCTTCCCTGGGCGGGCGGATCCACCCGATAACAGCCCCGAGATCTTAAAACAAACAAGAACTGCAGGAAATATGATAAAGGGTTGAAGGCATGTGTTTGGGGCCTTAGGTGCTTATTAGAGATCTTTTGTACTTTTCTGTATTTTGTTTTACAGAAAAGAAACAATGTGAGTGGGAGGAGGCCACCCAGGCCAGGAGCGGCAGCCCTGCAGGACCGGGAAGGTGGGTGCCCGGTCCCCGGGGCAGGACAGCTCTGCCTTCTGGAGACCTCTGCGGCTGCTCAGCTGGAGGAGCCAAGGTTCAAGGCAGACTGCAGGAGCTGGGTGCAGGGCTGGGGTTCATCACGTACTCAGGGGGACAGGCATCCAGGCCTGCTCTGTCCCCTGTCCCCTGGGCAGGAGCAGACAGGCCCTCAGAGATGGAGCCCGTCCTGTCATGCAGATGGGGAAGCCAAGCGCAGCAGGGCCTTGGGTCAGTTAGTACTGGTCCTCAGGGTCCCCAGAGTCTCCCACATTGACCCCCAACCTAATGAGCAGCCAGCAGCCTGGGCTCACCCTCCTCAGCGCTGGCCTGTGGAGAGGGTCTCCCAGGGCCGCCCCAGGGGCTGGGGACCCAGAAGTGGAACCCCCCAGGCCAAGGAGGGCTCCTGCCTCAGCTCCTTCTGTATCCCAGAGTGTCACTCCCCTTTGGCACCCAGAATGGGAGGATGTGACGCAGAGCAGAGCCCCCTCAGGGCCCCCTCAGGGCCCCATAGCCAAGGCCCTCCTTCCCTCAGCCTAAGAGACAGGGATGTGGCCCGGTTACACGTGAGGAGATCTGGCTCAGGACGATGCCAGGACTCTGCCTGTATCTGAGGGCCTGACCCTGGCCTCCAGACCCCAAGAAGATGCACGGGGCGCTCTGACTCTAGTTGCTAGCCATTCACGCCTCTCCAGCAAGTCAGAGAGTCACAGCGTGGTCACGTGGGCCCAGCCAGGGATGACCCGGGCGGGGAACCCCTGCCCGAGCTGCTGGGCCCAGAAAGCTGCTGGCCTTGACCTTCTGGGAGGTGCGTGTGTTCCCGCTCCTCCCGGTTCAGATGCAGGCTAGCCCAGGCGCGAACCCCAGCTCCACCTGCGGGTTTAAAATTCAGAACATAAAAGTCAGGACTGAGACTCGACGACAAAACTACAACCCGATCTAAGGTGGACGAGGGATAGGAGCAGATATTTCTTCTCCAAAGAAGATACACAACTGACCGCCGAGCACACGGGAAGGGGGCCTGTGAGCACAGCAGTCATGGGAAGTGCAGCTTCTCGGTGACTGACCACCTCCGGCCAGCAAGGGTGGCTAGAGCCAAAGAAGGGAAGCAAGTGAAGACGCGAGGAGCCGCAGCCCCTGGCAGCCCTGCGGGTGGGCATGGTGAGGAGAGGGGCCTGGCCGGTCCCTGAGATGGCAGACGGGTCATGACCACCTGGTCCTCCTCGCTTAAGCATGTGCCCGGAACTGGAGATGAGGGTCCAACCAGGTGCCATGGCCTGCTCACAGGAACCTGCGTGTCCAGCCGGGGAAGACCGCGCAGAAAATGTGTTGGTCGTACACAGAACGGTGTTTGCCATTTTTTTTTTTTTAAGTGAAGGAATATCATAGCAGTCACCGGCCCCAGCACGGGTGGACCTCGGGGACCAGACACCAGAAGAATGTTGTCTGACGTCACTAGGAGGAAATACCCAAGGGACGCATCGAGGGTGGGAAAGTGCAGCGGACGTCACCCGGGGTGCCCGCTGGGGCTGGGTTTCTGTTTGGGGTGACAACAAAGTTTCAGAAACAACAGTGATGGCTGCACAACACTGTGGATGTCACTAAGGCCACCAAGCCTCACACTTAAAAACAGTTGAAGTGGCACCTCGTGTGGGTCATATATTTTACCATGGTAACAAAAAGTTAAAAAAGTCCCAGCTTCCTTGGGCTGGGGATGTGGCTCAAGCGGTAACGCGCTCGCCTGGCATGTGCGGGGCACTGGGCTCGATCCTCAGCACCACATACATACAAATAAAATAAAGATGCTGTGTCCGCTGAGAACTAAAAAATAAAGATTAAAAAATTATCTCTCTCTCTCTCTCTCTCTCTCTTAAAAAAAAAAATCAAAAGTCTCAGCTTCCCACATGTGACCTTTGTCTGAGCTCCCTGGGAGGATCCCAAAACACTGTCCCCGGAGCCTTGCCAGCTCACAGGGTGGACATGGGGACAAAGCTCAGGGCAGCTGACAGAACGCCACCTGAGAGGCTCACACAGCGTGTTTCTGGGACAGGAAGGTGTTGGGGACATGGTCATGGACTCCCAGGGGTGACGGTGTGCCCGCTCGGCCCTGCCCGCTTGGCGTCACCCTGGCAATTGTTGCGTGTGTGGGATGAGGGGAGAGCTGCCCGGCTCTGTGCTGCCCCAGAAGCCCCCGAGGAAGCCTGCAGGGCAAGGCCAAGGCCTCTGTCCTCCGCAGGGAGGGGGAGAATAACAGACCCCCAAAGATGCCACATCCTAAGCCCGTCATCTGTGACTGCACTCGGTTACACAGCAAGGGCGGGTGGGCACACGGGCTTCTAATCGGGGAACCTGAAATGGGGATTCCTGGATCAAGCTGGGGGCCATGGCCGTCACGAGGGCCCCGGGGAGTACAGGAGGGAGGCAGGGGCGGAGGTCTCTGTGCTGCGACACAGGACAGACTGGTCCTGCCACAGCTGCTTTGGGACACCAAGGAAGGAAGGGGCGTGCAGAGGAACGTGGGCGACTCCAGAAGCTGGGAGACAGGAAATGGATCCCCCAGCCTCCCAAAGGGACGCAGCCCTGCTGACACCGGTTCCCGCCCAGCCAGGACCCGTGAGACTTGCTGCTGCCCCAAGTCGTGGGACCTTGTTCCCCCAGCTGCAGGAAACTGACGCGCACCCATGGCAGCCCAGCCCCTGCGCAGCCCTGGGATGGAGTGGGAGGGCTTGGCCAGCCCTGCCAGAGCCTCGCTGCCCACCGCCCGGCCAGGGACGGGCCTCCAGGGCACCTCCCAGCTTTGACCCGCCCGTCCCGCAAGGGCAGAGCTCAGATGTGAAAGCTGGAAGGACACGGGCCTAGGGGACAGGTGGGCCACACACTAGCCTTCCACTTGGAGGTGGGGACAGGGCCTGCTGCTCCACAGGGCGGCGGGTGGGACAGGGGCAGGGGCAGCCTCATCCCACCTTCTTCTGACCCAACAGGGCCAGGGTCAGCAGCGACACTCCGGGCCCGGCTGTGCTGCAGTGTGGTTGGGAAAATGGGTGCTTCTAGGGGCAACCAAGGGGCTGGGGGTCCACCAGCCACAGCCAGGCAAGAGGGGGTCTTTGTGACAGGCAGGGAAGAAGGAGGTACCATCCTCTCTTCAGGACCTGGAAGGCACCGCACAGCCCTGAGCCTGTGCACCCCAGGAGTCAGGCTGGGCTCCACCCGCCTGCCTCTCACCAGGGTCCTCCGGGCACCAGCCTCGCTCTACAGGGTCCTCAGAATAGCAGCAGGTCCCCCACCTGCCCAGACCCTGCAGGGGATTCACCAGCTCAAGGCCCTCGGCTTCCACAGAGCAGGTGGCCCCTACTTCCCCTTGGAAGGACGCCAAGTCTTAGAGCGAGAGGGTGGGGCCTGCCACACCTGCACCAGGTGAGCCACAGGCAGGTGAGCTGTGGGGCCGCAGGGCCTGGGTCACCTGGTTCTTGGATCCAGGCCAGACCAACAATACTCTGCTCCTCAGAGGCAAGGGCAACAACAGAGCCCAGAAGCCAGGACCTTGGCCAGTGGGCCCCAGTTTACCTGTCTGTTGAACAGAGATCACATGCTCTCCTGTGGGATGGGTTGGAAGCAAGTGAGAACACACTTGGGGTTCCCCAACCCAGGCCAGCTTCAGGGAGCCTGGTGCCCCATCCTCCTCTTCCCAACGGTTCCAAAGGACCCAAGCCCTCTCTCCTCAGGGACCCACAGCAACTGAAGAGGACAGCAGAACCCGGGCCTGCCTGGCCGCCCTGAGGCTGCCCCTTACACCCCCAGGGTCCGTAGAACCGCAGTGCCAGGACTGGGAGGAGCACACCCCTGAAACCTCCTCTCAGCGGACGCTGGGCAGTTCCCAGCCTGGCCAGGCACAGGCACGTCCAGCAGGAGTCCTCACTCAGGCAAGACCCCAACAGGGGCCTGGGGAGCCTCCCAGTGCCCAGTTCCTGAGCGTGGTCTTGGAGCAGTGTTTGCCCCTGCTCCCCAGGCCTGCTCCAGCAAGAGCAGACCCAAGCCTCCAGGCCACAGGGTGCCACAGGGTGCCTCAGGGTGCCATAGTGCCACAGGGCCAACCATCCTACTGGAGGCAACTAAAGACTGAGGGTCTGGATGCTGGGCATCATGAGGGTGTGAGCCCTGAGGAGGGCACAGACACCATGAGCCCCAGGGACCTCAAACGCCTGAGGGCACTTTCTGGACCCCAGTGCTGGGGGGGAGTACTGGCCGGCCCAGAAACTCCAGGAAGGCCTGCAGCGGGCCGGGGACCACCCACCGTGCGCCTCCTAGGGCTTCCAGAACCAGGAGGCCTCAGAGAACAGTCCCCAGAAGCTGCCAAGCCACCAGTTTCAGGAGACAGCAAAAGCAGGGGGTCTCACCAGGCAGAAAGACCTCACCGAGCCTCCAGAGGGGACCCCAGGAAGGGCCCACCTGAGGAGCAAGGCTACACCCTGGGCCTTCCCCAATTCCTGGAGACACGGTCAAGGCCCTAAGAAATTCGGCCCTTGCTCGCAGAAACCTGCAACACCCACCGCTGCCAATTCTAGAGGTTCTAGGCCCTGGGGAGGGGGGGGCCTGAGGGTCACCCCACCCTGGGGAACATGCAGGCTCGGAGTGCAGAGGAGGCCATGTTGGGGTCGGTGGGGGGCCGGCAGGATCTGATAGTAAATGAATCCATGCAGATGTCCAGTCTCAGGGGTCAGAGAGGACAAGAAGCCAGGACAAGCGCCCACGAGACTGGGAAGGATCACTGGGGTCTCTGCAGGAGCCTGAGGCCAGAGGTAGAGAACTGAGGCCGTGAGGGCTGAACACGGGGGAGTGGGCAGGGGACAGGGAGGGCTGGCCACAGGCACCAGGACACAACTGGCTGGTGTCGTGGAGGTGTGCAGGATGCTGGCTTGACGGGAGATGCCTCTTCTGGGTGTTCCAGGGAGGGGACCCAGGGAAAGTGGGGGGCCTGGGAGGGCCCCGGGGCCTCAGGCTCCATCTCATCCCAGCCACAGTGAGGTGGGACGCCCAAGGAGGGGAGGGACGCACTCACCACAGCCCCTCAGGAATTGCGGGCCAGCGGGCAATGTCCTCTGTGGTGGTGCTCCCCGGACCTCAGGGGGGACCCTGCCCACGGAGGCCTCCTCCCCAGCCTAGATGGAGCTAATAAGTGCCCCGAGGCACTGTGCAGCCTACAGCCCAGTGTGGACGGTCACCTGGAACCAAAGACAAAGAGACCCACACAAGTGGCTTCCCCACTGAGGGGCCCAACAGCAGCTGATCATGACTACAGCAATTTCTAGCAGTCTCCCTGTCTAAGCAAGACAGAGAGCGGAGGGCTCTGAAGTCCAGGAAGGCTCAAGGAAGGGCCCAAGAGGGCACAGTAAGGCTTGCCGAGCCAGGACCCGAGCTCAGGACCGGCACTCCAGGCCTGTATGGTGCCGAGCCAGGCCCACACCGGCTGGGACCCCGTCAGCACATCCCTGGTGTCTGACGTCCCATTCAGGCTTCACCACCCTGCCCGGGACATGAACACCCCTCCCCATCGTAGAGAAGGGGCAGCAACCTGCCCGATTTCCATGGGCCCTTCCAGAGGGGTGGGAGTGTGCTGCTCTGCCTCAGGTCCCAAGGGGGCACCCAGGGACTGCTGTGTGACCCGCAAGCCCCAGCCCTCTCTGGGCCTGCCTCATCACTCTCCATCTCCAGGGCTGTGACGCATGGGGGAGCAGGTCCACGAGGGCACATGGACCCTGGGGTGAGACGAGGGAGGACAGAGCCGATGCTGTGGTGCTGGGAGCCGGGCTCCCTCACAGCCACCTACTTGCTCATGTCAGCAGACCCCTCATGGGACAGCAGCAGAGCATCTGGTGGGCCTGCTGGCACACAGGGAGGACGGCCTGATGCCAAGAGCACACCCCACAGGACCGTCCATGACCCTCTAGCTCTGATGGAACCTTGGTCTTGTCCAGAAACTCTCCTAACAATTCTGCTTTGCCATCCAGGTGGGGGTATGGCTGGGTCAGCCGCTGGGCAAGGAAAGTGCTCTGCTTTGCGCTGCACTGGTGGCAGAGAGGGGGCCCCAGGCCCTGCACTAGACTCCTCTGCAGCCACAGGCCATTCCACCCTCTCCCTGCTGACTTCTCGCTCATGTCCAGCGGGGCTCCCAGGAGTAGGGGGCGTTTCTCATCACTGCCACTCCTCGACCCCTCCACGTCCCCAGGCCCTGGCATGGGCACCATCTGGGACTGGATGCTCCTACCACTTTCCCCAGGAAGCCAGATATCATCACAGACAGTCACTCACTGGCCACAGTGTCCTTGTCTCTGCCTGTCATCATGCTGCCCACACCCTGCTTCCCCACCAGCAGCTGGCACCAAGCTGCTCGGCGTTGACTGTGCCACCTGGTGGCCGCAGCAGGAGATGCTGAGACAACCTCCTGGCCCTACCCGGCCCTCTCCCTCCTGCAGTTGAGTAACTTGACCTCTGAGCAGCCTCTTCTCTCAAAGGTGCCTCTTAATTCCCTCCTTCCTCAACAACTTCCTTGGGTCTGGCCTAATGCTCTGAGACGGTCCTCCCACAGTGTCAACCTCTCCCGCCTGCCTTTGAGCCAAAAGACAAGCCCAGCCCTGTCCGGTCAGTGCAGGAGGCTCTCTGGGGACCCAGATCCACAGAGAAAATGAGGAAAGTGGTCCAAAGTACCTTCAGGAGCACCTTACCCTGCCTCCTCACTGGCCACTTGCTAAACCTGCTTTTCATCCCAGTGACAAATATGTGACAAAGGTCTGATCATCCGGCTGATGATGGAGATGGGAGGGATGTGACAAGGAGATGAGGGCTCAGCTCGTGAGGGGCACATAGTGTGTCCCAGCCAGGAGCGCCTGCACAGGGACACGCGGTGTGCTGGGTGCTGCAGCTGACGCCTCCCCCTGGAGAATTCAGGCAGCAGGGGTGGGACTGGCCTGAGGTCACAGAAGGTCCTGATGGTGGTGAAACGTCACAGTAGGTTACGTAACTTTCTCAAAACCACCGACCGTGCCTTTAAATGAGTGGGTGGTGAGGTATGTTCATTATCCCTCAGTAAAGCTGTTAAAAATTAAAGAAGGAACATGGGGCCGAGATAAGCCAGGCGGAAACAGAGCACATGCGGGGACAGAGGCCAGAAGGAAGGAGACAAAGAGGCACATGGCTGCCAGCTGCAGGGAGGCAGGCACAGCAGCCAGAGGAGGGCCGTGGCCTCCTGTCACACAGAGGCTCAGGCCGGCCCGGCCACAGCAGCCAGGCCCGGCTGCAGGTGCCGGGTGAGAGTCCTGCCCCCGTGCCTAACAGGGGGACCACCTCAGGCAAGTGACTTCCCTTTGCGGGCTCCTGAGATTCACAAACACTCCAAGTGTGCATGAGACAAAGAAGATCAAGACAAAGGAGAAGAGAATCACCCCACGTGAAAAGGCAAAGGGCAGACAAGCCGTGGTGGGAATGGTCGTGGCCACAGACACACAAAATCCGCGAGGGGACTCTCACCGCGGTGTGAGGGGACTTGGAGGTGGGGCTGGGGGAGGCAATGAGGTCACAGGGTGGAGCCTGATGCATGGGATCCACGCCCTGATGACAGAGATCCCACGGACTTCTGCAGCCCTCCGTCACCTAGAACAAGGACAGGGTCCTTCAGCAGACACCAAGCCACCACCACTGGTGGGAGGGAAACCCGGGTGGCGATTCGGGTGGCATGGGGCTGGAGAGAGCAAAGGCTGTGTGAAGTGGCCTCTTATCTCATGGTGTCACTCAAGCCCTGAGGAGCCCTGTGGGCCAGGCACCTTGGAGGAAGCCTCAGAATTGAGTGAGGAAGTAAGGTCCCCAAGGCAACTGTCCCATGGCCTAGTGGAGAACTGGGACAAAGGGAAAGGGCCAGGCATGCTGGGGAAGAGCAGGGAGAAGAAGCTTAAAGGGAGGGGCGGCAGGTGTGTGTGCGCATGTGTGTGCCCGTGTGTGCATTGTGCATGTGGTGTTTGTGCATGTGTGTGTGTGTGTGTGTGTGTGTTGTTAGAGTGTGTTTCTTTGCAAAGAACATTCAGGTTGAGACCCAGGTTGGCACAGGAATTCCCTAGAGGAAGAATAACGAACAGGAATTCTAGAAGGGCGGCAGCTGGGAGTGGCTCAGGAGCAGAACTCTCGGGAAGCCCTAGCTTCCATCCCAGCACTGCAACTGATGCCCAAGAACCTCAGCAGAGAGCAGTGGCACAGAAGCTGGGATTGGAAAGATGGCGGGGACTCCCCCTGAGCGGCAGAAGGGCAGGGGCCAGAGACAGGGGCGCTCAGTAGGCCAGAGGCTTTCACAGGGAGGGGCATCATCCGGCCACACAGGGCCCACAGTAGCCCTTGGGGACCTTCCACTTGGGCTGCTGGGGATCTGTGTCCTGGGGCCTCCCAGCCCAGGCAGGCTCACGGCCCCCCTTCCAGGACAGGGGCTTCTCTGCTCTGGTGTGCTGCTGGGAGCCACTACCCAGAGGAACTCAGGGCCTCAGAGTTGAGACCAGAGGAGGCCCTGTCACTGAAGCTGAGCCTCAGAGCCCCTCACAGGGCGACTCCTCCCTTCCTTCTGCCATCTCGGAGCCACCAGGCAGAGGGGGGTGAGACTCAGCAGCCCGCACCCCACCCGGGGAGGCCAGCCTCTCTGTGGCTCTGCTCCTGACTTCCCACCTGTTGCTGAGAGAACCCAGCCAGACCTTTCCCACAAGAATCCAACAATTGCCAAGAGTTCTACTTCCTGGTTTCCCTCTTCTGTTTGTCTTGGATTATTTGAATATTTTTTAACTGTGTGCAGTCTGCTTTGACAACCTTTTTTTTTTTTAATTACAAAGCTATTTGTTTGGGGGGGGGGAAGCCTCCTTTTTATTCCACCAGCCACGCCTGGCTTAGTTTCTAATGAAACCAGTCTTGCTGACTCTGTTCCCACCCGGGGCCTGGGAGATGTGATTCTTGGGTTTCCACGGAGGCTATTTTCTTAGGATGCTGTGCCCTAGGGAAGATGTCCCCGTCCCAGGCAGGAGCTGGGCATGGACTTTGGCCCCATTCACAGAGCACCTGGAGCAAACTCTTTATGATTTCCTAGGACCTGACTCTGAGATTAGGATCTTAATTGAATATCTGTTGACCTCTAAGAGCTTGGCACAGCCTACATCAGCCAGATGGACAGGACAAGACTCGGCCCGAGCAACCACCCAGCCTCTGTGGTCTCTGGGCTGTGTGGCCTGCACAAGTCACCTCCCTCCCTGATCCCCACTCTGCAGCCTCTTCTCAAAAGAGATGCTGCAGTTACACACAGGGTTCCTCCCAGGGCAGGAGCAGCACGGTGCAGGGAAGGCAGGCCCAGAAGGAAACCCACAGGCCTGTGTGCAAGATGGCAGTAACTCCATTCCACAGAAGTCCCCAGCCAAACACGTCTGGGATTACCTCACAGCACCTGCCAGCTCCAGGAAGAAGGTACCCCTGACCCTGCCCAAGTCTCAGCTTCCTCCTCTGTCCACTGACTCACCTGTGGCTGGTGAATGGGTCCTGGGATCCTTGCCAGGAGGTCACCTTCACAGCCAACTCTGGACTTCTCCCCCGCTCCCCAGAGACCAGAGCTTATGGGCGGCGGCCGTGAAAGGGAAACCTGAGGTCAGCCCTTGCCAGCCTGGGCCAGGGCCTAGGAGGCTGGCCAAGTGCTTCCTGAGGGAGGCAGAACTGAACCAAGCAGAACAAGGCCCAGCAAGAGAGCCAGGCAGAGCAGGGACAGGACACTCAAGCAGGGAAAGCCTGGGAGGGAGAGAGACAGCTCATTCCAAGTTCGCTAGCTCAGAACTGGACTGGCAAGAGGGCGGGCACCACGACTCCTGAAGGGAGACATGAGCAAATCTTCCTGGAGGGACAGCGGAGCCTGGGCCTGCCTTGTGAAGCCTCCCAAGCCTCCCAGAGCTCTTTGGCCATCCTCTGTAGAAAGCCTGGACTCCTTCTAGGGCCCATGGTTTATCTCTTTTGAAAGAGACCCTTCTGCACGTCCTATAGTCTCAGACACATCACTGGGCACCTTGCTCTCTGGGATCCCATTTCATCCTCACCCCCACTCCCCCACTCCGCCAGGCAGGAAGACTGTGCCCACTTGGCAGCCTGGGAGAGTGAGGTTACAGCGGAGGGGGTGGGTGCTTCAGGCCCTGGCTCCTCCCTTATGACCCGTGAGCACCCAGGGCCAGGACTCTGGCTGTCCAGAGCCTCCCGGCTTCTCCCCCTGGGCCAGGGGCCCAATAAGCCCTGTGAGAGGAAGCTGAGGGCAGCAGGGGAAGGCATGGAACCAAGATGCCAGCCCTGGGCGGTAGGTGGGGAGCCCTCCCAGCCGCCCAGGAAGTTGGAGCTTCAGGGGAGTCACCTGATGGTCTCACAGAAGGAGTTCCCAGCCCTGAGAACCCAGCGGCAGGGCTGCCAGTGTGGGCCTCCTGTGTTGAAGACTGGAGTCGTAGGATGAACATCTGCCGTCTTGAAGTGGGTCAGGAAGTTACCAAAGTGAGGACTGGCAAGAACACGGCCAATCGACCTAACTGAATTTACAATGAACAGAAGCTCTGTGCTAACCCACAAGATGAGCAGGAGGACACACCTGCCACATCTCAGACCCGGGGTTCCAGGGCCCTAGGAGAAAGGGCTCTACCCACATGCAAAAGACAAGCCCCAGGTTAAAGTGGCCAATTCAAATCTGAAAACAATCATCAAATACATACAAACTGTCCACGAAGAAACAATCTTGTACCACCATCTGGTGAAATATCAGAAAATTAAAAGGTGAGCCAAGTGTCGGCAAAGGTGTGGGGATCCATCAGTGAGAAGGAGCCCAGCTCGGGAGCACCTGGGTGGCAGGGTCACTTGCTTTCGGTTCAAAGGTGTTATGGGCATGAATGAGCCACACAATGGTGTCCACACAGGTAAAATGACCCCACAGGCTGGGCCCCGGTGGCGCACGCCTGTAATCCCAGCGGCTTAAGAGGCTGAGGCAGGAGGATTGCGAGTTCAAAACCAGCCTCAGCAATTTAGCAGAGGCTTAAGCAATTCAGTGACACCCTTTCTCTAAATAAAATGTTTAAAAGGGCTGGAGATGTGGCTTAGTGGTCGAGTGACCCTGGGTTCAATCCCCCCCCCTCCAAAAAAAGACCTCACAGCACCCTAGGCAGCCACCAGGTATTAAGCTACCTGATGGAACAGACGGGATTCTTTGGTAAAATCTTTGGGGTCCCCCACTGCGCCCACCAAAGAGACCGCATCTCTCGCTGCGCAGCTGCTTCCTTGCCCGCCCTCCGGTGTCCACGGTGGGCCTTCTCGCCAGCCGCAGGACCCTGGGCAACCGCACACAGCGGGTGCCCACCGGTTGCCGGGGAAAGACCGCGGCAGACTGCGCCGCTGGCCGTCCCCACGCTGCCCGCCCGAGGCTGAGCCGCGCTCCGCGGGAGACTCGAGTTCCCAGAGTCGCAGGCCGAGACCCCGCGGAGCCCGGTGGGGATGCACCTCCCCGGGGCGAGGATGCGGCAGTGCGGCTGGCCCCCGGCTCGCACGGGATCCCAGGCAGGCTCTCGGGCTGTCCCCACCCGCAGGCGCCCGCAACGCGCTCACCCAGCATCTCCTTGCGCCGCTGCGTGTGCGGCTGGTCGGTGTAGACCCACTCGAAGTCGCTGCGGCCCGCGCAGTTGCCCATCGTGCGCCCGGGAGCGCAGCGCACAGCTCCGGTCTGATCCACCTGCCCCGGCGCCCGCGCGGCGCCGGCCACTTCGGGCGGGGCCGCCGGAGGGGCGGGGCTCGCGGTGGCGGACCCGGGAGAGCAGCCCGGGTTCCTGCGGTGCCCGAGTGGCTCCGCACCTGGGCGGGCCGCGGTGGCTCTCGGAGTCTCAGTTTCTTTGGCCCGAAAATGGGGCTGTGCGTCCACCCTGGAGACTGCGGAGCGCACACGACCCACCAGCGTCCCTGGATCACTCCTGGTGGGTGACACCGGCTGCCGCCCGCGGGCCGCGTCGCCTCGGAGCGCACACTCATTCTCCCCGCCTCGCTTGCCCGAACTAGTAGTCAGGCTTTAAGGCTGAGCGCTGGTTCTGTCCTTGGCTCACACCTATTTGCGTTTGGGTCTCTGACTCCTGCCATCCCTGTCCACACAGAGGATCCTGTAATAGTGCCCGCGTGGCAGGGAAGAGGGGACTTGGGAGGAAAGGGCTCAAAAGCATGCAAGGGTGTCCACAAGCAGCTCAGGAAAGGGGGGCTGCGTGTGTCCTCCCCTACCCACCCCATCACACAATAACCTCCTGGAGGTGAATCAGACCACCCCAGCCTCAGGGAACTTGAAATCTCAATGGGACACAGATAGGGAAGTGATTCCAGGTGATGTGTACCATATCACAAGATAGGCCATGGAGTAGCTAGGATCTAGTAGAAGGAGCTTTTGCATTGGGCCTTGTAGGATGAGTAGGAGTTCAACAGTTAGAAAAGCAGAAAGTGATAGAGGGAACAGCAGATGCACAGGCTCACAAGCAGAGAAGAGCCAGACATTCTCCAGGTGAAGAGTCAGTTTTGGGGATGGGGAGACAGAGACCCTCATTTTTACCTTCTCAGGGATTCCTCTCCTCTCCTTCTGCTCCTTTGGAGCTTGGAGTGTGTACATGGCATACCTCAAGACTCAAGTCTGGCCTCTGCCAGGTTCTGTGCTCACAAGCAGCCAGAGCTACCACAAGGCAGTGATGACCAGCTTCCCTGCTCCTCAGAAGTCCAGCCCAGGAGTGCCGTCAGCTTGACAGGCCTCCCTCTGCCCAGAGCCAAAGGCAGTCCCAGCCTGAGCTAGGAAGGAGGACACAGGCATCCACCACAGCCCAGGTCAGCTAGGGAAGAGAGTGGGCACAGAGGCTGGATGCCCCAAACAACGGGTGGACCCTCAGCGCCCCTGGTCAGCCCCCCATACTACATATATGACAGGGGCACTGGTCCAGCTTGCACACCTCCAGAGACAGAAGGCTCCTTGTTCTGCAGGAAGTCTGCCCTATTCCCAGCCAGGAGGGCCTCAGAAGCTGTTCTACAGCTGCCACTTTACAGGTGGGGAAACTGAGGCCCAGAGATGAGAAAGGCCTTGCCTAAAGTGGGGGACTATGCTGCAAAGCTGGGCAGGACTGTGCTTCCGACTCCCAACTTCAAGAACTTCCCAAGCCAGAGCCTCCAGCCCACCCTGAACTTGAAGGTCTGCCCTGAGATGCCCCCAAGCCTGCCAGCTCTCAATCCCAGGATGGGAATCCAACAGCCACCCTGCTCTTACCCTGGGACAACACCTGTCCTGGGGAGGCTGACCCAATGCTCTCATTTTACAGAGGAGGAAATTGAAGCCCAAGAGGGGACAAGAGGGACACAGAAGTGAGACAAGGGGGTGGGATAAAAGTTCAAGGTAAGGAACCTACAATTCAGTGCCCTTGCCAAGGGATCCTCAAGTCCCCCAGGTCAGCAGGAACCATCACTATCGAGACTTGCCCCAGCTTGTCCCTGGTCTTAGGAATGAAAGAAAAGACATTCATTTGTAAGGCGCCGTCCTGAATAGGATCCTGGAAGGAAGAAAGACACTGGGTAAAAACTTAGACAATCTGAATAAAGGATGGACTTTCTTTCATTATAATGTCTCAGTATTTGGTTCATTAATTGTAACAAATGCAACATGCTATTCTAAGATCTTAAAATAAAGGAAATCGGATGTGGAGTATATGTAAATTTTCTACACAATCTTCACAGTTACTCTGTAAATCCAGAGTACGGAGTGGCAGTCATGCACAACTTGCATCCTGGAGGAGCCTCCTGCCGTCGAGGACCCCGTGCTCAGGTGCCGGTGGTGATGCAGACGTAAACAGACCTGCAGTTTACAGGTTTACTAAGTGCAGCAGGTACAATTAGGCACAGTGTGTCATGCTGGACGAGGATCATAAACCCCGGCTGCTAGTTTATGTTTTTACTCTGCCGTACTTTTTATTGTTGTTTTAGCGTGGGGGGGAGCCCTTGCTGGCCAGCCCTGGCTCGTAAACAGCACACAGAGCCTCTTGATGGTGCCATCTTCTTGGGCTCACCATGGCCTCGGGAGCAACAGGCTTCACTAAACACCACGCAGCTCTGCATGCTGGAGGCGAAACTCTGGGGGTTTGTGTTGGTGAGTCTGTCACATTCACACATGATGAAATCACCCCGTGACACATTTCTCAGTACATGTCCTGTGGTTAAGGACATGTGACTCTGTGGACATGGTCCCTGCACCTGATAAGCGCCAGACGAGTTGACCAACAGGGACTGTCGTGGTTGGAAGCAGAGGAGCCCGGGAGGCCAGCCACCGTGGCTCCCCGCACTCCTCCACCCGTCTCCTCTGGCAGCACGGAGGATTTTTTGCTGGCTCTCGGAGGGGCCCCATGTGGCCGTCGGTCAGAGCATTTTGGTATCGGCAGCTGCACAAGGAGCAGGAGCACCCACACCCAGAAATCTCAGCACACGCAGTGTGTGTTGCCACAGCAGAAGCTTGTCCTTGCCCCTCTTTCATAGAAAACAAGCCAGAATGCATTCCAGACAGCCCCTCCCATGCTCCCAAGCCAGCAGAGTCAAGCAACCGTGACCCAGAGCTGGTCGACATCCCAGCTATGTCACCCCATGAAAGAAGAGCAGCCAGCCCAGACAGGGGGAGGACCTGCCTGTTTTCCTGGAAGACAGCTACGAGAGGGTAGAACTGCCACGGAGGGTGGGGGACCTTCCAGAGACACCAAAGTCAAGTCATCCATTACAAAGACCGGCCAGGCGTGGTGGCCCGCACTAGTGATCCAGGAACTTGGGAGACTGAGGCAGGAGAGACAAATTCCAAGCCAGTCTCAGAAATTTAGCAAGGCTTTGTCTCAAAATAAAAAATAAGAAGGGCTGGGGGTGTGGCCCAAAGATAGAAGCCCTGGTTTCAATTCCTAGTACTGCAAAATAATAGTTGTAGTAGTAGTAATAATAATAATAATAGGATTGGGGCTATAGCGCCACAGTAGGGTGTTTGCCTAGCTATGTGTGAGGCCCTGGGTTGAGCCCAGCACCACAGAGAATTAAAAAATAATAAATAAAAATAAAAAATAATAAATAAAAATAAAAAATAATAATAACAAGCACCAACTAAAAAAGACTGTTTAGAAAAAAACAACCCTCTGGGGACAGGCTGGAGCGCCGTGGTAGGGTTTGTGCTTAGCATGGGGGAAGACTTGGGTTCCATTCTGAGCATCAAATAAATAAGTTTTAAGGAACAAACTTGTCTGCTGAAAAGGAGCAGGGTTTCTGGGAGCAGAGGCACGGTGCATGTCCTGAGCTTCCCGGGCTCTTCCTGGACATCCTGTCTCTGCCACCCTGATAACAATTAACAATTAATGACACGTAATTATGGCTATCTTACCTGAAATGAATTAGCATAGCTGTATTTGCTTGCAATGATGCATTGCTTCACCACAGGGCCATGTTCTGAGAATTCCTCCATTAGACAATTTCCTCATTGTGTGAACACGGCCCAAGTGTGTCCCACAAGCCGGGATGGTGCAATCATGCTCTGGAGACAGTACATGCCCAACTGTTCAACAGCCAACCTTTCCTTCTGTAAGTAGAAGAGGTACCCTCTAAAATAAAGATAAGAAGCATGCCTTGGCGCTGCATGCCCAGCCATAGGGGCTCACGGTTAAGCCTCATGCCCTACACTCTTTTTTTCCCTTTGTACTAGGGATTGAACTCAGAGGCACTTAACCACTGAGCCACATCCCAGTCCTTTTTTATATTTTATTTAGAGACAGGGTCTTACTGAGTTTTTTTAGGGACTCCCTAACTTGCTGAGGCCAGCCTTGAACTCATGATCCTCTTGCCTCAGCCTCTGGAGCCGGGGGGATTACAGGTGTGGGCCACCATGCCCTGCCATTGATATGCTTTTATACAACTGGCAGCACCGTAGGTTTTCTTACTCCAGCGTCACCACACACACATGAGGCATGCTTCTGCTACGTTATTAGGTGACAGGAGTTTTTCAGCTCCATCACCATTTTACAGGACCGCAGTCACATATGCATCTTCAGCTAAAATGTTATGTGGCGTGTGACTGTGGATGGCATGTTCCCTCGGCTAGTGAGCCTTGTTCTCTGGGGACCACCCTTGGTATCCCCAGTGCCTAGAATGATTTCTGGTAGAGAAGATCTCTTAACAACAATTTGCTAAAAGAATGAGTGATTCACACTGAAGGAGTGATGAGGGACTCCTTGGAGCGGAAGAGGCAAGAGCGTTCAGATGGAGCGGCTCAGGGTGTCACAGCATTGAAACCTGCCCCCACCACTTTGGAAAACCCTTCAGCAATATCCCCTAAAACTGTGCACACATCTAACTGGGGCCCAGGAATTTCACTCCAGGTCTATAATCAAGAGAAATGACTACACACGTTCCAGCAGAAGACCTGAGTAGTAAGAGTCCGCGTAGCACCCCTGGGAAGAGCCAGAGAGGGAGAGAACGTCTGAGAGCAGAATGGGTGCACAGCTGGTGGCGGATCTGTGCACAGGACGGGGTGCAGCCGCTAAAACTTTCCGCATCTGCAGAGTTACTGGCATGGAGAGCACTTGTGGTCCCAGCTACCCAGGAGGCTGAGTCAGGAATTTGGGTCCCAGGAATTCAGGGCCAACCTGGCCATAGACACCATAGTGAGGCCTAGACTCTGGGGAAAAAGAAATCACTACTAGACCCCAGCATGGTGCATTGATCACATGTTCTTGTTTTTGGTGTTTGGCGTCTTGGAGGCCTTCCCAGGGCTACCCAAATCCTTTCATACGCAAACTAACCAAGCCAAGCTCAAACCGCAGCACCTGCCCCACCAGGCACTCATATTTAGCACCAATGTTCCCCGGATGCCTCAGGACAGCCCCCATGTTCCAGAGCACTGAAATTATTCACACTAACAAATCCCAAATTGGTTTACCCTCCCTGGACTGTTCTAGAAACTCCAAGAGAGCCTCCTGCTTGCATTTCCCCATCAGCTTTGGCCTCCCTCTGCTCCCCCCGTGGCCCTCAGGGAGGGCAGGCCCTGTCCCTGGGAACAAGTAAAACCATCTTTATAACAGCCATGGCTCCTGCATCCGGGGCTTCACTGTGCCTGAATATTTTAACCCAATTTGCACAGCAAGCAGGTGGTTCGACCTCAGACTGGAATGACAGGCCACTCAGCACCCTTGACTTACAACTGGATCCGGAAGGTGCCACATCTGGCAGCCCTGCACCAGTCCCCGGGTGGGGACAGCACAGTATCTGGCTGCTGAGCCCAGACGCAGGTCCTCCTGACTGTACAGGCCTGGGATCCGCACAGGCCTGGCATCTCTGCCATGTAGACAGGCTGTGTTTCTCGCCTGCCTCATGCGAGACAGCTCTGCATCCCTGGACCTCAGAGCCAGGGCCTCCCCACACCCCGCCCACCCCAACAGTAATATATATATATATAAAATTTTCTTTTCCGCCCATGGCCCCAGACCCAATGGGGTGGGAGGCACCTGAGAGGAACAGCATGGCATGGAGGAGAAAGGGAGAACTGTGCAGCCCGCCCACTGCCCGCCCACCTGCCCACCTGCCTGTCCCCTGGAGGCCAAGCCTGACTCAGCAGCATCCGCAGCATCCCTGCCCAGCACCTGAGGGCCTGGGCCGGGGCAGCCTCAGGGCTCCTGAGAAGTGCTGGGGTAGAGTGCCCTGGGCTCAGTCCCCAGCACTGCAGAACTAAGTCAGTTCACTAGTTAATTTTTTAAAGAGAGAGATGCCTGGCTTTAACCCCAGCCTTGCTAAACCCCCACCGTCCTGGACTCACTGCCTGGAAGGATCACACACTGGCCATAGACACTCTTCGTGCACTGAACTAAAAATTTAAATTAAAGGCTTTGACACGATTGGCTTGTTTAAGTGGGACTCCATGGGCCCTGGTTCAAGGAGTTAGGGTCCAACGTGAGTTAGCTCAGGGTGACCAGGCTGGGGCGGAGCAGGGCTCTGGCCTCGTGGGCACGGGGCCCTGATTCCCTTCCCAGAATTAAAAACAAAACAAAAAAACACAAGGATTTCAAATAATAAAACTTATTATCTGAGACCCAATAAAGGTGTGATTATCCCCTTTGCTCCTCCATTTTTCGGTCCAATTTTCCTGTGGATGCTCCGCTCAGCCTCAGTGCTCCTTCACCCCCATGGACACCTCCCATGGGGCCTGTCAGGAGGAGCTCCTCGGGTGTCCACCCTCCTCCAGGGGCACCAGGGTGTCGAGGGGCCAGGTCCTCCTCCTCCTCCCAGAGCCCTCGGCGGCCCCTTATCACATCAAGCCCCACCTCTCTCAGTCCCTGGGGGACTGGGCAACCCATCCTTCATTGACAATTGCACTTCATCCTCCCGGTGCTGGGGTTCATCAGCTGCCCCACCTCCAACAGGGCTGTCTCCTGCAAAAGGCCTCTAATGTCTGCAAATCACACCCGACGGGCTCTCCCCTTGTGGCCCCCGCGCCTCCAGCACCTCAGGGACTTGGCCACCTTGTCATAGCCCCTGCCGTCTCTGGACCAGCTGGGGGGCCAGTAGCTGCCCAAGGACTTCTGATGCAAGAAGCTGCTCTGCTGGCCTCCCAAGGCACAGGGAGGCCAAGCGGCCTACCAGGCCTCCAGAAATAGAGGCTCGCCCAGCCCCGAGGCTGCGACCCTCCACACTCCGCTGTCTACTGTGCTCGGGTGGAACAGCGACACTCTGCACAGCTCCTAAGGGCCCCGTGGAACGGAACCTGGGCCCTGTGGCATACTCCAGCAGCAGGAGTGGTGGCATCCCCTGTCCTGACCCCCTGCAGAGGCCAGGCACTTGGTTGCTGGGACACGCTGCCTGGGCTGAGGCACAGGAGGATCCAGCTGTATCTGAGCTCCGGGTGGAGCCCGGGAGCTGGCTTAATGGAGGGACAGAATTATCTCCTCAAACCGTTCTGTTTTGAATTCCAGTCCTGCAGATGACACTAAAGGGGCCTCCATCTCACCCCAGCCTCAACTGCTCTGAATTCAAGGCCCCTTGGCCAAGATACATCCCACATCAATTTTTTAAAGCTTTCCCATGACCCTTCCTTATTATTTATTTAGTTACAAACCTGGGGCGCTTAACCACTGAGCCACACCTCCAGCCCTTGTTTATAGTTTATTTAGAGACAGGGTCTTGCTGAGTTCCTTAGGCCCTTGCTAAGTTTCTGAGGCTGGCTAGGAACTCCTGCCTCAGCCTCCTCAGCTGCTAGGATTACAGGCTGGGGGCCACCACGCCCAGCAAACCCTTCCCTATGTTTAAAGGGGGATATGTCTCACCTTCAACTGTATAAAGGCTCATTCATTATATGTGAGGCCCTTAATAATCCCCAGGGTTTATACATTTATAAATCCCAGAAGGACTAGAGGCCAGAAGCCCACAGCCAGACAGCTCCTCTGATATGGAAGCCACTTGAGCCTCACCTGGGCGCATGGGCGCACACCCACAGACCAGGAACCCTCAAGCGCAGCCACACACTGTTCTGTTGCCTGGTTGCTCATTGGGACCGTGGGTCTCACTGCTGCTCATCGGGTATTTTCACTAGTCCGTAGTCCAGAGCCCAATCCTCGGGGGACGTCAGTGTTTCAAGCAGGTGTGACAAGTGCTGAGACCACAGGCCTTCGAGCTTGGCCTACCACCCAAAGACTTTGCCAGCCTGCCCGACGGCCGTCAAAGCCACACCTGGGAAAGGACTGACAGCAAGTGGCAGATAGGAGGGCTGCCCCCGGATGGCACAGAGCCAGAAAAGCAACTGGACACAGAAAAGTGACTGGACACACGTCGAAAGGACAGCCCGCTGGAGATGGCACTGCCTCATAAGACTTGGCCCCACCAGGACCCCCGGGGGGAGATACTCCCCCCGACGCTCTGCCCCAGCCCCGGCCGGCTGTCCTAAGGCAGAGTAGACCTTGACCCTCTTGCTGTTCTTCTGCTGCTTCTTTGATATTGGGGATTCTATTAGTGTCCCGAGTTCACCGCCTGCTCAGCCCGCGAGGCTGGAACACCCCTGCTCTCGGCCAAGCATCACCCCCAACTCCCACACTCAAAGAGAAATCTGGCAGAGGCACTCCTCTCCAAGCCAGTCCAAAACGTCATGGCGATCAGGGCCTCCCCCAGAGGCATGTCAGACTGCGTCCACCAGGGGACAGGCACACCCACTGCCCAGTGCCCTTCCCCCTCCTGCTCCAGCTTCCCACCATGACTCCCCATCTTCATCTCTACCAGCGGCCCACCGAAAGCCCCTTTCCCCTAATTGCACAATTGTAGCTCAGGGGCAGAGCGCTTGCCTAGCATGTGTGCATGTGTGAGGCACTGGGTTCAAACCTCAGCACCATGCAAAAAGGCCCTCCAACTTGCACACACTTGACCAAACTATGAGTACCCCAACAATGTAGCTGCTGCACCTGCCGCCAGAGCTTTGAGAGAAAACACACCAAGGTAGTGTGATGGGGGTATTATTTATAAGGTGTACTTTCTTGCAAAAACCAAGGTATTCTACCTCTGAGCTACATCTCTAGCCTTTCCTTTCCTTTTTCTTTTTTTCCTTTTTTTTTAGACAGAGTCTCACTAAATTGCCCAGGCTCAAACTTGTGATCCTCCTGCCTCAGCCTCCCCAGCAGCTGGGATTACAGGCGTGCACCACCACACCCGGCTCATAATGTATATCCCCCTTCCCCCCGCAGTACAGGAGAACCCAGGGTGCTCTAGCATTGAGCCACACCCCTGGCCCTTTTAATTTTTTTATTTTCAGACAGGGTCTCCCTAAGTTGTTGAGGCTGACCTTGAACTTGCCATCCTCATGCCTGAGCCTCCCAAGTCAGGGATTACGGGTGTGCACCATGACCCCCACTCTCATAATTATACTTCTAACACACTTTACAGTTCCACCAAGATACTGTTAGAGACCCTGAACTTTTCAGATCTCTTCTCTTGAGTAATGCCACACACACCGGGGACTCATGCATGGCCAGCTTGCTGATTCCTAGTACTTCTCTCATGTGGCTCCTTTCTGCTCTCTTGTTTGAGGAAAACCCAAACCAGGGCTCTGAGATGCTCTTGGATTCTGGGGCGGGATCCCCAGTCCACCCCTGAGTATGCCTGAATTGAACATGGGATGATCATGGTGCAGACCCAGCCCGGTGAGGTGACCCTCCCCACTGGCCCCAGTCAGGAGTCAGCCTCAGAAGGCGCTCCTGGGCCCAGAGGACACAAAGCTGCGTTCTGCAGGCAGATCTCTGCGAGGGGACCCAGTGGACACCCCGGCCAAGCTGGGGCTGGTCCAGGACAGAAGATGCTGGCGGAGGTTGAAATGCAGCAGGGGACCCAGGGCACTGCCAGCGCCCCTGGCTTAGGGGTGCTCCCTGGCTCTATTTCCAGTGGAACTTGATTGAGTTTTCAGGGATAATCAGTGTCTGTGACCACCCAAATCTGGAGTGCCCAAAGCCCTCCGACAAGTCCTTCCTCGATGTCAGAGGTTGGTTCCTGCCCAGCTGCTCTCCTCCGCCTCCTCCATACGCCCAGGCATCTTCCTGAGTCCCCGTGGGGTGCCACACCCCATGCCCACAACCTCAGGGCACCACGTCACCACTACCCAAGGCCCTGGCACATGTCCTCAAGCACGAAGATCTAGACACACACACTGTGCCCTAGAAAATTCGTGGGGTCACACAGGGCACAAAGAAGGAGGGAACAGGGAAATGCCCCCAGGTGGCATGGGAACCGATCGGGAGCTGGGATTTAGGGCAACAGCTGCTCTTACCTGGGCCAGATCTGCATGGTACACCCTCCACACGGGCTTTCTGACCAGCCTCTCGGTCACCAGCCTGTCCCGGTGGCTGGGTGGGGCTCTGTGTGTGTGTCCAGCGTACCTGGTGCTTGGGTCTGTTCCACAGGGGGCCTCAGTGGAGGCTCCCAAACTGGAGGCAGGAACGACTTGGGGGTGCAGCTCTGGGCAAGGATTTTTGTTTAAGTTCCTGTCTGGATTGAGCGAATCATCGAAAGCATCAACAACATCTAGTTGATTTTTTTAATTAGTGACTCCTCCCCAGCAGCACCCCTAAGCCTCGCCATCCCTGCCACCTCTCACCTTATGGCCCTTGCCCTGCTGCTAAGCCGTGTGGCTGGGGGGCTTGAGTGGGCCCAGCCCCTGCGGGGGAGTGGACAGCCCAAGGAAAACACTAGACCATCCCTCAGAGGGTGGGCATCACAGTGAGGCCCCTGCAGTGGGGGAGAAAGCCTGAGAAATTCTCATTTTAACCCTTTTCTACTGGCCCATCTGACCCACATCTGGGACGAGCTGGCCCATGCTGCCATGCTTAGTGCCCACCAGTGGGCAAATGCTCAGGGGTCACTTGGGCTCATGTCCTGGAGCCCAGGTAGTGCACTGGCAGAGGAAATGCAGAGAGAAGACCAGGCAACCACAGAGTGTGGCTGCGGGGTCCCAAAGGACAAGGACCAGAGAGTTCCCCACCAGAGAGGAGAGAGGAAAGAGATTATTGACAGAAGACAAGACACAGGCCAGGCAGCTGGACTTGTTAACTCCTTGGACATCTCCTGGGCCAGGGTAAATTGGACAGGGGCTGAGACAGGACACCTTGGCAAGGAGCTGAGGCAGGTCAGGGACTGCAACCAGTACCTTAAAAGAAAAGAGGGAATCGAGCAAATGGATCATCGGTGGAGCCAGGGGAGGTGGAGGCCCTACCAGAGAAACACAGGTTGAGTCCTCAGAGGGTGGAGTGCAGGAATGGCCTGCCCCAGGAGGTGAGGACAGAGAACACAATTAATATAGCTGAGACTAACTCCTTCACTGACTTAATCACCCTGCCTCCTCCAGGACTGGCCATTCAGCCCAGCCTCACCCCTCATCGCTGACTCACTCCATCCCACCCTCACTCACCTACCTGTGACAAAGAGGGTGGGGGGCAGCACCTAGAGTCGGAGCCCTACACCTGTTGGGACAGGAAGGAGGGACTCACTGCCCCACCCCTGGCGGATCTTCGCCCACCTGGACAGGCCTCTGCTGCACACCCCCAGCAGCCGCCATGGGCCGCCTCTCTCCCCGGGCCTCCACCTTCACTCCAGCAGGGCTCCCTCCATGGGGGACGCTTTGCTCAGGCCTGGCAAGTCCCAACCTTCCACGGCCACACTCCAGTGCCCCCAAGGAAGAGCCTTCCCACATTATGGCTAAATGACACCTTGACCAAACTCCATTCTACCCTGAGACTCCATTTCATATAAGAAGGGCTTCACCCCACTTCGGCCACCCCCTGCTAAGCACACCCTGTTTGGCAATGCACCGCGCTTGAAAAATGTTTCGGTTATTCTTTTTTTTTTTTTTAATATGACTTTGCTTATTTTTTTTCCTTTGGTGCTGGGGATGGAACCCAGTGCCTCACATGTGCTAGGCAAGCGCTCTGCCACTGAGCCACAACCACATCCCTTCTGTTATTCTTATACAATGTGTTATTAAGAAATGCATTTGTAAGATGCTCTCTGTTAGTTCCCATTTTTCCTGGGCAGTGTATTGCGCCCTGAACTCGGTCATCATGACCCACTTCCTTCGTTGCTATGGTCTTGACCATATTGGTAGCTTGAAGTTTTGAGCTATAAAAGAGATACCCTACCTTCTGCAAGGGGTCAAGATGTGCAGAGACGACCTGTTCATTGCCCCTTGGCCCGCCGGCAAATAAAGTCCCATGCCCCACTTGAAGACTGAGCTGGTGATTTATTTCAAATACGCCCAACACCCAGACCCTCCGTTGAGCCTGGCTCCTCCCTGCCTCCTCTCCTCTCCGTTGGCTTGTCCTGGTCCTGCAGGCCACGACACGGCAGGGCACAGGGTGGGCCTCATCCCCCATCAACACTCACTCTTGCTCTGGGAGCCTCACCCCGCCTTCTGTGAAATGGGTGTTGGGGAGAGAAGCCACGGCCTGTCTCTTCCGGGAGTGAGTGATACAGCACACACAAGGGACTCCTGGGGACCTGCCCCCACACAGCCTTGGGGTAAAGATGTGGGCCTGGAGATTTCCACCTGGGAGCTTTGGAGCAGGACAAGGTCTTCTCCCTGGAAGACCAAGCCAAGGGCCATCTTCCAAGTCTCCCCTCCGGGGGCTTCCCGTCCTCGGGCACAGGTGGGGAGTCCAGCTGATAGGTGGAGACATTGGCCCAGCAGGGAGCAGCCATGGTCCTGGTTTCCAGGGAGCACAGGCAGGGCCCAGTGGAAGGACTTAGGCTGCTGTTGGGTGTTTACCAAGAGCCAAGGCCATGCCAAATGACAGACACCAAGTGACACCACCATCAATCAAGCACCTTCACGTGCCTATATCAGCAACACAGGAGACTAGGGTCTCACTCAGGAACTGACAGGTCAGGTTCCCACGGCCAAGGCTCATTATTAATTAATCACTCGTCATGTGTCAGGCTGGGGGAGTGTTGAGAGCCACAGCCCAAGTCGGAATGGCCCCTGGCATTTTTCCAGAAGTAATGGTTGAGAGGTGAGCCATTAAGATGTTGATAATTAAGTTAAGCTGTGTATAATTGCTGTGACTGGATGATCCTGGATTGAAACAGGCTGTGTATTCAATTGTATATAGACCCCTGCTGTCCACCTGGGCCCCCCCCCCCCCCCCCCCCCCCCCCCCCGCGCGCCTGCCCACTACTTTGGAGTTCTCGCGGGGATTCCTGGGGAGTTCGTGTTGGTTGGTGAAGTTCGGTGGAGGGAGTTCCGGTTGGTGTGCGGGAGTTTGGGCAATAAAGGAGTTCCTGTTTGAACCTACAAGTGCCTCGTGGTGGCTCGGTTATTTTGTGCCCAGCCAGACTGCGGCATAGGAGGGGGATTTGAGTGTTATTATGAATACAAACTAATAGCATAATGATGGGGACTGAAAGAAGCCAGAAGACCACATACGACATGATTCCATTCACATAAAGCACAAAAAACAGGCTGAACTAATCTATGGTGGTAAAAATCACAAGAGCAGTTGCCCTGGTGGGACCTGGGGGTCTGCAGACTCCTGGAACCCAGTCTGGGTGGAGCCGCAGGGCAGGCCCAGGGAGAAATTCATTTGGCTGCTCACTTATAATGTGGCACTCGAAGGTAACTGAGATACAGCAGTAAGCTGACATAATAATAACATGCCACTCGTGTAACAGGTCCCGTGGGTTAGCCCCTCCCACGCAGGTAACTCACTGCTTCTCCACTGCAGTGTCCCCAGCGCCAAGCCCAGGGCACCTGACCATCCTCACAGTGGTGAACAGTCAATGTCCCCATTTCCCAACCACAGAAACCGCTATTCCAAGGAACCTGGGTCTTAGCTCTCCCCAGAAAGTTCTGGGGCTGTCCTAGCTCTGGCCCCAGAAAACAATAAGGAGGTAGAGACAAGAGTCCAGATGGGGGACACCTGAGCTGCTAGCAGTGGCTCCACGGCCAGTTGCCATGGTCAGGCTGGGATGGAGCCACAGGAGAGAGACCACTGCTCTCCAGAAGGAGGTGACGCTGGGCTGAGTCTCAGAGAATGCACGAGGTCCAGACCAGTCAACGTGGAGAGGGGACGACTTCTCGAGTGAAGGCCCAGCAGCAGGCTGGGAGGGAGGAGGGAACCGATGGTCCCCATGCGGCTTCCCTGGTAGGCTGGAGCCCAGGTCCCTAAGGAGGCTCCTCAGGGTGGGCGTCATTATCCCAGCCATGGCACTGGTCGAGTGCCCCTAGCACTGGGGTTTTCTAGGATTACTGGGATCCTGTGACTAAAGGTGGCCAAGAAACTTCTGGCATGCTCTAACAGATTATATTGAACCCGATTGGCTTTGAGATAGACCAACCGGGTCCAGGTTCACAAAGAGGAACTTGGCGCACAGATCTGAAGTCATCCACCTACGTATGGAGCTGTATCATGCCCAGAATCCAGGTGACACAGCCCAAGCTCCCCCACCCTGCTGGCTCCCAGAGGACAGCTAAGCCGCACTCACTGGCAGACACCAGACACCTCCTCCCGGCAACCTGAGGCAGAACGAGGACTCTGCAGTGTGGCAGGAGCAGCCCAGGCAAGGACACAGAGGGGACGAGCACGTCCTGGAACTCCATCTCAATGATGACCACTGCTAGATCTCCTCCGCAGGGACCCTGGAGCGTGACCATTTCATTCTCATTCAAAAAGCTCTTTCTTCATCCGTGGAGCCTTAAAATCAATATGTCAGACACGAGGACACATGACAGATATCTACACCTGTATGTTATGTATGTGACATAAAGTTGTCTTTTGCCCGGACATTTCCGTTTGCCATTATGTTGTCGCAAGGACGGTGGAGGCAAGGGGCGGGAGGCAGACAAATGCAAATGCGAATGTCGGGTGACTCAGTTGGAAGTCAACACACTCTCCAAAGAAGCACAGGTCTAAGTGTGCAATGTAAAATTATAAAGGTGACCACAAGTACACAGATATTTCCAAAATATCAGAAGAAATACATGCACCCAAGGTTAGTAAATATAACTACAAAAACAGAAAAGATAAGATGACCTCACTGAGACTAACAGACTGGTCACGTTGATCCATGCAAATTGGTTAAACTTGGTTCATCTTTCAAGGGAAATGCCTGCCAGATGGTTCCCGTTCAACCAGAAGCTGGAGGCAAAATCCTTTCCCCCAACAAGAAGACGCAGAAAGAAAGAAAATCAAAGGCTACAGGAGAGTTAAGAGGTAAAGAGAACAACAGAAGGCAGGAGGCAAATCAGGGCAAAGCACCAGGTGAGGCCAACAGGAGCACTTTATGATGATTATGATTCAAGTCACAATGGAGAGCAAACCATCCGCCAGGGACAAACAGCACACATCAATGCCCATGCATCGACCAGCACAGGATCTCATTCACACAGCAAAAGAAATTCGAGGAGGAAGAACAGAAAGCATAGCAACAGTAGGAAATTTTTATTCTCTCAAAGACTATGAACATGAAAAATTAAATAAGGTTAAAGACCTAATAACATAACTATTGAGATAGATTTAATTTTGTGTACATCAAAATCTCTATCCTAAGAACAAACTACGCAGGCTGGGATTGTGACTCAGGGGCAGGGCGCTTGCCTAGCACTTGTGAGGCCCTGGGTTCGACCCCAGCACCACATATAAATAAATAAATTAAATTAAGGTATTTTTTAAAAACTATGTCTTTACAGACAGACAACTGAATATCCACAAAGATAAACCACCTACGAAATCATTTCTTAAAAATTCAAATGTTTAAAAATAGAAATTCTGCTGGGCGTGGTGATGCATGCCTGTAATCCCAGTTACTTGGAGGCTGAGACAGGAGGAGAGGACTTTCGGGCTGTTAGAGTTGCCATTTTGGAGAGAAAGAAGTCACAACCAAGATGAGCTAATAAGGTCCAGTTACTGTCCGAGACTCTGGAGCCCCGGCCGGGTGCGCGGCGACACTCTGGGAGGGGCTGCTTTCCAAAGCTGTCTCGGTGCGTTTCCTTTGCTGGGCGCCCGTCTCCCGCGCCCGTTCGGGGACGGATCCCTGGAAGCAAAGGACCCGCCGCAGCCCGCTTTCTCAGGGGCCCAGGCAGACCCCTCCCAATCCGCGCAGGAAGGTGTGTGTGTGTGGGGGGGGGGGGGGCTCCAAAAGCTCGTGGCCTCAGCTTGACCAAAGGTGGCCTTTATCAGTCGTTGATGGCACCCAACCAGCTGGGGCCCTGCAGGGCGGGAGAAGCGTCTCCAAATGTCACATTTCGAGGCCAGGACCGGCCTCCTGGAGGAGGCAGTGTGCGCGCGGGGTGCAGGGGTCAAACCACGCCCGCTGGGGGGAAGGAGGCAGAGGGGACGTTTTGCTACTCCAACGGCCCCGAGGGACCCCTGATCTCGGAGACCAGAACGGAAGCTTGGCAAAGCGGGTTGGGCGGTAACAGGGTCTACCAACAGTGGTCACCGCCCAGCGGACGCCGGCGTGCTGGACACTGCGTCCTGGCAAGTTTTCGGAAAGGGTCCCCGCCCACGTACGCACGCGAGGTATCTCTGTCACCTGCTCGCTGAGTCTGCGTGAGCGCGTCCCCGCGGCGCTCCTTGCCCTGTGCCGCCCCCTGCCGGTCAATCTCAGCGCGGCCGGACGACTTGGAGGGCGGGGCTCCGGAACCAGCGGCGCAGGGATTGGCTGTCTACGGCGTCACGTGCCCACGCTCTAGCCAACCATCGGTGGAGGCAGGGCCTTGTTGTGGTGGTAGGCGGGGTAACGGTGACAGGACAGCGTGCTGAGCCAGACCAGACGCCGGCGGTGAGGCAGTAGCACCTTGGTCCTGGCAAGGATTCGTGTCACTGTCCCCTGTCGCTATTACCCAGCTGCTCCTTTGCTTGTAATGGCCTTCCCTCACTTCCCTCGCTTGCGTCAGACCCAGCCGTGGCTGGGTTAAGACCCTTTGGGGCTTCTTGAGACCCTGTGCATCTTCCTTCTGCCTGCACCAAACTCCCTGCCCTGGGCTGTAACTACTGGTCTACACCCTCTGAGTTTCCATCTCTACCTCCCCATCAAGCAAAGGGACTAGTACACAGTAGGCACTTTACACTTCTGCGTTGATGTGAATCCAGGGGAGGGATGATGGTTTAGGAACCAACCATCCCAGGTCATGTCTGAGTACCAGGTACTTTGGAGTACTGAATAATGTTCCTGGTAGATGTGAGAGGGAGGCATTGTCCCCCTCTTTTCTTGGGTAGTCAGTGGAGGTTCCTAGAGACTGACTGGCTTGAGTCCCTAGGTGAGCTGAGGGGCTGGAGGTGTCCTCACACTAGGGATAGGACCTGAGGCTCTGCTGGGGAAAATTGTAGGGCAGGCCCTGGAAGGGAGATTCAGGGCCCCAAGGCAGGGTGGGAAAAGGGAGGAGAGAGGGAAGTGTAGGTATGCACCTCCACACCACAGCCTTTCCTGTGGTCCTGACCTAAGGGCCACAGAATCAGATGGCTACTTTCAAGGCTCTGCAAAGCCCTACTTGTACCTCAACCCCCATCTCCCAGGCTGTAACTCTTACATCCTCTCACCCCAAGCTCTCTGTCACTGACCCATCTCACCTTCCAGACCTGGGGCATAGCACAGGCGTTCCCTCTTGAATCCACCCAGTCCCAGCCAACAATATTGTCAAAACCAGTCTTTCCCTTCCAGATTTCAGGTCCCACTCAAACCTGACTACTGCCTTGAGGACCACCAGGTACTGAGCACTGCAAACTCATCTCCCCTGCCTGACACTTGTGACTGCCCTTGGAGAACAACTCAGTTATGGCTTGGAAAACAATGGTCTCTACTGATCTGCTGGGGCTTGGGTGGGCATTGAATCACCCACCAGCTTGCAAGGTCAGATTGTGCAAAGGGCCTTTTGGTTTCACAAGGCTTGCTGAAGTTGACATCTGCAACAGACTCCTCTTTTAGCAATCTCATAGCAGATTGTCTGTATTCAAGACCAAGATCAGGGCTGGTCCCTCTGCCTGAGCAGTGCTTCTCAGTATCAGGTCAGGGCTAAGCAGGGCTGCAAGGTTGTCACCAGTTCAAATCTGAGCTCACTCAGGCTGAGCTCTGAATCCTGTGTGACCTTGGGCAAGTAACTTTGCCCCTTGGATCCTCTATTTTCTCCTCTCTTCATTTTCACTTTAATTTTTCCTTTCAATAAAATTAACAACAGTGCATGATTTCTCTTTCTTTTTTGGGGAGAGGGGGTTGTTTTTGGTTCTGAGGATTGAACCCAAAGTCTCACATTTTAGCATTATACTAGAGCGTGTTACACCCTAGCCACAGGTACGCTTGGGTTTTATTTTTTAAATGATTTTTTTTTTACTTATAGTTGGACACAATACCTTTATTTTATTTATTTATTTTTATGTGGTGCTGAGGATTGAACCCAGGACCTTAAACGTGCTAGGCAAGCATTCCACCGCTGAGCCACACCCCAGTCCTTGTGTTTCTTAGAGACAGGGTATCACTATATTGCTCAGGCTAGCCTTGAACTGCTGGATTTTTGTACTGGGGATTGAATCTGGGGTGCTTAACCATTGGGCGACATCCCCAGCCCTTTTCATTTTTATTTTGAGACAGGGTCTCACTAAGCTACTTAGGGGCTCACTGAGTTGCTGAGGCTGGCCTCAAACTTGCTATCTTCCTGCCTCAGCCTCCTGAATCACTGGGATTACAGGCGTGCACCACTGTGCCCAGCTTAGGTACACATTCCCCCTCCCCTTTTCTTTTTTTAAACCAGGAATTGAACCCAGGGCTTTACTTATGAAAGGCAAACGCTTTACCACTGAGCTATATCCCAGCCCTTGGTACACATTTTTAATGGACAAATTGAACTATAAAATGTATAATGAAAAAGTAAGTCAGCTGTTCCACTCTGCTCAACCAGGGTCTCCCCCTTGTTGGCAGTTATTTTGCATTCTGGAAGTTTCTTCCAGTTCTCATCTCCATATGTCTAACAAACTTATACTAACATTTACCAATTATTCCTGTTTATATTATCCAGATGAAAGATGAGGATTTAGCTCTTCACCCTTCACTCCCACATACCTGCCCTCGTTTCCCTGCCTTGTCCTCCCAGGTGATAGAAACCTCTAGGCCCTTCTCATCTGTAACATGCACTGTCTCCTCAGGCATCCTGGAGGACCTTCTGGATACTAGGAGCACTTGGTGCAGTGTGGGGCACACAGCAGGTGATCAATGAATACAGCCACAGTGACATAATATCCACTGTATTCTTGGTGCTTTCTGTGGATGGTTTTGAACATGCACTGAAGTAGAAGAGGTAGTGTTAGGAACCCCCAGGGACCCACCGCCACCACAGCCATTGACTCATTATTTATAAACTCCTCATTTATAACCACCTTCACCATTCTTCCTCTTTCTAGTAAAAATGTTTCCTTACATTTTATGAGACAAATGAGGACGTAATGTTTACGAGAATAAAGTGTTTAAGTAAACTTGACAAAGACACTGACCACAAATGCAGCACATTTATTGCAGAAAGTCTGGAAAGCACACGCAGGGCGCACACACACAAGCTCACCATCCAGCGCTGCGCAGGGCCATATTGCAGGAACGTGTGGAAACTGGCAGAGATGTAGGTATTTTCCTGCATGCTTTTCTTTTCTGGGTGTTGCTGGGGAGGGAACCCAGGGCCTGGAACATGCTAGGCAAGTGCTCTGCACCCAGCCCCAACATGTTTTTCAAGAACATGACTATTGAGATATAATTCTCAAATCCGAATATGCACCTTTTTAGAGTGTGCACGTCTGGGCTGGGGCTGCAGCTCCGTGGTATAACACTTACTTAGCATGTGCCAGGCAGGCCCTGGGTTTGACACCCAGCATGGAAAAACAAAACCAAGCAAAATGAGTGTGCTGTCAGAAGCTGAGCATGTTCAGCCACCCCACCTCTGTCACTCTCTCGTGTGTTAGAACACTTTCAAACCATCCACCACCCGTGTGACCCTGGGCAGTGGCACCCCATGCCCTCCAGCCCCAATGCCTCCCTGTGGGGCACTGAGGTGCTTTCCATTTGGGGGCAGCTGTAAACAACCTGGGGGGACCACCCGAAGCCCCTCACGGCCCTGGGCAAGGCCTTGCAGCAGAACTACTGGTTCAAAGGGCAGCTTTGGACTCGAGGTTCTTCAAATGAACTTCACTTTATTCCACATATCGCGTGCAACCTGGGTGTCCTGTCCATCATTCCCAGCCAGGATCCCCCATTTAGAACCAGGCTGTTTGGTTCATGAGAGTTTTTTGGTTTCTGCTTTGAGTCAGGGGTCTCACTGTGTCATCCTGGCTGGTCTAGAACTCCTGGGCTCAAGCCACCTCCTGCCTCAGCCTCCCGAGTAGCTGGGACAATGCCCATGAGTTTTCACATGGGAAACTGAAAGGCTGAATCGCTGCCTTCAGCACCCGGGATTGCAGAGTGAATTGAACTCATAAACCCACCACGACACTCAGAAGCTGATACCTAAACTTTGTGCCAAAGAATCTTGTGAGTGAAGGTCACCCATGGATGGAGACATTTCAAGAGCATAGCTGGGTGGCATGGTGAAGAACACCTTCTTGCCCTCTCAGAGATCTTCTGACATCTGAAGGGCAGGTTGCTCACTCCTGCCAGCACAGCTGGGTATGCTATAGACACTGTACCTGCAGGCTAGCCCCAGCCCCAGCCCCAGCCCCAGCCCCAGCCCCATAAGACTGCCCCATTGCAAACCCAGGTCCCAGCATTTCCCACTGACTAGCTATTAATTGGGGTGCCCACGACCTCCTCCTAAGAATTTGCTAGAAAGGCTTCCAGAACTCTATTGTGGGGTATCCAGCACCCTGCCATGGTAGAAGGTGTGAGCTGCCTAAAAAATAGAAAGTCTGAAATAATTAGTAAAGAATAAGAGCCAGGTGCAGTGGCACATGCCTGTAAATATCAGCGGCTCGGGAGGCTGAGGCAAGAGGATCGAAAGTTCAAAGCCAGCCTCAACAACAGTGAGGTGCCAAGCAACTCAGTGAGACCCTGTCTCTAAATAAATAAAATACACAATAGGGCTGGGGATGTGGCCCAGTGGTCAAGTGCCCCTGAGTTCAATCCCTGGTCCCCCCGCCTAAAAATAAGAGAGCAAGAAATTAAATAAAAAGGAAGGAGCGCCTGATAGGTTTTCCAGTCCAGTTAGGAGCTGGAACTCAACTAAAAAATGGCTCTGGTTCTTTATTTAAGGAGGAGTATACCAAAGGCAGGGATGAGGTCTCAGCAGAAGTCCTGCTGCTGGGGGTGGTGGGGGTCTTGCAGTAAACAGGTTGATTGGCATCCTAGCAAGCCACACCCATCTCCAAGAGGCTGTGTGGCTCCAATGGGTCACCCCCTCCCTGATGCTGTGCTGAACTTGTGGTTGGAGCTAGGTAAGAAGACACACGTATTGGGTGGGCAGTCTCTAACCAGCAGGGTGGCCGCTGGGACTTCCCCATACCAGTCTTCCCTTCCCAGTGGCTTCCACATGGATCTGGTTCACGCACAGTTCACCCATGGCTACCGCATCCCAGCAGGACTCCAGGAGACACTGCACAGATGCCCACTCTTCATAAAGGCAGTTACAGAGGAGGCACAGAGGGCAGCCTTTAAGGTTCCCAAGCACAGGTGCCTGGGTCGTCTAGTGGGAGCGCCAACCTCTCAGGGCCCCAGGGTTCACCCACCTGGAGACTTCCCAACTCACCCAAGACTTGAGGAATCTACAGTGCTGGGCTCCTGCCCCACCCTGGCCTGGAAGGAAGTTCCAACCCTCTTATTACAGTGTCTTTCAGAGGTCAGGCACCTCCTGGGGCTACTCATTAGCATAAGCCCAGATGTGATTGTGTGATTGATAGGGATCATTATAAACAATGAGAGACTCTCCGATTACTCAGAAGTTCCTAGGACTTTAGAGAACTAACTGGGACAAAGAACAAACACAGTCACGGGGGAGTGGTTTCAGGACCCCCTGAGAATGCCAAAATCTCAGATGTAGTATCTGCATGTAACCTACAAGCATCCTTTGCTGTACTTTAAACCATCTCTAGATGACTTATAAGAAGGAATACAGTGTACCTGTTATGTAAGTAGTTGTCATACTGCATTGTTTGGGGAATGAGAAGAAAACAGTCTGTCCATGTTAAGCATAGACACAATTTTCTTTTCAAATATTTTCTTTCCAGGGTTGAATCCACAGTAGGGTACAGAGGGCCACAGTACTTACACCTCGCACCTTGCTCCAGGAACACGGGTTCTGCCAGAATCCTCTGTAGGATGAGTCTTCAGATACAGTCATAAAAAATGACCTACGGAGGAGGGCATTTGATCATTCCAGCCTTGTTTGCAACAATGAAATCAAAACCACCTAGATACCTAGCCAACACTCATAGAATAGTACACACATTAGAATACCACACAGCCAGGAAAAGATCAAGGAAGTCTGTGTTTGTCACGATGGCAAAAGGAAGAGAATGAAGAAATAAAGAATGTCCATGTGCTTCTGCCTTTGTCAATGCTTTATTCACTCAAATCACTCAATACAAGTTCACTCTGTGGGCTCCTAATCAAGGAAATGACAATCCTTAATGCTAGGCACTGCAATGGACATAATCAATCCACAGCAAACATTTCTAGATTAATTCTAAGCACTGCAAACACACTTAATCACAACAGACTCATGACAGACAGTCCCTCTGCATGCTAAGCTCAAGTGTCAGATCAGAAGTCTCTAAGGCCAGCAGATGCCCACTCACTCAGACCGCGGCGATCAGGTCAGGAACCAAGGCAGGCTTCTCCCGGGGTGGAGCTGACGGCCAGCTGAGGAGAGGTCCTAGGGAGAAGTTGTGGCTCTCACCAGGGTCAAGATGTGGCTGTAGAGTTTGAGAGTGGTGAGGAGGATGCAGAGGGTCATCAAACGATGAGAAGAGTTGGGATGCCAGTCCAGGTCCTCATCAGGCCCTCAGTGTGAGGGCATCAGTGTCGGCTGCTGAATGTGCATTTGCTCCCTCATTTACACTGAATCTCGGGGCTTCTGACCACCTTTCAATCCCTATCAGCTGCCGTTGAGTTCCTCAATGATGTCATTTGCCCTGGGGTTAAAACAGCTGGTCTGGTGGTCCCCACCCTGATCTTTTCACCTCTCCTTCTTATGGGGCAAGGACAACATGCTGGAGACTTCACCCAGAGTTTGTCAGGGTGGGGAGAAGTGATTGTGCCTGAGGGCCACACTGGAGGGCTCCGGAGGTGTGCCTGGTGACACTGCAGGCTTCAAACTGGAGTTTTAAAATGGAGCTGCGTAGGCTCAGGCCTAAGGCTACCTCACAGTGCTCCAATATGGAAAGTCTCCACCCAGGTTCCTGCCAGGGTACGTGAAAAGAGTGGCGCACTGAATTTTCTGTATCTAATTTCTTCTTGTGTGAACTGTCTCTGGAGGGGACCCCCAGGAACCTGGAAAGGTAAGCTGGTGTCTGGGGACAGAGGAGGGGGCAGATTGGCTTTGCAATGAGGACTCTTCGGTACCTTTACACTTTTGTACCCTGTGAATGCAGTGTCCGCACCTTGTTCATACTTTTGTTGTGGTAGTGCTGGGGATGGAATCCCGGGGTGCTCTACTATTATGAGCTGACCATAGGGGCGCACTCAGTGATCCTAGCAATCTGGAAGGCTGAGGCACGAGGATGGCAAGTTCAAAGCCAGCCTCAGCAACTTAGCAAGGCCCTGTCTCAAAACAGAAGATCAAAAGAACTGGGGATGTGGCTCAGTGGTCAAGAACCCCTGGGTTCAATCCCCGGAGCTGTGCAAGAAAAATAAAAGTTTAGGGCTGGGGCTGTACCTTAGTGGTAGAGTACATCCCTAGCATGTATGAGGCCCTGGGTTCCATCCTCAGCACCATATAAAAATAGAGAAAACAAAGCCATTATGTTCACCTATAACTACAAAAGGTTTAAAAATAAAAATGTAAAAATTAATGAATGAACAGACACTGAGAAATTCTTGGCCACCAGGAGAGGTGCCACATTTGTACATGGCCTGAATGGGGAGTGAGGTTCTCAGCAGAAAATAAGGCACAGGGGCTGGGGTTGTGGCTCAGCGGTAGAGCACTCACCTAGCACAAGGCCCTGGGTTCGATCCTCAGCATCCACACAAAAATAAATAAAATAAAGGTATTGTGTCCACCTGCAACTGAAAAATAAATATTAAAAAAAACGGACACCAGTGCTGGGCGCAGTGGTGCACACCTGTAATCCAAGTGGCTCGGGAGGCTGAGACAGGAGGATCAAGTGCAAAGCCAGCCTCAGCAACAGCAAGGTGCTAAGCAACTCAGTGAGACCCTGTCTCTAAATAAAATACAAAATAGGGCTGGGGATGTGGCTCAGTGGTTGAGTGCCCCTGAGTTCAATCCCTGGTACCCTCCCACCGCCAAAAAAAATCACAGACCAGAATGTCTTACAGGAATGCCAAATGGGGAAGAAAGGTATTTGACATTTGATGTGGAGCTTCCTTGTGGCCAGTAAAAAATGGGAAACAGGATGAAAGGGCCAGACTGGATCCAAAAGTTAAGAATCTTATCAGTTCTTAAGACCTTGAGGCCTTGGGGAAACTTTATCTGTGGGTCTCTTGAAAGGGCCTATCGTGTGAAGGAGGCGTGCACTGTGATGTTTGGGAAATAAAGCCAATGCCACGTACTCCTTGTCTGCAGTGCTGGAGGTGGAACTCAGGGCCTCACACATCCTCAGCAAGTGCTCCAACACTAGGCTACATCCCAAATGGTGATTCAATTTTTTTTTTTTTTTGCCTTTTCTGATTACAGGAATTAACTCACGCAATTATTTTAAAAATCCAACAGTCCAGAAATACATAATATAGAATGTGAAATGCTGTCATTCCAGCTCAGATGTAATGATCGATCGTCTTTTGAATGAATGAATAGATGTTCTGCCAACTTCACAGGGTTTCTTAGGGGAACCAAGAAGATAAAATGGCTACACCCATTGGGTGTGTGTGTGGTCATTACCAAGTATCTTCCCGGCTGGGCTCCTGGGCCTTCTAGGAGCTTTGGTGTGAGTGGCACCAGTACCACAGTTCCCACGGCCACCTGGTTCCCAGTGCCCAATCTCTGCCCCAGGTGCCTCAGTCTGGAGCCCCAGGCCCTTCCTGCTCCTGCCCTAATCCAGCTGCCCAGGTTCTGTCGTCTTCCTCCAGCTTCAAGCACCAGGCAGCCTCTCTCTTCTACCCAGGACAGGCTGCGGCCTTTGCCCTGCTCTGGGCTCTGCCTGGCAGGCACTGCTATTACTACTCCCATCACTACTTTCAGACCCAGCTGGGCTGCAAGCCCATGCGAGTGTACCTTTCCCCGACCCCTGACAGGAAGCCAGCTCCTGCCCCTCAAGCTGGGGATGCTTTACACCCAGTTCCTGGCTCTGCGGCTGCAAGGTTTTTAGCTGTGCTAGAGTCTCCTGAGCGCCCAACCGTCCTAGCTGAGTCAGCTGTCCAAAGGGACAGGCAGGTTCACCCCTAGGCCTTTGCTGTGTACTCCCACCCCCACTTCCTAAGAATAGGTAATTCCTGCAGAGCGTGCAGCCGCCAGGGCAGCGCCTTCCCAGTGGGCGCCAGCGCGAGCGCCGTGGGGCACCACTTGACACCTCCCTCTCCGGGCGCCCCCGGTTCACAGGCTGGATGAAACCTCTATTCTTTAATACCGACTTAACCACCTAAACCGTGTTCTTGGTCAAAAGAGGCCCTCCAGAGGGCACAGGCTTGTTGTCACGTGTGGCCACCAACCCTCCTCTCACCGCGGCGTCGTGGGAGGCCCCTTCAGGGAGGCTCCCTGTAACTGTTCCCTGGAGAGACGGCACCACTTTCCAGCCGGCCCGGGAGCCCGCCGCGCCCTCTCCACGCACCAGCGTCCCATCTGTGAAACGGGCTCCGTCTGCGGGCCCGAGCCACGGAAGGGGGTGGGTAGGAGTGAGCCGCTCTCCACCTGCGCCCTGTCTGTGCCTCCTGGGGCGCGGTGGCCGGGTGCGCAGGGAGGCAGTGTGGCCAGGGGTCGTCCTCGTGCCTCTCGTGCTGCTGTAACCGCACCTGAGACCGGGTGCTTTCGCGGGGCACAGACTGACTTCTCGGTTCTGCAGCTGCACAAGTGCGGGCTCCGGCGAAACCCCGCGGCGCAGGTGCGGGGCGGGCGCGCTGGGAGAAGCGGACCCCGCCCAGCGGACTCTGCCCAGCTGACTCAGCCGGGCGCGGGGCGGGGCCGCCGCGCGCAAGCGCCTTGGGACAGCAGCCCGCTGCGAGGTGGCGAGTTCCGCTGGGCGGCTTTCCGCGGCGGCCAAGGGTCCTGGCTCTGCACCCCGGCGGGGAGGAGCGCGCGGCCCGTAGTGGCCCGAGCCTCAGGGTAGGCGCCGCGCCATCCCCGGACAGAGCCCCAGCTCTTCTCACGTGGACACCGAGACCCAGAGAGGCCGAGCGGCTAGCCTGAGGCCAAACAGCGAGTTCGTTGGTGAAAGGCCCGGGAGAAGCCAGGCCTCCCGAGCCCCGCAGCCTGAGCCGCGCCACCAGGGCTCCAAGTTCCCAAAGCAAGAAGTGTATAGTAGACAGGCAGATGCGTGAAAACTCCAACCTCCAAGATGCACGGCTTGATCCATTTTATTAAAAACAAACAAACAAAAACCCGCAAAAAGTAAAAACAAGGAAAGTAAAAGAAAATAGGGAGCTCTGGGTCAGACTGCCGAATTTAAATTCGGACACTGTGATTCCTTAGCCATATCAGCTTTGGTTTAAAGTGCTTTGTGCCTCTGTTTCCTCGTCTGTAAAACAGGATAGTGTATACCTATTTAGATACGTTTTTCTGTGCAATTTTGGCGGGGGTGGTGGTACTGGGCTTTGAACCCAGACACACTTTACCATGAGCTATAACCATAGTTGTTTTTTGTTTTTTAATTTTTAAATTTTGAGACAGGGTTCCGCCATGTTGCACAGGCTGACTTGGAACTTGGAATCCTCCTGCCTCAGCCTCCCAATTTGCTGGGATTACAGGCATATGTCATGGCCAGCTTCCCTCTCTTCCCCCTCACTATCCTGCCCTTTGTGTGCATCTTTAAGCTGGAAAGAAAAGATACATACTTTAACAGTTGGATTCTGGATGGTTTAAACTTTTTAAAAACGTTCATCTGTACAGCCAAAGCTTTTAAATCTCCTGCTCGATGGAAAGCTCTGGTGACTGGAACCAGTAAATTAATTGTTGTTGTTGTTGTTGTTATTCTGGCAGTACTGAGAATTGAACCCAGGAGTGCTCTACCACTGAGCCACATCCCCAGGCCTTTTTATTTTTTATCTGAGACAAGGTCTTGCTAAGTTGCTGAGACTAGCCTTGAACTTTTGATCCTCCTGCCTCAGTCTCCTGAGTTGCTGGGATTGCAAGGGTTTGCCACCCTCTTTTTCAGTGCTGGGAATGGAACTCAGGGTGTGCTAGGCAAGCCTCTACCACCCCAGCCCCCTGCATCTGTTCCTGAATCTTCTGGCACTGAGCATGGTGCAGGCTGGTGCTGGATACATCTGTTGACTGAATAATGGTGTGATGACAAACCTGTGCCCATTCTCTGAAACACTCAGTTGAGTAGGAAGTAATTTAAATTCTACCCAGAGGGGCTGGGGATGTGGCTCAAACAGTAGCATGCTGTGGCGCTGGGTTCGATCCTCAGCACCACATAAAAATAAATAAATAAAGATGTTGTGTCCACAGAAAACTAAAACAAATAATAAATAAACATTAAAAAAATAAATTTACCCAGAGTAATTTTGGTAATATGCAGAAATAGAGAACTACAGGAGAAGGGCAGCTAGAGGGAAGGGGCAGGCTTCATGGAAGAGGTGGCCTTGAGTAGCAGGAGGGATGGGGGGGGGACAACCTTTATTGCAGTCCACAGGGACAGAGCTCTGAGGAGGCGCAGGTGCACCTCCGGTTCATGAAACCCTGGAACAGCATCATAAGGAGTGGCAGCCCCTGGAGAGCTGCCCGTGAGAGTGGGAATGTGGCAGATGCGCATAGACACCACTTCCAGTCCAGTCCAAATTGTACTGAGGGCCTGGCAGGACAGGAAGGCAAGAAGAAAGTGGGCGCTGGGTGTAAAGATTCAAGAACAAGAAAAGCTGTCAAGCCGGCACAGTGTCAAACACCCGTACCTAGCAACTCAGCTGACACAGGAGGCTCACAAGTTCAAGGTCAGCCTGGGGAACTTAGCAAGACTGGCTTTAAAACAAACAAAAATAAATAAATAAAAAGGGCTGAAGATGTAGCTCAGAGGTAGAATTCTTGTGTGCAAAGCTGTGGTTTAATCTCCAGTACCCATAAAAGGGGGAAAAATAAGAATAAGAACTCTGTAGAGTTGATGAGTTGATGGATCATAAAGATCTTCACTCTCCCTATATGATGAACAAGTTCAGTGCAATATCATTGAAACCCCAGGATGGTAGCATTGTATCAAACAAACACAAGGCTATGAGTGTCACAAAACTCTGGCCTGGGCTCTACCACAGGGAGAAGAGGTTGTGGTCAAGGGAAGGCATGGACTCCAGGTGCTGGCAGGGTTTCCCTCCTGGCCTGGGTGGTCCCCTGCTGGGAGCTCACTGCAAGGCTGTGCACTCTCACGGGTGCAGTTATTCAGCTTCCTGGATCGACTCACAAAGGAAAAAATGTAACTTTGGCTTACAGTTTTAGAGGTTTCAGTCCAGGGTCAGTGGGTCCTGCTGCCTTGGGCGTGCGGCAGCCCCATCCCAGCAGGAGTGCGAGGTGCAGCAAATGGTTAACCTCCTGGCCAGTAAGTGAAAGAGGGGGAGGGAGGACTGGGCCCCCACTGTTCCCTTCAAGGCCATGCCTCCAGTGACCTGAAGACCTCTCACTAGGCTCCACCTCCTTAAGGTTCTGCCAGCTCTCAAGAGTGCCATGGGCAGTGGTGGCTCAGGCCTGTAATTCCAGCAGCTTGGGAGGCTGAGGCAGGAGGATCACGAGTTCAAGTAACTGAATGAGCCCTAGGCAACTTAGCAAGACCCTGTCTCAAAATAAAAAAAATAAAAAGGGGCCTGTGGATATAGCACAGTTGCTAGAGTGCTTGCTTTGCATGCACAAGGCCCTGGGTCCAATGCACAGCACCACTAAATAAATAAATAAATAATAAAAAGGGCTGAGGATATGGCTCAGCGATAAAGTGCCCCTGGGTTCAATCCCTGTACCCCACCCCCCAAAAAATAGTGCCATGGGCTGGGGATCAAGTCTCTAACCCATGAGCCTTTGGGGGGACACTTATCCAAACCACAACATTTTGCTTTTGGCACCTCAAAGCTCATGTCCATCTCACAGTGCAAAATGCATGCAGTTCATCTCCAAGAGTCCCCCAGAGAATTAACTAGCCCAGCACTGCTCAAAAGTCCAAGTCCAAAGTCTCTGAGACGCAAGGCAAGCTCAGCTGTGAGCTCTTGTAAAAGTAAAAGGAAAAAAAAAAAAAAAAGAAGAAGAAGTTACATAGTTCTAACATAAAAATCAAACAGGATAAACATTCCTATTCCAGAGGAAGGTACAGGAAAACAGCAAGGAGGTATAGGACCAAAGCAAGACTGAAACCCAGCGGGGTAAATGTTAAATCCTACAGTCCATGCCCAGAATCTGGGGTGCATGGTGGCTAAGGTGGGCTTCCAGGGGCTTGGTCACACCACCCCCATGGCTCTGCTGCTTTGCAGCACACACACCCTTTTTCTTGGGCAGGATTTACATGCTGTCTACAACTTCCATTGGTAGTTGTTCACGCTGGCCCCTCTAACTTTCTGGGGTGTCCAATTCACTGTCACAGCATTGCCCTGTCTGGGGCTGTTTGCAAGGACTCTGACAGTGTCACATACTGCCTGGCCTCCCGGGTTTTACTCTGAAATCTGGACAGAAGCCTCCACGAATTCCTAACTCATGTGTTCTGTTTACCTTCAAGACCAGCAGCACATGGGCACGCCAAGGTCTGCCCTCCTGGACCACTTGAACCACAGCTGCAGTGGCCTCTAGTGCCCTGCTGGCTGGGTGTGGGGACAAATCCCTAGGTGCTTTGGGGGCATGCAGGGCTTTTTTCTTAAAGAAAAACCTTTGAAACAAAGTGCATTTCTTCAGCCTTGAACCTTCGATGAATGGGGTGACCTTTCAGACTCCTGAGATGACTTCAAGGCATCCTTTTTCTGGGCTGGGTGCAAAGCACCTGTTTTTGTTGTTGTTGTTAGTTTTTTGGGTACTGGGGATTGAACCCAGAGGTGCTCAATTAATGAGCTAAACCCCAGCCCCTTTTGTTTCTCATTTATTTATTTTTAAGCACCACACCAAAATTCATTCATTCATTCATTCATTCATTCTTTCTTTTCTTTTTTTTTTTTTTGTACTGGGGATTGAAACGGGTGGTTTACCACTGAGCTTCAACTGCAGCCCTTTAAAAAGAGTTATTTATTTATTTTGACCCAGGGCCCTGCTAAGTTGGGCCTCATTTTTTTTTTGTTTTCTTTCCCAGTACTGGGGATTGAACTAAGGACCTTGTGCATGAGAGGAAAGCACTCTACCGACTGAGCCACAACCCAGCCCCCTATTGGTCTCAAACTTGCAATCCTCCTGCCTCAGTCTCCTGAGTTTCTGGGATCACAGGTGTGGGCCACTATGCCCCACTTGGCCTCTTTTTAATAGTGCTATAGGCACCCTCCTTGGCCACACCTTCACACACACTTATTTTTTTGGCCAAACCATAAGCTTTTCTAATCTTTCTGTTGTGCTCATCTTTGCTTCCCGGCCCCACTGTAAGCTGTGGTAAAGCAGCCAGGAACATCTGTGCTGCAGCCCGAATGCTGTGCTGCCTGGCTGTTTTCTCTGCCAAGCAAACTCGTGCATCACCTTTCAGTGCACTCTCCCACAAGTGTCAGGGCACAGACACAGTACATTCAAACTCGGTGCTCCTCTGTCCTGGCTGTAACAGCTGCTGTCCTTAGTGGCTCGGTCTTGTTTTATTCCTGCTCCCTTTTGCATTCTCAGGCTATGGCCTTCACCCTGAACCCAAGAGCATCTTGCCCTCGAGATAAGAATAGTGTGTCACTAAGAGATTATCACCTCTGGTCAGAGTCAAAACATCAGACTATCTGATTCAAGCTCCCTGGAAATGCTGATTTCTGCATGTAGCCCCTACTCTGGTCCTCAAACAAATATCCCCTACTTCTCCAAAGACTAGTCTACCTCCTTTCAGGCTGCTGGCATCCAATAAAAGCTTACTTTCTTTTTCCCTACACTCACCTCTCAGATATTGGCTGCCATTCAGGGAGTCCTGGAACCTGAGTTTGACAACACATTTTTTTTTTCTTGGTACTGGGAATTGATCCCAGGGATGCTTAACCATTGAGTCACATCCCCAGCCTTTATTTATTTATTTATTTACTTACTTTGAGACAGGATCTCGTTAAATTGCTTAGAGCTTCTCTAAGTTGCTGAGGCTGGCTTTGAACTTGTGATCCTTGATCCTCCTGCCTCAGCTTCCTGAACCACTGGAATCATAGGTGTGTGCCACAGTGCCCGGCTTGTCAACACAGTTTTTAACAGACCTTCATTTCCATCCGAAACCTCAGCAGCACAGCCTTTACTGTTCACAGTCTTGTCGGCATTCGGCCTTCTGGGTCACCACCAGAATTGTGCATTAAGTTCCGCTTACAGAGCTGTGGGCTCTTCCTAGCCCTTCTTGAAGCTTTTCCAAATTCCTTTTCTCCACATCATCAGGTATTGTCACAACAACAGCCCTGCTCTGGGAATCAATTCTCAGTGAGTCACCCTTGCCTTACTGTGACCAATACCTGAGATAAATCAAATTACAATACAAAGGGAAAAAAGTTGTTTTTTTTTTTTTTTTTTTTTTGCTACCAGGGATTGAACCCAGGGCGCTTAACCACTGAGCCACATCCCAGCTCTTTTCCACACCCCTTTTCTTTTCCTTTTTCTTTCTTTGTTTTTTGGGGGTACCAGGAGTTGAACTCAGGGGCACTCAATCACTGAGCCATACTCCCAGCCCTATTTTGTATTTTATTTAGAGACAGGTCTCACTGAGCTGCTTAGTGCCTCACTGATGCTGAGACTGGCTTTGAACTCGCAGTCCTCCTGCCTCAGTCTCCTGAGCGGCTGGGATTATAGATGAGCACCACCGCACCCAGCAAAGGGGCTCCCTGCTCACCTCACGATGGCAGCTCATGGCAAAATCAACTGCTTCCTTCATTTCAGGGAGGAGACAGGGAAGAAGAGGAAGGGGTTGAGGCCCCAGGATCCCTTCTAGGGCACACCCAGAACAGCACACCCAGAAGACCCCCACTGGGCCACAGTTCTAAGTGTTCCTCCACCTCCCAGTGGAAGCATATCAGGGTCCAACTTGACCACATGGACCCTGGGGGAGAGAGTCCAGATCCTAACTACCACATCTGCCTTCTCTCCAAATTAAAAGCAAAGGAATGAAATGCAGAGAAAATCAGAAAAGAGACTGCATGTGGGACTCAATATTAAAGTCAAGGAGTCAAAGACACAGGTAGGTGGTGGTGCACGCCTGTGATCCCACAGAGGCTGAGGCAGGAGGATCACAAGTATGAAGCCAGCCTCAGCAACCTAGCGAGGCCCTGACAAAAAATAAAAATTAAACAATACAAGGGGCTGGGGATGTAGCTCAGTGGTAGAGTGCTCGCCTAGCAGGTAGGAGACCCTGGGTTTGACCCCAGAACTGGAAAAAAAAATGGCCATATGAAAGCCTACTTTGTGCAGATAGCTCTGCCGACGTGGGGCTGGTCATTTTCGGCCCACTCTTGCATGGTGCATGGCTGTGTGTGCTGATACACCTCTCTGGGGGCAAGACTTGATAATCAGGAATCAGTAGTTGTGCAAATGCTCCATGCTTCCATCCAGGAACAGCTCCCTGGCAAGTGACCCAGCAGAGGACGAGCCATTCACCACCACGCTATTCCTACCACTGAAATGCCACACTGAACCAAAGCCCCTCTGCTGTCCAGCGACGGTTCTTCCTCACCAGCTGCATGACATGGGGTGAGCCCCCTACTTCTCTACCTTCCCCTTTCTTCATGAGCAACATGAAGGGAGTGGTATCCAGGCCCTTTGCTGGCATGCAGCCAATAGTTCCAGAACTTTCCTGGAAGGAAAGGAGGCTGAGTCCCCCTCTTCTGGCCCACACGTCCAGGAGAGAGCTCTCCTGAGGTGGCTGCAGCCAGTGGGGCTGTGGTCGCCCACACTGGTGCTTTGGAAGCAAGGCACCTTAATCCCACTGTCCTGCTCCTCCCAGGGCTTCACCCCTGCTTCCTGCCTCCTGCACCCCACTGTGTTCCACCAGCCTACCCCTGCCCTTTATGCTTGCTAAGCACCCACCTCCAAGCCTTATCTTGAGAGGGACCCTACCAGGGTGGACTGTCACTGCCCAGGAAAGCCCTCTGTCAGCTGTGACAGCTCACCAGAGCAGGCAGTGGGACCCGTCAACACACAGCACTGCTTCCACAACCTGATGAGCCTGGGCTAGTGAGAGCCTGCCTTCCACCATCAGCACGCACATCTGTCAGACCGGCTACCCTCTCCAGAGCTCTGGCTGACTCTGGCAGGGGGAGCTGTCCCTGTCCCTTGGCACTTAGAAGCTTCCGGGCATGTGTTAGTCATCTTTTGTCACTGTGACCAAAATACCTGACAAAAACAACTTAGAGGAGGAAAAATTTATTTTGGCTCATGGTTTCAGAGGGCTCAGTCCATGGCCAGTCCACTCCTTGGCTCTGGCCTTCGGTGAGTCAGAACACCATGGCAGAAGGGCATGGTGGGAGAAAGAAGATCTGTTCATGGCAGCCAGGAAGCAGAGAGCGCAAGATACCTGGGACGAGGTACCCCAAAGGCAAGCCCCCCACTGATCTGCTTCCTCCAGCTATACCCTACCTACCTACAGTTACCACCCAGTTAGGCCCTTTGAATAATTAATCCATCGATGGATTGGTCCACTGACGAGGCTAAAGCTCCCATAATCTAATCATTTCACCCCCGAGCATTCTTGTATCAACACAGGAGCTTTTAGGGGATGCCTTATATCTAAACCACAAAGGGCAAGTTGGTGACTGGTCTCCTGACTGATGCTTTCTTTCACAAGGATTGCTGGGCACTGACCCATGACCGCCAGGTGATCCCCATCCTAGGCAAAAGCAGGTAAGTGCACCCACCCTGGCCCTACTCTGTGCTCCCTGGTCCTGAGCACACCTGGTGAGCTCCTGGCTACTCCTGAGAGGCACAGATGAAGGCCCGTATGAAGCTGGCAGGAATGTGCCAAGCTTTCTGGGAACTTCTCACAGATATCATAAAGTAAATCTATTTCAACCCAGAGGGGACTTACCCAAGGTCAGCAGAGTGAGCATCGGAGGTAAGCAGAATTCAGGTTCTGCGATTGTTGGCCAGGGCCTGCCCTCCCTCCTGGAGCTCTTCATGGAAACACTCAGGAGGTGCCAGGAACATGTGCCACGCTAAGGGGCTTTACATCCACCATCCAACCTCCTTCTCACATTCCCCTGGAAAGCCAGGCCTGCCTTCCTATTGGGGATCAGAGAAATGAGGTCACTGGCCCAAGGTCACACAACTGTATGACTTGGCTGGAATAAGGAACACCTAGAAACCTGGTGAAACAATCAGGTGTGCCTATGAGGATGCTTCCCCAGATTAGCATGGGTCTGAGTGGCCCAGGTAGGGAAGATCCACCCTCCGTGGACTGCCAGAAGACCACAGGACAGAGGTGAGTGGGCACAGCTGTGAATGCAGGTGGAAGCCGGCTCTGGCCCTGGCTCAGCCGTTGTGTGAGCAGGTGCTTTTCTTCCAATGCTGGAGTGACCCCTTTTTTGCTGCCTTAGACACCAGGACTTCCGGCTCACTGGCTAATGGATTCCAGGATTCTGGTTCTCAGCTCTCTGGACTTGGGCTGAGTCATGTTACCACCATCTCGGAGACTCTCTGGCCACCATAAACACATGGGCAATTCCCTAAGCAATCCCCTCTCCTGTGTTTATCCACATTTCCTGCTAGTCCTGTCTTGGAGAACCATAACACTGCTACCCAGGGCAAGCGGGAGCAGTTCCTTGTTCCTTCTCTCCAGTTCTAGCTTGGACAGCATTTCAGATGCAGCAATGGGAGCCAAGAATTTCAGAGCTGGAATGGCGGGCTCTGGGGAAGTCAGAAAGGCTGTAGCCCTGGCCAGGGCCTTGGCATGGTCAAAGCCCCAGAAGCCCCAAGGCTCGGATGCTTCTGGGGTTGAGGATTGAGCCCAGGGGTTCCCTACCACTGAGCTCCCCATTATTTATTTATTTTAAAGTTGTGGATGGACACAATACCTTTATTTTATTTATTTATTTTTATGTGGTGCTGAGGATTGAACCCAGTGCCTCACACGTGCTAGGCAAGCGCTCTACCACTGAGCTGTAGCCCCAGCCTGAGCTGTTTATTTTTTATTTTGAGTCAGGGTTTCGGCTAAGTGCTAAGGCGCTGCCTTGAACCTGCCTCAACCTCCCGAGTCGCTGGGTAACAGGTGTAAGTCACCATGCCCTGCTTTCTGCTGCACTTCTGTCACAGGCAATGGTAAAGCCATGCAAGTCAGGAGCCAGTGCAAGATCAGGCCGCACGGCCCCTTCTCTTTGGTTTGTGGTGTCTGTTTCTTTTTCTCCATTTGGTTTTCCTCCCGGCTAACTCCCTGCATCTTTATCACACACTTTAAGGTTACATTAAAGGCAGATCCTGGGAACACTGCATGGGGTCGCCCCCAGGAAGTAGCCTATGACATCTGCCCTCCAGGTAGAGCAGAGCTGCTGGCCAGCCAGCTGCGTCCTCACTACAAGCTCCCTGACAGACAGACAGGCACGACAGTGGACAGTTGGACCCCTTCAGAAACAGCACTTACTGCCCTTACAACCTGTAAGCTGCTGACATTCCAGCCTCCCTGGAGGCCAGCTGCTTCTTTGTCCCTGAGGAAGGACTACAAATCCGCCCATCAGGACAGAGCTAGTCCCTGGCCCAGGCTCCGCCCGCTACGGAGTTTCCCTCCCGGTCGTTAGTGGGGTCAGAAACTGTAAAGCAATAAACCTATAGAGAACTTTGGGTAATATCGCCATTTTGATGATGTTAGTTCTGCCTATCCATGAACAGGGTATATTTTTCCATCGTCTAAGATCTTCTTCTATTTCTCTCTTTAGGGTTCTGTAGTTTTCATTATATAACTCTTTCACCTCTTTTGTTAGGTTGATTCCCAAGTATTTTATTCTTTTTGAGGATATTGTGAATGGGGTGGTTTTCCTCATTTCCATTTCAGAAGTTTTGTTGCTGATATACAGGAATGCCTTTGATTTATGGGTGTTGATTTTATATCCTGCCACTTTGCTGAATTCATTTATTAGCTCTAGTAGTTTCTTTGTAGAACCTTTTGGGTCTGCTAGGTATAGGATCATGTCATCCGCAAATAGTGATAATTTAAGTTCTTCTTTTCCTATCTTTATGCCTTTAATTTCTTTCGTCTAATTGCTCTGGCCAGTATTTCGAGAAGTCTATTTAATAGAAGTGGTGAGAGAGGGCATCCCTGTCTTGTTCCAGATTTTAGAGGGAATGCCTTCAGTCTTTCTCCATTCAGAATGATGCTAGCCTGAGGCTTAGCATAGATAGCTTTTACAATGTTGAGGTAAGTTCCTGTTATCCCTAGTTTTTCTAGTGTTTTGAACATAAAGGGATGCTGTACTTTGTCGAATGCTTTTTCTGCATCTATTGAGATGATCATATGTTTCTTCTCTTTAAGCCTATTGATGTGGTGAATAACATTTATTGATTTCCGTATATTGAACCAGCCTTGCATCCCAGCATTTCTTGTAGAAATAGATAAAGCAATCATGAAATTCATCTGGAAAAATAAAAGACCCAGAATAGCAAAAGCAATTCTAAGCAGGAAGAGTGAAACAGGCGGTATAGCGATACCAGACTTCAAATTATACTACAGAGCAATAGTAACAAAAACAGCATGGTACTGGTACCAAAACAGGCGGGTGGACCAATGGTACAGAATAGAGGACACAGAGACCAATCCACAAAATTACAACTATCTTATATTTGACAAAGGTGCTAAAAGCATGCAATGGAGAAAGGATAGCATCTTCAACAAATGGTGCTGGGAAAACTGGAAATCCATATGCAACAAAATGAATCTGAATCCCTTTCTCTCGCCATGCAGAAAAGTTAACTCAAAATGGATCAATGATATCAAAACAGAGACTCTGCGTCTGATAGAAGAAAAAGTTGGCTCTAATCTACAGAGTGTGGGGTCCTTAATAGGACACCCATAGCATAAGAGTTAAAAACAAGAATCAACAAATGGGACTTACTCAAACTAAAAAGTTTTTTCTCAGCAAGAGAAACAATAAGAGAGGTAAATAGGGAGCCTACATCCTGGGAACAAATTTTTACTCCTCACACTTCAGATAGAGCCCTAATATCCAGAGTATACAAAGAACTCAAAAAATTAAACAATAAGAAAACAAATAACCAATCAACAAATGGGCCAAGGACCTGAACAGACACTTCACAGAGGAGGACATACAATCAATCAACAAGTATTCGAAAAAAATGCTCACTATCTCTAGCAGTCAGAGAAATGCAAATTAAAACCACCCTAAGATACCATCTCACTCCAGTAAGAATGGCAGCCATTAGTAAGTCAAACAACAACAAGTGCTGGCGAGGATGTGGGGAAAAGGGTACACTTGTACATTGCTGGTGGGACTGCAAATTGGTGCGGCCAATATGGAAAGCAGTATGGAGATTCCTCGGAAAGCTGGGAATGGAACCACCATTTGACCCAGCTATTCCCCTTCTCGGACTATTCCCCAAAGACCTTAAAAGAGCGTATTATAGGGATACAGCTACATTGATGTTCATAGCAGCACAATTCACAATAGCCAGACTGTGGAACCAACCTAGATGCCCTTCAATAGATTAATGGATAAAAAAATGTGGCATTTATACACAATGGAGTATTATCAGCACTAAAAAATGACAAAATCATGGCATTTGCAGGGAAATGGATGGCATTAGAGCAGATTATGTTAAGTGAGGCTAGCCAATCCCTAAAAAACAAATGCCAAATGTCTTCTTTGATATAAGGAGGGCAACTAAGAACAGAGCAGGGAGGAAGAGCATGAGAAGAAGATCACCATTAAACAGGGACAAGAGGTGGGAGGGAAAGGGAGAGAGAAGGGAAATTGCAGGGAAATGGAAGGAGACCCTCATTGTTATACAAAATTACATATAAGAGGAAGTGAGGGGAAAGGGAAAAAAAACAAGAGAGAGAAATGAATTATGATAGATGGGGTAGAGAGAGGGGAGGGGAGGGGAGGGGGGATAGTAGAGGATAGGAAGGGCAGCAGAATACAACAGACACTAGTATGGCAGTGTGTAAAAACGTGGATGTGTAATCGATGTGATTCTGAAATCTGTATACGGGGTAAAAATGGGAGTTCACAATTCACTTGAATCTAATGTATGAAATATGATATGTCAAGAGCTTTGTAATGTTTTGAACAACTAACAATAAAAAAAAAAAAAAGAAACAAACAAAAAAGAAACTGTAAAGCAAACTGGTGACTTGGTTGAACACAAGGGGCCGCCAGCTTCAACCCACCCAGGCACATGTGGTGTGTAAAGTAGGGGTGAACAGAGAACAGGAAGTGGCAGTGTGGCTCAGTGCCACGCCTGTCCTGGGGCAGGGCCACTGAGCACTGGGTTGGAAGGACAGAGGCTCCTGGAGTAATTAACTGTCCTAGAGATGCCGAGCGCCTCTGTGCAAGGCTGGGGAACCAGCTGCTGGCACCAGCTGCAGTCACAGTGCTGCTGACAACTGGGCGTGGCCTGAGCCCACTTCTCAGGCTTTCACTTTGGAGGCTGGGACCAAGCAGCGACCCACACAATTGAACAGGGAGGGACAAACACATTAACTGCAAAGAGTGAGCCTGGGAGGAAACAGCTAGGCTGGCAGGAGAGGTGACGGAGGGTGGGGCGGCACAGCCCGGCACAGCCCGTGATAGGAGGGCTTTTGGACAGTGAGTGATATTTAAGCTGCAGTGAGAGAAGGAACTGGCAGAACAGAGAACAGAGTCAGGGAGAAGGTTAAGGCAGTGAGGACCGAGGAGCTGTGGGCTGGGAGGGGAGAGGCTGTGCAGGCCCCTGGCTCAGGCCAGAGGTTGGCATTTTCTTCTTAGTAAAATACACCTTTTGAAGAGTTTTAAGCAGAGAAATTGCAGGACTGGATTTGCCTCCAAGATATCTCAGGTCATAGGGCGTGTGAGGAGCGGAAGTAGGAGAACACGGGCCTGACCAGGGCTAATGCAGGGCACCAGGAGCTCACAGGCTCACAGGATGGGCTGGACACAGGATGGGGATCCAGGAAGAAGCCGAAAGTCAGGGAGGTGGGCACAAGAGCTTTCAGCCACATGGTGACCTGGCCTCAGAAAACAACCTGAGCATCGCAGCAACTGCCTCCTGGCACCAGAAAACCGTGGCAGTCGAGCACTTGCTGGCCAGATGACAGAGTACCAGGAAGATCACGCATGCCCCGTGCCACCTGCCATCTGCTCGAAGAATGAAGTCCACACCCAGAATCCCAGGAGCAGTGGAGACTGGGAAGCAGTTACTATGCTTCCAGTCGCCATCCCAGATGAAACGCAGGAAAGCAGCGGCCCAGCCTCCAGGCCAGAGGGGACAGGGGCCCAGGAGACTTCCATGCAGCAGAAGGACAAAGGCCACTCCTGGCTTTCCAGGTAGCACAGTGGGCAGAGGGGAGGAAGGAAGGAGAAGGCAGCTCTGGAGCACAGGTGAGAGGCCAGGACTTGGGTGTCACATGCAGACTCCAGACGCGCAGGATCCCCCAGCCCTGGCTCACGGGAGCTTTGCTACAGAGGACCATTGATCCATGGGGAGAAAATCAATTAAAGCCCATGAACCAAAAAATAACTGGGGCTGGAATTTTTCTAGGGGGGGAAAAAACACCCCAAAGCACAACTCATCTACCAGGTCTATTAATAACACTTACAGCCAATAAATAGAACAAGTGTGAAATCTGTACATTAACTCTGTGCTGGGAGAGCAGAGGGAAGTCGGGTGGGGTAGGGAGGATGAGACCCATATGGGGACAAGAAGCCAGCAAGCTTGGAGAGGAAAGCACAGGAGACTGGGAAAAGGAGAACCGAGGAGGAGGGGAAAGGGGGCAGAGGAAGGAGGAAGAGCGAGAAGGGAGGGAACTGGTGGCGACTGAGCTGCATCAAGCAGACAGAGACTATGCTGCTCAGCCCCTGCCGCCCCCCATGCTTCCGGAAGTGCCCTCTGATCCCTGGGTCCTGGGCCTGGGCCTGGAGCAGCTGGAAGAGCCAAGATGCAAGGGCTTCCTGGGACCGAGTTGTGGGCTGCTGGGCTCCTTCGAGCTCTGGGTATCAAGCTCTGAAGGCACTGAGTGCTACACGTTCCGTAGTTGTTTCCTCTTTATTTTTTTATTTTATTTATTTATATTTGTGGTGCTGGGGATTGAACCCAGGGCCTTGTGCTAGCTGCTGGCACTATCCCTAACCCTATTTTTATTTATTTTTTTATTTAGGTAGCAGGAATTAAAATTAAACCCAAGTACGCTTAACCACTGAACCACATCCTCAGCCCTTTTTGTGTTTTATTTATAGACAGGGTCTAGCCAAGTTGCTAAAGGCCTAAATAGTTGAGGCTGACTTTGAACTTGCAATCCTCCTGGCTCAGCCTCCTGAGCCGCTGGGATTACAGGTGTACGCCACCATGCCCACTGATCATCTTTCATTCTCCATTCTCTCCTCTGCCTTCCCTAAGGTAGCCATGGACTCATGGTCTGTACCCTCCTGAACCTTCATGTTTCCTGTTAGAATCAGGCAGGAGGGAAGAAGGGAGGAGAGGGGAGCAGAGAGGAGGAGAGGAGCAGAGGGGAGGAGAGAGGAACAGAGGGGAGGAGAGGGGAGGAGAGAGGAACAGAGGGGAGGAGAGGGGAGGAGAGGGGAGAGGAGGGGAGGAGAGGGGAGAGGAGGGGAGCAGAGGGGAGAGGAGGGGAGCAGAGAGGAGGGGAGAGAGCAGAGGGGAGGAGAGGGGAGGAGAGAGGAGCAGAGGGGAGGAGAGAGGAACAGAGGGGAGGAGAGGGGAGCAGAGAGGAGGAGAGGAGCAGAGGGGAGGAGAGAGGAGCAGAGGGGAGGAGAGGGGAGGAGAGAGGAGGAGAGGAACAGAGGGGAGGAGAGGGGAGCAGAGAGGAGGAGAGGAGCAGAGGGGAGCAGAGAGGAGGAGAGGAGCAGAGGGGAGGAGAGAGGAGCAGAGGGGAGGAGAGGGGAGCAGAGAGGAGGAGAGGAGCAGAGGGGAGGAGAGAGGAGCAGAGGGGAGGAGAGGGGAGGAGAGAGGAGCAGAGGGGAGGAGAGAGGAGCAGAGGGGAGGAGAGAGGAGTAGAGAGGAGCAGAGGGGAGCAGAGGGGAGGAGAGGGGAGGAGAGAGGAGCAGAGGGGAGGAGAGAGGAGCAGAGGGGAGGAGAGGGGAGGAGAGAGGAGCAGAGGGGAGGAGAGGGGAGGAGAGGGGAGCAGAGGGGAGGAGAGGAGCAGAGGGGAGGAGAGAGGAACAGAGGGGAGGAGAGGGGAGCAGAGGGGAGGAGAGAGGAGCAGAGGGGAGGAGAGAGGAACAGAGGGGAGGAGAGGGGAGGAGAGAGGAGCAGAGGGGAGGAGAGGAGCAGAGGGGAGGAGAGAGGAACAGAGGGGAGGAGAGGGGAGCAGAGGGGAGGAGAGAGGAGCAGAGGGGAGGAGAGGGGAGGAGAGAGGAGCAGAGGGGAGGAGAGGAGCAGAGGGGAGGAGAGGGGAGGAGAGAGGAGCAGAGGGGAGGAGAGGAGCAGAGGGGAGGAGAGAGGAACAGAGGGGAGGAGAGGGGAGAGGAGGGGAGCAGAGAGGAGGGGAGAGAGCAGAGGGGAGGAGAGGGGAGGAGAGAGGAGCAGAGGGGAGGAGAGAGGAGCAGAGGGGAGGAGAGAGGAGCAGAGGGGATGAGAGGAGCAGAGGGGAGGAGAGAGGAGCAGAGGGGAGGAGAGAGGAGCAGAGGGTAGGAGAGAGGAGCAGAGGGGAGGAGAGAGGAACAGAGGGGAGGAGAGGGGAGCAGAGAGGAGGAGAGGAGCAGAGGGGAGGAGAGAGGAGCAGAGGGGAGGAGAGGGGAGGATAGAGGAGGAGAGGAACAGAGGGGAGGAGAGGGGAGCAGAGAGGAGGAGAGGAGCAGAGGGGAGCAGAGAGGAGGAGAGGAGCAGAGGGGAGGAGAGAGGAGCAGAGGGGAGGAGAGGGGAGCAGAGAGGAGGAGAGGAGCAGAGGGGAGGAGAGAGGAGCAGAGGGGAGGAGAGGGGAGGAGAGAGGAGCAGAGGGGAGGAGAGAGGAGCAGAGGGGAGGAGAGAGGAGTAGAGAGGAGCAGAGGGGAGCAGAGGGGAGGAGAGGGGAGGAGAGAGGAGCAGAGGGGAGGAGAGAGGAGCAGAGGGGAGGAGAGGGGAGGAGAGAGGAGCAGAGGGGAGGAGAGGAGCAGAGGGGAGGAGAGAGGAGCAGAGGGGAGGAGAGAGGAGCAGAGGGGAGGAGAGGGGAGGAGAGGGGAGCAGAGGGGAGGAGAGGAGCAGAGGGGAGGAGAGAGGAACAGAGGGGAGGAGAGGGGAGCAGAGGGGAGGAGAGAGGAGCAGAGGGGAGGAGAGAGGAGCAGAGGGGAGGAGAGGAGGAGAGGGGAGGAGAGAGGAGCAGAGGGGAGGAGAGGAGCAGAGGGGAGGAGAGAGGAACAGAGGGGAGGAGAGGGGAGGAGAGAGGAGCAGAGGGGAGGAGAGGAGCAGAGGGGAGGAGAGAGGAACAGAGGGGAGGAGAGGGGAGCAGAGGGGAGGAGAGAGGAGCAGAGGGGAGGAGAGAGGAGCAGAGGGGAGGAGAGGAGGAGAGGGGAGGAGAGAGGAGCAGAGGGGAGGAGAGGAGCAGAGGGGAGGAGAGAGGAACAGAGGGGAGGAGAGGGGAGAGGAGGGGAGCAGAGAGGAGGGGAGAGAGCAGAGGGGAGGAGAGGGGAGGAGAGAGGAGCAGAGGGGAGGAGAGAGGAGCAGAGGGGATGAGAGGAGCAGAGGGGAGGAGAGAGGAGCAGAGGGGAGGAGAGAGGAGCAGAGGGGAGGAGAGAGGAGCAGAGGGGAGGAGAGAGGAGCAGAGGGGAGGAGAGAGGAGCAGAGGGGAGGAGAGGGGAGGAGAGAGGAGCAGAGGGGAGGAGAGGAGCAGAGGGGAGGAGAGAGGAACAGAGGGGAGGAGAGGGGAGAGGAGGGGAGAGAGCAGAGGGGAGGAGAGGGGAGGAGAGAGGAGCAGAGGGGAGGAGAGAGGAACAGAGGGGAGGAGAGGGGAGCAGAGAGGAGGAGAGGAGCAGAGGGGAGGAGAGAGGAGCAGAGGGGAGGAGAGGAGCAGAGGGGAGGAGAGAGGAACAGAGGGGAGGAGAGGGGAGAGGAGGGGAGCAGAGAGGAGGGGAGAGAGCAGAGGGGAGGAGAGGGGAGGAGAGAGGAGCAGAGGGGAGGAGAGAGGAGCAGAGGGGAGGAGAGGGGAGGAGAGAGGAGCAGAGGGGAGGAGAGGAGCAGAGGGGAGGAGAGAGGAACAGAGGGGAGGAGAGGGGAGAGGAGGGGAGCAGAGAGGAGGGGAGAGAGCAGAGGGGAGGAGAGGGGAGGAGAGGGGAGGAGAGAGGAACAGAGGGGAGGAGAGGGGAGCAGAGAGGAGGAGAGGAGCAGAGGGGAGGAGAGAGGAGCAGAGGGGAGGAGAGGGGAGGAGAGAGGAGGAGAGGAACAGAGGGGAGGAGAGGGGAGGAGAGAGGAACAGAGGGGAGGAGAGGGGAGGAGAGAGTAGCAGAGGGGAGGAGAGGGGAGGAGAGAGGAGCAGAGGGGAGGAGAGAGGAGCAGAGGGGAGGAGAGGGGAGCAGAGAGGAGCAGAGGGGAGGAGAGGGGAGGAGAGAGAAGCAGAGGGGAGGAGAGAGGAGCAGAGAGGAGCAGAGGGGAGGAGAGGGGAGGAGAGGGGAGCAGAGGGGAGGAGAGAGGAGCAGAGGGGAGGAGAGGGGAGCAGAGGGGAGGAGAGGGGAGGAGAGAGAAGCAGAGGGGAGGAGAGGAGCAGAGAGGAGCAGAGGGGAGGAGAGGGGTGGAGAGAGAAGCAGAGGGGAGGAGAGAGGAGCAGAGAGGAGCAGAGGGGAGGAGAGGGGAGCAGAGGGGAGGAGAGGGGAGGAGAGAGAAGCAGAGGGGAGGAGAGAGGAGCAGAGAGGAGCAGAGGGGAGGAGAGGGGAAGAGAGGGGAGGAGAGAGAAAGAGAGGGGAGGAGAGGAGAGGGGAGCAGAGGGGAGGAGAGGGGAGCAGAGGGAACAGAGGGGAGGAGAGGGGAGCAGAAGGGAGGAGAGGGGAGCAGAAGGGAATAGAGGTTTCAAAACACACACACACACACACACACACACACACACACACACACAGAGCCCTGTGACAGACTCCATGCTGGGTATGGGAGTGGCTGCTCAAGGAGGGAAGACTTCATGGCACAGGGGCCCAGAGGCTGGATGAGTGTCCAGAGCAGAGCCTGGGCCAGGGAAGGCCTCCCAGGGAGAAGGCAAGGTGGGAGGAACCTGGGCCTGGGAGGATGATAGTGCGAATGCAAGAGAGATGTGGGCAGAGGAGCTGTGGCTGATGGAAGGCTTCTGAGAAGCAGGAGATCAGGGCCAGGGAGGTGACTCCAGAGGACCAGAGCTCGTCACAACAGATCCCGGCCAGGACAACAGCAGGAGCCCCTGCAGTTCAACTGACAGCCCCAGCCAGTGTGCAGGACAAGTGGCTGTACCCCATCCGTTCCAGGTCTCTTGAAATAACACGCCCTTCCACCTCAAGAAAGAGGGGATGCAGAAGTGGGGCATGTCCAGGGACTTGCTCCACAGGGCTGCTCTGTGCACCCAGCAGGGTGGCCGCCGCCTGGGAGTGCTGGGTGTTCAGGGAGCCCAACAGGATGCTCTGTTGGTCTCCTGTACAGTCCACTGGGGAAACAGATGGGCAGTTCCCTTCATGTCGTATAGGCAAGCACAGTACCAAGGAGCTGGATTCCCAGACCTTCATTTATTTTTTTATTTGAGAATAAATTGTGGAAACTGGTTTCAAACATGCAATCTTCCTGCCTCAGCCTGCCGAGTAGATGCGTGCCACTGTGGTGGGCTTCCAAAACTCTTCTGGAAAAACAAACTTTATGCTCATTAAACAATGCCAGGCCAGACACAAATTCCCTTATGGCATGGCGAGCTCCACACGGCAAGGCCAGGCTACAGGAGCACAGAGACCGCAGAGAACGGGGTCCCAGGTAGAGAGGGCCAACTGTTTTAGAGGAGAAAATACAGGTGAGGAGTTGAGAACTTACTCTGTAGCTAGGAGGGAGGCAAGGAAGTGGGAAGCAGCTAAGCACACGGCAGTCGGCAGCTCCAGGATGCAGATGGGTTAGCTGGGAGCCCGGTTCCAGGAATCAGTTCCTTCACAGAGGAATCAAGTAGCCAAAAGGCCGGACGTGATGAGAAACGATGGAAACCCCACAAATCCAAAATAGATGGCTTGGGCTCCACAGCTCCCCTTTGTCTTCTCCTTATAAAACATGTGGATCTGTGCATCCACATTCATAGTGACATTACTCACAACAGCTAAAACATGAAGCTACCCTAGTGTCACTGATGTCAAAGATGAGTACTCGGGCAAAACGGGATGCGTACAGAAGCAGAACGGTGTTCAGCCACGTGGCTTTTTACTTTGATGCTGGGGATGGAACCCAGGGTGCTCTACCACTGAGCTACACCCAGCCCTTTTTATTTTCTATTCTGAGCAGGGTCTCACTAAGTAGCCCAGGTTGGGCCTGGATCTCACAACCCTCCTGCTCTGGGATAACACGCACGAGCCACCCACCATGCCCATCCTTATTCAGCTTTATAAAGAAAGGAAATTCTGACACATGCTACAGCAGGGCTGAATTTGAGAACATTATGCTGATTAAAAAAGCCAGTCACAAAAAGACAAATGTTATACCCATTTATTTATGGACATGGTACAGGAGTCAAATTAGAGATAGAGCAGGATAGCGGTGGTCAGGGGCTGGGGAAGGAGAGCAAGTGGGTATATAGTTTCAGTTTTCCAGGGCCAGTTCTGGAAGCTGGGTATAGTCCCAGCCACTTAGAAAACTGAGGCAGGGGGATCACAGGTTTGAAGCAATTTAGTGAGTCACAGTCTCAAGATAAAAATAAATGAAGGGCTGGGAATGCAGCTCTGTGGTAGAGGACTTGCCTAAGACATAAAGCCCTGGTGTGGTGGTTCATGCCTGTAATCCCAATGTCTGAGGAGGATGAGGCAGGAGGATCGCAAGTTCAAAGCCAGCCTTAGCAACTTATCCAGGTCCTAAGCAACTTAACAAGACCCTATCTCAAAAAATAAAAAGGGGCTGGAGATGTGGCTCAGTGGTTAAGCCCCCCTGTGTTCAATCCCTGGTACCAAAAGAAAAAAGAAAAAAAGACATGAAGCCCTGGGTTCTATCCCCAGTCCAGGGTGGGGATGGGGTGAAGAGTTCACTGGGGTGGACAGTGATCATGGCTGCACAACTTGGATGTACTTAGTGCCACTAAGTAAACTTGGAAATGGTTATGATGGCAAATTTTGTTCTGTGTATTTTAATACAATAAAAAATTTTAAATGTTACTGCACATAAAGTAAAACAAACAAAAAAACCTATTACCCAAATCCTAATTCCCAGAAGCAAACTACATTGTTTTGACATTTTTTCCTATGTCCTTTCAAAGAACAGGTTGAAATTATACTATAAATACAAGTGTCCTCCATTTTTGCTCACTTTGTCATAATTCTTTCTCATGTTACTAAACCATGTATAGGGGCCAGGGATACAGCTCAGTGATACAGCACTTTCTTTCTTTTTTGTTTTTTTGACTTAAACAATAAAAATTTTATTTTCTCACAGCTCTACAGGCTAGAAATTCAAGATCAAGGTAACAGCATGATCAGTTCTGATGAGGGCTCTCTTCCTAGCTTTGTATATGTCTTGTGGTCATGTTACTAAACCATGTATAGGGGCCAGGGATACAGCTCAGTGATACAGCACTTTCTAAGACCCTGGGTTCTATCCCCAGCACCACAAAAACAAAACAACACTTATAAAAAACACTTATAAAATTTACGGTCTTAGGGGCTGGGGTTGTGGCTCAGTGATGGAATGCTTGCCTTGTACTCGTGAGGCACTGGTTTCGATCTTCAGCACCACATAAAAATAAACAAAATGAAGATACTGTATTCATCTGCAGCGAAAAAATATTCTTTAAAAAATTTATGGTCTTATAATATTCCTTGCATTCCACATGGATAACCCATAAGATGCCTCCAGGAAAACACTTCGGACACCCTGAACACACCAGCTTCCCAGGAGGAGCGACTGGACAGTCCATTGCCAGTCACTGCCCCAGTACAATGGCTCACACAGGAAGCCCAGCAGCAGAATTCAGGCCTAAAGCGCCTGCCGGGGACCTGCAATTCTCTTAGCCTTTTCCTCACTGTCACAGAGTGACTGCCACGGCCAGGGCGACCACACTGGTTTTCAGCAGGAAGGGAGGCTGTGCCCCTTTTTGGTTTGGGTGCTAGAGATGGAGCCCAGGGCCTCAGCACAGAGCTGCTCCTCCAGCAATTTGTCCACTAGGGGAGCGAGTTCTCCTTAATACACATCTCCTCGGGCACTGCTCTGTTTGGAAAGGGTCACTCTCCGCCACTCCTCAGATCCACCACGGGCTGCAGGGACTAAGAAGCCTTGCCCACACACCTGCCAAGGCAGGCTCCCACCCTCTGGCTGAGGTGGAGCTCGGCAGAGAGCACTGCCTCATACACAAGGCAGGGAGGTCCAGCCTCACACCACCCAGAGAAGATCCCCACCCACTTCCTGAAAAGGAAAGAATGGGGGCCTACAAGGAGGGAACCTAGCTGTGGGGTTAGCACCCTGACACTACAGCGACCTGTGCCTTCTGCCAAGCCAGTGCGTACACGTTCACACATGTGACACACGGTAGTGTATCCAGCCGCTCCCCTGGATTGTTTTAGAAGGTATTTACGATGTATGACTCTACAGTTTGGACCAGAAATGTCCCCAAAGACCCATGTGTTACAGACTTGGTCCCCAGTTAGGCTCTATTGGGAGAGGTGGTGTTAGACCAGGACGCAAGAAAAGACCACTGACTCCAGTAAAATCAAGCTTATTATTTCGACAGGCCGGGCTGCCTCTCCCACCCAAAACCGCAGAACAAGACAGCAGCCACAGCTTTCCTGCAGCCCAGCTTTATAGCCCAGAAAGTTACACAAAGGGGGGTTACAGATAACAAAACTCCGACGAGCATGACACTAATGGTAGTTTACATTTTTGCTGGCTCTGACATCAGAATTTATGAAGGTCATTAGAGCCTCAGAGAGGGTCGGTATCTGGCCAGGGAAGGCCAAGATTTGTGAGGCGTCACTAAAGTTTCAGAGAGAGCTGCTATCTGGTCAGAGAGCCAGGCATGGGTGAGTTCAAGGCATGGGCAGGCATTCCAAGCAGGTTCAGAATTTGCAGTAATTTATAGTAAAGTCGAAATTAGCTTTTCAAGGCTTTGTGGCGAGATGGCTCCCAATTTTAAGATCAGGTTGGGTCTATCAGTGGGGCTTAGCAGGAGGTCTTCCTTTCACTAGAGGGGGCCTCCTTGATGGGACAGTGGGACCCACGAACTTTCTTCCTCTGAGTCCCGGGCACCCTGAGGCGAACAGTGTGCTCCCACCTGTGCCTGCCATGATGCGCTGCCTTGCCACTGGCCCAGCCTCCAGGCTCTGAGCCAAGATACATCCTCTGCAAGCTGATTGTCTCAAGTGTTCCTTGTTGTAATGGAAAACTAATACAATAACCCAAGCTTACATACAGTTTAAAGCAAAAAGCTCCCCATAAAATATATATTGGTCACATATCTAAATATTCCTAAACCACACAAGGGAACTGGCAGGACACCTCCACCTCAAGCTGTGCCACTTTAATGCGTTACATTGTTGTGCTTAGAACAACCGTGGCCAGCACACAGTAAGGGCACTACTGGTATTAAGCTGCTCCTACTGGTATTAGGTGGCAGGACGGTGAATAGACTGGATTACAGTCATCTCCCCATGCCTCGGTAGGTTCCTAGGATGTATAGCTAACAAGATGAAGATTTACATACTGTATTTATTATAGAATATGTAAGTTTCAAAATTTAGATCCACAAAACAACAGTCCAAATATAAGGTGGAGAGATGTGGCTGAACAGCCGAACAGGTGTGCACAGGCAGTGGTGAGCCTGCAGCTCTGATTTCATTTGTTCTCTGGGGCTGGGGATCGGCTCCAGGGCCTCCCCCCGATGCTAAGCCATGTGCTCAATCCTGGAGACCCCAGCCCTAGTTTGCAACTATGAATGCTGAAAGGGACACTGATGCCTGATAGCATGACCTCACTCCTGGACACACCACCTGCTGCAAGGGGAAGCTAAGTCTGGAATAGCTCTGTCCTCTCACCTAGTAAACTTTGCATCTGGAATTCAGTGATTTGAGGAAACAAGGGGTGAGCAGGGTCTGAGGGAAATTGCTACATAATGGCTAGAAGAGGGCATGAGTGGATCCATAAAACATCACTCTTCTGTAACAAATGGCAGCCAACTGCTAACTATTTGATTAATATAGCAATTGATAAGGCATTTTTGGATTGGGGATGTAGCTCAGAGGTGGAGTGCTTGCCTAGCAGACCTGAGGTCCTGGGTTCAATTCCCACCACCACCCAAACCCAAAAAATCAATAAACATTTATTTCAACAGGAAATGGCCTTCCTGCATGGACTTTCTGCTGTTATGGTGGCTGCTGTAGGAAGATTTTACTTGTAAGACCATTTGCTTTGGGAGGGCTGGATGAGGCTGCCAGCTTCAGCTGAAAACAAAATAAGCTCATCTTCCCAAAGCACAGTCCACTTGAAGCTCCTTTTAGAATACGTGTTCAAGAAATAAGTAATATACACCAGCTGTATATAATTTAGGGCAAAGAATATTCTTCATATTCCTGATGTTATAAAGGAATTCTAAGACAAATGATTTCTCAGTATTCAAAATGAAATTTCTAGAATTACATCTAATTTCTTGACATTTTGTGAGACTCAGTTCCCAGAGGTCTGGCTCCTTTCAGACTCTGGCAGAAGCCTGCCCAGCGGAGGAGCACTTTCCTTGCTTCGTGAGTCAGCCGGTACTCCTGGCCCTCAGTGCTCAGAACCATGGAGAGCTACAGATACATCCGGCGACCTTTCTGTTCTGACAGGGCCCACCAGAGTCCAGAATTGGGCTGGCTCTTTTCCCTCTGGGAATGAAAGGCCACTGTCCCTGCCCTCGATGTGTGAAAGCAGAAACACTCATAGACACGATTTAGTGTAGGTACAAGTGCAATGGTAGCAGTTTGAGCTTCCCAGGAAAGCTGTCCCAAAGAGCAGGAGGAGTCGGCTCTGTCTCAGAGGAAAGGAGAAAGGACATTTAGGCAAAGGTGCACACTGCTTGCAGGTAGCAGCAAGGGTAGTAAATGAGGCGGAAAGGCTTGGCCATGTTTTGCTGAGAGATGTCCATCTTGAGGCCTCAGAAGTCCCAGAAAGTCTCAACAGGGGAGCAGTGGGGTCAGAACCCTTGAGGAGTGCCCTGGGGAAGGAGGGCTGGAGGCAAGTGGAGCTGCTGTTTGGCAAAGGTGTAGGTGAGAGTGCGGGGGCCTGCCAAGGGCAGGAGCAGTGGACATGCAGACGAGGGGCATTGGAGAAATGGCGAGAACAGCTTAGGGTTTGGTGACTGCCTGTGGGGGATCAGGGGAAGAGAGAGAGTGGGAGAGGGTGTCCAGGGTTCAGTCACGGGCAACTGGGTAGTGTATGACCGGTGAGAGGGCTGCTGGGAGGAAGCAGGCAGGGAGCAGAGAGGGAAGCAAGATGGAGGTGCCAGTTGGACCAGAGAAAGGTGACTTAGATCAGTGGGACAGGGATATGGACCCTGGGGCAATCCATGCCAGAGAGAGGCTTGAGAATGGTCAGATGCAGGAGCAGGGGAAGGCAGTGTGGACAGCCAACCAGCAGAACACACACAGAGCAAGGACAGTGGCAAGGAGGAAGAGCCAGAAGGATGGAGAGGACAAAAGGGCCCTTAGGATAGCCAAGAGGACTCCAGGGGCGGAGCCACACCAGGTGTCAAGCTCAGGGAGGGCAGGTGAGCAAGGTCCTAGAAGTCTTCGTCTGTCCAGGTACAATACGAGGTTGCTGACAGAGTGTCTGGACCACCAATGGGAGACCCTAGAGACAGGGGCTTGAGAGGCTTAGCTGGGAACAAAATAAGACAATGGCTCACTAGTAGTGGGGCATATACTGTGGGAGACCAACCTTACACGTGACTGGGTTACACTCCCTGGCTGGGTGCTGAGGTGCTCAGTGGCATAAATGTGGCAGAGCTTTCCCTACCCTTCTTGGGTTTGAGGGTCGGTGTCTCGTGCATGGGTGTATCTTGCTACAGCCCCATGGGTGGAGCTATGCTCGCCTGTTCCTTTGTAATATAACCCCTTGCCCTGTTTAGGATAGAATCTTCCATGGAAGTGCCTTGCGTGTGTCCCCTTCTCCTACTGTGCCCTTGGGTGTGGCCTACCCAGGTGTCAGTCAACCTGCTGACAGTGGACATCATGAGTCTACTCAGGCCCCTGAAACCTGACCCCTTGCCTCATTTAAATAGCTTTTCCTCAATAAAAAGGGTCAGCGCATACTCTCGCGTTCTCTCTCTTCCTGCAGACCTTTAAGGTCCGAGTACCCGTCACAGCGACCCCGAAGAAAAAGGTATTGTGTCTCTTGTGTGGTTATTTTGCGCAGCCCAGTTGACCCAGTTTAACTGGAGCGACCCCTGAGCCCTTTAGTCGTGAGAACAGAAACCCGGCAATGTACCTCTAAATCCCAGCATTGGAGGCTGGGGGACTGCAAGTTCCAGGACAGCCTCAACAACTCAGTGGGACCCCAAATCAAAATAAAAAAATAAAAAGGGCTGGAAGTATAGCTCAGTGGTAAAGGGTCTCTGGGTTGGATCTCTAGCAACAGGGAAAAAAAAAAAAAATTAGCTCAAGGGAGATCCAGGTCCTGTTTTTCAAAGGCCAGGAAGAGCGTTAATGTGAAGGAACAGCACCTGTAGTGAGGGAGGTGTTATAGGCCCCGCAGAGCGCGTGATGGTGGGGCACCCACAGGGATAGGCGGAGGGAGGGTGGGCTTGGCCAGAGGGCAGTGCAGCTGAGATGAGCAGCTTTCTGTTGGTAAATCCATGGGGGAATGGTGCAGCTGGCATTTGGGAAAATGAACTTTGATCTCTCCAATTTTCCTGAAGAAAGAGGCCCTGGAATTGGGTTACCAAAGGGAGCTGGGGAGATGGGGACACAGTAGATTTGTTTAGGACTCTTGGGAAAGTAATTTGGAGAATCTGCTGAGCAAAATGGTAGAGGGGGGTGAAGTTAAGTCAAAACAATTCACTTCTTTTTTTAGGGGACTGAACTCAGGGCCTTATACATGTGTTATGGTTTAGATATGTAGTGTCCCCCAAAAGCTCGTGTGTGACAACGCAAGGTTTAGAGGTGAAATGACTGGGCTACAAGAGCCTTAACCAATCAGGGCATTAATCCCCTGTCCGGGATAACTGGGTGGTAACTGAAGGCAGGGAGGGTGTGGCTGGAGGAGGTGGGTTCGGGAGCACAGCCTCTGGGGTTTGTATTTTGTCCTGGTGAGGAGAGCTCTCTGCTGCCAGATCACCATGTGAACCACTTCCCTTCGCCACCCTCTTCCACCATGATGTTCTGCCTCACCTCAAGCCCTAGGAATGCAGCCCACAGTCTATGGACTGAGTCCTCTGAAACCGTGAGCCCCCAAATAGATTTTTCTTACTCTAAAATTGTTCTTGTCAGGTCTTTTGGTGGCAGCAGTGAAAACGCTGACTAAAACAACACACTACGCAGGCGCTCTACCTCTAAGCTACGCTGCCCACTTGAGAAAAACAACTTGCAAGTGACACCACTGAGCTGATGCTGGATCAAATAAGTCACGAGGTGCCTCTTCCCTATAGGACTTAAGTAGTACCAGCTGCGTGGATCCACAGTGAAGTTTTATCAGAGCAGCACGAGAAGCTGAGGGTGCTGGGACCACCAGGGAGTCCTCACCTGGTTAGAAAACTGAAGGTCTCAGCCAAAATCAAGGGACAGTGGAAGAAAAGGTATGAGAAACAGGCAGGACAGGATACTGGAGTTGAAGATTCCGGTGAGGTGCTGTTCTCAGAAGTGGTAAAGCCGGGGTGTGGCAGCTGAAGAGGTGGGAAGACGGGTAAGCGGAGCTGTGAAGGCCCAAGGAGGAAGAGGCCGAGGTGCCCAAGGAGGAAGAGGCCGAGGTGACGGGAGCCCACTGAGGGCCTGGCGTGGTTCCACTGAGGGAGGAAGGGAGCAGATCCAGCGCCAGGCCCTCGCTGGCATGGAAAAGGGCTGTTTGGTGTGATCTGATGAAGTCACTAGGGAGAGATTTGGGTACTCTGTAATTATATTCGGGCCACCATGACAGTGACATTTAAGCGAAACAGTGGAGGAACATCGCTAATCTATTTCTCAGGTAGTAAACAGGACATTGTGACAGTGTTTTTGAGACAAGGTCTGGCTATGTTGCCCAGGCTGGCCCTGAACTTGAGGGCTCAAGTGATCCTGCTCAGCCTCTGTAGCACCGGCCACAGAGACTATGATTTTGACTATAATAAAGTCCTTCCTCTCTAATCCTAGTCTAATCCGAGTTTAAAACCACACACAAGGGCTAGGGCTGTGGCTCCGTGGTAGAGCGCTTGCGTAGCATGTGTGAGACATCAACAATTAAAACAAACAAACAAAACTGTACCTAACACAAGAGAGGAAAGAACTGTGGGTCAGATGGTAACTCCACGCTGCAACACGGTTCACAGAACACAGGGAAACTGGTGTGTCTCCCCCTAGCAGACTCACCACTCTGCACTGTTTTTCTGAGTGGAAGCTGCCAGAGCCCACCAGGACACCTTTGTGAGGTGTTCTGTGGCTCTTTTGTGGTACAAGGGAATAAGACACCAGTAGCTGGATCAAAAAAAGTCCAATGAGAGACTAAAGCAGATGAATTTTCCCACCTGCCCAACCCTGGTACTGGGCATGGACCTGGGCCTCCTGCACACTAGCTAAGCTCTCTACCACTCAGCTCTATCTCAGTCCTGTTTATTTCACTTTTAATAGACAGCAACCCAACAGGCTCAGAGGCATAAAAAACTTATAACTCATACAGGAAATATCTTAAAAAGACGTTCTGGCTAGCAGTGACTTCTCATCCACCAGAGAATTAAGTGAGCAGTGGGTCCTGGGCGCATGTTCCACCACTGATCTACAATCTCAGCCTGATTTCTACTCTTAAGTTCCAAGTTCAAGTGAGAATGCTGAACATGGAATGGCTCATAAAAAACGAATAAAAATTAAATAGTGGGACCTAATAGTAGTAACCAAGTGCTAAGAGAAACTCATCCACCCCCTCTGAAGTTGCTTCGGTAGACTCATTTGGTAATTTTCAGGTTGGGAGTGAAGCCCTGAGCTCCAGTACCACAAAAAAAAAAAAAAAAAAGAGAGAGAGAGAGAGAGAGAGAGAGCGAGCGAGCGCGAGAGATTGATTTTGTTAGTTTTATAAATTTTCGAAGCTACAAATAGCCCTTTTATACTAAGTGCCACAGGCCTGTCTCAAATACTTACAAACTTACCAACTGATATATTGCCCAGGGAGGCCTTGACCTTGTGACCCTGGGGGCTGGCCTCAGCTTCCCTAAAGGCCTTCAGCACCCTCCCAGGTAGAAATTAACATTTTAAAAGGCTGCTGTGGGGACAAGCACTAGGTAGGCATTTAAAGTGCAACCAGTCACAGAGGAACTGTCAACTGTCACTGCTTCCTCAGTGAGATCTTTATCTGACTAGGTTAGGATTGATCCTGTCCCCAAACTCTACTTCTTCCCAGGACTTCCACAATGAAAACTTAGGTCTGCGTATGCAGACCCCGTTAAGACAAGCAGATCCCTCTCCTTCAAAGACACCTATCCTCTGGGCCTTGCACAGCGGGTGCTCCACTCAGCTAATTAATCCTTCTGAGGAGTCACTCCTATTTAACAGATAGGAAGCTCTACAGGGGATGTTATTGCTCACTCTCAGAGAGGACACGTCTACTAACAGGGGCTCACACACATAATATGCGAAAAAGTCACCTTCTAATTCTACACTGCAGTAACTATGTAGTAAAACTGTTTAGGAAAGCTACCACGAATTAAAGAATTTTCTATTCATTCTGTTCAACTGCACATTCCATGTTCACAGCATGAGCAGGTATAAACAGGCCAATTTAGATCTTTTGGAGGGGCAACGGGTTAACAAGTAGAGAAAAATGGTGACTAACTTTTTACCACGGATTTCAACTTTTCTTATATTTATGGGCAATAATCAGATTCAATCATCACAATAAACCACTTAGCCTAAGATTAAGAATTTGATCCTCAGTGGTAGAGCACTTACCTAGCATGTTCAAGGCCCAGAGTTCGATCCTCAGCACCACATGAAAAAAAAATAAATAAAATAAAGGTATTGTGTCCAACTACAAAAAAAATACTAAAAAAAAAAAAAGAATTTGATCAAGGCCTTATAAAAACACATATGATGTTGTATAAAAACGTTAGTTTTTAAACAATATGGGACCTCACCTGTTCACATATACAGTTAGGTTCATTCACCATAATCTAAAATTCCACTGATTTTAGAAGCTCAGGTTTCAAAAACTCTATAACCCTTCCCCCCAAATCACCTATGGTTTAGACAATTAATACAATACACCTATGGTTTCTCATTTAACTTTTAAGAATCAAAACTAGGAGGAACCAATTTAGAAGCAAACAGGAATTTTCCTCTTGATTTTTCACAGATCTGAATTGGAACAGGGTTCTACCACCCAAACTGTCTTTGAAACCAGAAAAGGTAGAAGAGTTGAGCTCTCATCAGCCCTAGTGCTGCCTTCCCACCTTTCCAAGTGACTGGTGTGCATATCTGCCCTCAGTTGGTCTCCTTGTCTACAAAATGGATAGGACAAGATGACACCCTGCCTAGTTCCAACAGTTTCAGTCCTACACCTGATGCAAAGCACCGACTTTCTATTTGAAGTTACCATAAAAGAACTGGATATCAGAACTAATCTGAAAGCAACTTCATAGCTGGGCACGGTGGCACATGTCTATAATCCCAGCTATTAGGGAGGCTGAGGCAGGAGGATCACAAGTTTGAGGCCATCATGGGCAACTTAGCAAGATCCGCCTCAAAATAAAAAATAAAAAGGGCTGGGGATGTAGCTCACTGGTAGAGCATCCCTGGGTTGTTCAATTCCTAGTACTGAAAACAAAACAACAACAAAAAAGAATCATAATTTCATGAGGCAGCCAAATTACTCTAAGGGAAAATTATTTAGCACTTAGCATGAATTCATTGCTTGAACTAATCTCAAACTGTCAGAAATAGAAGTGCCGTCAAATTAGATTTAATTGTCTGTTTGCCTATAATCACTAAGGAGACAGGCTTGGGATATAGCTCGGTGGTACAGCATTTGCTTAGCATATGGTATGCCCTGGGTTTAATTCCCAGCATCTCAAAAAACAATAAACGAGGCCGGGCGAGGTGGTGCATGCCTGTAAACCCAGTGGCTCGGGAGGCTGAGGCAGGAGAATCATGAGTTCAAAGCCAGCCTCAGCAATGGTTAGGCGCTAAGCAACTCAGTGAGACCTTGTCTCCTAATAAAACACAAAATAGGGCTGGGGATGTGGCTCAGTGGCCCTGAATTCAATCTCTAGTATCCCAAAAATTAAAAATTAAATTAAATTAAAAATGAGAAACAAAACTTAACTCTGAACAAAGCAAGGAGTGAGAGCTATTAGGCATCTTTTGACGAACACCTTTATTCCTCTGCCCACTCCCACCCTCCACCCTTCTCCACTCATACCTTCCTAAACTACAGGCTCTTAACCAAGTTTGAATATTGAACCTATTATGTCCCATCATCTCATTAGGCAACACCTAAAAACTTAAATTCAGCAACAAATATATTACTTATGGCAATTTTGAAATAGTCCTCATCTTCCTCCTGATTCTGTCCTGGTCAGGTAGCCAAAAGACACATTTTTTTTTTTTTTTTTTTTGTCTTCCCATCTCAGTCATTTGCAAGCTCTGATTTCTTGGTGACCCTAGTAAGTTTCTCATAACTGTTATGAAGTTTCCTACATTCTCCTTTCTTCTACTGTCACTGAGGCTCACTTTCCCAATAGCAATAGAAAATTGGAGCTTTGGAAACTCTTAATAAGAAATGGTCAAACATGATCACTTTGAGCTCCCCTCTGCCATGGTGCTTTCAATCTTGTTTTGCTGAATGAATTAAAAGCAAGTAACAACTCCAAAGGCTTGAGCCGTGGAAAAACCAACCTTTGCCTGTCCAGATAGGAGGCAGGAAAATTGTGGGTAAATGCTGGTGTAAGAGAAATGCCAGTTAGTTTTAACGTCAATAATCATTGTCTCATGGCCAAACCCAAGGACTCCAGAGGAAGTACTCATTGGCCCAGTGCATTCTGCCCAGAGAGAAAAACAGAATAAAAGTGGTGAAATGATCCCCATCTTTAGAGTCTCATGGTCGATGTTGCAGTTTAACTTACAGCCAACAATGCAGTATCTTTTGCATGTCTAATGATGGATTCTTCCTAGCTGAATTGGAAGCTGAATATCTCCCACCACAGAAAACTTCAAGCCTGCTGAACCAAGGTTAGCTGTGCTGGAGCAAGCTTCAAAACCTATTCCTGGAGCAAGTGCTAGGGCAGCTCAGGAGCATCATACTGCTCTTACCTATCACCCTGCCTGGCCATTTTACCTCCTTTGGCTTTCTCCACTTGACTGCGAACATCCACAGATCTGACGCAGAAGCTGGGTTGCCTAATGGGCACTTCCAGTTTCTCCTGCTCTTTTGGGATATCTATAGAGAAATATCAACTACTTGCAAAGACACTTCCCCATCAACTACTACAGAGCAGGGAAAGTGAAATTAAAAAGCATTAAGCCACATAAAAATCCTCCAACTGGTTTTCATTTATGAAATATTTATGCAGAGTTTATAAGCTATGAAGCCAGAAATGACTTAACGCAACAGATTTGATTTGCCAAACTGTGTGGGTGCAACACTCCAAAGGGAATTAATTAGGTTTTAAAACCCAAGATTCAGGGGGGCTGAAGATACAGCTCAGTGGTAGACTGGTTGTTGAGCATATATGAGATCCTGGGTTCAATCCCCAGTAATGCAAATAAAAACAAAAGTAAAACTCAAAGAAGATATAATTCTTCTTACATTAATATTTCCCAAACACAAGTCCAGTACCATTTAGAAATAAGACAAAAATCTGTAAAATTGCATTTTAATTGAATGTATTAGCGTGTCCCTAGTACATTCCCAATAATAGGATTCCTGCTTGTTTTAACAAGTGGGATCAAACGTGTGTACACGTGTTCAGAACAACCATGGCCTCAGCTGGATGAACATTATTCCAACAGTCAAGAGTAAACGATGACCCCCTTCAACAATGCACAATGGTGTTACATACGCCAAAAGAGCACACAAAGACACGCTTTCCCAAGAAAATTTTTTTTTGGTTTTCCTAAAAATCAGATAATCTGCTGGGCATGGTGGCGCATGCCAGTAATCCCAGCGACTGGGAAGCCTGAGGTTTGAAGATCCCAAGTTCAAGGTCAGCCTTAGCAATTTAAAGAGGTTCTATCTCAAAATTAAAAATGGGCTGGGATGTTGTTCAGTGGTTAAGCACCCCTGGGTTGTCACCAGTAGTGCCCCACCACCACCAAAAAAAATCGGATAATCTTTATTGCTTTAATAAGCCAACTGTAAGGCCGACCAGTATTAATTAGAACAAAAACAGTTCGCAGCAATACATCTCATTTAGGAATGTTTAACTTTCTGCTAATCCGCGCCAAAATAAAAAGATAAAAAACCGAAAAACTAGGCTCTGGTGAAGTTATAATGGAGCATAACGCCGAAAATAAAATTTAAATTTTCAATGAGATAAATGCAAAGCCCGGTGAGCACACGAGAAGCATTGAAGAAGGTGAGAAATAGGTGAAGGCAGTGGTATGGGAAACGACGACTGCCTGGACAGCTAAGAAAGCAAAGCACGGAAGAAAATGTTAGGAAGCTATGAACAGCCGAGCCCCAGGACCAGAGCGGTCAGGACGCTGTAGTTCTAAGGTCCACGGGGAGACAGGCACTCAACGGCTCCGTCTCAGGTTTCCGCGGGTCACAAAAGAATAACGGACAGTCGGCCAACGGTGGACCCCAGCCCCGCGCGCCGCTTCCGCCAGCCCGCCCCGCCCAGCAGCGGCCGCCCGGGACCCCGCAGCGCGCGGAACCAGGACTCCCGCGGCGAGGTGAGGACCGTGCTGGGGACATTGTCCTCCCAGCCCGACTCCGTTCGCTCCGCGCTCCACTCACCCGCCATCGCTCGCCCGAAGCGAGAGGCCCAGGGCAATCGCTGAACACGAAAAACGAAGCACAGGCGTTTCTAGTCAAAGCAGACTTTATTGGGGCGACCGGTTCACACAACGTGTGGCGGCGGCTCCCGCACCATAACCGGGACGTCCCCGGCCCGAAGCCCCCTCTGGCAGGCCGCCCCTCCCTTCTCCCCAGTCTCCAGCGCCCGTGCGCCGAGGCCGCGCGGACCGCTCACCGGCTCCCGAGTCGGCGGCTGCAGCGGCGTCGCCTTGCTCTCAAGTGCGACCCACCCGGGCCCCAGGCGGCGGTTTTGTCGCTGTTGCACCGCGGAGGGCGGGCGCCGCGCGACACCGAGCGGCAGGAGGCGCGGCGGCGGCGCCGCGTTGACGTCACGCGCCTCGGGCCAGCCAGCAAGCGTAGGGGCCGCCCCGCCCCCTGTCCCAGCGGCCCCAATCCGGGAGGAGCCCGGGTGGAGGGGCGGGGCCGCTGAGCGAGCGGGGCCGCCCGATTGGCAGAGGAGGAGGAGCGAGAGCGCTAGGGAGCAAGTGAGAGCGAGGCGGGGTGGGCCGGGCCAGCGCGTAAGTCTCGCGAGTCCCAGCCCGAGCGGAGTGTGGCGGCGGCGGCGGCGGCGAGATCTGGGCTCGGGTTGAGGAGTTGGTATTTGTGTGGAAGGAGGCGGAGGCGCAGGAGGAAGGGGGAAGCGGAGCGCCGGCCCGGAGGGCGGGAGGAGGTGCGGCCAGGGCGGGCGGCCGAGGCGCGGCGCGGCGAGGCGGGGAGCGGGACGAGCAGCGGCCGAGGGAGCGCGGGGCGCACCGAGCGAGGGAGGCGGGGAAGCCCCGCCGCCGCGGCCGCCGCGCCCGCCCCTTCCCCCGCCGCCCGCCCCCTCTCCCCCCGCCCGCTCGCCCGCCGCCTTCCTCCCTCTGCCTTCCTTCCCCACGGCCGGCCGCCTCCTCGCCCGCCCGCCCGCAGCCCAGGAGCCGAGGCCGCCGCGGCGGCGGCGGCGCCCTCAGCCATGGCCTCGGGCGACACCCTCTACATCGCCACGGACGGCTCGGAGATGCCGGCCGAGATCGTGGAGCTGCACGAGATCGAGGTGGAGACCATCCCGGTGGAGACGATCGAGACCACGGTGGTGGGCGAGGAGGAGGAGGAGGACGACGACGACGAGGATGGCGGCGGCGGCGACCACGGCGGCGGGGGCGGCCACGGGCACGCCGGCCACCACCACCACCATCACCACCACCACCCGCCCATGATCGCGCTGCAGCCGCTGGTCACCGACGACCCGACCCAGGTGCACCACCACCAGGAGGTGATCCTGGTGCAGACGCGCGAGGAGGTGGTGGGCGGCGACGACTCGGACGGGCTGCGCGCCGAGGACGGCTTCGAGGACCAGATCCTCATCCCGGTGCCCGCGCCGGCCGGCGGCGACGACGACTACATCGAGCAGACGCTGGTCACCGTGGCGGCGGCCGGCAAGAGCGGCGGCGGCGGCTCGTCGTCGTCGGGCGGCGGCCGCGTCAAGAAGGGCGGCGGCAAGAAGAGCGGCAAGAAGAGTTACCTGGGCGGCGGGGCCGGCGCGGCGGGCGGCGGCGGCGCCGACCCGGGCAACAAGAAGTGGGAGCAGAAGCAGGTGCAGATCAAGACCCTGGAGGGCGAGTTCTCGGTCACCATGTGGTCCTCAGGTGAGCGCCGGCCGCGCGCCGCGGCCCGGGATGTTTTTGTTTTGAAGGGAAGCCATGTTTTATGTGTGTGATGGGCGCCGCCATCTTCTCCGCCCGGGCAAGTATGGCGGCCCCAAAAGATGGCGGCGGCGGGGGCGGTGGGCCGCGAAGATGGCGGCGCGGGGGAGGGGCGGCGCCGCCCGGCTAGGCCGCAATGGCGTAGTTTGCGCGAGGGCTGGCGCGGCGGGCGGGCAGGCGGCGGGGGAGGGGACGGCGCGCCGCCCGCCGTGCCAACGGACGCGCGCCGGCCGGTGGTGGGCACCGTCCCGCGCTCGGCGGCAGGCGTACGGGCCGCTGCGGGCGTTGGCGGGTCTCCTCGCGGGCCTCGCCGGGCAGCGCGGTGCCGTTCCGGCCTTGTCCTCGGGGGGGCGCTGCGCCCCGCCCCGTCTTCCCTCTCGCGGCCTTCCGGGAGGGGGCGGCGCGCGGCACCGGGCCGGCTTCCTCCCTCCCGGCGTCCCGGACCCTGCCCCGCGGTCACGCTGCCCCGGCCGGCGGCGCTGCGGGGCGGGACTTGGTGCCTCACGTAGGGCCCGCGTGTGCCGGCTCGGGCGTCGGTTGGAGCCTGTCACCGCGCTGCGGGCGCGCTCCTCGCTGGAGCCGGGCGGGAGCTGGCGGAAGGGCCTTCGCGCGTGGGGCCAGCGCCCCTGGGTTTCGCTGGGGTTTAGCGTTCAGCTCTCTGCAAATAGATTGGGTTGGTTTGCGCAGCAATGGATGTTGCCACCAAACTAAGTCGGACAGTTGTTTTAAGTGCTTCTGGCTTTACTTTATAGAACGTTGTTTTTTTTTCTCCGTGGAAAGGATTCCAACAAGCGAGAGATTACTGTTATTATACGACTTGTAACGAAGGCCAGAAAACACATGTACGGCGGAAGAATCTGACCTGACTTGTAAAATCTATGAGTTTCAGTTTATAACTATGAAAAGGTTGCGTAGACTCTGGGCTGGTTTGTCACGTTGGTGTCCGATAACTGGGTTCATATGCTGCCTAGCTGATTGCAGGGATATCCCTCGACTAGGAATCCTACCGTATCCGGGGAATCCAGCAACTATGATAATTGTTTGTAACTGAGTTTGAGGTAGAACCCCTTCCCCCATAACTTAAACCTATATCCTAGATTCTTGGTATTGGGTGGAGCCTCAAAATATCCATGACCTTTGAGTATTAAAAGATCGTTAAAATTCACAGGCAAGAATGAATAGAAGATGAAAGGTCCTGGCTGTGTCTGGATAACTAAACTAGTTGGATCTGTGATTCAAAGAGGACTGAGTAAAACTAAGTATGCAAGTGCCTAATAGTGATTGCAAGATACCTTCTGCATATTTTGGTTGCTCATGATGGTTGTGCACTGATCATGTTGGAGCTAAAAGCCATGACTTCTCACTAATAGAAGTAGAATAATGGAGGGAGGTATATGTTACTGGTGAATTGGCTGGATTGGTATGCCATTTGAATTTAGATATGTAGGTAAAGGTACATTAACCATGTAAATTTACTTCATTTCATGGTATGGTCATGTTGCTTTTACAGTAAATTAGAGAACAGGTGTTTGCTAACTTTCTGCACATGGTCTTACCAAATTGTAAACCCACTTTTCCAGACCCAGAAGGCCTCACAGTGTGTGAAGTTGCTTCATAAAGTGTGTGGATCAAGGCAGCTGGCTGGGAAAGAAAGCCTGAGGGGCCTAATGTGGGTTAATTTACCATCAGGTCAGCTTTTCAAGTCATCACTTTCCCTGTGGAAGTGGCTGCTTACGAGGATTCACAATTTGGGGTTATTTTAATGTGTATTTCTTGAAAGCATTAGTTGTCTGGTGTATTACGGAGTACTCTGCCTAACGTTAGTTATGCATATCCAATGGTAGCAACGTAGGATGATGGCCTGTTTTCTCAGACATGCTTTGTGGTAAACTGTCCTTCCTTGTCCTTATGATTTGGAATTAGTACCAAAGAGAAGCTAACTAGTTTGTGTTCAACTCTGCATATCCCAAGTTCAAATTCTGAAAATAATTTCACCTTCAGAACTGAAATAGGATGATACAATGGTAAGTGAAGAAATTAGATCAAAGTAGATAGTTAAGCTAAGATTGTGTCTGTTGACCTGTTAACAGTTTTCCTATATGTAAATTCTATCCTAGCATGAGAATTTTATTCTAACTATAGTGCAGTTTACTCAACTAATCATGTAGATTGGAGTGAGCTGTGCAACCAATTTTATAGTTTTATGCCAAGCTTAGTTATCTGAAGCCCTTACAAAAATAATGTACATGTGGGGTGTTCTCTGGGTACTAGTTATTTGTTTGTTAGCACTTTTTGGTTTAAAAAAAAAAAAAAAAACATTTTAGCGGGAGTCAGCATGTTTGTGGAAACCAAATATTTGGATTTTATAGGTCTCTGCTTGTATGCCAACTTCCTTGAGGTCTGCTTTTTTTAAATGCCTTTAAAAAAAAATGATAAAATTCTCACAGTTCAGTAGTTTCTTCTGTATCACCGGACTGTGCAAGTCACTACTGTCTTATTCCAAAACATTTTCATCACTTCAAAGAGTAGTCACTCCCAGCCCCTGGCAACCAGGAATCTACAATTCTGTCTATGGACCTGCCTGTTTCAGACATTTGATACAGACAGAAGCAGACAACTTGTGGCCTTTTGTGCCTGGGTTAGCACTGTGCTCTCAAGGTCCATCCATGTGGTGGCATGCACCTTTTTTTTTTTTTTTTTTAACTGAACAGTACAGTTGTGAAGATAATTTGGCAGGACCTGCTTATTTTTTACAGAAGAGAAAATTAAGGCCTCCTTAATCTGATTATGTTTTAATATTTAATCACAGTTCGGTTGTTTTGAATATTCCTAATCAGTTACTTTTGGGCCAGTGTTTACTTTGGTTTTCTTCCTTGCCTATATGATTAATGACAGATTTAGAGCACAGTGTTATGTGTTTTTTTCCTTAGATATTCATTACTATTATATAGGAGTGACTTTGTGTTTTATAGAGCCAATTATAAACTAAAGCACTTAACCATTGAGTTGAGTAGGGAAAATTGAGATAAAAGCTGAGCATTTAAAACAATTAGTTTGAGAGAAACCAGTGGGTCTTTAAAATCTTGTTTTCCTGTGGCTGGAAATTGTGACCTTTGGTGGGGGGTGTGCTGGGGTTGGAACGAAAGGCCTTGGGCACACTGTGCAAGCATTCTGCCACTGAGCTATGCCCCTGCCTTGTGACCTTCTTGAAGCTGTTGATACTCTATCTCCATTAGACTGAATATAGGAGTGCTTTGTGCTGGAGTGAGTAGAGAACATCTTAAGATGAGAAAACTACTGGTTCTAAAATCAGAAAGTTGAAAGAAAGTCAAAATGTATCAAATTTTTATGTTTTATACAGAAAACTCAGGTTTTGCCAGAAATTATAAGTCATGACCATTTGCCAGTCCTTTGGGATTCATTTAATCTCATTTATTGTGCTATTTATCACTACGTGGAAGGGTCATAATTGTAAATTTCCATGGAGCCATGTCAAAAAGCCATCCAAAGTAATCATGTCAACTGCATGACCTACATAGGGCAGCTCAGTCATAGATCCTGAGTCCTTATCCGGTAGCTTGGGAGCCTCAGCTTATTGAGAAAGCCTCTTGTGCCTTAGACTTACTACTGGGTTACTAACCTTCCCTTTCCCCTCCCCCTGCCAACAGCTGTCTTCATTAGTGGAAAAAATCATCTCAGGAAAAGTTAAGGGATCCTGTCCTTACCTATAACTAGCACTTAGGCTTTCAAAAAAGAGTTAATTAAAAAACAAAACACCTATGCTGCGTGGTTATTTACAAAAGGGATTCTTGTTCGTTTTCTGAAGTCTGCTTAGCAGGTTCAGTCTTTTTTAAAGCTGGGAAACTTTGGGCTCATAACAGGTTATGAGCAAAACAGCTATTATAATGAATGTTTCTTAATAACTGCATTCTTCTGATTAACTCCTGATCTGCCCAGGTGACTCTTTTTTGTGTTCTTACTATGTCCAGTGGGAAGAGTAAGCAAAAGAGGGAGTTTCATGATTTCAAAACTGAATGTTTACCAGTGAGTCTTTATTTATTTAGGTACCAGGGATTGAACCCAGGATGCTTAACCACTGAGCCACATTTCCAGCTCTTTTTTAAAATTTTGAAACCGGCTTCAGCCTTCTGAGCCTTGGGGATTAGGCATGCACCACCACTTCATGCCCGACCAGTGAGGTGTTCTTTGTTTGGTACCAGGGATTGAACTCAGGAGCACTTGACCACTGAGCCACATCCCCAGCCCTGTTTTTGTATTTTATTTAGAAACAGGGTCTCACTGAGTTGCATAGCGCCTAGCTTTTTGCTGAGGCTGGCTTTGAACTTGCCATCCTCCTGTCTTAGCCTCCTGAGCCACTGGGATTACAGGCTTGGCCACCATATCTTATAATAAGTGTTCTTGTGTGTGTGTGTGTGTGTGTGTGTGTGTGTGTGTGGTGTTGGGGTTGAACCCAAGGTCCCCACATTGTAGGTAAGTGCTCCACCCTGAGCTTCATGGCCAGTCCTGTGATTAATTTCAGCAAGAGTCCAGTGTTTCCCAGGAATCACACCATTCACAGCATCGTATTTCCTTTCTAGAGGGCACCAAGCAAGGATATGACGTTGGCAAGTCTTCTGTCCTTGGAATGTTTGTAAAATAAGTTGTTGAAATAGGACATTGCTAAAGTCATTTTCAATCTTTTTTTTTTTTTTTTTTTTTTTTGATATGAGAGATTGATCTTTGGGCCTCTCCCACACTAAACAGGCAGCTTTACCACTGAGCTGCACCCTCGGCCACTATTTTCAGTCTTTTGTTGTTGTTGTTGTTTGGTGTTTTAAATTTTGAGAGAGGATCTCACTAAGTTGTTTAGGCTGTCCTGGAACTTGTACTCCTGTCTCAGCCTCCCCAGTAGCTGGGATTATAGGGGCACACCACCACACCAATCCATAAATTCTCCTTTACAAATTGCTGGGTGACTATAGGAAGCAATATACTCAATTTCTTTGCTGGGGATGGAACTCAGGATCTCTCATAGGCTAGGAAATCACTTTACCACTGGGGCACATCCCCAGCCCTCAAGTAGAATTCTTAATAATCATCTAATTAAGCTTTACACAATGATTTTTGATATAGTTAATCATTAAAATGATGTAATGGTTAAAACACTATAATAGTTAGACAAGCACAGTGGCACACACCTGTAATCCTAGCAACTCTAGAGGCTGAGGCAGGATGATTGCAAGTTCAAGGTCAGCATGAACAACTTAGCAAGACCCTGTCTCAAAATAAAACAGGATGGGAATGTGACTCAGTGGTTAAGTGCCCCGGCTTCAATCCCAGGGGATTCTTTGCACACACCCATCAAAAGAGTGTATGTGTCTGTGTATAATGGTTATTTCTTGTGTAAGTTTAAGTCCCCTCAAATAGAGGAATTGGGGAGTAGACAAAGGGGCTGCACTACTGTCCTGGAACCTGTTCTGTTGTAGTCTAGCCTTTCTCCACTAGGAGAACATCAAACTTTGAATTGAGTTCTTGGAAACAATTGCGTGGATGAAAGTGTGCTATAAGGTAGAATCATGGTATGTAGATCAAAATACCTTTTTGTATTCCTAAATGCAAAGCACCATTACTACTCAAAATAGGTGAGAAGGAAGGTGTTGAGGGCCACAGCCAGTCGGGATGACACCTGGCATTTTGCCAGAAGTAATGGTTGGGAGGCGAGCCTTTAAGATGATGCTGGATTTGATTCAATGTATATAGACCCCTGCTGTCCGCCTGGGGCGCCCGCTACTTTGGAGCTGTCGCTGGGATTCCTGGGGAGTTCCCATTGGTTGGTGAAGTTCCGGTGGAGGGAATTCCGGTTGGTGTGGTGTGATGTGCCTGAGAGGGGCCGTGTGGGTGGTGTTCCTGGGGAGTGTTCGTGGAGTGCTGTTGGAGTTCAGGCAATAAAGTTTCCTGTTTGAACATACAAGTGCTTTTAGGTGATTTGTGCCCAGCCAGACTGCGGCAGGAAGGGTTCTGTTAGAAGGATTTAGATTCAAATCCCAGATCTGCCACTTAATGTGCTGCTTCAGATACTTTATTTGACCTGACTTCCCTTCCCTTTCTTTTCTTCTCTGTGGACACGTTACCACAAAGCCACATCCCCAGCCCTTTTTATTCCTTTTTTTAAAAATACATTTTTTTAGATGTTAATAAACCTTTATTTAATTTATTTATTTATATGCGGTGCTGAGAATCAAACCCAGAGCCTCACACAAGCTAGGCAAGTGCTTTGCCACTGAGCCACAACCCCAGTCTCCCTCTTTTTATTACTTTTGAGACAGGGTCTCAAAAGTGACTGAGGCCAGCTTGGAATTTTCCCATCCTCCTGCCTTTGGCCTGCAGAGTGTCTGGGATCATAGGCATGTACCAGTACACATGGCATTATTTGACATTTCTGAGACTGACATTCTTATGCCCAAGCCATAAGACTTGATAATGAAAAAGATTTTGCTTGGATTGAGAAATGTGACAGTTGCTAGCATACAACAGGTACTTAGAAAATGATGGTATCTTTTTACAAGGTCTTTAAATGAGAAATAGCCTGTGTCAGATTTTGCCACCTACTTATCAGTGATTCCCAAATCATTGAACCTGCTCCCATTTTAGTGAAGGACTAGGTGATGGCAATGATGAGTAGATGATGTCTTTTGCCAGAAGCAGCCCAGGAAACCAGAGCAAAGTAAATGGCCTAAGATGGATGGTATGGAAAAACAATTCAGCCAACACACACATAAATAGGTAAATATGCACACTGAAAATAGAGAATCAAGATCACAGAAAATGTGGGAAATACTAAGCTCTCCCCTAATGAGCTTCCTGGCAAGCAGGATAAAAAGGGAAATTACATTGCCTATACTGACACCAAGATGTGAAAAACTTGACAAAATTGAACTTTTTTTGGTCAGTACTGGGAATTGAACCTAGAACCTCAAACATGCTAGCCAAGTGCTCTGGCACTGACCTACATCACCCCCAATTTTTTTTCCTCCCTTTGGAGACAGGTTTCCCTAAGTTGTTCAGGCTGGTCTCCAACTTGCAGCCCTCCTGCCCCAGCCTCCTGAGTAGCTGGGATTATAGACATGAGCCACTATAACTGAAAAACGAGCTTTTCATAATACTGAATATTAAACTGTACTACTTTGGGACTGGGGTATACCTCAGTGGTTAGGCCACTTATGTTCAATCCCTAGCACTGCCGAAAAATATAAAAAAATAAAAATAAAAACAACAAAAAACCTGTTTTATATGAAGCTGAGTCCTGAGAGGTAGGAATGCAGAGAGTTGTGTAAAAAAAAAAGGGGGGGGGGTGTTTTTCTTTTTCAATTAACATAGTGTCAAATTTCACAATGCTGTTAAAGATGACAGGTTACATTTCAGGTTTTTCTTTTTTTAAAGCTAATTGAAGAATTTATAATTTTCTATATTTTCATACTTGCTGTAGTTTTGTTTTTAAAATCATTATGCCTAATGGAGGATAATTTGATTTTTTTCAAGTTGTGGAAATCCCAGTTTTCCATGTAAAGCCTTGGATTTATGTGATTAACATTGTAGCAGGCTGGATAATAGCTCCAAAGATATCCGGTTTCTAATTCCTGGGACCTGTGGGTGTCACCTTATTTGCAAGGTGTGATTAAACTGAGGCCCTTGAGATGGGGAGAGCAGCCTGGATTTTTAAGAGAGCCTAAGTTTAATGGCACAATGTCCCCTTAACTTCACAAGAGAGACTGACTGCAGGTGAGGAGGGGTGGTGAGCCCAGGGCTGGTTCTCCTGCAGGGGCTCCTGGAAGAGCCCACACAGCCACTGGAGCTCTTTCTGATCTCCAGAGCTCTTAAGAGGATAAATTTGTGTTGTTTTAAGCCACAAATTGGAGGTAATTTTTTGTAGAGACAACAGAAAACCAGTCTGTATGCTAACATGCCCTGAGCACTTCAGTCTACATGTAGTTAGCAAGTCCCCGCCACATGTGGGACTGGTCATTACCCAACAGCAATAAATCTGCTGTTCTCCTTCGCCTAGGAGCAGGGAGTAGAACAAAGGTTTGTTTGCACTTGACTCAGCTTCCCAGAGACAGGGGTTGCCATGTAATGTGCCAATCACATGGGTGGTGTTCTTTAAAAGTTGAGAAGACAGAGCAAGGTTGAGAGTGGAGGTTGAAAATGGAAAGGCAGGCACCAAAGGCGTCTGGCAGAAGGCTCTCAGGGTGGGTGTTGGAGGGGGCCTGGATGATGAGAGGAGAGCAAGAAGAGAAAGTTGTGTTTATTAGGTGCCTTGTGTCTGGCACTGAGAATATCTGGCTGGCGTGCAGAGGGCAGAGAAGACTCCTTTTTGTGTGTCTGACATTGAAGATTGAACCCAGGGCTGTGTGCATACTAGGTCAGTGCTGTGCTGCTGAGCTACATCACACCTCCATTCCAGAGACTCCATTTTTTTAATGACTTCTGCACCTCTAAAGTGCTCCTGGCCTATCTGTAGTTCTTTAATTATATCTTACTGACATGCTTAGCTTTGAGCTAGATTGGTAGTGATCATTGCTTTGGTAACATAAAAGGAGATAGAACAACTGGGAGACAGTTGGGCTAGGGATAGTTGTAACCTTTTTTTTTTTCTTCTTCAATATTTTCTTAGTTGTCAGTGGACTTTATTTATATGCTGTACTTATAATTGAATCCAGTGCCAAGTGTTCTGCCACTGAGCCACAACCCCAGCCCTTGTATACTTTTTTTTTTTTTTTTAACCTTTTTCACATGCAGAACCAGTGTTTTCTATATGAATGAATTGTCCTGTTCCATCTATAGATGGTGTTGGCTAGGTCTTATTTCTCTACTCCTCCTGTCTTAGGGTATTGATTTAGCTTTGTTCTGGTTGTTCTAGATCATTTGGTCCTACTTAGAATGTTAGCACTGGGATCATCTAACGGGTGTTTTTGACTTGGCATTCCCAACAGGAGGACACCACCACTGCACCTCTTTTGGAGTGCTATTTGTTTGTTTGTTGTCCACACTTTTTAACTGGTAGTTGTTGTAAATAAGGGTGGGATTTGTTGTTACATGTTTGTGTATGCACACAGTGTGATTTGGTTAATATCATTCCCCAGGATTTTCCCTTTCCCTTCCCTTCTCCCTCCTTCTGGTCCCTTTCTTCTCTTCTAATCTCCCTTGGATTTTCATGAAATCCTTCTCCTTTTCCTTTTCCTCTCTAACTTCCATATGTGAGAAAAAACATGACCCTTGAGCTTCTGAATTCTGTTTATTCCATCTATTTTCCTACAAGTGACACAATTCTATTTTTCTTTATAGTTGAATTAAACTCCATTGTATGTACATTACCACCTTTTAAAAATTATTTGTTGATGGACACTGAGATTGATCCCATAGTTTGACTATTATGAGTTGTGCTGCTATAAACATGGATATGCATATCTCACTATAGTTTGATGACTTTGATTCTTTAGGGTAAATATGGAGGAGTGGCATAGCTGGTTCATTTGTGGTTCCATGTCTTTTTTTTTTTTTTTTTTGGCGGTGGCAGGTGGTCAGGGATGGGACACAGACAGACCAGGGATTGAACTCAACTACTGAGCCACATTCCCCAGCCATTTTCTTGTATTTTATTTAGAGACAGGGTTTCTCTGATTTGCTTAGCACCTCACTATTGCTGAGGCTGGTTTTGAACTCATGATGCTCCTGCATTAGCCTCCGAAGCCACTGGGATTACAGGTGTGGGCTACTGGGCCTGGCCCATGCCTAGTCTTTGAGGAACCTCCATACTGATTTCCATAATGGTTATACTAACTCCATCAACAGTGTAATTTCTTCACATCTTCTACTGCACCCATTTGAATTGGTGACTTACTTTTGAATAGGAATTCTGAGATTTGTGCTTAATTTGTATTGCACAGTTGTGTTTTGGTAAGAACATTCAAACTTAAGTTGCATTGGTTCTACAAACCCATTGCAATGAAACTTCTGATAAAAGTTGGCCCTGTCTACAGCAGGTTGAAATATTTTGCCTCCTGAGAATTCATTATTATCCCATTATGAGTTGGTAGAATCAATAGTTTGACATTTAGAGTGAATCAGCCAACACATTGTACAAATCTTTCAGTAGTAATTATGAAATGAAAAGAATGTGATAATAGCAAGGACTGAGAGTGAAAATCTTTATTGAATTTTTTAAATCCATGTTATATGAGTAAATTTTATTTATTTATTTATTTATGCATGCTGCTGGGGATCCATCCCAGGCCCTTGAGTATGCTAAGCAAGTAACTGCTTTACCCTAGCCCAATTTTAATGACCAGTTTTTTCATTAATTCCTTTTAGTTTTATGTATATAGCATTAGGATATATTTTAATAGTTTTTGAAGATAGAGAAACTTATGTATTTATGTTCTATAATTAATAAAAATATTAGTTTCTCTAATATGAGTGCATCATAGATATTTAGTGAAAACTTCTTGAAAATTTTCTCTTGCAAAAATTGTTTAGAGTGGCCATATGACAGCAAACATGGACATTATTATTTGATGTACTCGTTTAATGTACATACAGTTATCGGAAATTGTTCATTGTACCCCCCTACGCCCTACAATAGAAGGTAGCATCTTGTCTGTTTGGTTTTGTACCAGCAGTTGGAACCAGGGGTGCCTAACTACTGACCCACATTCCTGGCCTTTTTTATTTTTTGAGACAGAGTCTCACTAAGTTACTAGGGCTGGCTTTGAACTTGGACTCTTCTTGTCTTAGCCTTCCTGGAGCCGCTGGGATAACAGGTGCCTACTTCCGTGCTTAGCACATCTTGTCACTTCTATCCATCTTCTTTGCAATTTAATTATTTTCCTGTATAAATGTTAATTTTCTTACATTTTGTTGCTGAGTAGTTAATGGCCTCTTCTGTGTACGGTCTTCAGGGAGTTTTCCAAATTAACTCCTGTGTAGAATTCACTGTTAAGGAATAAGTCAAATGTGACAGTAGTATGAAACGTATATATGTTGGAATGACTAAACACAGTAATTACAGCATTAATTTCAAACTTATATCAACAAAAAAATTTAGTAGGCAAGAATAATGTCTCATCGGTGTTATTTAGAAGTTTAGTTGTGTTGGGACGGGGTTGTGGCTCAGTGGTAGAGCACTTGCCTAGCATGCGTGAGGCACTGGGTTCGATCCCCCACAACCACATTTGTGTCCATCTATACCTAAAAAAAAAAAAAGTTGTGTGGTGATGATCAAAAGCAAAGTAAACCATGAAGCCAGGTGTAGTGTAATCCCAGTGATTCAGGAGGATTTAGTGAGGCCCTAAGCAACTAGGTGGGACCCTGTCTCAAAAAGGGCTGGGGATGTGGCTCAGGGGTTAAGTACCCTTGGATTCAACTCCCGGTACCAAAAAAAAGCAAACCATGCCGTCCTTCTTGGTGTGCCTGGAAAACCTCCAATTGGCATATCACTGAGTGATAGTTTCAGTTGTCTCCCCCTCTCTGAGGATATCCTTCAGTATTTGCAAAGTCTTCCTTATTCTTTCAGTATTGGAATTGCCCAGGTTGTTGTTCTGAGCCCTGGCTCTAAATTCTCTTTCATTGGATGTTCTGTATTTTGGGGGCTTTAAATGCATTCTGATATGCCAGTGGTTCCCGTATTATTCTCTCCAACCTGGATTTACCCCCATCCCAAATTGCAGATCCAGTGCCTCCTGTAGGGCTGTTCATGGGAAGTTGCACAGGTACCCGGAACCAGAGAGGAACTTAAGTTCAACTCTTCCCCACTGTTCTCCATCTCAGCAAATGATACAACCATTCTCGAGAATCAAGCAAGAAACTATTGTCCCGGCCATCTGATTTATTACCTAGCTATGTTTAGTCCTCCAAAGTAAGTCTTTAACCTGTTTTAAAGGCATGCTGAACATGTGTAAGATCCCATTGTTCAGTAATTTCACTGTCAGAAATTGTGCCTGATTTCAAACAGAAAAATTACCACTATAGCTTAATCCCATTTACTTAATCTAAAGTAAAATTAAGTATCAGCAAACTTTTTCCTGAAGGGCCAGATCGTAATATTTTAGATTTTGTGGGTTATATGTTCTTGATTGCAGCTAATCAGATCTGTGGGCCCTGTGTCAAGAAAGCAGCCAAAGACAATCTATAAACAAATGAGCAGGGTTGTTCTAATAAAAATAGATGGCAGGGCTGGGGATATAGCCCAGTGGTAGAGTGCTTACTTGCCTGCATGCATGAGACCCTAGGTTCTATCCCTGTCAGTGACCAAAAAGGGGGAAAAAAAGAGGTGGATGGCAAATTTGCACATCCAGGCTCATTATAACAGCATTTTTCACAATGCCTAGCTGGTAGAAACAGCCCAAATGTACCTCAACAGATGAATGGATAAACAAAATATGGTAAGTACACTCAGTAAAGAATGCAATTTTGATACTTGCTACAACAGGATAGACCTTGAAAACATGGACTTAGTGAAATAGGGCATGGTACACACCTATAAGCCCAGCAAGTATACACACTGAGGCAGGATTATAAAATATTTGAGGCTAGCCTGGGCAATTTAGTAAGATCCTGTCTCAAATCCAAAGAGCAGGGTGTGTGCCCTGGGTTTGATTCTCAGGTTCCCCTAAGTAAGTAAGTAAATAAATTAGATAAGTAGAATCATACATTATCTTCCTATTTAAGGTGTCTAGAATAAGCAAATCTATACAGACAAAAAGTAGACTAGAGGTTGGGGGCAGGCTGGAGGGAAAGGGGAGTTACTGCTTAATAGGTTCAGTTTTGTTTGATGAAGAAAAGATTTTGGGATGTGTGTATATAGAAGGTATGAGAATGCAGCATTGTGAATGTGCGTAATGCCCCCAAATTGTGTACTTAAAAGTGGTTAGAATGATAAGTGTTACATTCATGTGCCTCTTACCACACTTCCTTTCTTTTGCTGCCTTCCCCCCTTTCTTGTACCAAGGATCAAACCCAGGGATGCTTTATTTCTGAGCTAAATTGCTGAAGTTCTCAAAGCTAAATCTCTGGGGCTGGCCTCAAATGTACAAACCTCCTGCCTTAGCCTCCCCCTCTAAATTGCTGGGATTAGAGGTGTGCACCACTGCACCTGACCCACTTTTTTTTTTTTTCTTTTCTTTTTTTAGTTTTCAGCGGACACACATCTTTGTTTGTATGTGGTGCTGAGGATCGAACCCGGGCTGCACACATGCTACCGCTTGAGCCACATCCCAGCCCCCGGCCCACTTTTAAGAGAATAGGGAACTATAGGACATGGAGGGGAGGCGACTGGCTGGCAGGAGTTGGCCCATTTACTGTACTTGTCAGCCTCTGTGCTTTAGGCATATTTCATTAAATTTTTGTATTCTAATTTTTATCTTGCTGTATTGCAGTTCAGGGGATTGAACCCTGATTTTTCTTATGCCAGGCAACTAAACTGCTCTGCCACTGAGCCAGCATTTGTGTCTGGTGTATGTGTGTACGTGCGTGTGAACATGCTGGGAATTAAACCTGGGGTACTTTACCACTGAGCTACACCCTCAGCCCTTTTTACTTTTCGAAACAGGGACTCACTGTTTGTGATCCTCCTGCCTCAGTCTTCCGAGTTGCTGGGATTACAGGTGTGCACCAGGCTTTTGCCCTAAATCTTATTTATCTTGGTGATTGTTCTCTAGGGTTTTGATACTTTTTTTTAATACTATTTGTTTGTTTGTTTGTTTGTTTGTTTATTTAATGTGGTGCTGAGGATCAAACTCCATGCCTCACACATGCTAGACAAGTCCTCTACAGTGAGCTACAACCCCAGCTTCTACGGTTATGGTACGAACTGAGCCTCAAGAAGTGTTTCTTTGTTTGACTTAGCTTGCCAGAACGTAAACTGCATAAGGGCAGAGACTTTGTCTTGTTTCTGACCTCTGTTCCCAGGGCCTAGAATAATACTATTTTGATAATACTGTGCACCGAGGAAGCAGCCTTCAGTTAATGTGTTGAACTGATGGTAGTATTAATCAAGCACTTTGTTTCTATTTTAGCACACTTGAGTCATGCTCTCTGCAGTGCCCCCTCCCCCAAATTTCATAATTTGAAATCTTAATCCTTTATGTGATGGGTTAGGAAGTGAGGCCTTGGGGAGGTGATCTGGTCTGGGAGCAGAGCCCTAGGGAATGGATTTAGTGCCCTTATTAAAAAACAACAACAACAACCAAAAAAAACTCCAGAGAGCTTGCAGACCTTCTCTCTGCTTGGTGAGGATGCAGTGTGAAGAGTGAAGCCATGTTGGCACCCTGGTCTTAATCCAACCTCCATGCTGTGGGAAGCAAATGTCATAGAAGCCACCCAGTCTGTTGTGGGTTTTTTGTTTTGTTCTCTTTTCTTTTTGGTATTGAAGATTGAAACCAAGGGTGCTTTACCACTGAGCCATATCCCCTGCCCTTTTTATGCTTCTGATGCTGGCTTTGAACTCATGATCCTCCTGCGTGGTTGAGATTACAGACGTGTGCCACTATGTCCAGTTGTTGTTTTTGTTGGTGGTGGAGGTGTTTGTGTGGGGGGGGTGGGAGCTAGAATGGGCTCAAACATCTCGTTCAGGCTAGCTGCTGAGACTCAAATCTTTTTTTTTTTTTGTAGTGGTGGTACTAGGTAGGGATTGAACCCAGGAGTGCTCTATCACTGAGCTACATCCCTATCCCTTTTTAAAATTTTGACACAGGATCTTACTTGCTGTAACTGGCCTCCAACATGCAATTCTCCTGCCTCAGTCTCTTTAGCCGCTGGGTTTACAGGTATGTGCCATCACACGTGCGTGGGGTCTTATAGCAGAAATGTAAAATATGAATAAAGTAGATTCCCTGCCCATGACTGTGTTTCTGTATCACTTGAAAGTTTGGATGTGCCTGAGTTAGAGACATTAGGGTGAAAGGGTATATAAGTAAGGTCAGGCAGGCTTGAGAATGAGGATGAAATGGTTGAATCTGGTTACAGAGTTTGTGCTTTGTAACAGAGTTTGTGCTTTGTAACTGATGATCACTAACCACATTTCCTGTTCCCTGACACCTACCACCATCACTGCCAAGGATTGAGCCCAGGGCCTTGTGCATGCTAGGCAAGCTAGCTTTCCCACTGAGCTACATGCTGAGCCCTGTTTATTTTGACACAGCTAATTTGCCCAGGTTGGCCTCAAATTCTTCATTCTTCAGCCTCCTCTCAGTATCTGGGATTACAGGTGTGCATCCACACCCCGCTTCCTGTCCCCCCCCCACCTCATACTGGCCAGGTACTGGGGATTGAACCCAAAGCGTTTTACCACTAAGCTACATGCAGTTTGTAGGGGTTGAATGACCCTCTTCCCCAGTTTCATGATTTGAAATCCTAATCCTTTATGTGGTGGGTTAGGGGGTGGGGCCTTGGGGAGGTTATTTGGCCCAAGGGAATGGGATTAGTGCCCTTATAAAGACTCTGGAGGGGCTGGGGTTGTTGTGGCTTAGTGGTAGAGCACTTGCCTGGCATGTGTGAGACACAGGGTTTGATTCTCAGCATCTCATATAAATAAAGAGCCATTGACAACTAAAAAAAATAAAAAAATAAAAACTCCAGAGAGCTGACAAGCCCTTCCTGTCCTTTCAGTACATTCGGCTATTCTTTCCTTAGTCCCCTTCATCCATCCACTGATCAATACTCTTTATCTGTACATCGAGGATAACCTTGAAGGATGTTATTCCTAGTGTTCTTTCTAGTTCCTAACAGGAAGTAGCATGATCTTCAATTTAGATCTCGTGAGTTCACACCTGCTGTGAGGCAATTGATCCTGAATGTGTTGCTCACCCTCCTCGTTCCTGAGTTCTCTGTAAAATGAAGTTTGCCGATCTTTTATTCACCCACTTCATAGGGGGATGTGTAAGTGATTAAAATAGTCCTACATAAACATTCAAGAAAATGTAACCTGCTATTCTGTGATTTTAAGTTTAAATTTTTTTGTATTCTGTACTTTTTGTTGCTGGATATTGAAGTTGATAGTGACCACTTGAATCAAACCTCATTCTGTATTTGTGTTTTCTTTTATTCATTGCCTGTGCACTAACATTAGTGAGCGGATATGGTTTTGGTAGTGACATCAATCTTAAGGGTTGTGTTTGTTTTCTTGTTTGAGGGGTATTGTTTTTTTAACACTGGTGGTATGGTAATGTGAGTTAACACTTTTGGAAGATCTTATATTCCTGATCTTTGTGAACACGTTTTAATAGAAAAGCCGAAAATTTCAGCATTGATTATGGAGCCCCTACTTTCTGCTTTAAGCATGAAAGTAGAAGAGGGAAGAAGAAGGTAATAGAAAACTGTGTTTGGACTTTGGGCTCTTCTGCTCTAATTTAAGAGGCAGGACCAATCCAAAAAAAAAAGCAGAATGGTATATGATCTGTCAGTATTATGAGGAAGTGATCTCGGATTTGGAAAAAAGAGTGGGAATGTAAGGCTGGAGTGATCGAAATCAGTAAGCCTTAAAGATTTGGGTGAGGCTCTGAAAGGAGACTGGATTTTGAGAAAGGAAATGAGAGACGTGTGGGGGCCTTGGATTTATTGAATTCTCCCCCAGGTACTTGCAAATTAACCCGTGAGAAAAATGGGTGGAAAATAGAGGGCATGTGCAAGGGAGACAGCAAATAGAAGGGTTTGCCTCAAAGGCAAAAGTAAGATCAATTATGGGGTCAGCATTGCTTTTTTAGCCTCGTGGATTTGAAATTATACAAGTAGAGCTATCCTTCATTCTGTGAACACAATTTATTGAGGGCCAGCCTTTAAGTAAGGTTCTGGGGCCCTTGGGGTCAAAATGGACTAATTTCCCTGTCCTCCTCCAACTCACAGTTTAGTGGGAGAGACTGAGGAAAATCACATGGTTGTAATTACACTTAAACTCTAGAAATTGCATGGGTAAAGCCTGTGAAGTTGGATCCTTGGAGGAAGGATGAGGAGGCCGGAAGGGTAGACCAGAGGCTTGCTAACAGGTGAGAGGTTGGAAATGAGATTTTATTTGCATCACCACGTTGGTAGTCAGCAGTGGATAAAAACAGATGTTTGAGAAGTGGGGTCACCCAGGCCAGTGCAGCAACAAAGATGCTGAAAGCAAGTCCTTCAGAGAGGCTAAACAGAGCTGGTGATCTTCAAGGAGAAACAGGAGTTCAAAAAATTGAGGACAAGGAATGAGCTGTAAAGAAATTGAGGTGATAGCTGTAATCTAAGAAGGTGAAGGTGCTAGTGAAAGCAATTTTTATACCTTTTAAATACTTTAAAAAAAAATGTCTTTACTCAGCTAAGATAATCAATTTTATGATGTGTTTCAGATGAAAAAAAAGATATTGACCATGAGACAGTGGTTGAAGAACAGATCATTGGAGAGAACTCGCCTCCTGATTATTCAGAGTATATGACAGGAAAGAAACTCCCTCCTGGAGGAATCCCTGGCATTGACCTCTCAGATCCAAAACAGCTGGCAGAATTTGCTAGGTAAGTTAGAGAACTTTCCTTTTCATTATAGAAAGTGCTTTCTTGACATCTGTGGTTTTCTATGCCCAAGTCACAGTGGTGATTTATATTCTTTCTCTAGGGAAACTTCTGAAAACAAAAGCAGTCAGTTTTATTTTTAATAGTAATTGAGTAGTAGTAAGATGAGGCAAATGCTCTTTAATTCCATAACTGGCCTTGCTTGGATGTAGATATAATTGCACGTAGTTTGTTTTGAGGGGCCTGTTCAGACTCAGCCTCCTGACCTCTTTGTATGCATTTTAAGTTTGGGTGTGTTGCAGAAGAATCATTGCAGAAGACCTGGGTCTATACTAGATCTGTTCAGTGGACCCTGGGAAGGGCTTTCATCAGTTCCTGTTGCAGCACGTGGCATCAGTTAAGCTCTCCCTGTTTTGCTAATTGGAGCTGGCATGGCTGAAAGAGATGTCAGATATTTGTGGCCAGAACCCTGTGACTATTCAAGGTGAACAGTCAGGATCTGAAACCACTAGATGTGGCCTTGTTTTACTGGTTGGTAGGTTTTATAAGGATATGGAAAAACCCACAAAAATGTAAAATTTTAAGTAAAGCCAGGTACAGTGTGCACACCTGTAAACCCAGTCATTCAGGCAGGAGGATACCAAGTACCAGGCCAGCCTTGGCAAATAAAAAATAAAAAGGGCTGGGGGTGTAGCTCAGTGGTAGAGTGCCCCTGGGTTCAGTTCCAGTAATGGGGGCGGGGGGATTAAATAGAATGAAATTAATAAACTGGCACAGAAGGCCTGATCCCTTTCCCTGAGCTTGAATGGAGCCTGGAACAACCCCAGAAATATATACAAGGGTTGGGATCAGGAAGGAAGACACATCTCTGGTCCTGTACTCTCTGTAACCAGAGAACTTGTCTCTTGAGAGCAGAGCAGCAAGACAACCCAGTTTCCCCTCCTCACCTCCCTTCCTCTTGTGACCCTTCTGAGAACTGGTTGGGCAACTTAACTCAGACCACCTGAACCTGTTTTCCTGCTTGTCAAATCTTTTTGTTTTCATAAAGGGGTTCTTGTCCCTTTCTCTCCAGTTAAACTGTAGCTATAGGAAATATGCAAATTTAGTTTATTTCTCATTTATCATGGCTTACCCCAGTTAAGGCTCTATGCTTTTGTTAATGACATTGAATCCCAACTTTTATTGCCATTCATATTTCAGATAGTTATGAATCAGATATTAACTGCTCTTCCCTCAGAAAAATTACAGATAAAAATTGAATCTGAAAAGTCAGCTTTTATGTGCTTCAGAATCTGTGAGGATACTTGAACAGAGGAATCAGTGAAGTTTTGTGGATGGGGCAGCATTTGATTTGAGCTTTGAACAGTTTTAGTGGTGGAACCTGCATGCTAGAACAATGTGACACAGTAGAAAGGTACACAGAAAAGGGTGTAGTCTTGCCTGGGAATTAGGACACTTGAGGGAAATGACTGGAAAAACCCACCAAAATGTAAAATTGAAATCAGGTCATTAAGGTCCATGAATACTGGGCCAAGATCTGTGGATTTTTTTTTTTAGTGTACATTGGGCAGCTGCTAAAGGTTTTGAAAGTAGTGATCTGGGTGATGGAGCTAATGAGAGCGTCACTTTGTAGCTGTGTCTAGGCTGAATTGGTGCTGGTGTACCCAGGACATGGGGGATGGTGCTTGAGCAGGAGCAAACGAAGGCCTGAGCTAGAATGTGGTCAACAGTGAAAGAAGTCACAGAATTAGGGCCAGATCGTCTGTATATGGGAGGGACAAAAAAGAAAAAAATCAAAATTGATGTTAATGGGGCTTGGGATGTGGCTCAAGTGGTAGCGCGCTCGCGTGGGGCGCTGGGTTCCATCCTCAGCACCACATAAAAATAAAATAAAGATGTTGTGTCCACCGAAAACTAAACAATAAATATTTTAAAAAATTGATGTTAAATGTTCACTTCTTGAATGATGGGGGAGATTGGGGAAAGTTTCTGATTTGGAGTTCAGATGCAGTCATTGTTTGGTTTTAGATGCTAATAAAACATCCTGGGTTGTTTTAGCATTTTAAAAAAATTACTGTTGTTCTTGTTTGGCTGTGTGCATGCAGTACTAGGGAAGAACCCAGGGCTCCCTGCATTCTAAACAGGTGCTCTGCCACCAAGGTACACCTCAGCCCTTGGGAGGAGTTGGGAAGGAAGTAAGGACTGGGGTCCTTTATGAGGGATGGCTAGAAATGTGAAAGTGGTTAAATAGCTTTGGGGGAAAAAAAACCCAGCTGCAAAGTCTAAGTGAAAGAAGCTGTGAGAGTAGAAGGATCAGTTGGTCAAGTGCAGTGAGGAAGGAACATAAACCTTTCCATGAAACAGGAAAGGATTTTGGTGGTGTGCTGAAGGCTTTCGACAGCTAGGGAACAAAATGTGGGGTGGTGAGCACCATAAGTATTTAGGGTTTGGTGACCCATATCATTGTTCACCTGTCCCAGGAGGATTGGGGCAGCCGAGAGGATGGCTTGCCAGCCCTGTTCCCACAGTCCTCTGAACAGAAAAGCCAGGACACATGCTGCTGTTCAAAGGCAGCCTGGTCTTTCTGCCCCAGGGCTATCTTCAAACATCCTCTGTAGAAAGGGAACTGGGACGTAGTACCAGGTAGCCATCCACTCATGAAATTTCAAAACACTTAAAGAACCTGAAAACTTCTAGGGAAAAAAGACCATCTACAAAAGACCAGTAGACTGAAGGATGAATAGAAGTCAGGAAAGCCGTGTTTGAGAGGAACAATGACTGTAAACATGAAAGGGTGTTTGGTTTGGTGCTGGTGATCACACTTAGGGCCTCATGTGTACTGCAGAAGTGCTCTGCCCTGACTGCACTCCCAGCCTATAAACAGACCTCTTTGGGTTTTTTAGCTTTTTTTGTTTATCTGTTGGTTGGTTGGTTGGTTTTTTAATGTGATGGTGAGGACTGAACCCAGTGCCCCACACATGCTAGGCCAGCGCTCTACCGATAAGCCATAATCCGAGCCCTGTCTGTTTGAGATAGGATCTTACTCTAGTTCCCAGATGGGCCTCAGACTTGCTGTGTGCTACTTGGTCCCAGTCCCCGTGGAGGAGTGTGGGTCTGCTTCCTGCCTCAGCTTCTCAAAATAGTTGGAATTACAGATGTGCACCACTATGCCCAGCTAACCAGAATTCTCAATCCAGCGAAGCTACTAGTCAAATACAAAGACAGTGTTAGTGACCTAAGGAATCACTTTATATTGCATACAGTCCTGAGGAGGTCACTGAGGGTGCAGCGGGGCCAATGAGTATGTGCATGAGAAGGAAGATGGGGTGAGAGATCTTCAAGGACAGCAGTGCAGAGGCTGGAAAACATGGTCCCTTAAAGTGGAGTAGGAAGTTTTCTGCCAGAAAGTTTCCTGGGGGGTTGGGGTAACTGTGTGGTAGAGCTCTTGTCTAGCATGCATACCCAAGCATCTTCTCAGTGATCTGAAAGTCACTTTTGGTGTGGGAAAGAATCTTCTAAAAAAGGAAACAGCAATCAGAAATTCCCTGGAAAGGGGTGAAGGAATACCAGCCTAAACCTAGGAATAATTTTGACATTATTTAGAGAGAACTTCTTGGGCCTGATTGAAGGAAATTTTGTGCTTGTAGCTACTGTGTTGGACTTGTTGAGCCCAAAGTGTGATCTGACACACCATAGGCAGCACTTGCACAATCATAAAGTGAAGGTAAATGATGTTGATCTTCTTTTATAATCAGTCAGTGAAAGATTCGTTTGTGTCTAGAGTATGATGACACTCTGCTGGTCCTGAGCATGTAAGAAGTAAAGGTGTGTAGGGTTTGGGTGCCAGGATGCATGAGGGGTGGCTGGTTCATCCCAGTTATATGTGGCATCTCCTGAAGGTCATCTTAACACATCTGCCTGATTGGACAGTGGTGATAAAGAAAATAGAGCCTGGGTGCTCTATTTTGCCAAGTTTTTGCACTTTGAGAATCTGTGTGAGTTTAATAGGGTTTTCTGGAGGCCCCATAATTGGTGATTGGCATTCAGAAAGTTAGATACAGAGGTCCCAAGTTTGTCATGAACAGGGGGCCAGACCACATCTTCACTGATCCACATAATTGGTTCTTCTGGCCGCCTTTCCTCATCCCCTCTGCTCATTACTCCAAGCCATGTTGAAGGGCTATAGTGTTAGTTTATAGCAGAGTATTGGATGCTTTCCCCTGTATTCTGTGACTTGGGGTGGTGGGATACTGCACTGGACTTGAAACTGACCAAAGAATGTTTCAGGCTCCCGCCATGCTCCACCCAGATTACCTATCAGTTAATGCTGTGAGAGGACAGATGGAAGGAATGATGACTTTCATTTGAAAGTCCTGGCCTTGGTGAGGTGGGACCATGGGGAACTTTATTCTGCCCTGAAATGTCCCTTTAATAAAATACTTGAAAAGTAGTCAGTGAGTTAGGCCTGGTAAATTTCCTGATTAAATCCAGTCTCTGTATTTTATTAACTAAAATTAGCCTTTACAAACCCCTGTTCTTGTCAGGCATGGTGGAGCACATTTGTAATCCCAGCTGCTCGGGAAGCGAGGCAGGAGGATCACAAGTTTGAGACCAGCCTGGGCAACTTAGTGAGACCCTGAATCAGAGTTTTAAAAAGACTGGGTGTATAGCTTCAGTGTGGTAGAATGTGGGTAAAGCCCTGGGTTCAATCCCCAGTCCTGAGCAGGGCGGTGGGGTGAGGGGACGACTCCAGTTTAGAAAGATGAGCATAAAGGCAATCCCAAGGTAGTGATGTTTTTATCACTGTCTACCCTGAGACTTTCACAGGGCTAGGTAAAGTGTGATAATAGAGATGGAAATGACTTTAAAAGTCCTCGCTGTTACATGACTATATAATGTCTGCTGAAGAAACTACTCATTGCACAAAGAAAGGAGGTGAATCGCACTTGCAGAGCGTAGCTGTGTTACCCAGGAACATGTCCTCCCAGCATGGGTCTGAATAGATGATGCTGGTCTAGCAATTAACTAAGCTTGTTTTGCAGGCTGATTTTCATTAGAGAATCTCTGCTTCTGGGATATTCATGGATTTGAGTTAGTCAAGAGTTTTGGTTTACACAATTCTCTGCTGACATTGTGTCCGGACGTTCCTGCAAGCTTGAGTTTGGAGCCCATTCTTCACAATGTTCCTTCCACAAATGTCAGAATGAGATGTTTATATGTCCAGCAGTTGGGTCACAGGGAGAGTATTCTCCATTTTTATTGGAACAAAAGAATCTCTACGGAGGGGTGCTTTTCTGCTTGTGCTATTCTTTCTTCAGTCCCCTTCGTCCTTTAGTTGAAAAGGTGGTTTGGAACACCAGAACCTTCTGTATTGTTTAGCACAAGTGCTATAATATTTTAAAGAATGGGCTTGTTATTAATCTGAGCATGGTGGTGCACATTTGTAATCCCAGCTACTTGGGAGGCTGAGGCAGAAGGATTGCAAAGTTGGAGGCGAGCCTCCTTAATTTAAAGGAGACCCTATCTCAAAAAAGGGTTGGGGATGTAGCTCAGTGGTAGAGCTCTGGGATCAATCCCCAGAATGCCAGCAGGGGAATAGGGGTGATGAACTCATTTTTAAAATAGTCCTGTATAACACTTAGCCATTGGTAATAATGACTGTCATTTCAAAGTGTTTAACATGTGTCATCTTTTAATCTTGCAGCCCTATAAAGTAGGGAGCATTGTGCCTGTTTACAGAATAAGAAACCGAGGTGGAGAAGTTGTGTAGTTTTTGCTCAAGGTCATGCAGCTAGTAGGAGTCAGCTCCAAGTCACACATCCCATCCCGTCTCGTTTGAAACGCCTGTGCTGTTGTCCTCATTGTTTCTGGGTTCTTCAAGCCTCACAGTCAGTGAATGAACACTGAAGTCTAGTCGCTTGTGAATATTTTGGGAGGGCCAAATAGAATTCTGAGTGATAGTGTATATGATTTTAGTCTTATAAAACATTTTCAATCCAAGTGTACTTTGGGTGTGGGGGGGATGACCACTCTGTAGAGAATGAAGGGCGATGTGTCAAGGAACTTCAGAGTGGCTGCTAATCTTCCGTTGACCTCTTGAGTTCATGGATGTTTGTCCAAATTTTAAATTCTCATCCTAAAAATAGACTTCTGAATACTAGAACACATTTTTTTAAATGACTTTTTACACTTACCAAAAAAACCAAGTGTTGGGCACATGGAACTATTCTCTCTTGTGCAGATTTGAAATTTTCTATAATATAATGTCTTGAAAATTAAGTTTATAGCGATGAATCTCAGAAAATATATGAAGAGGACCTTCCTTATGCCAGGTTTATTTAGATATAATTTACTTACAGAAAAATCCAACATCTTGGGTATATACCATTCTGGGAATTTGGACAATTGTAGTCGAGTCACAGTTTACACACAGAGCACTTTGGTGGAGTCATCAAAGAATAAGCATTCTTAATTAGATTGGAACTTGAGTCTTAGTGTACTTTTCTTAAGGAAAGTAGAAACCTTGCATGAATCAATGTTGTTTTTCACACTGATCTAGCCTCCAGGTGGCGCCCTGATACCAAAGCTCTTGCCCTCCCTGGTATGTAAATTCAGACAAAACACCCAGGATATACTGGTATTTAAGACAACAAAGACTAGTTCAGAGCTCAATAGGCAACTGGAACTTAAGAAATGCCTACTAGCTGATGTGATAATCCATTTACAAGAAATAAAAGAGTGTCTGCAGGTTTTGGATGGGAAGAATACCACTCAGAAAATGTTCTCAGTTTAAAGTAGAAATACATGTACAGTCTTGAACAGACAACACGGACATAAGTGAAAGCTACCAGACACATTGTTCCTCTTAGACTTCTAGGATATGGGATTTTAGTCAAAGACATAAATTCAGATTTTATGACATAATAAGGACACTTTTCCCAAATCCAGGGTGAACAAGAATAATATTGTTAGGACCTTTATTAACTGAAAGATAACAGAAATAATCCTTTATAACAAAAGGGTGGTGATAAATTAACTTTTAGTTTTAAGGAACCATTGGCTTAGTCGTTTGTTTATTAAGCATGAGCCCTTATGGAGAGGTATGTGATGGCAGAAATGAGAACAAAAAGAAAATCTGTTTCAGAGATTGAAATCTTTTTTTTTTTTAATTTTTTAGTTGTGGATGGACACAATATCTATTTATTTTTATGTGGTGCTGAGGATTGAACCTAGAGCCTCACACGTACTAGGCAAGTGCTCTACCTCTGAGCTACAACCCCAGCCCCTCTTTTTTTATTTTTTCTAGGAATTCTTAATTTCTTATCCCAATCACACACAGATATGTAGGGAGTATTCGGAGAGAAAGTTCTGGGGGCAGACCAAAGGTCAGTTCAGTGCAAGTAGCAGGTAGGTACGTTAAAATTGGAGCAAGCTGTCAGGATTTGCATGGGGTTCTGCCAGGCTGCCCACCTCACCAGGTATCTTGTCACAGATGGGAACTTCCAAGCCCCCAAACAAAAGCAGGGCCACAAGTCTCCATAGTTTAAAATAAAATTATCTCACCATTTTTAAAAACTGTAACTGCCCTTTTACTCTCACCACCAAAATTGATGGTAGAAAGGAAACCATGTGAGAGTCTGTGGTTCTCACTAGACTGGCCCACTAGTCCCTCAGATAACAGTGCTGATGGTTTCTGTGTTTCCTTTGAAAGCTATTTGATACTTCAGTGTGTCAAAAGAATTTTGTTTAAAAGGACTATTTCATACACTTTGCAAAAATGATATATTTTTTTCCCCACCATTTTTGTGTACCAGGGATTGAACCCAGGGGCATTTAACTGCTGAGCTACCTCCCCAGCACTTTTTTATATTTTAGAGACAGGGTCTTGCTGAGTTGCTTAGGGCCTCAGCCTCCCCAGCCGCTGCAATTATAGGCGTGCACCACCACGCCCAGCCCGAATTTTTAATTCGTGGGTTATAGTTGTACACATTGATGGGATTTGTTGTTACATATTCACGTGCACACAACTTAGCAGTATATTTTGGCCAGTATCGCTCCCCAGCACATCCCCCCAAAAACTGATGTGTCATAAAGCTCGGTTATATCAGTATAAAGTGGACCCATTTGTCTATGTGTTTTTAAGCAGCTGTATAGAGACACATATTTTTGAGACATTTCATGCCTGTTATTCCTTTTTCATAAGGTACCTTTGTCATCGCAGCAGCTGCTTTGAGTGCCTTGCCCAGCTCCCACTAGGAGATTGAGCTGTGGTCTTTGTATTTTTCTAGAGGGGCAGGAGAAAAGAGCAGGTATTTGAGTCACACAGATCACTGTGCTATGCTTAGCCAGCTTCTCAGCTCCGAGGCCACAGTGGCAGTGTGCAGCCTTCTGGGTGTCACCCCTTATCAAAGTCCTCAGCACTCATTGAAGCAGTCTTGTCCTCCTTCGTGGGAACATGTTATAAGCTTAGTTTTGTTAGCTATAAGGAGACCATTTTAGGCACTATATGATTTATGCCAGTTGAGTGTACCCACTCCTACAAATCTGTCTCTCTCTCTTTCTCTCTCTCTCTCTTTTTTTTTTTTTGGATAAGAATGAAGCCAAGAAAAATTAAAGAAGATGATGCTCCAAGAACAATAGCTTGCCCTCATAAAGTAAGTAATGCTAGGGGGAGGTTCACGGAACCGCTACTGAAGTCTTAGAGAGTTTGTAAGAAATTTGCACATTTATTTCCACTTTCATAATTGAGATAAAGGGAGGAACTATAATCTTTGGTTTTTAAATTCAAGAGACAAGAGTTTTGTTGTTTAGTAAAATCCACCTAAATTTGTGATTTATTGTATTTTATTAAGTGGGCCACTGTAGGGAGCTGCGTTGATTGCTGTCTGTTAACTATACTGTGCCAGGGCTCCATTCCTTTGGGGTCATTAACAAGTCTTAAGGCATTGGGCTGTACCTCGCCCACCGCCCTTTATGAAATGTAGGCTCATGAATGAAATATGGAAATATTTGCTAAAAAACAAAGCCAAAGACTTCATAATTTCTTTCAGTTTTCTTATTTACCCTGTTAATCGTGTTTCTAGAAGGGTACTTAATTGTTTTCAAATGTAGCCAGTCTTGCACATGAAGAGGATAGCCCAGAAGGTACTTTGAGGTGTTAGTTGGGGGCTATTTTCAAACTTGATTGGAAGTAAAACTTAACAGAAAAATGATACCACATAAGTGCAGATAAACAAAGGGGGAGAAATTATAAATGGAGTAAAGAATTTTAAAAAATCAATTGGAGAAGGATAAATTTAGTTTCATGGAATCGCCCTTATGAAAACTGCACACTCCCAAATTTTCATATTTTTAATTCTCTTATTAACGTAGTGATTTTGAAATATAAAATGAGTTCCATTGGGGCAAAAAATAAGCATTTGAAAACAGTTATGACTGAAGTGCCTGTCATCTCTAGCTTCTCTGTATATTTCTTTTCAATTAAATTTTTTAAAATTCCATTTTGTAAATGGAAACTGAACCTAGAGGTCAAGGTGAAAAGTCTGGCTTTCCCTCCCTTTTGCCTGTGAAGCTGTCTGGTGGTGCCCTGTGCTGTCCTTCTGTCATGCTGTCTCACCATTTCCCCATTCACTCCATCATGGGCAACAACTGCAGAAGAAATTGTTGAGGACATGCTTCTCGGGCGCCGCACATCCATCTGCCTCCCCCGCACTGGTATCGCTTTGCCTGCCTCTTCCTTTTCCCGGTGTCTCACAAAATAAATTTCTTCTGTAGTTGCCATTCCTTGGAGACCCTCTTGCTTCTTTCTCTGTCAAGAAGGGGAAAGAGGCAAAGAGAGAAGAGGGAACAGTAGGCGATGGAGAATGACAGCCCATTGTTGCAGCACAGAATATGGGGCCCACCAAAGGTAGTGGTGGACTACCGTCATTTTAACTCCGTTTATTTCTCAGTGCTTCTGTTACTGCATCGGGGGGCGTGGCGGGGTGAGGCGGCTGTGGCATAGCTGGAAGCCGGGGCGCTGGGTTCTATTCCCAGCTTGGCTACTACTAGTAGTGTGACCTTGGGCAAGTCTACTTCAAGACATCTCTAAGCCTCAGTTTCCTCATCTGTAAAACAGGGGTTTGCATTAAAAGTTAAGGCCTTTCTCAGTTGTCTGTTTTTTGTCTTAAATAATTTAATGTTCTATTATAATGCTAAGTAAAGTTAAAATGGGGAGTGGGGAGGTTGCTTCATTCTAATAGATCAGTAAAGGTTGCTAAGTGGTTGAATCCTTCTCAGAGTTTGCAGTGTGAACCACTAAGCTTCTTTCTCTGTTTCAAGGGCTGCACAAAGATGTTCAGGGATAATTCTGCTATGAGAAAACATCTGCACACCCACGGCCCCAGAGTCCACGTCTGTGCAGAATGTGGCAAAGCTTTCGTTGAGAGCTCAAAACTAAAACGACACCAACTGGTTCATACTGGAGAGAAGCCCTTCCAGGTAGAGCCAGCTCCCCCTCCCCTTTCTACTGCCTTGCTGTCTTGGGCGCCACAAGCTAGCCGGTGTGGCTGGCACAGGAGGTGCCAGCACAGAGTGAGGGTCTTCCTATCATACCTCCTGAGTTGCGTGCAAGGCTCACTTCACTTCACCTCACTTTCTGGCCTCCCTGCGGGATCTAGATGAGGCTGGATACCAGGCGTGTTCCTGTCTGTGGAGCACTTTTTTTTTTTTTTTTGGTAGGAGAGTACAGAAAAGAGCTAAATTCTAGTGTGTTAATGATGGGGTGGAAATCATTAATTTTTGGTAGGTAATAGCATATTGAAATACAAATTGGCCGAGAATGTCTTACATTTTATTGTATGATACTAAGTAGAGATGATATTTTATCTTGTTTTTAGAGGCTTACAAGTAAGTTAACAAACTAGTAACTAGGTGAATCTGACATGATTCTTTTTGACGATTGACACCAGAAGACTTCTTACTCATTAATATTTTACTCTTAAGAATATTTATAGACGTATTAGGGTCCTAGCCTGAGATCTGGACAGCTTGCCGCTTGACAGTGTTTCTGTCCGGTTGTACGCACTCAGTCCATGAGGGCAGCCCAAGTCTTCAGAGGGTGGCAACATACATAGTTAGAAATCCCTACTGCTGATTCCAGACTGCATCTCCCAGGCAGGGAAGAGAGTGTTTGGTAAAACAGATGGGCTGAGGTCCACCCGAGCAGTGAGCGCTGGCTCCCGGGGTCTGGTCATGCGTGCCGAGTAGGCTGATGTCTGGTCTTTCCTCGACAGTGCACATTCGAAGGCTGTGGGAAACGCTTTTCACTGGACTTCAATTTGCGCACACATGTGCGAATCCATACCGGAGACAGGCCCTATGTGTGCCCCTTCGATGGTTGTAATAAGAAGTTTGCTCAGTCAACTAACCTGAAATCTCACATCTTAACACATGCTAAGGCCAAAAACAACCAGTGAAAAGAAGAAAAAGAAGACCCTTCTTGACTGCAGGAAGCATCTTCCAGGAGTGTGAATGGGAATAAATATGCCTCTCCTTTGTATATTATTTCTAGGAAGAATTTTAAAAATGAATCCTACACACCTAAGGGACATGTTTTGATAAAGTAGTAAAAATTTAAAAAAAACTTTAATAAGATGACATTGCTAAGATGCTCTATCTTGCTCTGTAATCTCGTTTCAAAAACACGGTGTTTTTGTAAAGTGTGGTCCCAGCAGGAGGACAATTCATGAACTTCGCATCAAAAGACAATTCTTTATACAACAGTGCTAAAAATGGGACTTCTTTTCACATTCTTATAAATATGAAGCTCACCTGTTGCTTACAATTTTTTTAATTTTGTATTTTCCAAGTGTGCATATTGTACACTTTTTGGGGATATGCTTAGTAATGCTATGTGTGATTTTTCTGGAGGTTGATAACTTTGCTTGCAGTAGATTTTCTTTAAAAGAATGGGCAGTTACATGCATACTTCAAAAGTATTTTCCTGTACAAAAAAAAGTTATATAGGTTTGTTTGCTATCTTAATTTTGGTTGTATTCTTTGATGTTAACACATTTTGTATAATTGTATCGTATAGCTGTATTGAATCATGTAGTATCAAATATTAGATGTGATTTAATAGTGTTAATCAATTTAAACCCATTTTAGTCACTTTTTTTTTCCAAAAAAAAAACAAAAAAACTGCCAGATGCTGATGTTCAGTGTAATTTCTTTGCCTGTTCAGTTACAGAAAGTGGTGCTCAGTTGTAGAATGTATTGTACCTTTTAACACCTGATGTGTACATCCCATGTAACAGAAAGGGCAACAATAAAATAGCAATCCTAAAGAAAGAATATGGCAGAAAAAAGATCTGTAAGCACAGTCTTATTTTCTTCTGTTGTCCAGAATACTTATAATTCTTGAGCCTCCCAGAAATTGGAAGCTAAATAAAGCAACTCAAGTTTCCTTTAATTTTGCACTCCATTACAGTGACTTGTGATGAAAGCGATGCATGGATATTTTAATACTCCCCTACACATCCTGAGTTCTGAAAGAGTAGGCAACAGGCACCCCAAGTTAAGGAACTACCTCAGAGCACCTTGGACCAGGCCCATGGGGCTAGGATCGGATTTTGGCACTCCTGTGGTGAGGGTGGGAGTGAAACAGGTGTGCGCGGCCTAGCGCCTTCTGGAGGAAAGGCACCAGTTGGCAACAGGGCACATGGGGAAGACCAGGCTTTTCTTTCCACTGCTCAGCTTCAGAGGCAGCTCCAGTGGGCCCTGGGCTCGTCCAACAGGAAACACAGTTGTTGGGTATCTGGTTTGAGAGCCTTTGCTCCTCCGTCTTAGTGGAGGCCTTACAAAATGCCAGCAATTGTGGCAAGAGAGTGCCGGTAGCTTAATTTCATGCTTCTAAGTGGACACTGAGTGCAGATTGGCAAGGTGATTAGATTATTAGAAAATTGTACTCAATGAGTACTTGACCTTGTGTTGTGACCTCTTAAATGTATGATTATAATTTTTTAATTTTGCTTAGGGTCAGATATAGGACTCATTGAAAATATTTTATAAACTGCCACAATACAGCAAAATCCCATTTATTCAAATTGCAGTCATTCTGAGTCTTTCTGCTGAGTGCTTGACTCTGCAAGGTCACTGACAGACAAGCTAGTATGCTTACATAGAAAACGGCCAGGACACCTTCTGGTCAGAGGTATAGTCCAGTTTCTTACAGCTTCTTCACCAGGGGGATTGGTGACCTAATGACAGTGACCCCCAAGGCTCTGTGGAATTTTGAAGTGCCTTCTGAACCATAAGTGAAAAATTTAACTTCAGACTTGTTTTTATTTTTCCAGAATCTGTTCTCCATTGAATATTTTGGTGGAACTATGTTAATCAGAAGACCCCAGGCTTTGCTGTATCTGGCAGTCAGGAGAGACAGGAGCCCATGGTAGAGTCCCCTTCACAGCTGAGCACCCCCTGTGAGCAAGTAATTCTTTCCAAGGCTGGACAGAGCCTTCTACTGGTGCCCATCCTTCCTGCAAGCGCCACACCTTCCTTCCCACCATCAGGTCCAGCAGTCCTGATGTGGTTGTACTGAGATGCTGCCCTAGTCAGTGGCCATCAGAGAAGTCTGGAGCCACATTGCCCTCACCCAGCATTATGCTGCACTTGAGCCTGGTCCTGGCACCATCCTCGGGACGCTTGCCCGAGGCCCCACAGCAGAATAGCCCTGTACCCTGGGAAAGCCTGAGCAGCAGCCCTGAGCCACGCTGTGGCCTGCGGGAGCCAGGCTCTTGTGTGCAAGGAGGTCCCTCTTCCTCTGTGCCTTCATCCCTTGGGGGATGCCCTTGATCGTCTCTTTTGTCCTGTTTTGTCTGCAAGTGAAACCGCCTTCACTCCCTGCCCCTTTCTCTGTTCTCGTGTCTTTTTCTCAGTCTGCAGAGTTAACTTCTATGAGGAGTGTAATTTGGAGTTCAAGACAATAACAAGCGGGTTCCTTGTTGACGTAGCACTGGATTAACAGCAGTAGTGTAGGTGACTGAAGAGCGAGCAGTGGTGTGGAATCGTTCTCACTGGCTCTAACCTAAGCCCGCTTTGCTTGTTAGAATTTATAATTTTGTTAAAGATGTAATTTACTAAAATTTGAAATGGTGTTCTAACAGTGATTCCATTGTCTCGAGAATTACTCTGATTTATAGTAATACTGATAGACATATTTTCTTACATCTGAGCAGAAATGAATGCATGTTTCTAGCACATGTAATATAAAAACTCCAGAGGATAAGTTTACACTTAACAAGATGTTGTTTTCTATTTTTGAATTTCTTATAATTTCCCTCTCTGGGAGTGGGGTTGCAGGGGGCATAATATTTGTATAAAGAACTGTCACCCCAGAGTGACATTTATTTTCCAAGGTGACGCCAAGCTCATGCTGTTGGCTTCGTGTGGTGTCGTGTGTGCTCCGCCTGGACTGAAGGCCTGAGGAGTTGAGGAAGATCAGGGTTTTTTTTCCTATTTGTTTTCATGTGCAAGTTCTCCTAAATGTCAGTTATTTCACTAGATTGGAGAAGGACCCTTTAAGAGGACCCTATACCATGCCTGCCCTGTTCCTGAGCAAGAGCTCAAGAAATGCAGAGTGAGGGAGGTGCCTGGGTGGTGGCAAGTCCTCAGATCCTGCACAGGGAGCTTGGCCCGCTGTGAATTGGAAACCTGCTAATTCCACCCACCAATTGATCACTTCCTTGCCTGGCTCTTTCACTTTTCTCAACACCTGACCAACAGCAAGGGCGGGGACCCTAAAGGTCAAAACAGTGGTTAGAACTGAAGTCGCTGGCTGGAGCCCTCCCTGGTACTGGGTTACCTTGGGCCTCTGGCCTTCAGGGTCACTGGTCTGACTTTCAGCTCTTTGTTGTGGGTCCATCCCCCCCCCCCCCCCCCCGGCATTAGTGCTGCTGCAGCGTCTCTTCAGAGTTCATCCCAGCAGGACTGACAGGGGCATTCCACCCAAACTTTCTTAACCCAAGAGGAGGGAGAGGAAGCCATAAGTCCAAGATGTGCTTGCTCATGGTGCTGGCCCTGCGTTTCACAGCCTGCTCTTTTGACTTCATAGGACAGAAGGGCCTCCGTGCCTCCAGCACACTGTAGCCTCGTAGCAGCATCCAACTGAGTGACTGGCTAGGTCTCAAGACACCCTAATTACTGACCTTGGCCCTTCTCACTGCTCAGGTTATATTCAGATGCCCTGGCTGCTTCAAGATGGTTCACTGCAGGCCCTTCAGACAAGTGGCATCAGGTTAGAGGGCAGATACATGTCTAAGAGGCTTCTTGGCATCTACCCTGGGCCTGAGTGGTCCACATAGTCCTGGGAAAAACTTAAAGCAAGACTGGATTGATGGGAGGGGTGGGTGGCAGACGTGTGAATGGGTGCCACCCAAACCCCTTATAAAAAGAAAGGAAACCTGAAACTGAACATTGGCATTAGGCCACAAGCAAACCAACCCTCCCAGAAACTACTAAAAGGCATGAGCTGCCACATGGAGGGCTCAAGACACTCAGTCCCTTAGTATTGTTGAAAAGGAGCAGTTGGCTGTGTGCTGTGTTGTCTGCAGCCTTTCTTGTCTGGGGCTGCTTGGTGTCTGCATATATCATGGAGGCAAGAAGGGCACCAGAACCAAACGGAGCAACCTCTTTCTCCACACGTCCGCAGCATTAGGCTTTGTTATCTGCAGATGGCAAGAAAAATTCTGTTGTATTCACTTTCTGCTAACTTCTGTAGGCCCTGGCTCAAGGACTTAGCATTGTGTCTCATGTTCATCTTTTTCTTGTGTTCTTTGCCATTTCTGGAATTGTCCTTGGTTTTTCCTTAGCTCATAGGTCATAGACGCAGAAATATTATAGTATTTAAGGCATCCGCATCAAGCATCAGATGGCTTTGCATCCAGAAAATCATTAACTCAGTTTGAAGCACCAAGCATGTGTGACATGGCTCTATAAAATATAATAAACGCATACTGTTAAGCTTTCCATTGCCTGTGGTTCTCATTTGTTCTTCACTTTTCTGAGTTTCATTACACATTGAATTTGGAGATAAGTTCCATCTGGCCTGAGAATTGCCAGGATTCCCTGAGATCCTTGTGGTGAGAATGGAAACACCCATGACTCAGTCACACCAGCAACAGATGCTCCCACTGGTTCCCTGTTCCACTTCGAGAAGCGTAGCCAAAGGAACTCCGTGCAGCTGGGCCTGAGATCTCCAGTATCCACCGGGAAGTCCAGAGCCAGTAAGAAGAGCTTACGAACTAGGATGGACTCGTAAAAATGATAGGATAACCTGAAAGCTGCTTAGGATTTGCCTTCTGGAACTCAGGCGTCTAAGACAGATGGCGGCATTCCACTGTCCATCGTCCCTGTGACCTTCCGCTTGCTTGTGATAGATGGGCTGCCTTGCCAAAGCTGCTGAGGTTGGCAAGTGCCCAGCCTCTGAGCCCAGAACTGCTGAGTGAGGCCCAAGGGAGGGCTCCTTGGGGAGCGATCCTGGGGAACGTCAGTGTGTGCATCTGCAGATCTTAGATGGGAGGGACCCAAGGGCTTTGGGGTTGCTCTCTGTGAGCCCGCCAAAAAAAAAAAAAAAAATATATATATATATATATATATATATATATACACACATACACACATCATACACAAGGCTCTGGCTTCTGATGGCTTTCTGCCCAGGGCCAGACTGGGCACCTGCCTGTGCAGAACACTCTTGTCTCCTGGCCTTGGAAGCCAGCCCTCAGGACTCCCCCACTGCCAGACATCTCAACTCCTTCCTGGAGCCTGTTGACATCAGCTATGGCCATCTACAGCATGGGACTCGGCACCCTATCAAAGCCTGCTCCCCGTGTCCTACTAAAAAAATCACATTTCCATTCACCCTTCAGCCTTCGAAGGACCTGCTTTCCAGCCCCTACAGAGCAGTTGCTGGATGCCACCCCTCACCTCTCAGGGTTTCATGGCCAAGGCTTCCCTTCTGGAGTTTCCAGGTTCACTCGTTTATTCCACACACACATGGCACATTGCATGTCTGGCTGTTTCAGGTACTAATGGGACAGTCGTCCTGGCACATGTGTTGCACCTAGTAGAAGAGAATAAGTGTGGTTGGGTGTAGCACACACCTGTAATCCCACCATTCTGGGAGGCTGAAGTAGGAGCATCGCAAGCTGGAGGCCAGCCTGGCTAACTCAGCAAGACCCTGTCTCAAAAAACAAAAGGGCTGGGATTGTAGCTCAATGGCAGAGCATCCATGGCTTCAATCCCTGGTACCCAAAATAAATAGGACCAGGGGTGTAACTCACTGGTGGAGCACGTGCCTGGCCTGTGGAGACCCGGGGATCCACCCCCCACACCGTGCTGCAAAAGAAAGAGGGGTGAATGCTGTGGATTAAGGGGCTGGGGGCTGTGACACTGGCTTTCCTCTCCTGGACCTGGATATGCTTCTCTGCCAAGCCTCTGCCCTTGGTCGTGGGCGGGCACTGTGTGCCACTTGGGTGCAGGGCTGGGACGATGCAGGGAGAGGCCAGAGGCAGGTGCAAATGATGAGGGCATGTGGGGAGCTTGTCTCCCTTACCCCAGGATGGGGCAGGCATTCTGGGCCCAGGTAAAGGAAACACCCAGGTGGCCTAGTGGGTGGATCACCATCTGTGATGCCCAACTAGGGGAGGGACGCGTTGCAGGAGAGCCCCACTGGAAAGGCCTGGACTTGGGGCCCTGTGGTCCCCACTGTCCCCCCAGAGGCTGGGGAGGGGAGAGCCAGCCACCCCCCAGGGAAGTGAAGACCTGATGTTGGGAGGGGCCCTGGAGGAAGGGTTCTCAGGAAGAAGGGGGCCAGGGCCTTGGATGCTTCCATATGCTTTTTCCTGCTCCCTCTGCTGTGGCTTGAGTATGACCCAAGGGAACATGGGATTGGTCCCCAGGGTAGTGTGTGGGAGATGGTGGGAGCTGGAAGGGGTGGGCTAGTTTGGGAATGCTGCCCTGTGGTGGGGAATTGGTGTAACTGGTGGCCCCTGTTAGCTTTCCTGAGTGGGCTGTTACAAAGCAAGGCTACCCACACACTTGGCCTCTTCTGTAGGAGGCCTCTTCCCTTCTCTCTCAACCATGTTGCCACCAAACCAAGGGGGCCCTCACCAGAGGCCAAACAGATGGGGCCACCTGAGTGACTTTCAAACTCTAAACCTGTGAGCTAAAGAAACCCCCTTATTCTGTCATGTACCAGCCACAGGTACTGTTTTAGGGATTGAACCCATGGGCATCTACCATGCAGCTACATCCTCAGCCTTTTTTATTTTGGTACCAGGGATTGAACCCAGGGGCACTCGACCACTGAGCCACATCCCCAGCCCTGTTTTGTATTTTATTTAGAGATGGGGTCTCACTGGGTTAAAAGCAAGCTCCTCACCTTTTGCTGAGGCTGGCTTTGAACTTGCGATCCTCCTGTTTTAGCCTTCCAAACCGCTGGGATTACAAGCGTGTTCCACCATGCCTGGCTGCCCTTTTTATTTTTTATTTTGAGACAGGGTCTCACTAAGTTGCCCAGGCTGGTCTCAAACTTGCAATCCTCCTGCCTCAGTCTTCCGAGTGGCTGGGATTACAGATGCGCACCACCATGCCTGGCAGGTGTGTGACAGTAATGAAAAATGGACTGGGACACCTTCATAGTACAGGGAGGTGGAGGGGTCCCTCCTTGCTGCCATAATGCTGGGTACATACTGACATCCACTCTCAGGGCCACCCTGGCCCCTCCAGGTGCAGTGAAGGCCTGTGAGCCTAGCCAGCCCCTTTTCACGTCCCCCCGAGCGTGTCCTGATTTCAGTTGTCACTCCCGCCTTCTCATGCCCCACTCTACTGCCTGGCCCTGTATTCAGCAGCCTCTCCCCTCATCCTTCCATTCATTCAGTAACAAAAGGAAGCAAACAGAACTCTCAGCACCAGAGATCATCATGTTCCCTGTGTCCACTTCCCATCCTGTCTCTCTACCACAGAAATGTCCCCATCACCCCTGTGCACAGGTCAGAACTCCTGTGTGTGTGTGTCCATCCAAACTCCACTGCTACAGCCTGAGTGGTGTCAGTGGCCTGGCAGGGCAGGGCCAGCACCCACTCCGAGGGACCCTGCTGGCCACAGAGCTTAGCCCGATGGATGTGGGAAGTGGAGCTAGAGGAGGACCCACAGCCATTGCCCTCCCTGGTGAGCCTCTGGTGGGTACCTGGGTGCTGGAGGCTCGAGGTGAGAGCGAGGAAGTGGACCAGGTAGCATGTGGCCTGGGTCCTGGCTGTGACCAGGGCCTCCCAAGTTCCCTCCCTCTGGTGCCTGAACTGGCACTTCAGCCAAGTCTGTCACTTGCAGTCACAGGGCCTGGCTGCTTGAATCTCCTGCCACAGCATGAAGGAGAGCACAGGACACGAGAGCTGTGGCCTGAAGGGTCGCAGTTCTGGCCCCAGCACCAGCTGGTGGCGTGAGCTGGGATGGGGCCTCTCCTCCGCTGTTGACCCCGCTGCCATGCAGGATGTGGGCACCAGCCCTGGAGGCTGCTGAATGGCGAAGGCCTGCTGTCACGGCCCAGCTGCTGTCTCGTCACCAGCACCCCTAGTGCAGGCAAAGCCGGGAGGGCATGGCTTATGTGGGATGAGGGGTCACAGTTTCCCTCATATCATGAGAAATGACTCACTGAAGGCCAGGCCAGTGTGGGCTTCACACAGGGATTCTGCTCCTTCATTCTGAAGGCCGAAGGGATCAGAGGGCAAAGGCAGAGAGGTCAGCGTGTGCCAAGCTAGAGTGGTGCGGGAGCAGGGCCTGGCCCCCAGCCCTGGAGAGACAGGCACCGTCCAGGCTTCAGACTCCGAGTTCCCCCAAAACCGCCATGGGGTGGGGGTGACCTCTTTGCCTCAACCCTGGGCGGGGCCTGAGTTCCTCACGGCCTGTCCTCTGCTCTCTGCCCCTTCAGGCTCTAAGCCCCACCCCAACCCCTGGTCCCAGAGACAGCTGCCCAGCAATGCCCTTTCTTAAGGGCCTCTGTCCACACCCACCTGCTCCTTTGTCCCCATGGCCCACTTGTTTCTCGATTTCCCATGGGATCTTCAAAGCACAAATCAGGTCCTGTCACTTCTCTGGGTGAAATCTGCCATGCTGTTGGATGCCACACAGCTGTGTACCACTGCCTGTGACATGGGTGATGGAGAAACCCAGGACAGTGCACTGAACATAGGGCCCTGGCTGGCCTTCCACACGCCCAGGGCCAGTCTCCCCTGCACCCCCAGGTACCCTGTCCCCACTTGAGTAGGAAGAGAGCAGGGTCAGGAGTCAGGGGTCACAGGATGGGCTGCAGGCACACGGACCGCAAGCAGCTTTCTCAGAAGCCCCAGGCACCAACTGGAAGTTCCCCTCACTGGCTGGTCAGGGACATGCAGCCACTCAAGCTTCATGAGAGGTGGGGAGATTTTCATCTGGACACTGAAGCCCCAAACATTGGGCAAGCTCCACAGGCTGGTGCTGGGCACTAAGGTGTCTTTAGGGCACAGGAGAGCTGGGCCCTCCCCTATAGTGTTGGGGGCTCAGCTTGTTGGTTCAGCCTTGGAAGGAAGGGCCTCCAGGGCTGGCTGGATCACGGCAGGCAGAAGCTAACTTTAGCTGACCTTCCAGGAAGCCCTCCAGGCGCTTGGGCTGGGCTAGGTCCCACCATGCACTAGTTGCCAGGGTTAATGTGAGCAATGGCTCCACTGAGACATCCCTCTTCTAGGCACGCCCCTGCCCTTCCCTGCTGGCAGTGTCCCCACCACAGGCCTCCCTTAGCTAGGAAAACATCCCAGTGCACTTGCTACTGAGACTGCCTCGAAGCCGTGGCTTTATCTCGAGCTTCACACTTTGCAGGGGAGGAAACAGGTGCTCATGTGAAACCTTAACCTGCCCCAGGTCACGTTGCCAGGGCTGCTGTCAGGAGCGGGGGCACCCAGACCACTGAGCCCCACCCGCAGGGAGATCCAGAGGACAAAGCCCCTCCCACAGTCCACAAAAGTCCCTCACTTACAAAACCATCAGCACTTTATTCCCTTGGTTTCTATACAATAACAAGAGGCTGTACCGAGCTGGGGTCCTCACCGAGCAGTCTGCCTCCTTTGGGGAGTTAACAGTCCTCAGAGTGAAGGGACCCGCACTGGCCTTGCCTTAACCCACTAACAAGCCCTTCTGTCCCTCACAGGGACACCAGGCACTCAGGAGACTGGCTGGCGGGTACCATTTGCTGGGAGTAGACATGGAACTTCCACTCCACGAGCCAAGCTTCCCAGCCTCTGGAAGGGATCCCATGCCACTCTCTGGCCAAGCCTCTACATACTCTGGGGAATCCTGGATGGTGGTAGTGACCCATAAACCCAGATATCAACTGACCTCTGCCCCCATTTGCAGACAGGAAGCCTGAGGTCTCAGTGAAAGGACTTCTGGTTACAGCTACATCATTTTTTGTTTGTTTTGAGACAGGGCCTTACTAAATTGCTGAGGGTGGGCTCAAACTTGAGATCCTCCTGCCTCAGCTTCCTGAGGCACTGGGATTAAAGTTGTGTGCCACATGCCGAGCTGCTGTACCAATTTAACTGTTGAGACTTCCCACTGCCTCTTTCCCCAACCGGTTCTTCCGCTGACAAGGAGACTCCAGACTTCCTGCCAAGGTCCCAGGTCACCCTACAGTAGGAAGGGCAGCTGCTAGGGTACTCTGAGCTGTCATATGGAAAGGCTGGCACAATGGTAGAGCACCTGGTTGTGCCATGCCAAAAGCTCCAAGCCACCACCTGTCCCAATACAGAGGAGGTCAAATCTTCCCTGGGCAGCCTGTCAATCAGAGATCCCGCAGGTAACCTGCAGGGCAAGAGCAGGAAGAGCGGATCTGGGAGCAGGGCTGGAGTGTTGGTGGGGTTTTGGAGTAAGTTCCAGGTCCAGACACCAACTCGGGCAGTCCTGGTGCTAGACGGCTCGGGCACCATCTCTGACCTTCCTGGCTGACACATGTGGATAAGAGGGTCCCATTTCAGCTGAGAAGACCGAGGCCGGAGGAGTGATTCACGGTTCAGGTCAAGCTGATGAGGGAACTGAACCCGGGTCTGATGGAGTGCTGGCCCAGGCTTGAGACCGGCCCTGAGTCTTCATGCCCCTTAGTCACCCTGACAACGTTGTTTTCTGGCACTCTGGTCTGGGGTGATGGCTTCTCAACCTTACATTGCAAGGGGCGGCCTGATGTCTTTGGGGTTTCTGCAGAGTGGCCTGGCCCGAGGGCGGGAGGGGCATCACAGGCTGGAGGGCTGGGCCAGGGCAGGCCCTGCGGGGGCAGCTGGCGCGGCCTCGCCCTCAGGCCGGGCCTCCTCTCCTCTGGCGTAGCTGAGAACCACGGTGACGGTGGCGAAGGTGGCGGCGTTGACGGGGAAGGCGCGCAGCAGCGTGGAGGCCAGCCCTCGCGTGAAGACGCGCCAGCCCTCAGCCTGGTAGCTCTGGCGCACGCAGTCGAGGATCCCGCCGTAGCGCGGGGCGCCCCGCAGCCCATCGGCCTGCAGCCGCGACTTGACCACGTCCACCGGGTAGGTGGACAGCCAGGACATGATGCCCGACGTTCCGCCGGCCAGCAGCAGCTTGGGCACGAGCAGGCGGTCGCCGGGCTCGCAGCCTAGCATGCGCGTGAGCACGTCGTAGGTGAGGAAGTACACGCCGAAGCTGGGCGTCTCCCGCAGCAGCGTGGACGCCATGCCCCGGTTGATGCCGCGCACGCCCTCGCGCTGGTAGATCTGCGCCAGGCAGTCCAGCGAGCCCTTGTAGGTACGGGCTGGACCGGCGTCCTGCAGCTGCAGCCGAGTCTTAGCCAGCTCCATGGGGCAGCAGATGACGCACTGGATGGCGCCCGCAGCCGCGCCAGCCAGGAACTGGTTCGGCGGTGAGTCCTGGCCCAGGGCCCGGAGAGTATTGCCTTGCACCCCGAACACGAGCGCGTTGATGAAGGTGAGCCCCATGAGCGGCGAGCCCAGGCCCTTGTAAAGGCCCAGCACCTGTGGAGACAGAGATACATGCCATCAAGGCGGGCAGTGCTGTTGTGCCTGCCTGGAGACCAGGGCTGCCCAGCCTACCTCCGCAGACTCTCCACACAGCCGGTGGCAGTCTAGCCCACCCAGGTTCATGAGGACCAGCAGAATTATTGTTATTGTTAACTGTGTTTTTGTGGGTACTGGGGATTGACACTCAACCACTGAGCCACATCCCCAGCCCTTTTTATTTTGAGACAGGGCTAAGTTGCTTTGAACTTGAGATGACCCTGCTCCAGGCTCCAGAGCTGCTGGGACCACATGACCACTGTAGTGTTTTTTTGCTTTTCTCGAGACAGGGTACCACTATGTTGCCCAGGCTGGTCTCAACGGATCCTGCCTCAGCCTCCAGGGTAGCTGAACATGACTGGGACTACAGGTGTGCACCAGCACACCCGGCTCCAAGCAGAATTTTATTTGAAGCAAAGTCCTCAACCTAACATGATTTTATATTTCCAAAGTCTTCATGCCCCTTAGTCACCCTGGTGTTGTTTTCTGGCACGCTGGTCTGGGGTGGTGGCTTCTCAACCCTACATTACAACTGCCCGGGCCACTCACACTCTCCTGCTTGATGATGGTCTGGAAACAGTGTAGGGTCCCTCGGTACTGGGGCTTCTCCACACTCTGCACCTGGAGTCGTACCTGAAAGGACAGAGTCCGGTAAGAGGCAGGCAAGCAGGGGACCAGAGCACCTAGTCCCCTGGCTCAGTGCTCACAATTGCCCAGGGAGGCCTCCCAAGGCGGCCCAACACAGGGCGCAGGAACTAGTAGCCTTCTGTAGCTTTGGAGATTCTAAGGCAGGGCAGAGCCAGGTGTTCACGCCTCTTCAAGGGAGGATACCACTACAGGGACAGCTAGCTGTAGGTGGGACAGGAGGTCCCCAAGACCTCCAACTGAGACAAGCCCCTTGTTTTTTGCCACTATTGCACAGTATGCTAGAGTGGGACATGAACTGTCTCCTGGGACCAACCTATTGTCCAGGTGACACCTGTCATCCCAAACCATGGCCAAGGCCAAAGGAGTTCCCAACCTCATGACCCGTAGCTGGCTCTCCTCCCTGGCGGGCCTCAGGGCAATGGGCATGGGTCGCACTATTGCTTGGGTCCTGTCAGTAGCCCCTTGTGAGAACTGTGGTCACAAGTTAATAGTAGTGACAGGAAAACAGCTGAGAGCCTCCTTGGGGACCCATGGCAGCAATTCTGGGGCCTGTCTCCTCCAGTCAAAGCAGTCTTTGTCAAGAGCTTATCTCTGCTCATTCACAGGCTCTACCCGGCACAGGGGGAGGGGCGTTTCCTGAACTTGGAATCCGCGTCACGGGGCTGGGAAAACTAGGTCACATCATATTCTCAGGAGTGGGTTCCCTAGATCTGACTCGGAAATAGTCCTTATCACAGCCAGGGCTTGGGGAGCAGGTGCGTCACACCCATTATCCCTGGGCACTGCCAGGGGTCCCAATTCCAAGACGGGAAGACGGAGGCTCAGCAATGTTCTGAAACATGGCCACGGCTGTCCTCTCCAAGGACGCAAGCAGTGCTGGGGAGGGTGAGGGCAGGTCAGGGGTGCAGCAGGGGAGCACCCTCCCAGGGAAAGCCAGGCTTCCTCGGAAGCCTTAACACTCTCCACCAAAACAGGTGGGTCTCCCCACTGGTCAGTGCACCACAGAGAGTCCTGTTAGGAAACACGGTACCACCTCTGCACACAGGCCCCCAGTGGCCGGAGCAGCTGGCAGTGGCGTGCCCCTGGCGCCGACTCGCCCCAGCACCCTTCCTACCCTGATGCCCAGCTCTCTGCCAGGACTTGGCAGGGAGGGGAGCAATTTTCAGAGCAGAAAAGCAAAACCCCTCCTTGAATTCTAGCCCATACTAACACCAGGCACTGCAGCTCGCCTGGGGCCCGCGAGGCGAGTGTCTTTCCCTTCAGTGTTCTGGGTCTCCAGGGCACCTCTGCTTCTCCTGAAGCCCTCGACACTGGCACTGCGGGCTCTCAGCAGAACTGATGTGAAGCAGCACTGTCCCTTCCTTGGGTCAGCCTCACTGACATCTGGGCTGTCTTTAAGTATCTGCAGGACACAGGCACCATTGAGTGCCCAGGCCCAGCAGCTGGGATGTCAAGCTTAGGTCAACCGAGCTCTTGGTGTTGACCTGGGTCTGGAAGAAGCCCTCACTGTCTGGGAGTGAAATCTGGCCCAAGTCCGAGAACACCCAGAGCTGAGGCTCTTCACGTCTTGGGATGACAGGAGCTCCTCTGAGGATTGAAGGGAGTGGCAGAGCCGCCCTGGGGAAGTGGGCATTTGCACTCAAGTCCAAGAGGCTCCCAGCTCCCCCAGGCCTGGGAGACCCGCCCCCCACAAGAGCCCCCGATTCAGAGGGGGCTGATTTTTCTCCACCAGCCCCACCCGAGCCCCCAGCCCAGGACCTGTGCTGGGCCCAACTTGCCTCATGCCCTTCCTGCCCCTGCCAGGCCTGGGGAACTCTGGGGGTGGGGTGCGGGCACAGGCCTGGGTGGGCGACGAGGAGGACCGCCTGGTCTGTACTCACTAGCGCTCCGGGTGAAGCTTCCACTCATCTGCAACAAAGTTACTTTGCTACTTTCAGATGGCCCCTAGCTCAGACAGCAAAGGCATTAAAGAACACAAAATGTCAACATCACATCCAGGTGCGGAGCCCCTCAGCCAGCCTCCCACCACCCCTCCCCTGCCCTGGGGTGGCCATCACTACTTTGGGGACAGTGTCTCTGCTTACTGTCATGTCCGATGCAGTAAGGCAGAAAACTACCTTTGCACAAAACTGTGTGGGAAGGGTCATGCCTGAGGACTGGCTGTGGTTCTGGGTGTGACAGAGAATAACTGAACCTGGGCCCAGGAACCTGGAGGAATGAAGTGTGAATTTCCCAGGGATGGGTCAGCGTGGGCCAACAGGGAGCTCAGTAGTCTCCCTCACGTGTTCCCAAGCAAGGCTCCAGCTATATGAAAGGGGCCTGTGACATCGGGAGTTAGAGTAGTGGATCCTGTAGGTGACGGATATAGGAGCAGAGGTCCAGGGGCCTCCAGGGACTGGCCATGTGCTATTGCTGGGTGGTGGCCACTCGGGCCAGTTAAAAAGGCACCCGGAGCAGCAGTGAGCAGGAGCCCGCTGCCAAGGGACTGCCGAGGGCTGCCGAGGGGCTGCACCACTGCTGCTTTTCAGAGCAGCCTCGGGGCAGTGGGGGGGGCAGTACAGGATGGGCGCTCTCTGTACCTGATGTAGGGTTAGGGTTAAAGTTGTTTTTGCAAAGTATGTTACTTTTGTAATAGAAAGCTAAACTGAGTGTGCGCACCTGATGATTAAAACACATTTTAAAAATATCACATGCCCTCAGGGCCAGGGCCAGGGCCAGGCCCTGACTACAGTGTGCATAAAACCAGCCTGGCTGGTTTCCCAATTTTCTTTTAATGAGAGTGCTTAACTTCCACACTGGAAAGCTGCAAAAGCCCACTACAGGGAGCCAGAGATGCGGACCCTGGATAGGCCCAGCACAGCAGCAAGTGGTCATGGCGGGACTAGAGGGCACAGGATGATCCCTGAGGACAGGCTGGCTCCCCAACATAATAAAAAGCTCAGCTTTTAAAGGTAGTTTGGCCCAAATGTGATGCCATGGGCCACAGTGGCAAAAAGAAAAAGAAAAAAAGGTGCAAATGATTTTCTCATTGGCCATCCTCTGTTCCAGGGAGGGGTGGTGACAGTACAGAGGCTCCTGCGTGTGAGAGGTACAGGGTCTCCCTGGGCTCAGCAACTCAGAATACCTAGGAGGCTCCCAAGCCTGACAGGGACCACCTGGGATGAGTGGGAGCCTGCAGATTCTCTGGCCAGACCCAGCCAAGTCAGCGCTTCCAGGCCTGGCCTCTGTGACACAGGCTGAGGAGAGGCCAAGGTACTGGTTGGCTGGACACAGCAAGAGGCACTGGAGACACATGACCATAAGATACAAACACAGTGTAACATGGACACTGCCAGGCTGTCCTGGGCTGCTCTGGCCTATGGGCAGCTCCGTGGCACGGGCATGGCAGTGGCCTCACTCACAGCAGGCCCATGCAGGAGACTCGGGGCTCCTGCTTACCAAGAAAGCCTGGCCCTCTAGCCTTCTCCCCAGATTTGCCTACAACAGGTGGAGGTCTGGGCTTTTCAGAGCTTGCATTTAATCCCACACAAACCATCCTGACAAGCACTGGACAGCATGAGTCTGGCCCCTAATGATCTCATCCAACCCCTCGCTTTGCATAGGGGAACATCTGGGTCTCGGGGAAGTGACTACCCCAAGGTCAGGGGGCAAATGGGCTGGCAGGGGAGGCCTGGACCAGGGACAGAACTTTTTAAGGTCAAAGCCAGTACATAAAGCCAGGCTCTCCTGCCGGCACTGGAAGAAATGCCAGCCTGAAATTAACAAGTTATTTCCTTTGCCAACAAACACCTGGTTCACTGAAAAAATGGAACCAGGAAGTCCACCCATCCCAGCTCAGGATGACGTGTCTTGCCTCCAACTCTGCCTTCCCGTTGGGAAAGACCGAGTTCAGTGTTTGCAGCAAGTGTAGAAGGTGCGAACACCATCCTGCCGCTGCAGCCTGCCTGGGCCCCTGGGAAGACGGCAGGGGAGGGTGCTGACTAGGGTCAGCATGAGAACACAAATCCCCACCCGCAGGGTAAAAACTGGTGAGGTTCCGGGAGGACATGGGTTTGCTTGGTTTCTGTCCTGGTGTCTGAGAACCGGAACTCTCCAGTTGATCCAGGCATGGGGCCCAGCTCAAGGGAGTGCCTGCCCCAGGCCCATTCCCAGAGCAAGCCGCACATGGGATATACCTTAGGTTTTTGGCCACAGACACTGCACAGGTGAACACCAGCGCTGGAAACAGTCCCTTAGTTCTGATTCAGTTTCTCAAGTAGGAACATCACTGCTCTGTGAAGATCATGTTCACTGGAAAGCTGACAGGCTTGACTTCTCAGTATTTCTACATGTTCTCCCTCGACTCTTCTTTTGCAGTACTGGGGACTGAACCCAGGGCCACGTGCATGTTCTGGAAGCACTCTGTCACTGAGCTACAGACCGACTTCTTTTTGGGGGGGATGGGGGGATAGGGTCTTTCGAAGTTGCCGAGGCTGTCCTGGAACTCATGATCCTCCTGCCTCAGCCTCCCAGGTCATTAGGATCATAGGCTGGCTCCACCGCACCTCCTTCAACTTTTCTTTCAGGAAAATATCTGAATTCATTCTGAGTGAGAAGAAAACTGCCCTTCAGCAACCTCAGCTGGCCAAGCCCAAGAATGAACTTGGCCATGAACTCAACTTGTGGTTCAGCCCCAGCTGGGAAATGGAAGAAGAGCCCAGAAGGAAGTCGGCTAGGTGGGTGGGAAGCAGCTGCCCTCCCAGGTGTCTGGAGAACTTGCCTGCTATCTTCTTCTAAAGCCCCTGGGATGCCCTCAGATTCGTTCCTGAGGTTGTAACGCTGCAGCCTCTTTCCAACATCTGTGCCTCCATGAGGGCCTGAGAACCAAGAGTGACAGAGACTCACCTTGACGGTGTCAAATGGGTGTCCCACAAGCACGCCTGCCACACCTGGAAGAAGAAACGTGTACTTGTGAGCAAATGCCCCAGAACCTTGGGGATGGGGTCTGGCAAGGAGAACTGGGCGGTAGCTGCTGGGAGGAAGGGGACACTGACTGTGTGCCCGTGGGGCTCCAGGCACACCCTGTGAGCTCCTGCCATCCTGTCTGGTGGCGTGTGTGGGGTGGGGTTCCCAAGGCCAAACCTGCATCTTCCAGCTGGAGGCTAGAGTCCCTTTCCTTGCCCCACACTGCAGTTGAGGGGTCTGGGCAGCGGACCAGAGCTGCCCTGAGGCTACCCACGGTGTTTCTAGGATGTCCACTGCCCTATATACCTCTGGCTTGGGCAGCTTACTCCAGGGATGCTGGAATTTGGGGTCAGCCTGTGACCCAGACTTGAACTTTCCCTCTGCTACTTAGCAGGCACATCCACCAAGGACTCAGTGTCTGGGCTTCACTCTCCTCACCTGAGCAGGTGATGAGCATCTGTCTCCCTGAGGGCCATCACAGAGATTAAATGATCAAACAGGGGGACAGGCCCCGGAACTGTCTGCAGTGAAGTAGGTGTAACTGACACCTCTGCTCTTTCCCTGAGTGGGAGCCACCTCAAGCCTAGGGAGGCATCTTGTGACTTTGTGGTCATGCTTGGTTACATATTAGTTCAGGGCCTGCCAAAAATTCAGCCCCGCTATAAGGATAAAGTTCACCCCTCCAACACGGCTCAGAAACACTGCTCCAGTCCAAATCTCAACATCACTCCTGAATCTCAACATGACTACCACAACAGCCTGGTTACCCCATTTCACAGGAGAAACTGAGGCTCGTCAAGGTCAAACAACTGATGCCAACTCTCACACTTCCCTAGAACCTTGTGTGTAAACCTGTTAAGATTCTCCATTTGTGGGGCTGGGGTTGTGGCTCAGCGGTAGAGCGCTCGCCTAGCATGTGTAAGGCCCTGGGTTCAATCCTCAGCACCACATAAAAATAAATAAATAAAAGTATTGTGTCCAACTAAACTTTAAAAAAAAAAAAACCCTGCAAGAAGCCCTGAGTTTCATCTCAGCACAACAAGGTGGGGTGGGGGAAGCATGTGCTTTGTTGCTAATAGTGTATTTGTATCATTAAGAGTCAACACCAGGGGCTGGGGTTGTGGCTCAGCGGCACAGCGCTCACCTAGCACTTGTGAGGCCCTGGGTTTGATCCTTGGCACCACATATAAATAAAGTTATTGTGTGCAACTACAATTAAAAAAATAAACGGGCTGGAGCTGTGGCTCAGTGGCAGAGCGCTCGCCTAGCATGTGTGAGGCACTGGGTTTGATCCTCAGCACCACATATAAATAAATAAATAAATAAAGGATCTATATCAACAACTAAAAAAAATTTAAAAAAAATAAACAAACATCTTTAAATAAATAAGAGAGTTGACACTGGCCCAGCATGATGTCACATGCCTGTAATCCCAGCAACTCAGGCAGGAGGCAGGAAGACGGCAACTTAGTGAGACCCTGTCTCAAAATAATAAATAAAAAGGGCTGAGGATGTAGCTCAGTGGTAGAGTACCCCTGGGTTCAGTACTGCCAAAAAAGGGGCTAACATTTGCTAAATAACAAACAGTAACATTCGATCTCCTAGTAACGCTTCTTAATATGTTCATATTCTAATTTTTCCACTCCCATTCCTGATAAAGGACAATTAAGCCATTTTATAGATGAAAAATCTGAGGCACAGAGAATGTTCGTGGCACAGAGCGAGTGAGTGATGAACCAGAATTCAAACCTGGACCCTCTGGCCCTGGGGCCTCCTCCCCAATGCTGACCTGCTGTCTCCAGAGAGCTGGCCATATATTGTTTTTTTTGGTAGAGGCTCTTAACCACTGAACCATGTACCCAGCCCTATTTTGTATTTTAGAGACAGGGTCTCACTGAGTTGTTTAAGGCCTTGCTCAGTTGCCGAGACTGGCTTTAAACTTGCAATCCTCCTGCCTCAGCCTGCTGAGCTGCTGGGATTATGGGTGTGCACCACCATGCCCAGCAGGAGAGCTGGCCATTTTGCCAGCTGATGCCCGAAGGTTAATGGAGCCACTACATATCTACTTCTCAAAGTGTGCTTTATCTTGACATGATGTCCTCTTCTTCGGTTCCATGCTGTGGTCCTCAGGGTGCTTCTGGTACTACCCTGCCAGGCCTGCTTCCTATTTGGCCTGGTAGAGTTTTGTCCAGCTCTTAACTCTGAACCTCTTTTTGCTACTGTTTTAGATGTTTCTTATAAACAACCTGTAACTGGACCACTTCCCAACCCAATCTGAAGCCGTCTCAGATTTCATCAAAACAACTGAAAGATCCACATTATGCCATCTTATTTTATGCAAATGGTTTATTTTACTTCTTTTCCTTTTCTGAACCATTTTTGCAAGTTTGGGAAATTACTATTTATTCTGGTTTTTTAAATTTTTTTTAAGAGAGAGAGAGAAAATTTTTATTATTTTATTTTTTAGTTTTCGGTGGACACATCTTTATTTTATTTTTATGTGGTACTGAGGATTGAAACCAGCGCCATGCGCATGCCAGGGCAAGTGTGCTACCGCCTGAGCCACATCCCCAGCCCTTTAATTTTTTTATAGTAGATGGACACAATACCTTTTTATTTTTATGTGGTGCTGAGGATCAAACCCTGTGCCTCACATGTGCTAGGCAAGCGCTCTACCACTGAGCTCCAGCCCTAGCCCCTGTTCTATTTTTAATGTTCTGTGCGACTGGGGATGGAACCCAGAGCCTCGCACGGCTGAACTAGTGTACTTGCACTACCACAGAGCTACATCTCCAGTCCTGTCCTGTTTATCCTCTTCCTTTTTTAATTTCTAAGTCCAACAGAGGGTTTATTTTTACGTCTAACACTTCTAATCATTACAGAGAACAAGGCAAGCACCCACCACCCCAAGGCTCTCTGTGCCCCTTTCAGCCCCACCCTGCCACCTTCCACTGACGAGAGCCTGTAAACCAGGGAGCCTCACAGTTCCCTGCATTCTCTCTCCTCCTGTTTTGGTTTCTGCTCCAATCACCTGCCGTTCTGCTGGAGCCTTTCTTGGTTACTTCTCCCAGATAAAACACACAGGGCAAATGCCCTCTGAACTCTTCTTTGTGGCCCTGGGGATGGAACCGGGGCCTTGCCAGGCTAGGCAAGTGCTCTACCACTGAGCTCCAGCTCCAGCCCCTCTGAATTCTTGCTCATTTGCAAGATACATTTCTTGACACTATGCTCTGGTGAAGACTTCTGGGTGCAGGCAGTAAGGGTTCCCTTCACCTCAGGCCTTCAGTGCTGTAGGTGAGAGATCTGTTGCCAGTGTGTTTCTTTGTCACAAACTATTTACCTCTGCAATCATTTTTTAAAATGTTTTTTTTAGTTACCAATGGACTTTTATTTTATTTATTTATTTGTGGTGCTGAGAATCAAACCCAAGGCCTCATGTGCTAGCCAAATACTCTACCACTGAGCCCACCTCTGCAATCTTCTCTGCATATCAGGGGAATGTCAGCAGGGGATGCCAAGGCTGAGTCTCCTTTAGAACCCGTCTGGAACTCCACCCACCCTTTCACTATAGATTTTCCCCACGCAGGGAAAATCTCCACTATTATTTATCTATCATGTCCATCATTTCCAGACCTGCTCCTTTCCTCCTTCTGGAGCCCCCAACATTCCACCAAACTCTTCCCGCCTGACTTTCATCTGTTTCTGGTCCTTCGGGCATCCTTTTTTCTTCTGTGAGATCTGCCCCCCCCCTCCGCCCCCAGTACTGAGGATGGAATCCAGGCCCTCATCCAGGTTAGGCAAAGGCTCTAGCGCTGGGCCACATCCCCAGCCCCCTGCTTTTTTTTTTCTTTCATTTTTTATTTTAAGACAGGATCATGCTAAGTTGCCCAGGCTGGCCTTGAACTTGCAATCCTTCTGCCTCTGCCTCCCAAATAGTTGAGATGATGGTGAGGGCCCCACCCCAGCTAGAGCCACTCTCTTTTTCACTTCATGCTCTGAATCTCTGTTTTGGGGGGATTGCTTTTTTACTGTATTTACTTATTTGTTTTTTGGATGCTGATCTATCCCAGGTCTGCACACATGCTAAGCAAGTTCTCTATCACTGAGCTACAATCCCAGCCCCTGCTGTGAATTTTCAGAATTTATAAATCCTAGTACTAGAAGCTGTTCACGTGGGCTGTACCTGGAAACCTAGTCTCCTGTAGGTGCCACTTGACCTTCCTGTCCCTCTAGCTGGACCCAGCAGTGGGGTTCCTTTCCTGTGGGTAGCTGGTCATGCCTCTGACCCCAGACTTACCCAGATGCCAGCAACAGCCTTAGTCACCTCTGGGATGGGGTGAAGAGGGCAGGTTGCTACCTCTGATGAGAGGCCCTAGCTCTAAGCACTGGCATCCCATTCCTACTTTCTCCTCTTACCTGCCTGCATGTCCTTAGTTGTGAGGGCTGGACCTCTCACCAGAACCTCCCCCAATGGGAAGAGCGTGGAAGGTGGGGTCTGTCTCCAACAGGGTCTCGGGTCTTACCCTTTTCACCTCACAGTCCCCTTGAGAGCCAGGAAGCCCTGCCTCACCACTTCCCTTGACAGCCCCCCAGAAAAAGTGAACCCAGTCTCCCAATTCCAAAGCCTTGGCCCACTGCCTTACATGAAAAGCTGGCTTAGCTAGAGGTGGGGGTGGTCCACGCCTGTAATCCCAGTATCTTGGAGGCTGAGGCAGGAGGATTACAAGTTCAAAGCCAGCTTCAGCAACTCAGTGAGTCCCCCCCAAGCAACTTAGAGAAACCCTGTCTCAAAAGTTTAAAAGAAGGGCTGGGATTGTGGCTCACTGGTAGAGCACCTGCCCAGCAGATGTGAGAGGCAATGGGTTCCATTCTCAGCACCATATATAAGTAAATGAATGAAATAAAGGTCCATCAACAACTAAAAAATATATTTTTAAAAAAGTTTAAAATAAATAAATCCAAAAAACGGTGGGGTGGCTGAGAATGTAGTTCAGTGTTGAAGCGCCCCTAGGTTTAATCCCATGTATCCCCCCAACAGCAAAAAAAAAAAAAAAAAAAAAAAAGCTGTCTCTCAGGAACAACCCCCACTCCATGTTCCTCCAGGGGAGGAGAGAGACCCCTGTCCCTCTGGCACCTGGTGGTGGGATGAGGCATCAGAATGACAGATCAGTGCTCCTCGTGTAATTGAGTACTTCTCTGTGCCTCCTCCTGCCCATGCCCCATCCCTACTGCCCATCTGGGGCAGATCCCCTCTCTGGGGAAGGGAGACAGTCTCACCCTTGCACTATGCAGGGCCCTAGGAACCTGCCAATCAAAGTGCCTACTCTGCCTCCCCTGGCCCATCCCTAGGCCAATCAGCTCACACATTCATCTCAAGTGGGCCTGTTGAAGGGGACACACCATCCTCCTTCATGAGTATGTGCATCAGGGCCCACAGAGGGAAGCACTGCCATCTCCTACTCTTGACCTCCATGATGGGAGGGACTCAAACTAGAAAGGACCAGCCAGGGACCTTGGGGACCAGATCCCAAGGTGTTTGTTCTGCCTGATCCCTGTTCCTATGCAGCCTAGGGTGCCAGAAGCCCAAAAGGCAAGCCTGAGGTCGGGTCACTTTCCAGTGGGTCATCCCCCAGTGGCCCAGCTCCACTGGAGAAGCACTGTGATTTTCACTAGTCTCTCTACCTTTCTGGGCCTAGATTTCTCCTCTGTTGGATGAGACCAAGAGAGAGGTTCTCTACCAACTTCCATCCTCAGTCACCTGAAAAGTTCAGGCCTATGCCTGCACAGTTGCCATGTAAGTGAGCACAATGCACCCAGGGCTTGCACTGCAGACCAGGGCCTGGGGGGTGGTCTACACCACAGCCAGGGTGCTGCACCCTAACCTTGCCCCCAACCCTAGGACAGGATCTGCTGGTGCCCTGAGGCAGAGCACATGTACACAACCTCCCCCTGGTAGGTTCAGTGAGAATGGGCAGAAGTGCATTCCAGGCAGGGTACCTGCCTGAGCAAGAGTCCAAGGGATGACCCAACACATGTGTCGGGTTGGTTAGGGTCTCTAAGCAGGCTTGGCCTTAGGAGTGTTCTTTTCCCAAACTTAGGGACTCCCAGGACACCTCCATTGAAGGACTGCAACTACAGAAGGAACCCCACCCCTGTAGGGAAAGAATCCACCCTCCCCAGGAGAAGGGAGTGGGTCCTGGCCAGCAGAAGTGTATCCCTGCCCCCTCCCACTTCGCAGCATCTGTTGAAAGTGGGTAGAGGGTGCAGAGGAGGGTCTTGGGAGCTGTTGGGACAGGGTTGGGTATCTGGAAGCAGGATCCCTAGAGGCCACTTCCCCTACCCTTCTACCCACACCCAGGACTTGGAAGAAATCTCCCACCAAATTGCAGGAAACTCTGGGCTGCTTCTTCCTCCAGCAGCTTCCATAAGTCTAATTGGAAACAGACTGGGAAGTTCTTCAACCCCTTCGGCACACATCACTGCCCTGGACACGCACCTGTCCAACTAGCCTCCTCTGCCCAGGAGGAAGCTCCCTGAGCTAAATGCCCAAGGCACTGCCCAACAGCTGCTCCTCTTCCTAGGGGGCTCTCTGCTGGCTGGTAGCTGAGGGCTGTATTAAAGTCAAATGCAAGCAGATGAGCAGCGGGGAACGGGGAACAAGGGCAGGTGATTGAGGAGAAAAGCAGCCGACTTCAGATGCAAATGGACTGGGCAGGCCGTGAGATAACCAGCCAGATACTCTGCCTGACACGCTGGGTCCGCCACCTCCTGGGGGCTAAACCAGGCTCTCTGCTAATACTTGTTGAATAAACTGACCTTTAAGGGGAAAGCAGAGAAACTAAAGGCCACACAGGTAAGTGCAGTGCCCAACGCCCACGGTCGGAGAGTCCGGTCGCAGGCTGGGGAAGGAACCCTAGCGCCCACCCCTGCGTCACTGAGGGTGCCCGCACCAGCTTGCTCGCGCGGCGTGTCAAGCCCGCCGCCTCTGGCTCACGGAACCGCGTAGGTAGGGGCAGGCGAGCCAAAGCGTGCACCCAGGACTTGCACTGCAGACCTCGCTCCGGCCTCGCTCGACGCCCGCGTTCAGGCGAGTCCACTAAGGAGGGCCCCGCCCGGACAGCTGCGGGAAACCCGGTCGGGTCCGCTACCAACCGGACCGCCTGGGAAAGGACCCTGCACCGAGTGGGCGCGGGATAGAGCTGCGGGATGCTCCAGGGACCTATGGGGAGGGCGCAGGGGGCCGCGGCGCATCCTCCAGAGCTCCAGACCTCCACAGCATGCCTCCACGGACTGAAAAGACACCTGCCCCCGCGCGCCTCGCGCCAGGCGCCCTCGGGGCCCAAGTAGACTAACGCCCACGAGACCGCAGAGGGCATTGTTATTCCGCGTTCCCGGCGGAAGACCTCAGCCGGAGGCAGGCGCCGGTCCGAGGGCTCACAGCTGGGCTGGCCCGCATCCCCGACGCCTCGCTCCGGCCCCTGAGCCCGACGCCTCCTTACCCCCAGCGCATCCAGCCAGGAAGTCGAGCGCCATGGCCGGGTACCGGCGAGGCCGTGCTTTCTCTTCTTCCTTCTCCTTCCCGGACCCCTCACCCGGCCGGCCGCCGTCGAGGGTCCCTGCGTGCTGTACTGGGCTCGGCCTGGCCTCCTGCTCGGCGCCGGGCGTCCGAGATCGGGGCGGAGGGGCAGCTCCAAATACGGCTCCCGCGCTGCGCTGCCGCTGGCCAGCTGGCTAGCCCTCACCGCCGGGCACCCGCCTGCCACCGGCGGCCGCTCACCTCGGACCGCGCCCCGCCCTCGGCCCGCCCGCTCCGCGGGGCGCACAGCGCAGCCAATGGGCGCGTGAGGTGCGGACAACGCCCCGGGCGCCGCGCGCTGCCGCCGATCCCCATTGGCTGGGCGCGGCCGGAGGGCGGGGCGGGGGAACGTGGCGGGCGTGGGGGTGGGACGCCGTAGTGCCGCAGACAAAGAGTGTGCTTCACGCGCCCGCCCGCGCCGCTCGGAGGGAGGAAGCGCGGTGAGTGCCGTGGCGACTGCCGGGGCCGATAACCTTCTGGGAGCCGGCCGCCAGCGGGATGCAAGGACCTCAGCTAGTGTGCCACGCAGGCCAGCTATGCAGGGGACAGGGCCTGGGAAACTTCGACCTGGGTTCGTTTCCGAGTCTGCCGCGGGACCTCAGCGTCCTCGCCTGTTTAATGGGACACTGCCGTGAAAACGGACATGCAACGCCGGGACCTTCCGAGGCCTGCAGGCCCGAGCACGACTAGTCGAGAAACTCCTTGGGCGGCGAAAGGGCGCCCTCGTAGCGCTCTCGCCTGTCCTGCCTGCGCGCCCACCTGGAGGTGGCCTCTGGGGCTTCCGGTCTCCGGAGAACACGCGGGAATGAGAGGGTCTGAGCGCGCCGCGCGCTTCCGGCAGGGCCGGGCGCTGTGCTGGGTGAGAGGAGACCGAACTTCAAAACCGGCGGGCAGAGGGGCGAGGGGCTCCGCCAAGCCCCGGGGCCCTCACCTTCCGGCGGGCCGAGGGAGGGCTCGCCGGAGCAGCGCCAGGCTGCGAGGGAGGTGCCGGGACCCGCTGAGAACTTCCGGGCCCTGCGGGCCTGGTGGCGGGGACTCCAGCCACCGTGCAGAGGTGCGCAAGTCGGGCCCGGGCGACTCTGGGGAGGGGACCCCGAGCTGGACCCGTGGGCCTCGGAGCAGGGAGTGTGCGGATGCCCCGGAGTTCGAGCCCGTGGTGGTCGCGGGTAGCTGTGCGGTAGGGTGGAGAGCTGAGCGGACGTGGCCCACCAGTCTCCTGACGTTCGCAGTGGGCGGGGCCCCCTGGTCCTGGCAGCGTCCTGTTGGCAACTTCTCCCTGCCCTTCCCCAGGGCCTCAGGGCGGTTTAGACTGTCCTCCTGGATCCGGCCAGGCCTGAGACTTCTTCACTGTGGGGCCGACTTCCTCCTTTAGGGCCTCCGGCAAGACCCTGTGCCACGTTTCGCCGCCCTTTTCGTCCTGTGTTGCCAGGTTCTGCAGTACAGCCACTGACTGCAGTGAATGCGTGTCCCTGGAGGGACCTTACCTGGGGAGGATGCCAGCGTCTGTCACTGGTGAAACTTGGTGATACAGAAGCCAGGGGATTCCACTGCTCCTGTGTGTTTCAGTTTATCCTTAGGATCTAAATTTAACCATCATTAAGCAGAGACCCAAACCCCAGGGCTGCTGACTCCTAGTCCAGTGCTCGTGATGGCTGGTGGGCCCTGAACTAGGGGTCTGGAGGCCTAGGTTTGAATATCACCAGCCTTCGACCCAGCCAGGTGGCTCATGGGATGCGTTGGGGAGACTGTGAAAGGTCGGAGCACAACAAGACACTGAGTCAGGAAAAAAATATTACATAAAAACTGATAAGACAAGGACAGTCTGTTTTGCTTTATTTTTTAAGAGAATATGTGTGCCTTTAAGTGGGTACTGTGCCTGGGGTGGTAGCACTGAGCTCTGCCTCCCTGGGGGTCTTGGGAAGGGGCCAAGCAGCAGCCTGGTACACAGTAGACAAACCATGGCTGAGCTCAGAAACCCTGCAGGGAGGCCTCATGGGAGCCCCCTGCAAGGATCCAGGTGAGGCCTGCAGGCCTCTAGCTGTGGCCCTGCCAGGACAGCAGGACAGTGGGGGTGGGCTGGTGGTGGGGAACAGCATTCTGCCTAGGGCCAGTCAGCAGGGGAGAGGTGGGGGTGGGAGGCACTTAAGGTGGGACCAGGATCTGACCTGCTTACCTCAGGTGCCCCAGGGCCTCTTGGTGGGCACTGGGTAGGGGACTGGGGGTAGGTACTGAGATGGGCTTTGTGAATCACCTCCCTAAAGAGTCCCTGTTGCCCGAGAATTCTTCATCCTGGCGTGGCTGTGCCTGGTGCTGGGGACACAACAGACAGCAATCTTCGACCTCCTTGGCCTCCGTGTGGTTGGAGAGAGAGAGAGCAAGCAGAAGGCAACACCGAGTAACCCGATGGACATGTGCTGCCGCACAGAGCCTGCCTTTCACTCCCAGGACCAGAGGGAGGCTGGAAGCGGAACTGTCTCAGGGGATGAGTCAGGTCACTGATAAGGGTGGATTTTTATTTGGTAATTTATTTTATCATTTCTTACACAAGACAGTGGGGAAACAGCCATCAGCAGGCAGAAAGGAAAAGCAAGTCCTCTGCTCTCCCGGCTCTGGAATCTATTGAATTAAATGAGAAGTGGGCTGTCAGTTGGCTCCCATCTCAGTGCCATGAGCCCCTGAGGCCCAGGGTGACCTGGCTACAGCCTCACTGCTTGTCTTTCATCCCCTAATTGCTCCACTCAGGTTTGCACTCCCACCTCAGGGCCTTTGTACTGGCTGCTCCTGTACCCGCTCCTGGGAAGCTCATTCCCCATCCCCCAACCTTGCATAGATCTATCTCCAGAACTTCCTTTGTCCCCTCAGAAGGAGCTTGGCTAACCCTCTGCTGTGATCTTCGTGTTCATGTGTTGAAATCCTACCCTCCAACATGATGGCATTAGGAAGAGAGCCTCTGCAGGCTTGACAGCTGACCCTTCTCCGGGGACATGTGGCTTGTGAGAGAAACACAAGGGATGGTTCCAGTTTTTCTAAGATGTATTTTAAGAATTAAAAACATCAGGAACAGAGTGCCCCCCTGCTGAACTGCGTTCCACCATGGTGGGGAGGGTACTGAGCAGGACGCCTGGGGGAGGCTTGTCCTGTGGCTTTGACTACGGGCGTCTGTCCTCATTTGACTTCTGCTGTGGAATCAGCTACCCCTTGGGCCCTGCAGGGCTGAGTCATGTCTTAGGGAAACAGCTAAGAGGCACAGTCCCAGGCCCCACCCCAAAACTAAGGAGACATCCCCCAGGAGCAGGTAGGATGCATCTGCATTTAAGCCAACATTTTCCCTAAGGGGCTTTAGCACTCAGGTTCAGTGTCTCCAAAGATCTCAGCTCAGACCCTTCCTGCAGGTCTTTGCTTTAGATTGTGTGGGACGGGGTCTGGGAGGATTCTGGGGCCCAGCAGTACCCTGCCCTGGTTCTGTGCTTCCATGGCAAAACGGTTCTGGCTTTGTGGGAAATGAAGATGGGAGTTTATTTGATAAACCAGCTAAATTACTAAGGGTTTTTTTTTTTTTTTTCCCCTTAGCTCCAAAGTTGCCACCAGCCTGTGGGATAATAGCATTTCTGTCAGTTTCCCCTTAGGTGAGCTGCAGGCCCCTGGCATGCTCCAGTGCCTTTCAGAACTCCACTTGGCTTTAGGAGGCCAGAGCGAGATGACCAGAAACTCCATGTTTTGATTGATGGTGTGGGGACTGGACTCGGGTGCTTTAGCACTGAGCTACATCCCCAGGCCTTTTTACTCTTTGAAACAGGGTCTGTCCACTTTGCTGAGGCTGGCTTTGAACTTGCAGTCCTGCCTCAGCCCCCAGGCTTGTGCCACTCCATCTGGCCAGAAACTCAAGGTGGGAATTGATATGAATAGATGTGCCAAATGCTTCTCAAATAAAAATAGAGCTGCAGGGGTCTGCAGGCCAACCGGTCAGGGTGTGGGCTGGACTGGAGGAGCTCAGCCACTTATTTGTGGACAGGATACTTGCTACCCATCTGGTCCCACCTTCATGCTTTCTGAGGATCCTACAGACAGTGGCAAATGTTGGAAGCTCAGGCTGTCCCAGGCCAACAGGCCTCTGAGGGCAGGGGCCACAGGAGGGCACTGTGCTCCTGCCTGGCCTAGGTTGGTGCTTGGTAGGGCAAGTGGAGTTGGCATCCTGGGAAGGAGGGAGAGGGAGGGGCAGCTGGCAGGGAGACACTGTGTGCCAGGCACAGAGCCCATCAGGGCCAGGCATGGTCACGGCAGGCATGCCCTGCAGCTGGAGACAGGCAGCCCCTGAGACTGGCAGAGAAAAGGCTCCGGAGAAGTGCCCTCAACGTCCTGCAACCTAGCAACTCTGAATGTTCCAGAATCCTGGAGTGGATTTCAGGTTCCAGTCTATGGCCTGTGCCGCCTTCCCCAGCTGCACCCTGCCAGGCGTTAAGCCACTCAGTGAGACTCTCTAAATAAATACAAATAGGGCTGGGGTGTGGCTCAGTTGTCCGAGTTCAACCCCTGGTACCAAAAAATAAAAGGCCGGACCCAGTGACGTCCTCCTGGGGTGGTGGACAGGGAGGAAGTCTTCTCTCCTGCAGCCAGTCTCCTGTGCCACCCCCTTCCTGCATGGGGCTCTGTCCTGTCCTTGGTCTCCTAAGTGCCTGACCTCCAGCTTCTGTGTCACAGCAGGGGGCACCCACATTGAGCTTGTCCTAGTGCAGGGCACAGGCAGCTCCTCCTCGACCCTTTCCCTGCATCACTGAATGCTGAGTGCCTGCTCACCAGCCGGCTGGGTGGCCCTGGGGTTCCTATCAGGGCTGCTTCCCTACCCACCTGGTTCAGGACATCCTGCCTCCCTGGCATTGGCCCTCCTTCACCTGCTACTGCCCAGCAGCCTCCACCTGCACTACAGGGTGTGTCCACACTCTCCACTCCAGTGTCCCAAGCCTTCCCAGTCCCAGCTGGCCTTGGCTCACCAGGCCACTCTGCCAGTCAGGCCACACTGGGGTGCTCTCCTGCTGCCTGCCAGGAAGGCCTGCCCCCCTCAGAAGGGGCTCAGTGGTCTCCTTCCCGAAGCCTCCAGGGCAGCTGCAGACCGACAGGCTTCTGGACCCTCACAGGGAATGCCACAGCCTTTCCTGGCTCTTTATGGCAGCTTGATTCCTGTGTTCCTGCTTTACAAGGTGGAGTCGTCCCCTCCCCCCACTGGGCCTGGTGACACCCTGGTGAACACAGAGGGCCGCACAGCGGAGTCCTGAGGGCCAGCTGGGTGCCCCCTGCCTGCTCTAGGGGAAGTCAGGTGCCTGCTGGGAGGCTACTCCAGCCCTGTGCAGGGGGGTTAGGGTGTGGCTTCAGGTCACTGAGTGAGTCACCCTAGTCAAGCCTTCAGTGGCTGCAGCCTCACAGAGACCACACAGAGCCACCCAGCCGAGCTTCCTCAGGGACCTGACCCTCAGACATTGTCAGAGAATGAATGTATGATGTTTTTAAGAAAAAGCATTTTATTGAGTATATTTAAGGTATATAACATACACATAGATAGTAAAAGCAAATTAACATTTTCATTTTATAGAGCTTTTTGCTTTTGTAGCAAGAGCATTTAAACTTATTTGGCTCAGTCTGGTGGCCACGCCTGTAATCCCAGCTACTTGGAGGTTGAGGCAGGAGGATGGATTGTAAGTTTAAAGGCAGCCTCAGCAACTTAGTGAGGCACTAAGCAACTCATGAGACTGTCTCTAAATAAATACAAAATAGGGCTGGGGATGTGGCTCAGTGGTTGAGTGCCCCTGAGTTCAACCCCTGGTGCCAAAAAAATAAAATGTTCTTATGTGGCATGAATCCCATGCACAGTATGGTTGTTTTGCCTGTGGTCCTCATGTCCTACGCTAGCTCTCTAAACTGGTTCACTCTACATATCTGCCCCTTTGCATAAACTTTTTTTTGGTGATGTCTTGAGTTCATCTTGTCCAAGTGAGAACTCCAAGGCCCAGGAGAAGGGCCTTCTCAGCCCAGTCTGCAGTGGGCACAGCGTTGAGGATGCCCTGGGGCAGAGCCTGAGGGTCTGGAAGTGTGGCCAGCAGAAGGTGCTGCAATAAGTACCTGAGAAGGGTATCCATGCCTGGAAAACATCAAGAGACAAGACCAGGGCCAGGGAGGGGACCCTAGGAACAAGGCAACAGTGGCTCCAAGATTCATTTCTGTCTCCCAATGAAGTAACCATTGCCAGGAACCTTTGAAGTCATCCAACTGACCCTGCTGCAGAAAGCTGTGGCCATTCATGGTGGCAGATCCCGCGTCAGTACTGCAGCCATATAGCACACCTGCTGGCACAGCTCCGAGGCTGCATGGCCATTACTCTTTGGTTCTCCAACTGTCTGGAGCTACATGATAAAATTTCCATGTTAGCCAGGTGGAGTGACTCGGGAGGCCAAAGCAGGAGATCACAAGTCTGAGGCCAGCCTTAGCAAATTAGCAAGGCCCTAAGCAACTTCGTGAGACCCCCCCGCCCCCCCCCCCCCCAAAAAAAGCCAGAAGTGGTGACACACCTGTCATCCCAGCAGCTCCAGCTCGGGAGACTGGGGTAGGAGGATTGTGAGTTCAAAGCCAGCCTCAGAAACTTAGTGAGGCCCTAAGCAACTCAATGAGACCCTGTCTCTAAATAAAATACAAAATAGGCTGGGGGTGTGGCTCAAGTGGTAACGTGCTCGCCTGGCATGCACAGGGCCCTGGGTTCAATCCTCAGTACCACATGAAAATAAATAAAGATGTTGTGTCCACCGAAAACTAAAAAAATAAATATTAATAAATAAAATAAAATACAAAATAGGGCTGGGGATGTGGCTCAGTGGTTGAGTGCCCGAGTTCAATCCCTAGAACCAAAAAAATCCCTGGTACAAATAAAAATGCTGAGAATGCTTAGTGGTAAAGTGCCTGAGTATTCAATTCCCAGTACCAAAATTTTTTATCCCATTTTACAGATGAGGAAACTGTCCTAGGATGGTAAAGAGATTCTTCCAGATCATGCAGCTAGGAGCAGCAGGTGAGGGCTAAGCCCAGGCTGCCTGGCACAGAGCCCCGACCACCCCTATCTGCTTGGCCACCCATATCTCCAGTGCTGTGGATGGTCACAAGAAGGGGGTCCCCCAGTACTCAGCTGGCAGGGCCACTGAGACACGGTGATAGGGAAGGAAGCAAACTGCAAAGCAGTATTTGAAAAAAGAACATGGGCATTTCCCTAGTGCCACTGGAAGGCAGGACACCAGGCCCGGGCTGGGGACTTTCCTTCTTACTTGTAGTTTTTCCTTTTGCTATGAAAAGTAAAAGTGCATTTTTTTTAAAGACAGAGAGAGAGAGAGAGAGAGAGAGAGAGAGAATTTTAATATTTATTTTTTAGTTTTCGGCAGACACAACATCTTTCTTTGTATGTGGTGCTGAGGATCGAACCCGGGCCGCACGCATGCCAGGCAAGCGCGCTACTGCTTGAGCCACATCCCCAGCCCCTAAAAGTGCATTTTTCAATTGTCCAGTTTTCCCATGGCCTCAGCCAGAAACTGCCCTGCTTGGTAGGGCTGTGCCCTCCCTTCAGGGCTGTCACCGCAGCTCCAGGCATGGTTGGGGTGTTGTCACCCCCTAGGAGTCAGCCTGGGCCAGCTATACACAATGGGCTCTGGGACTGATAGAGGAGGCCTCCAGCAGGCCTGGCTCCCCAGAGGGGAGGCTCCTTCAGGCACCCCCTGGGCTCTGCCTCCACCATGTACAATCTGAGGTCCCTTGTCTGTTGGGAAATCAAACCTTGGAGAGGTTGTGCATCTGATCCAAGGTCACACAGCTGGGAGAGGCAAATCCCCAGTCAAATCTAGGCTGAGGGGACCCCCCAACACACAGCTCCTCTGGGGAAGGCCTCTGGCTGCCTCCTCTGACTGCAGTACTGGAGATTGAACCCCAGGGCCTTGTGCATGCCACGCATGTGCTCCACCACTGAGCTGCTTCCCCAGCCCTTGTTATTTGTTTTAAGACAGAGTCTAGCTAAGTTTCTAAGGCTGGTCTCGAAATTGAGATCCTCCTGCCTCAGCATCCTTAGAAGCTGGGATTACAGTCACGGGCCACTACGCACCTGTCCAGCCCTTTTGCTACTTTTTATCATGGGCTACAACAGTCCATTGCCCACCACCTAGAGCTGGCCTTCATTAAGACTTTGTCCCATTGCTTCTCTTCCCTCTCTCCTCCCCTCCTTTTAACTCCTCTGTTTGTTTACCCGTCCATCGGTCCATCTTCTCCTCCTCTGTTCTTTCACCTGTCTGACCGTCCCTCCACCCGTCCGTCTGGCCACCGACCCACTTTCCCCCACATGTACCCCCTCAGCCTCCCAGGTTGCCCTGAGCTGGGTGCTGTGGAGCCAGACCCAGCACTGCCCAGCCTGCCACAGCGCATAGCTGGCAGGAAGTGATGAGCGGCGCACAGCGGTTCAACGAGGAGGTGCCATGGTTTTGGAGCAGGGGTAAAGTTTGTGCATTTGTTCAAGAGGCAATGGGCAGGTGGAACTTGGCCGCAGAGACCAGGAGCCTTGCTCGTCTCCAGTGTCACCCGCTGGGGCTGCCCTAACCTTGCCTGACCCTCCCTGGAACCTGGCAGGCTCTGGATTCTACTTGTTTATCTGCTGCTCTATCCCCCTTCCCACACAGCAGACCTGCCAGGGCAGGGCCTGTGTGAGGTACTGCTGTGTCCCAGGGCCCTGAGGGGGTCACAGACACGTGGCACATGGCAGGTAATGCTGGTTTCAGGAGCAGAGGGCGTAGGCAAGTGGGCCAGGGTCCAGAGACACCACTGCAGCCAGGGCAGTGCAGACTGAGGGTGGTAAGTGGATCTGAATGTGAAGTAACTCTAACTGTGGGGCAGAGGAGAAAGGCATCCAGGGCCACTCCAGTGCCAGGGGTGGGTGGCCCTTACTGCACTGGAAATGTGGGACTAGGTAGTCCTTGACCCTTTAAGTATATGACCTGCTTCGAACTCCCTCGTCCACGGCAGTGGCTTCTTGAGTGTAGTATGCACAGTGGAACCTGAGACCCAGCTCTATCTGCCTACCTAGAGCACATCCTTCACCTCCTTCCTTCTAGGCCCTAAGCTGCGTTTAATGCAGCCCTCAGCACTTGGCTGACTGTCCATGGGGACATGTCTGGAATTTGCCCTGAGTGGTCACGGACATGAGGCAGGTGCTGTCTGCATTTTGTGGCTGCAGAAGTGGAGGCAGACAGAGGCTGAGGGACTTATCCCAAGTCTCAAAGCCAAGCCCCAGAGCTGGTATTTGAATGTGGGCAGCTTCATCTCCCTGTGGACAGGATGGATAACAGGACTGGTCTTGGATGGGCCACTGCTGCCCTCTGCCCTCTGCCGGGGCAGCTAGTACTGCCCACTTGCTCACAAACAGCCGACCAGGGGGTCAGCCATCATCAGCACTCAGCCTGTTCAAGGCCAGCCTGCAGGTCAGCCTGTGAGAGGACAGGAGAGCAGGGGACACGTGGATTCCTGCCCCTGCTGCCCCGCCCTCAGGTCAACCAACCAGAGCCGCTGGGCCCCAGAAGTCAACACCTGTGCCCCGCCCCACCACCAGTTTTCTGGCCTGAGGCCCCTCGGTTGGTTTCCATGTGACCCTGGCCAGTGCACGGCTCCCCTGAGCCTAGTGTCCCCCCTTTCTGGTCACATGGGGCCTGTGCTGAGCCCCTCCAGGGGCCCAGGTGGTGGCCATGAGGCAAGCTTCCCTGTGCTGGCCCTGGTCAGCAGGGCATGTGGTTGTGAGAGCACTGGGAGTCAAGTCCAGCACTGTCTTGCATGGCTTGGGCAAACCCCTTCTGGGCCTCAGTGGCTCCCTCTGTAAAATGGGTGTTGTGGCGCTGCCCTGCCTCCCCCCGGGGCTGGGAGGTAAGCCACACAGGTGCAGGTGTGAGGGTCAGCGCTTTCACAGCTGCTGCGATGAGTGGGAAACCGGGCCAGGTGGGGCAGGCCTGGCCCTGGGTCTGGGGAGAGACTGGAGGGAGCAGAAGGCTGAAACCTGTGGGGGTGGGTGGTGCTGTACCCAGGGGGCTCTCTTGGGGTGGCCACCCTATGCCTTTCCTCCCTGCCAATAGGGCTCCTTGAGGACAGGGCCAAGGTCTTTGCCTGTGGCAGCCTCAACTCTCCTGAGTTGCATGTCCCTCTGGGACAGGATGGACAACAGGACTGGTCTTATGCCCTCTGCCCTCTGCCATGGCAGCTAGCACTGACCACTTGCCCACAAACAGATGGCTGGCCAAGGGGTCAGCCGGAGGGTGGTGTCAGAAACTGTTTGTTGAATGAATAGGTGAGGGAGTTTGTGGGTTCCATGGCAGGAGTCTGAAGCAAACCCAGGGGAGTTAGGGAGGCCCAGAGGACACAGCAATGACCCGAGTTTGGGCTTGGAGTGGCCAGAGCCACCATGTCCCCATCTCCAGGCCTCTAGGAAGACTCTGGATGTAACCCAGGGGGCGGTGGGGACAGTGGTCCTGTCTCTGGAGGCGTGACTCCTCCGGTGACCTCTCACACACTTTCCGACACCTAGGTCCCAAGGGCACTGGGACTAGGGTCCTTGGGGGTGGGGCAGGAGGGAGTCCATCCGCCGGGTGCGTGGGTGTGGGCATCGACCGCTGCTTCCTAGCAAGCTTCTGCTTCCTGTCCTCTGCCCCCACCACAGGTATTTAATGCCTGCCAGAAGCATGCTGGGAGCTGCTGAGGCCACCGCGGTGGTGGCACAGATCAGGCAGTTGGGCCAGGGCCTTCCCCACCTCCCAGGTTGTCCATGGATTTTGTTGCTGGAGCCATTGGAGGTACCATACAGGGACGCTGGGCATTCTGGGGGCTGCTGTTTCTGGGTGCTGGGGAAGCTGGGCCCAGACGGGCGGGCTGTGGGGAGGACTTGTCGGGGTGTCTGCACTGATTGGGAGAGGGGACTCAGGATGCTGAGGGCAGGCTGGGGACCGTGGGAGGGACAGAGGGTGGCGACAGAGGGAGCTGGGAGTTCTTGTATGAGGCATGATGAGCCTGGGAAGAGGCATGAGGCTGTGGATGGAGGTCTGGGCCAGAGCCTGAGGGCGCCGCAGGGTGGCCGCGAGGGCGGCCGCGAGGGCGGCCGCGAGGGCCTCCCTGGCCTGCTCTGCTCTGCTCTGCTCTGCTCTGCTCTCCGCGGGGTCCTGCTCCTTTCCCTCCTGGGGAGGGGGTGCTTGCGAAAGACTCCCCAGGCCCTGGGCCTGCAGGCTGTTTGCAGTGAGGTGGCCTTGGTCTTGCTTGTCTTGTGAAATAGCTTGGCAACCCTCTGCTTCTGGGGACAGTGTGTGGAGGGGTCAGGGTCCTGGTCCCTTCAGGAGCTTTTCTGAGGTCCTACTGTGCCAGCCCAAGGCTGGTCATCTCCTTGAGTATCAGTACTGGGAGGAGGTTTAGAGCAGGGCCTCACAGGGGCCACACGGCCAGGGAGGGCTCCTGGGCTGACATCCTCCCTCCAGAGCCTGCCAGGAAGCCTGCAGGAAGGGCCTGTTCCCTGCTGAGCCCCAGGTCACAGGGATATGGACTGGCCTTGTCCTGGGAGGACTTTAGTTCTGGGGAGGAACTGGCCCATGGGGCACAAGCAGCAAGTGATTAGGGCTCAGATCAACATGTCCTAGGCTCAGAGGCAGCCCCGGGGATGGCGGTCAGGGAAGCTCCGGAAGGGAGATGGCGCCGTGGCAGGGCTTTGATGGATGAGCAAGAGCTTGGTGAAGTGTCTGTGCAGGTCCAGGAGGGTAATGAGCTGCTGAGTCGGCCGGCCCTTCCCTTGACCTCACTCCCTGATCCCGCCAACTCCTGAGTGCGGGACACACAGGAGGTACAGCACAGCCACTGTGTGCCTTTTCACCACCACTCTCAGAGTGAGCTCCCCAGGGTCTGGCTTCCCTGTGGCAGTGCTAGGGCTCTAGGTCTAGGCCCGGTCTCAGGAGGGGATGACAGCACCGGGCCTGTGGCTGGTCCAAAGCCTGGGCCTCGCACCTGAGGCTTCCCTGCGTGGTATGGGTTTGTGTCGGTTGCCCTTCCTCACTGTGACAAAGCACTTCAGTTAAGGAGCACATGAGGAGAAAAGGCTTATGTTGGAGGTTCCGTCCACGATCGGATGGATCCAGGGTTTTCTGGTGGAGGTGGAGGTGGCAATGAAGGGTTTTATGTGTGCAGCAGACTGCTCACCCTGTGGCCAGGAAGCAAAAGTGACCAGGGAGAGACTGGGGCAAGCACCAGGCCCCACCTCCCAGGGCCACAGGTGCTCGCTGCAGGGCCCAACCGGGGCCAGGCCTAACCAGAGCAGGCCCCTCTGCCCAGACCCTTCATAGTCCAGGCAGCCCCAGCCCTCTTGCAAGCCTCATGTGAGCCTGGGCACCTCTCAGCCTTGGCTCAGGCCAGGGGCCCTCCTCGGCCCCCAGGAAAGCCCTCCTTAGACTGATGGCCAAAGGCAAGTTTGCCTGGCTCATAGCTGAAGTCCCCCCAGGGCAGGGCAACAGGAGGAGTCACCACCAGACAGAGACTCAGGGACGTCACAGGCAAGCCTGGAGGAAGGTGCTCTGAGCCTCAGCTTCCTCATCTGTAAGACAAGGGGTGCTCTCGGATCAGTGAGGCCTCGAGTCAGGAAGGCAGCTGTGGGGTCTGTTCCCAGCTGGCTCAGCCCCATTCCTGTGAGATAGGCCCATGTGGCTTCCTGGTTGTCCCCCAGCCTCACTGTCCTCTGACTTCCTTGCAGGTGTCTGTGGTGTTGCTGTGGGCTACCCCCTGGACACAGTGAAGGTTCGGCAATGGCAGGGCCCCGCCTCGCCCCGAGGCCCTATTTGGACCACCCTCAATGTCTCCTACACCACATCCGTGGCCAGAACACCTTTCTAGAATGGTCTATGTCAGCTTTCTCACCTCTGTGTCTCAGGGCTTACCATACTTCTCTGCCCACACCCCAGCATGCCTGTGACAATCAAGGGGGTGACTCTGCCCCTTCCCCAGGTCCTGCTGACCTTGCCCTAGACCTGGAACCACCCCTTCCTGAAGCCCACATCTCCCCCAGGTCAGGATCCAGACAGAGCCAAAGTACACAGGCATCTGGCACTGCATCCGGGACATATATCGCCAAGAGCGGGTAGGTCTGGGGCCAGGGATGGGCGGGGGCTATATAGGTCTCAGGCCTCAGGCCTGGGAATGCTCATTCCCACTGTGGACCTATGCTACCCTCTCACTTCAAATGGGAACAAATGTGCTGATCTCATGATTTCTTTGAGGGCTAGAGCCCGGGTATCTGGCACACAGAGGGGCTCAGAACAGGGTTCTTACCTCCAGGAAAGGGTCGAGGTGGCACTGGGGTTCCGAAGGTCAGGGGAGGCATCTGAGTGTTGCACGTCTTTCTCTTCCAAGGCAAGTGCCCCTTGAGGAAGTGATGGACAGTGTGGGCTGGTTACTTCAGGGCTCAGGACCTTGTCCAGAGGAAGGCCTGGGGGCACTTACCAAAACGAACTTGGGGCTTGGTGCAACCAGGGTTAACTCATGAAGAAACAGCAGTGACAGAATGGCTTCTTATGTCCTCACCATCAACTGGCGACCCTGGGTCCAGCCCTGGCCTCTCTTTAATCCCTCACCACAGCCTCTCAAATTGAGCACTCGTGACCCTCATTTTAAGGTGGAGGAAACTGAGGCCTGAGGCGGGGGGAGTGACTAAGGGCTGGGGGGCAGGGACCAGCCTCAGCACGCCTCTGGGCAGCCCCTCCCCTGGACTGACTCGGGCCCTGTCCACCAGGTGCGGGGCTTCTACCGGGGCCTCTCGCTGCCTGTGTGCACGGTGTCCCTGGTCTCCTCTGTGTCTTTTGGCACCTACCACCACTGCCTGGCGCACATCTGCAAGTTCCGCTACGGCAGCGCGGAAGCCAAGCCTACCAAGGCGGACGTCACGCTCTCGGGATGCGCCTCGGGCCTCGTCCGTGTGAGTGGGGTGCAGGGAGGCCCTTGGGGAGGCTGAGGATCCGAGTGGTCCATTTCTCTAGGTGGGCAGAGCCAGGCTGGGTGAGGGCAGACCCCATGAAGTGAGGACCCGGTGGAGAGCCAGTGTGCTGCCTCAGGAAGCACCAGCAGGGGTGTGGGAGGGCTGCGGGTGCCTCCCACCTGCCTCCTTCCTGCCCCAGGTGTTCCTGACATCGCCCACTGAGGTGGCCAAGGTCCGCCTGCAGACGCAGACGCAGGAGCAGCAGCGGCGGCCCTCAGCCTCGGGGCCCTCAGCCTCTTCTCCTGTGTGCCCAGTGCCTGGACCCAAATACCGTGGGCCACTGCACTGTCTGACCACGGTGGCCCGTGAGGAGGGGCTTCAGGGCCTCTACAAGGGCAGCTCGGCGCTGCTTCTCCGGGAAGGCCACTCCTTCGCCACCTACTTCCTCTCCTATGCCGTCCTCTGTGAGTGGCTCACCCCTGCGGGCCACAGCCAGCCAGGTGAGCAGTAGAGGGGCCTGTGTGCAGGGGGTTCAGCCCCGCAGAAATGGAGGCCATGAGAGGAGGCCATGGGAGGAGGCTGTGGCCTGTGCAGACTGAGCACTGGTACCAGAATGGGAACTTGAACCCAGGCGCTGGGCTTCCCAGCATGGGAGGACAGACCTGCTCTGTCACCAAGTCACTGTGTGACCTTGGGCAAGTCAAATTCCCTGTCTGAAGCATCAGTTTCTCCCTTGCGAAATGAGGACAGGGCTATAGGAGTCGGCGGGCTCCACTGGGGTGGGGCCCCAATCAGGCCACATGTCATTTCTCCTGCAGATGTTCTGGGTGTGCTGGTGGCTGGAGGCTGTGCAGGAGTCCTGGCCTGGGCTGTGGCCACCCCCATGGACGTGATCAAGTCACGCCTGCAGGCAGATGGGCAGGGCCACCGGCGATACCGGGGTCTCCTGCACTGTGTGGTGACCAGTGTGCGGGAGGAGGGGCTGAGGGTGCTCTTCAGGGGCCTGGCTGTCAACTGCTGCCGGGCCTTCCCGGTCAACATGGCGGTCTTTGTCACCTATGAGGCCGTGCTGAGGCTCACCAGAGGCCTGCTCACATAGCCGCCCAGCAGCTGCCAGACGCTGTGATAGCTGGAGGAGGCAAAGGGAGTAGTAGGGGGTGGGACCCCATGAGGCCGTCACCCAGGACAGCTGGGGGCCAATCTGCAGTAATTGGGCCAAGGCCTGAGCTTGGCTGCCTGCTGCCCAGCACAAGATCGGGTCGAGGGGCTGGTGAGCCCGAGAAGAGCAGCCCCTTGGGCGAGGGCCTGGGTCACATGGGTCATCTGCCTTTTGGTCAGTGGTTCTCCTTCTCCTGTTGCCTCTGCCACCACTCAGCTCCTCAGAACAGCCCCGCATGGCCACCCTCTGCCCTCTCCCACCAGCTCCCCTGGTCCCCACGGCTGTCCCCTCTGAGGCAGCTTCACTGGCACCCCTGCCACAGGCAGTGAGGCCCGGCTGTCTGATCTCAAGCCTGGCTCCTTCCCTGCCCCAGGCTGCCCAGGCGGGCATGGCCAGGACAATACACCCACCTGGGGTTTGACTGGCCGGGGCATAAGGCTGCCATCCTTGCCCAGCTGGGGAGCTGGGCGTGGGGTGTAGTCATCACCTCTGCCATGGACACTGTGCACCACGGGAGGACCCAAAGACTCACCCGGAGCTGCTGTCAATAAAGCATTCCTGAGCTGCCTGTCGTGTTGCTCTGTGGTCTGTGGCCTGCTCCCTGCTTCTGCTCAGCCTTCACCCTGGTGCTCTGGGAGGGCTGCCCGCCCATTGTGTCCCACTGTGCAGATGGCACACGGAGCCCTAGTCCCACGGTCAGGCCAGATCCACTCCCATAACTTTTTGGGCGGTGGGGACCCTGCCCACCCCACCCCAAACTCAACTGCTGAGTGGAAGGGGGACAGTTCCTCACGACTGCCTGGCTGTGAGCCACCTCGGAGGGGGCTGTAGGAAGGGCAGGGCTCTGGTAATCCCAGCGGCCTCCCCTGGTCAGCAGATAGCTCAGGGGTGTGTGTGGGGGATCTAGGCACTCAGTGGGGAAGCAGGGGCAGGTAGGCCACCTTCTGAGGCCCAGCCCACCCTCTCCCTGCACCATGTGGCTTCCAAGGAGCCCTGGGACCAGGAGGGCTGGCAGGTCAAATGTGAAGCTGTTTCTGGAGTCTCAGCCAGAGGCTTGATTCAGGGGGGCTCACTCACCCCAGAAACACCCAGAACAAGCAGTGGTGGGAGGCACGAGGTGAGCTTTGTCAGAGCAGCTCCTCGGGGATGACCAGGCACCCAGGCCTGCAGCCCTGTCTTCTAGGCGCTGACGATGACTCTGAGGTTTTATAGAAAGGGGACTTAGGGCAAGGGTGGGGTCTGCACAGCTGGTCCTGATGGGCTGTGGTCTGCCCATGGTTATCTCAGGATTGGTCAGTGGCACCTTGGCCATTACCCCGGACAAAAGTTGGTGTTTCCTGGGTGTGGGGGAGGGGCCTCCGCCCATCCCAGGACTGATGAGACCTTCTTCCTGGAATAGAAGGTGACTGACTCAGAGCAAAGGAGACAGATGCAAAATGGAAGCTTAACGATACTTTTAGCAGGCCCACGTGAAGAGCCCAAGTCCTGTTGCAGGCCCTTGGGCCAGTGCCACAGCTGCCCTCTGGAGATTGGCTGACACCGGCTTTGATTGGGTCTTTGGACTGAAAGTCCACAGGGTTATGGCTAAAGGAGACTTTCTCACTCCCAGAACAAGGGTGGACCCCTTTTTGGCCTGCTCCTGTCAGGAGGGCAGTTGTTTTGGTTGGCCAGGGGGCGCTGCCCTTACACACCGTGTCCTTGACAGGAAGGCCCTCCTGCTCCTCGGCCTCATTCCACACCTCGGGCCCTGCCTCCTCCAGGAAGCTCCCCTGCCTCACCACCAGCAGGCTTTGGTGTTTTGGGTGTCTCTTGCTCTGCTCCCTTGGGGGTTTGGTGGTCTTGTTTTTCTTCCCTTCTACCTGCCAACCTGTGAGCTGCCTGAAAACTGTTTAGATTCAGGGCCTGGTGCACAGGTGCTCAGGGGTGTGAAACGGATGAAGCCCTGCCAGACTCCTGCAGCATGAAGACAGATCAGGACGACAGCCACCCTAAGAACTTACAAGGGGGTAGGAGACCACGAGCGAGACAGGACTTGAGGGTCTCAGCTATGGCACCTCCATCCTCTGAAGGCCTGCTGGCACTTACACTGTGCCCAGAGACTCGGATGCTTCAAGAGGTCTCTGTGTAGAGGACATTTTTACTAAGGATAGACATCCTTCCTTCATCTTCCATCAGCAGCCTTTGGGAACTGGTGTTTTCCCCCAGCTTCATTAGGGTTTCCTCTTTACTGTTTTCTAGTGCCCAAATTCAGGGCCCAGGGCCTTGTTTGGTGGTCATGCTAGATAAGTGGCCGGGGGCAGGGAGGAGGATCCAGCTGGCCCAGCCCAGGCCCCATGGCTGTCTCTGGGAAGTGGCTTTGCAGGAAGGAGCCGGAACTCACTTTCTCACAACTCCAGTGAAGAGGACCAGCTCCCTCCTTTTTTTTTGGTACCAGGGATTGAACCCAGGGTGCTCAAACATAGAGCTGCATCCCCAGCCCTTTTTGTACTTTGAGACTGGGTCTTGCTAAGTTGCTTAGGGCCTTGCTAAATTGCTGAGGCTGGCTGTGAACTCATGATCCTCCCAATCCAACCTCCCGAGCTGTTGGGATTGCAGATGTGCACTGCTGCGCCTGGCTGGCTCCCTCTTTTGTGAGAAAATGAAGGATCTGGGAGCAAGGGCTGGTGCCATGCAATAGGGCAAGAGCTGGTTTTCCAAAGTGGGGCTGCCTAACAAAGTCCAAGCTGAACTTGAAACTTCACATGGGGTGGGGGTGAAGGCTGCCCCCCCAGGGCTCCCACAGTGCAAGCCCACTGTAACACCTACCACTGTGGGCCTAGAGGAAGGATACCCCCAACCCCCGCCCTGGGCTCCCACAGTGTAGTCCAAGGACAGCTTCATCTGAGGTTGTGGGCAAGGGCCAGAGGCCAGAGGCAGGCCTACTTCCAGCTCTGAAGAGCTTGCCTGGATGGAGAACTGTTCCACAGTAGCCCCCATTGGTTCTTGTAAGCAAGTCCAGCACCCACGTCTGGGTGACAAGTGGCCATCATCTGTCTGAGCAAAGGCTTGGCAATGACCTCAGGCTGGAGCCCAGCACTCAGCCTGGGTATCCGCTACCAGACATGCCCGCTTTTCTTGGAGAGCTTCAGCATGTGGGTGTGGCAGACCTGCAGCTCTCTTCTGCTGTGACTGGGTGTGTCCTCTTGCAAGTCACCTGGTCAACAGACACAAGGCCCTGCTCCGAGGGCTTCATCACCAGGTGAAGTGACCCACCCAGTCACAGAGCAACCAGGGGCCACTCTCCCTGGGCCCTGTCCATAGATGCTATCTCCAGGTAGACAAGGACAGCTGCGGTTCCACTGCCCTGTGGACTCCACACATTGTCCCTCACCGGCACACTTACTCCTGCCACAGATGTAGCACAGCTACGAGGAATGGCATTAGCTGTTCCAGCCATGTGGTCAGTGCACCCTGCATTCTGTGTAGGTGGCTCACATTCATGGCCACAGCCAACCAGGACAGTGGTCAGGTCAGGGAGGGAGCTCCACCCAGGGAGAATGGAGGCCAGAAGGGGGAGGCTGTGGAGAGCTTGTGCTGTCCTAAGGCCCCCAGCCTCCCAGGGTGGGAACCTATTTCCTCAGCACTGAGTCAGGACATTTTCTGTCACCAAGTCACCGTGTGGCCCTGGATGTTGTGCATCCCCTTGTCTGAAGCCTCAGTTTCTCCACTTGCAAAATAAGTTTAGGCCAGTGGAGTGAGCCCAGGGCTCCAGGGAGCCATGTCTCCGCTGTCACCGTGTGGCCCTCTGTGCATGCCAGGAGGACATCTGCTGGGATTCTCCGCGGTCACTGGGAATATCAAATGCAGTAGGCCAGCAGCAACAGGAGGCTGTTCAGGGCAGACAGAAGGGCCACTTCCAACAGGAGCAATAGCCATGTGACATGGCTCCCAGGAGCCTGCCTCTCAGCACCTGCCTTTTCTTCCCAGAGGTGACCCACAGAACCAAGGCCAGCCCTGCAGGCCAGTGGATAGCTCCAGTCTCAGCAGCAGGGCCCCACCCTGGGCCTGCAGCAGGCTGCTGTACCCTCATCAGTCTTCCTGGACAGAACAGAACACAGGGACACAAACAGGAGCAAAGGAGGTTTATTTTACCCATAGGTGGCACAAAGGCAGAGCACTCAAGAGTGGACCCTGCTCCTTTAGAGAGGACAGATCCTTCAACCAGGGGCTTCCCTGAGACATGGGTTCTGCTTGGTCAGACTGCACATGGTAGGAGACTGAACGTGACCCACCTAAAGGTCAAACACCTAGGGCCTGGAGGGCCATGGTGGCGATTTTCTTTCTAGCTACATCCACAGGCCGAGACCTGGCCAGGGCACTGCTCTGTGCTGACTTCCACTTCAGTCAAGTGTCAAAACAAAAGGATCTGCAAAGGCAACAGACTGTCCTTAGCATCTCACAGTCAGGATGAAGCGCCACTGGATTCTGCAGGATGGAGTGCGGGTTATTTGGTGGAAAATTACTATGTTGAGGGCAATGAGCGTGATTCCTGGAGTGGACGACGTGCGTGGTCTGGAGTTTAGTAAGCCAGCTGGGGTTGCACCCACCACCTCGGCATGCTGTCCACAGCCAATGCCAAGCTTTGGAGCAAGTGATTTCTTTCTTTTCTGTGGTACTGGGGATGGAACCCAGGGCCTCGTGTGTGCTAAGCAAAGTGGTCCGCCACTGAGCTCCACCTCCAGCCCTTTTTATTTTTATAATAATGACATTTTGGTTCCATATATGCATACAGAAAGCACAGCTTTTTAAAATCAAGAGATCTGGGGAGTATATGTGGATCCTAGGCTGCGCTCAGATGGACTTCCTCCGTGGGCCTGGACTGGCTGGTCAGGCCTTCCAGCCAGAAGTTCCACAGACTGAGGTTCATGTGGGAGAGACTTACAGCTGGGTGTCTATCTGACCACGCAGAGTTAGCAGCACCCAATCACTCGCATTTTGCCCACAAGAAACAGAAAGGACAAGCTCCACAGGGAGAGACAGCACCTAAAACACACAGGGCTTAGGACACCAGGCCCAGGAATTACCACGTGACAGAAGCCTACAGGTGGTGGTGATTGGATCAGAGTGGGATTACTGATTACACATCTCTATATGCACACAGAAAACGAGTGTTACTGAAAGTGGAAGGTCAGCTGCCGAGGAGTCATGAACTCTTTCACCATCTCGTTGGTGACCTCCTTGCGCCGGGCCTGGTGCTCCGCTATCAGGGGCTGCAGGACGTCTATGAGAGTCTTCTTAAGCTCCCCGGTGAGCATGGCCCCGCTGGAGTAATCCTGGTGGCAGGCAGAGCCCAGCACAGGAAGAGGGAGGGAGGGAGGGAGGGAGGGAGAAAAAAAAAAAAAAAAGAAAAGGAAAGAAGGGAGGGAGGTCGGTCACTTGCAGCCCTCCACCCAGAATGCCCACTGTTAGCACCAGACCCCGTGTTTCCATAGCTTTTCTTTCACTAAAACTTTTTAATTAGTCCACACCTGCACAACAATACATCTGAACAATTCTTATTTAACATTTCCTGTGTCAGACAGACTGTAGCTTTTTGCTATTATTATTACCCCTTCGTCATGTGAAAAGCTTTTTCTTACTCCAGGTCACTTCCTTGGTAAAGACTCTGAGAACTGGAAAACCTGAGGTGCAGACTGCACACTTTTGGGCTCACTGTCTCCACAGCCCACCTGTTTGCCGAGGCCATGTGGGAACTGGCTCACAGACCCTAAAGCACAGTCACAGCAGCATGGCCCTGTTTTAACTTATACTTGTCTCACAGCTGGTAGGATGAAACCTTTCTGTATTGGTTACTAAATTCAATTTGTATTTTTCTTTTTTGAACTAAACTTGAGACCTGCTCAGTTCTCCCTCCCTCCTGTTGAGTATTGCTCCTGAGCCAGGGCAACTGGGAAAGCTCCACCCACCCAGAATACCCGGCTGCTGACCATCCAGGCTCCTGTCTCACCTTCCTGATCTGCTCCAGCCTGTCATCATCCTCCAGGAAGAAGGTCAGGTACATGAAGGACACATCCACGTCACAGTTGCCCCCAAACTGCCTGTGCTCCTCCACAGTGTCTCTCCCTCCAGAAAATGCATGCTTGTTGACCTGTGACAGTACGAGGACAGAGGCTGGTTAGACCTGGCTCACATGGTGGACGACATGCCCGAATGCCCTCAGATTTGGCACCAGAGGAAGGCCGAAGTTTATGGATGGTGGGAGGACAAAAAAATGGCAGTGGGAGTCAGGATGGAGAAGGGGTGAGGGGGAAGGTAGGATACTGTCCAACCATTCCCAGAGCCCCAGGAGCGTAGTGGTCAGAGAACATAAGCACTGACCAGGCTGAAATGTGGAGAAATGGCCTTGAGAGTTTGTGGATGCCAGGCTTCAGGGAAAGGATGAGCCAAGTCACCTACACAGCAAGGGGTGACCAGAAAGGGCGGCCACTCTCAGGCCCAGGTAGTGCCCTCATGGGTGACAGAGAGCAGCACCATTGCCAAGGTGGACACAACAAGAGGGTGTGCAAGGACACGACCTAAGGAAAGAAAGGCTCACAGAGGTCAGGACGAAGGGGCCTGAAGGCAGGTCCCCACTTAAAACAGGCAGTTTTAGGTGCTGAAGAAAAACTCAGAAATTAACAAAAAAAATCACTGATAATCCTGGAGAAATTAGGGCCGGGGCGGGGGGTGGGTGGTGGGAAGCCCAGAGGGTAGATAGAATTCTTTCCACTTTCCTTCAGTGAACATTTGAGAAGCTAATTACTTATAAATGCCATCTGTCTCCGCCTCTGAGGGATGCTGCTGAGCAGCTGTGGCTGGCTGACGGTGGCATGTGTAGGGGTCTGCTTGCACATCCGCCTGAGGTCAGTCACCTCAAAAGTATCTTGAGGTGACTGGGGTGGAGCCCCCATAAAGTCCCAAGGACTGAGCAAGTCTGAGAGTTGGAAAGTTCAGCCCCACTTTTCATGGGCTGAAGAGGAGGAGGCGGCTAGAGACTGCATTTAATTAAAACTTTTGGATGAGATTTGCCGACATGTGGAAGCTCCTGGGAGCAGTGTGCCCAATGGGGAGGGACATGGAAGCTCTGTCCACTTCCATACACTGCCCCGCCATCTCTTCACCTGGCTGTTCATCTGGGTCCTTTGCAATAAACTATCTGATACAGTTTCCTGAGTTCTGTGAGCTGATCTAGCAGATTAATCCAGCCCAAGCAGGGGGCTGTGGGAACCTGATTCACAGTCGGTTAGTCAAAAATATGGGTGCCTGGATTTGCAACTGGCCCTGAGAGCAGGGCCAGCTGTGGGCTGATGTGCAGCAGGGAGGGAGCAGCAGAGCTGCGTGGCATGGAACGACGCTGGCTTCCATCTGCTGAAGAAAGGCTTGGAGAGGGTACCACCCCCACGCCTGCTCTCAGTGTTGGAGAGGAAGGGAACACCTGTGTGCCTTGTCACCTGAGAGGCTGTATCACCGGGCTTGACAGGGTGGACCTGGGTTCCAATCCTGGCCCCACTGCTTCCCAGCTGCAGGAACCTCTCTGAGCCTTGATTCCCTCACCTGTAAAAGGGACACTAGCTGGCTACCACCAGCACAGTTCTGAAGGGGCTGGAATCGGTGCCCTCTCTTCTCTGAGTTGAACATGGAGATTTAGAGAGGGAGGGCCTGACCCTGACCTTCCCTGCAGGCTGCTTGTGACCCTGGTGACCCTCAGCAAGCCTGACCCTGGGCTCACTGCCCCAGTCTCTGGGGTCTCTACTGGTTCTAAGCAAATGAGAAACTTCCCCAGTCATAAATCTTTTTTTAAAAAATATTTTTGGTTCTTTCTTTTTTATATATATATTTTATTTTAGTTGTCGGTGGATGTAATACCTTTGCTTTATTTATGTGGTGCTGAGGATCGAATCCAGGGCCCCACACATGCGAGGCCAGCACTCTGCTGCTGAGCCCCAGCCCAGCCCAGTCATAAAAAACCTTGAAAACAAACCAATGGCTTCTCTGCTGGCATCTCCCTCGCTCTCTGCACTCCGTGTTCTGGAAGTTTGAGCCAAAAGTGGAAGGGAAAGAAAAAGCCTATGTACGCCAGCTTCCAAGTGAGGATGGCTGGTGGAGGCCACTTCCTGAAGAACTTGGATGAAAAGTCCCCCATCGTCACCAGAACCTGAATGGGACTTCCCAGAGAGCCAGGGCCTGGCAGTGACTCAGACGGCTGCATCACATGCCTCAGATACGGTTCCCATTGCCCTGCTGCAGTCTACCAGCCCACGGACACAGCCCTGGAAATGTTAGTGTGCACTCGTGAGGGGTCACACCCACACTGTAGTTCACTACCAAGTCAGACAACTGGGGCCTTAGCTGGGCACAGTGGCGCACACCTGTAGTCCCAGCTACTCAGGAGGCTGAGGCAGGAGGAGCACAAGTTTGAGGCTAGCCTCTGTAACTTAGTGAAGCCCTGTCTAAAATAAAAAATTAAAAACGGCTGGGGAGGACGTGGCTCAGTGGCAGAATGCTTGCCTGCCATGCGTGAGGCACTGGGTATGATCCTCAGCATCACATAAAAATTAACAAATAAAATAAAGGCATTTTGTCCATCTACAACTGCAAAAAAAAAAAAAAAAAAAAAAAAAAGAAAAAAGGTGGGGATGCTGGGGATAGCTCACTGGCTTCCATTCCTAGTATCGAAAGCAAAACAAACAAAAAAAAAAGGACTCAGACCCTGGAAATAAGGAAGTGGAAACTAATTTCTATTTTTAGCTTTCCCAGTGACTTGACAGATATTTGCTGAGTACCCATGCCATGCCGGGCAGGGCACTTCTGAGTCTGTCTCCACCAGAGGGCTCCAGGACAGCAGCCTGAGGCCCTGGTAGGGCTGATCCTTCCTGGTGGTGGGAGCTGGGCTGCGAGAGACCCTTGGCCTCGTGGCTGTCACCTATAGAAGGATGAGCACCCCGAGCTCCCAGGAGAACAACAGAAACCATGAGTAAGGTACCCGGCCCAGGCCTGGGCTTGGCAGTGTGACAGTCCTTATTATGAACTGATAACATCCTCATTAATTATGACTTTGCTTCCAAAGCAGAGCACTGGTAAGAAAGGCAGGGAAAACAGAAAAAAGAAAGAAAAAGCCCTTAGATTAAAAAAAAAAAAAAAAGGGTATGGACAAAATACCTCCGTTTTATTTGTTTTTGTGTGTGCTGAGCACGGAACCAGGGCCTTGTTCGTGCTGCGCAAGCACCCTACACCCTACCCCAGCCTCAGCCCTTAGATTTTAATCTAAATGAAGGGAACAAACATAAGGCAACCACCCTTCTGGGAAGGGGCAGCTGTCCCCTGCGTGCAGGAAACAGGGAGAGGTGGTTCAGCATCGCGGTGGCGTGGCTGCCGGGGGGCTAGTGTGTGTCCCCTTTCCAGCGTGCTCCTGGTCCCAGACGGCCTGCACCCCACTGCTCACCTTGGTCTTGATCTGCTTAGCCGTGTCTGTGAGGAAGATGGAGGAGTTGGGATCGCTGGCGCTCATCTTGGTCTGCGCGCCCTGCAGGGCAGGGAAGAAGGTCGAGTGCAGCAGGGCTGGTTTGGGATAGCCGATCCGCGGGGCCACGTCCCTCGTCATCCTGAAGTAGGGGTCCTGTGAGGAGACAGGGAGCCAAGCCCAGAGCGCCTTCATGGAGTCTGGCATTGCTTCACTAATTGCCAGAGGCGGGCTTTCCCCTCCTCCAACACCAAACCGAGCTCCTCAAAGATGGAGGGCCCCCGACACACAGAACCTGGGTGTGCCTTCTGACCTGGTCAATGGCACACGGGATGAGGCACTGGATGTCCGTCTTGTCCTGGAAGATCTGCGGGAATGAGTTGCTGAAGGAGGGAGCGGCCTGGATGGCGGGAAAGCTGATCTTCCCTGAAAGCGAGGGGAAACACTTTCACACAGAGACCACTGCTTTTCTGGCCACTTAACCCAGCTAAAGGGACAGACAAGAGCAGGTTTTGTCCCCAGTACAAAAGTAATAATTATACTAATATCTGAAAAATACAGAAAAATGGAGAGAAAGAAAACTGTTCCCAGCGTGTCCTCATGCTTCCTGTTTCCCTCTGTGCATAGGTGTTGGTCTTACAGACCCAGTCCTTGACCTTCTCACTCGGTGACATCTGCACATGCCCTCATTGCTCTCTGTCTTCAATTATTGTAAATTAGGACGACTATGTTGGTATATAAAAGTTTCCAGTATTTAGTTTTGTTCCAGGGATTGAAGCCAGGGGCACTTAACCACTGAGCCACATCCCCAGACCTTTTTTATTTATTATTTTGAGACAGAGTCTCACTAAGTTAATAGGGCCTTGCTAAGTTGCTAAGGCTGGCTTTGAACTTGTGACCCTCCTGAGCTGCTGGGATTTCAGGCTGCACCACTGCGCCCAGCAGCCTTATCTTTTTCTTTCTTTCTTTTCTCTCTTTCTCTCTTTCTTCTAACCCTCAAAGTGGATGACTAAGGAGAGGGATAGTCTTACAGCCCAAGGCACAGCTTCATGTAGCCTAGAAGTGGCTGACTGCTATGCCAACTCTTTATGTTTCGGGGAAATCCTATACCCGAGTGTCTTATTTAAAGAGATAAACTGCAAATGCTAACACCTTGGAGACAGCCTAAGTCCCTGGAGCAGATAGTTAAAGAGCAGACACTTCGGCCCAGGCTTTGGTTCCACTGCTCCGTGACTTATTATTATTTTAAAAATATTTTTAGTTGTAGTTGGACACCATACTTTTATTTTACTTATTTATTTTTATGTGGTGCTGAGGATTGACCCCAGGGCCTAGCACATGCTAGGTGAGTACTCTACCACTGAGCCACAACCCCCCCCCCCCCCTGACTTATTTTTATCTGGAGACAGGGCCAAAGTTGCTGAGGCTGGCCTACAACTTGAAATCCTCCCCAGTCTCTGGAGTCATTGAGATTACAGGGGATGCTGCCAAACCTGGCTTGCTTGGGATTCTTTTAAAAGCACCCATTCTCCTCCTCTGAGCCTTGCTCATCTCACTGGGGGAAAGGCAGTTCACGGATGGCGTGGCCCTTACCAATGCAGTCACTGTCAGTGAAGCCGAAAATGCCCTTCACTTGGTTGAAGGTGACGTGCTTCTGAATCTTCACCACATTCTTGTAGAAGCCTGAGCTCATCCTGCAGAGACAGTTAGAATCAGACCTGAGCTGGGAGAGCTCCACCAGGGGCGAAGTGGACACTGATGAGGTATGGTGTGGGCCAGGCCCAGGCCCCAGACCCCATGGGGGATGGTATGTAGCCAACATGTGAATACTGGAAGGTGTGGAAAAGCCACCTGCAAGGGTACCTGCAGAAGCCAGAAGAGATACACTTTTACCTGTGGAGCTGACCAGAAGAGGGAGAGCAGCACGGAGTCATGCAAACAAAGAAGCACAGCAGATTAGAGGCACAGGGGCTGGCAGGGGCTGCCTTGGGATGTCCAAAGCCTGCCAGGCAGCAGTTCAAGGTGTGGTGGTTCTCAGTGGTGGGAGGCCTAGGAGCTTTCCTGCCAAGACTGACTGCTTCCTGCAGCTGGACAGAGCATATGGACAGGACTGATGGGCCCAGTAAGGAGGAGGGTTGGTCTCAGTGCTGATGGGCCTCCTGGCATCTGGTCACTGCTTCCCAACCCCAAAGGGCAGGGCTGACTCCCTCCCCAGCAACAGGGTGGGACCACAGGAGCTGTTTAACGCAATTCTCTCTTCTGGACGGTACAGGGTGTGGCTATGAGGCCTAGACCTGAGGCAGCCAATCTACTACCAAAGGGAATTAGGCTAAGATCAAGCAAACACAGGGGGCAGAGCGGCTTCCTACATGGCGCCTTGTGACTGCCTTCAGTAGCTGCCTCTTCTCTGGGCCCTACATGTGACAGAAAGGGAACAGTGTGAAGTCTAAAGTTCACTGAATGCATGGCAGGAGATGTGCTATAGGCCAGACTCAGTAGTCCCTCCAAAACTTATGCTGCAGTTTAACTGCCCTTGTGATGGAGTATGAGTTGGGACCTTTAAGAAGTGACAAGCTGGGGGCCGGCCCTCACTAGTGGGTTAAGACTGTTACGTGTGATGGACCCCTTTCCTTGCTCTGTCTCGAGAGCTTGTGTGTCCTCCGCCTTCAACTATGGGGTGACAAAGGACAAAGGCCCTCCATAGATACTAGTGCCCAGTCTCTAGACCACCTCTGTTTCTCAAACAGAGACTGGCCCCCAAATCTGTGCTTTTCTCTTCACTTCTCACAGCTTTCAAAAAGTTTAGATGCCTGGCATGAGGTGGAGAGCTCCTGGATCCTCTGGGCAGGGGGAAGGTGGCTATCTGAGTGAAGGGCCACTGGCTGCCAGGCTGGGTCAATGGAGGCAGTGGCCCACCACCAGGGTCTGTGAGGTGAAGCAGCCAAAGGCGGGCTTCCTCTATGGCTTCCACTTAGCAGCCAGCTGGTTTTTCAGTCCCAGGGCTCCGGGCATGGTGGGATAGGAGCTGGGAAGGACTCACCAGGAGCATCCCAGCTCACAGTACAACAGCGGAGCTGACAACCTCCACCAACTGGAAAGATATGCACTTTTTCTTCCTGCTAAGACAGGAACTAGCCTGAAGGAGTGGCATCCTGGGGAGCAGCAGCAGAGATCACACCTGCCAAAATGGGTTATCTGCCATTTGGGCAGAGGGGCCATAGGCTCCCTGCACCTTGGGGTGGAGGACACTGAAACTAATCACCAGGACAAACATGGATTTCCACAAGAAGGTACCCTAGTGCCCACGAGGGGAGGTCCACAGCAGCCCAGGCAGGGACAGACACAGCACAGCAGCCAATGGCACACATCAAGGCCTCTCAAGGGCAAGGAGGAACACACCTGCCTGCCCTGTGAGTTGCAGCTGTGACCCAGCCTTGCACACACAGGGTCGAGCGCTAGAAGAGGTTTTAGAAGGCGACACATTTGTTGAGGCTCACCAGGTGCCAGGCACTCTCCTCACCACTTCACGTGCAGAAATGTGCTCAGCCCTCATACACCCCGTAGTGGGCACTGCTATCCCCAGCTCTCCCCATCTCCACCCCTTCCTTGTCCTCCCAACACCTGGCTGTCACTGCGGTGACAGGGGTAGCTGTTTTGTCTCCTGATCCCTCTTTCCACACACCCTGGCCTGACACGGAGGAGATGCTCAGTAAATGATCTGCAGAATAAAGGAGAGGAGCCAAGAAAGGCAGAGACCATGCCTTAGGTGCATGAGTCCCACAGCGGTGTCAGCTGGGACTTGAACCTTGGCAGAGCCGGGCAACCTCTGCTGTGTTGCCTCTTGATATCGTCATGCACTCCAACTTCAAAGGAAAGTGGACCCTGGAGATTCAGGGACTTGCCCAGGGAGCCAGACCAAGTGGGGACAGAGCTGGGTCTGAAATACAAGTTTTGATACTCTGCCTCCTCAAGACCTCTGCAGGCAGGGCCACAGGACTCCTCGCCCCACAGAGGCTTCACTATGCTCCTCACACCCAACTGGAGGCCAAGTCTGACTTCGTGGTTTCGCTAGCTACTAAGGACCAGGAAGCAGCTCTGTTAAGCAAAAACGCCGCTTTTGAGTAAAATCCACAAAAGTAAAAAAGTGTTTGGAAGAAATTCTTAAATGGGGTGATGTATTGTTTGATTTTCATTTCACTCATGTAAAATTTAATTTATGTTTATAGAGAAAAAGGAAGTTCAGCCAGGAGCTGAGACCCTAGTTACCAAAGATGGCTCAGAAAACGGCTGCTACAAGTGCCACATTCAGAACGTGTTAAAGGGCTGGGGATGTGGCTCAAGCGGTAGCGCGCTCGCCTGGCATGCGTGCGGCCCGGGTTCGATCCTCAGCACCACATACAAACAAAGATGTTGTGTCTGCTGAGAACTAAAAAATAAATATTAAAATTAAAAAAAAAAAAAAAAAAAAGAACCTGTTAAAGAGGTTGGTGATGTGTGGTCTCTTTACTGCCCTGGTCATGTGCAGGGTGCCACCTGTGAATTATTTGAGCTTATTTGAGTGTCATTTGGCCTTGAGCCAAGGAGATTTAGGGTTGGCATTGGAAACTATTTGTGGCTCCTCCCACTCAAAGGATGGCGCCACGCACATGACCTCTGAGCTCAGCTATGGAGACCACTGCCATTGGAAGCTGGACAGCTCACCTCCTACCTTAGTTGGTGAAGAACATTCTATGGAAAACCTTTGATCTTTCAAGGATCCCCTAGTGCAGCTATGCTCACATGACAGAAGAAAGGAATGAGATTTAAGAAAATACCTAACAGGTGACGTCAGAAAAAGAATTATCCCTATGCCTATGAAGCTTGCACTTGACTTCAAGTACCTACATAAAGGGAGCATTCTGGGAATTGGAACAGCTATGCTCCTGGGTGCTGGCGGTTTCTGCTGCCCCTGGGGTGTTCCCTCATGCCTGCCTTGGCCGGGCAACTTGGAGTGAGACAGCACAGGAGGGACCCCAGCAAGATGACCATCACTTTGCAGAATCAGCTCCCCAAGGAGTGCCATGTTTTTAGGACTCATGATTTTTTTTATGGTGCTGGGTATGGAATTCAGGGGTCCCTACACATGCTAGGTAAGCACTCTCTGCCATGGAGTTACACCCCAGCCCTCAGGAAATGTTTGTTGAAATAAACAGCTTTCTTCTTGTGAGGGCTGATCAAAGTCATATTTTTCTAACACATCTCTTGGAATTATTTGGGACAAAGTCCAAGTCCTCAGAAGTTCAAATCCAAGGATTTTCAGAATGACATATGTTGACCCATTAAAGGCTGATTTAAATTACTAGATTGTGAGGGAAACTGTGTAACCAGTGGGGTTTTCCTCTATGAGGAAAAAGGGACACTAAAAACAAGGAAGCTGTCAGGACTCGAAGGCTGGCCATCCTGGGAGGACAGAATGATGCAGAAGCACCTACCTGTCACAGGCTGAGGTGGCAAGGCATGGCACCACCAAGCCACACCGGGCTTTTACCTTTTGTAAATATAATTGTGAAGGCAATAGCTATGTCCCTAAAATGCTCACAATTTCTAATCCTTTAGATTACGATTTTTCAAAAGGAGAAAAAAAAAAAACCCCAAAAATCAAAACCCAAAACCATTTTCTCAGCCTTAAGCCATTTTGGATGTTTCCGGTTTCGTGTCTAATTCTACGCACAAGAGGTGGCCAGAAGCGTTCTCCTTACCCCATGTATTCAAGGTCGGAGAAGATAAAGGTCTTGTTGATGTCAAAGCCGCAGGCAATGATGTCCTTGGCATTCTCTATGGTGTAGGAGTAGGCCTGGTCCAGGCTCAGGTCCTTCCATAGGTACTTCTCGTCGTCAGACATCTGGACCACCAAGGGCACGTTGAACACATCCTGCAGCCACCTGGGAACAAGGGAGAATGCAGGTGCCTGTTGTCCTTGAGAAAGAATGTGACTTTGCTTATGAACATGTGGTTTCTGCTTATTTTCTGCCTATGAAACCACATGATCTTATGCTGCTAATTTGACTAGTCCTCATGATGAAATCTACTACCACGTACCACGTGGACTCAGAGGGCCTCATAAGCTAGGTTCTGAGCTGCTTTTCCACACTTTATTGATAATTTACAAGGTAAGAGTTGGTGTTCTCATCTTGCAAATGGGGGATGCCCAGGCTGAGCTGCGGCTGCCTAAGGGGGCATGAGCAGGGAGCAGGCAGAGGAGTGCAGCAGGCCCAGGGGAGCTCAGCAGTATAAGGGTGACAGGGCCTGACTTCCTGGCTGCTGGGCAAGCAGAGTCACACATCTGCAGTTCTAGAGACGGCTTGCAGGTCAGTCTGGGTTCATGGGAAAGTGAGAGAAGTCATCTGAGGAATACTTACTTGGTGAAAATAAACGGGATGAGATGACCTACATGCATTGCCTCAGAAGAGGGGCCCCTGCCTGTGTACAGATAAAACGGCTTCTTATTTTCATAGGCATCGAGAACTTGATTCATGTCTCTAATGGAAGAAAAAGAACATGATTTTTTAAGGAAAAATATCAAAGCACCTAGTCACATTTTGGAAATGAAAAATAAAGAGACAAAACATCATTGATAATAACTAGGATGTTATTTTGGTGTCTATGATATAAAAACAACAGGGAACATATCTTTTTGGGGGTTCTGGGGATTGAATTCAGGGGCATGCAACCACTGAGCCACATCCCCGGCCCTATTTTGTATTTTATTTAGAGACAGGGTCTCACTGTGTTGCTTAACGCTTTGCTCTTGCTGAGGCTGGCTTTGAACTCGAGATACTCCTGCCTCAACCTCTGGTTTACAACAGATTTCTCCTGTGAATGACTGTTTGAAAACACATTCAAGTTTGGAGTAACAGGTCTAAAAGGGACACGAATGGGCAGCCCTGGGACTCTTCTAGAATTCCTAGGATTATCAAAGTGATTATACTCTGTACTCTTTACACCTCCCTTGGAGATACCACACCAATACCATGGGATTCTTGTTAGAATCACCCAGCCCAGGAAAATGACAGGGCTCCACGCAGGCCTGACTTGGGGAGGAGCAGGAGGAATGTCCCCTTGGGGTTCAGAGTGAAGTTCCCATTTAGAGATCTGAGTAGGGAGGCCTGAGCCAGCACGGGACTCAAGTGTCTTCACCCGTGAGTCATTGTGGAGCTGTCCCTTCTCCCCTGGAGATGGAGGCACACAGACAACACAGAGGACCCCCCTTGCTGGCTGTTCATCAGCACCCCTGGCAGGGCTGTTCCAGTCACGGCTGCCTGGGCCCATCTCAGAGATTCTGAACCAGCGGGGATGTGAGATTTTGTATTTTTAAAATATAAAAAGTGATTTCAAAGTTCAGCAATGTTCAAAAGATGTTAAAACCCGCCAACACTCATGTGTGAATGTTCTGGGTTTGTGGGTACTGTCCCAAAATAAAAGAGGAATACATGCCTGTCCCAGAAGTCAGGGTATATAGCCTGGATAACAGGTTTCTAAAAGGGGCTTCTGCTGTTCCCCAGGCCAAGGGTCAACAGAGCTGGCCGGGGGAGAAAATGAGTACTCTGGGTGTTAGTTTTTTGAAATAAGGAAGAAAAGAGTCATTCTTGGGTTCTCACAACTTGCCAAATTAAACTTCTAAGGACATACAGAAGAGAGGAAGCATAGCTGTCACCAACGCTTCCTGTGGGTGGCTTCAGCAGGGGCTGGCTCAGTGGTGAGGACCACCCAGGCAGCACTAGCACTGCAGCTTTGCAGTGCCACTGTGTCTCTTTAACCCCGACTTCACGGATGGTAGATTAGGTAGAGGCACTCTCACATCTGAGAGTGAGCAAGGTCAAGTCGCAAGCTCCCTGAGCAAAGAGCTTGCAGGATTAGTATGCTGAGGAGAAATAAAAAGTAAGTCACAAGGGCAGGGAGGACTGTGAAATATTAGGATGAAAACCTTTGTCTCATGGTCAATGAATTGGTAAGTCTTGAGCTGACCAAGGCGGGTTGGAAGAGAAGAGTATAATGATCAAAGCAGGAATGCAAAAAGGGACAGGAGGATCTCAAGTTCAAAGCCAGTCTCAGCAACTTAGTGAGGCACTAAGCAACTCAGTGAGACTCTGTTTCTAAATAAAATATAAAATAGGGCTGAGGATGAGGCTAAGTGGTTGAGTGGCCATGAGTTCAATTCCCAGAAGTTCGTTCTTTCTTTCTTTTTTTTTTTTAGTACTGGGGTACTAGTGCTTTGTGCCTCGCTAAATTGCTGAGGCTGGCTTTGAACTTGCGATCCTCCTGCCTCCCGAGCTGCTGGGATTACAGGTATGTGCCACTGTGCCTGGCCTCCAATTCCTGGTACTTATTTCTGACTTCACAGAAATAAGAGGATTGTGAAGGACTACTACCAACAAGGGCACAACAACAAGGTAGAGGCCTGGAGGGAAGAGACCAATTCCCAGGGATGACCGCTGACCTGGGCCAAGAAGAAATGAAATCCAGTGGATCTTCAACAAGTAAAAGACTCAACCAGTAACAGAGACTCCCCAAAAGCTGGGCCCAGAACCAGGTGGCTTCACTGGTTATTCCTATGAAATGTTCAGTAAAGAATGAACATCAACCCTTTGCTCTCTCCCAAGCAAACTGAAGAGAGACTAGTTTTCAACCCATACCAAACCCAGACCAGGATACACACACAGACACAGACATACCAGACCAAAATATCTGGGAATAAAAGTCCTTAAAAACTCACTATCTAGCAACATAAACTATTATACACTATGATCAAGTGGGAATTGTTCCAGGAATGCAAGTTTGACTCAACATACAAACATTCGTCAACAAGAAGAACCATTTTAATAGAATAGAGGACAAAGTCCATGTGACCATTTGACAGAAAAGAGAAAAAGCATTTGCTAACAGTCAACATCCTTTCAAATGAACACTCCATAGACTAAGAATAAAAGAAAAGTTTTGGGCTAGGGTTGTGGATCAGTGGCAGAGTGTACATGTGAAGCACTGGGTTTGATCCTCAGCACCAGGTAAAAACAAATAAGCAAAATAAAGATATTGTCCATGTATAACTAAAAAAAATTAAAAAAAAAAAAAAGGAAAGTTTGTTAACAAGAGGAAGAGAATTTACAGAACTCACAGCTAATATTATAAGACCCAGTCTCGATAAAAAATAAAAAGGACTGAGGATGTAGCTCAGTGATAAAGTGCTCCTGGGTTTGATCCTCAGTATGAAGAACAACAGTGAGACTGAAGGCCTTTTTCCTGCAACTGGGGATATACTTTCCCTACTGCTATTCAATGCAGTATGGAAGTTCCAGTCAGAACAATTAAATAAGGAAAAAAAAATATATATCCAAAACGGAAAGGAAAAGAGTAAAGAACTATCTTTGTTCATTGGTGACATGATCCTATAAATAGAAAACCCTATAGAATGCACACAAAAGAGAAAAATATATTAGAGAATAAACAAATTCAGTGAAGTTTCAAGAAAGATGATCAACATACAAAAATCAGCTGTATATTTCTATACAGTAGCAATAATGATATAAGTAAATGCTATTTATAATAGCATAAAAACGAGATCCATAGGAATAATCTAACCAAAGGAGTATAATAGTTATACACTGAAAACTACAAAGCATCAGTGAAAGACACTAAAAAATGTAAATAACTAGAAAGATATCCCATGTCCAGGATTGGATACTTAATAGAAATCTCTATCAAAATCCCAGCTGCCTTTTTTTTGCAGAAATGAAAAAGCAGATCCAAAAATTTATATGGGGCTAGGCATACTGGAACATGTCTGTAATCCCAAAGACTGAGGAGGCTGAGGCAGGAGAATGTCAAGTTTGAGGCCAGCCTTAGCAACTCAGCAATGCCCTGTCTCAAAATGAAAATAAAGGAGGGCTGGAGTGTAGTATAGCTCAATGGTAGAGTGAGCCTAGGTTAAATCCCCAGTTAAAAAACACACACATACACACACATTTATATAAAAATGATATATGGAAACACAAGGGACCCAGAATACCAAAACAATCTTGAAAAACAAGAGCAAAGTTGGAACACTCAAATACCCTCACAGTTACAGTAATCAAGGCTTTTTGGTGCTAGCATAAGACGACAATCAGTGGAGAGCCTAGAATTAAACACTTAAATATATGTTCAGTTGGTTTTCAACACAGATGTCAAGAAAAAAAATCAGCAAGAAAAGAATAGTCTTTTCAAAAAACGGTGCTGGGACAGTTAGCTATCCACATGGAAAGGAATGAAGCTGGAGCCCTGTTACACACATGCACAAAAATCTAATCAAAAAGCGCCAGAGACCTAAACGTAACAGCCAGAACTGTAAAGCTCTACAGAACACAGATGTGAGTCTTTAGGACTGTGGATTAGGCAATGGTTTCTGAAATGCTACCAAAAATGTAAGCAACCAAATAAAAAAAATAAACTGGGCTTCCTCAAAATTAAAACTTCTGTACTTCAGAGGACACTATCAGAAAAGTGCAAAGGGAGCCTACACAACAGGAGAACATATCTGCAATTCTTCTGTTGGTAAGAAATTAGTTTCCAGAATATATGTAAAGAGTTAAAAAAAAAGGACCTTGTGAAAACAGAAGGTATATCAGTAGAGTAAATGAAGGGGGGCTCAGGAGAAAGCAAAGGGGAGGTCCTGGGAGTGCAGCTGACAAAATCATGCCCTATGCATGTGTGAACATATTACAACGAATCCCACTTTTATCCATAAATGTAATGTGCCAATTAACAAAAATAAATTATTGTAACTCAACAATAAAAAGATGAGCACCCCTGTAATCTCAGCTACTTGGGAAGCTGGGGCAGCAGGATCCTAAGTCCAAAGTCAGCCTGGTCAAGTTAGCAAGACCCAGTCTCGATAAAAAATAAAAAGGACTGAGGATGTAGCTCAGTGATAAAGTGCTCCTGGGTTTGATCCCCAGTATGGAGAACAACATAAACATTAAAAAGGAATTAACCCAATTGAAAAGTAGGCCTTGCCTGGGGCTGTGGCTCAGTGCTAGAGTGCTTGCCTCACACAAAAAAGGCACTGGTTTCCATCCTCGGCACCACATAAAAATACATAAAATAAATAAATAAATAAATATATATAAAAGTAAAATGTTAAAAAAAGTAGGCAAAGGATCTAAATTGTTCTCTCAAGAAGATACAAAAGTGGGGCATGGTGGCGCATGCCTGTAATCCCCTAGCAGCTTGGGAGGCTGAGCAGGAGGATCATGAGTTCAAAGCCAGCCTCAGAAAAGCAAGGTGCTAAGCAACTCAGTGAGACCCTGTCTCTAAATAAATACAAAATAGGGCTGGGAATGTGGCTCAGTGGTCGAGTGCCCAAGTTCAATCCACAGTTACCCCCCAATCTCCCTAAAAAAGAAGATATATAAGAGCCATTTATGTCATAGTACATGCCTATGGTACCAGCTATTTGGGAGGAAGCTGAGGCAGGAGGGTTGTGAGTTCAAGGCCAGCCTGGGCAACATAATGAAACCATGTCTCAAAAAACAAACAGATAAACAAAACAAAACAAAATAGAATACCAATAAGCACACGAAAAGATGTCATTAGGGAACCATCCCCTTGGGGCTGGGATGTGGCTCAAGCGGTAGCGCGCTCGACTGACATGCGTGCGGCCCGGGTTCGATCCTCAGGACCACATACAAAGATGTTGTGTCTGCCTAAAACTAAAAAATAAATGTCAAAAATTTCTAAAAAAAAAAAAAGAACCATCCCCGAAACCACAGTGAGATACTGCTTTATACCTAGTAGGCTCGCTGTAAGACCACAACAAAAGCTTGGGAAATAAGTGCTGGTAAGGCTGTAGAAATCGGAACCTCTGTACATGGGTGGCTGGAGTGGAAGATGATCACTGCTACTGTGGGACAGTTTGTCGGTTCCTCAGAAAGATAAACAGTTATCACCTAAGCCACCAATTCTATTCCCAGGTGCACATCCAGAACTAAAGCATGTCTACCCAAAAGCTTGTTTACATGCAAAATGTCCAGGGCAGCATAACTGATAACCAAACAATGAAAATAACCCAAATGTCCATCAACTAATGAACAGATAGACAAAATGTGGGGTTCATCCATGTGATGGAACACTTTTTGGCATAAAAGGAATGAAGGCTGGGCAGACTACACGTCTGTAGTCTGAGCTACTGGGGAAGCTGAGGCAGGAGGATCTCAAGTTTTGGGTCAGCCCAGGCTACTTAGCAAGTCCCTGTTTAAAAAAAACCAAAACGGTGGGGAGGGCTGGGTCTGTAGTTCAGTGGCAGAGTGCTAGAATGCATGAGGCCCTGGGTTCAATTCCCACTACTCGGTGTGGGGGGCAGGCGGGGAGAATGAAGTAGAGACTGTCCTTGACGTATAATGTAAAAACGTACCCACACAACTATTCTGTTTTGCACTTTTAGTTCAGTATTCAATAAATTAAAGGAGCTACTCCACACTTTATTACAAAGCAGGCTTTGTGTTAGCTGATACAAGGGTTCTGAGCTTGTTTATGTAGGCTCAGAACACTTCCAACATTATGTTAAATAAAGTACATTTGTCAAGACACAACCCATCAGAGGCTGGAATATGCACAAAGACAGGCACAATGTGGAGAATCCCAGAAAACATGCACTGAAGTAAGAGAACAAGGAACAAAGGGTGAATGTCCTAGGACGCTGCTCACACAAAGTTCCCAGAATCTGCAAAGGCAGAGGCAGAAAGCAGACTGGCACCTGCTGGCAGCTGAGACAGGGAGGACTGGGGAGTGACTGCTCACAGGAGGAATGTTTTTTCTGGGTGATGAAATGTTCAGCAGTTAGACATTCTTGAAGGCTACACACCTTGTGAACAGGCTGAGACCTACTGATTTGCATGCTTTGAAAAGCTGAGCAGGGCCTGCTGTCCTCTGGAGGCTGAATGTGAAGTGCCTGGGCAGTTGCTGAGTTCTGTTGGTGACCAAGTGTGAGCAGGGCAGAACACCCTGACCACTGATCACAAATTCTGTGAACAAAGTCTGGAAGTGGGCCTATCCTAACCCCAGGAATCTGTGGGATGGGAAGGCAGAACTGCCTATTTATTGATGTTATCTGCTGGAATTTATGGTCCGAGGCAGGGACACTCTATTCCTTGAACCCTCTGTTAGTTTCTCTTTTGATAGTAGTTACAAGCAGGCTGGTACAATAGGAGGAAGAAGGCTCATAATTTCAGGAAGCCTACTGTTTATTGCAGGGACATGCTGTACTCGGACATAGGAATTTTTTGTTTACATAGCTTACAGCATGTAATCTGGCACGATCTTATCTGCAATGAACTTGACCTTCATCTTATGAGGTGTATAGTCTAGAAATGAAAACTAAGGGTCTGAGAATGAAAAGATGGATGTGACCCCATAGTGATTTACTGATAAGACAGAAGAACGTGGATGGACCCCAGTCTCCTGACAGCTGGGTCACTTTGCCTACAATACCGGGAAGTTCCAGAGAAGAGTCACCTCATGATTTAGGGAACTAAAAGAGGAAGGGCAAGAGAGCCTGTGGCGAAAAGCCCCTGACCTGTGTGAGAAGAAGATGCCTCTGCGCAGGAAGCGGTGAGGTCTTTGGCCGGTGGCTCGCTCTATTCGGTTTATCAGCTCTTTGTCAATTTTACTGCTTCCAAATTGAACTGGAAAAAAATTAGAAAAAAGAGATGACTTTCTTAGGTGGGAGGAAGTTTACAGACCAGATATCACTGAAATGAAAGGGAAATACTAGTGATTCTTGCATGACCTCAATGACCCCAAAGCTCTTTAGGACTCTGCTGCAGTCCTTTGGCTCGACACACAGGAAAAGAGCCTCAGTATTGAAACAACAGCTGAGATCACAATGAGCTAAACAGGGAACAAATTCAGAACAAAATGCTGCTTGCCTGAGACTAGATTCTGATATTCTATTTAGCCAATTGCAATTTATGACAACTGCACAGACACGTGCACATACCCCCCCCCGCCCCCCAGAGCTGATGACAAGGTACAAAATTCATCTACAGCTACGACTTTCCATATTCCTTAATCTTTGAAATGAATTAATGGCTGTCCTCCTGGGAACTTTCCCTCATTGATGGTCTACACTTAAAACACTGAGAATGGCTTTGACTTAGATAAAAACATGGTAGTTGTTACTTCTTTGACAATTATTGATCTCAGAGCAAGGACCTCTCATGGAATGTGCAGAAAGACCCTAAAGGAAGGGTGTGGTAGTGGGCACATGCCACCTGTGAGAGGCATCCTTCCTAACTTCAGCTCCATAATCAACACGACTGGAGGTGACACTTCAGGAGCCTCTGACTCCATCAGCACATGAGAACAGTTTAAATGATGGCAAAGATGTCCACTTTGGTAGCCCTTTCCCAAGCACTAAACTGCTTAAAACAAAAAAAAAAAAAAAGGAAAAAGAAAACATCTCATAAGCTATCTACTATAGGTTATTATTTTGAAACAAGTGTTATACTGTTATTTTATTTTAAAATAGTCTTTTGGGAGTATAATGCACAAAAGATTCTAGGATCTATTTTTTATTGGTGTTGAAGCTGCACTGTACTTAAGATTAATTTTAAATTTAAAAATATCATATATTTCCAAAGAAAATAAACAAGTATGCTAAAGAAATACCTGCACTTCTGTATACTGCTGCACTATTTGCAATAGCCAAGATATGAAATCAACTTGTACATCCACAAAGAGATGAAAGGATAAAGAAAATATGGATATACACACAGTGGGTACTACTAAGCCATAAAAAGGATGAATCCTGTCATTTGTAACAACACAGATAGATGTACAAAGTAGAAGAGTGGTTACCAGAGGCTGGAGAGGGCTGGTCAATGAGGACAGAGTCACATTGGGATGGCGGGAGATGTTCAGTTTTTTGCACAGTAGGGGGACACAGTTAACCATAATGTACTATATATTTCAAAATAGCTAGAAGATTTTGATTTTGAATGTTATCTCCACAAAGAAATGATAAATGTCTGAGGTGAAGAATGATAATTATCTGATCTGATCATTACATTATATACACATATATATGGAAGATCACACTGCATCTCATAAATATGTACAACTATTACATTTCAACTAAAAATAAAAATTTAAAAATGCTTGTAAATATCATATAAATTCACAAACACTAAAGTGGATTCACTTCTAAAAAGCTGAGGCTATTCTTGGGGAAAGATAGCAGCGGGCATACCAATGAGCTTGTCATAGTCAATGCCTTTTGCACTGCTTGTCCGTACTGTCCACGGGTCCACAAAATCCTCACTGGCTTCTGTGGCATCTGGGCCAGTATTACTCTCAGGTGTTGCGTTCCTAGGGGGGCAGTCAGCTTTGTAATCCTCGCCCATGGCAGCTTTATAGCTCATCTTCAGTGATAATAACATCTTTACTGCAGAATCAATTTCATCCTAAGAAAAGAAATGAAGATGAAAGGTAAAAATATTAACAACGGCCAGGCGCTGTGGCACACACTTGCAATCTGGGGCAGAAGGATGGTAAGTTCCTGGCCAACCTGGAACTTATTAAGACCCTATCTCAAGGGGCTGGGGATGTGGCTCAAGCGGTAGCGCGCTTGCCTGGCATGCGTGCGGCCCGGGTTCGATCCTCAGCACCACATACAAACAAAGATGTTGTGTCCGCCGATAACTAAAAAATAAATATTAAAATTCTCTCTCTTAAAAAAAAAAAAAAAAAAAGGACCCTATCTCTAAATAAAAATAAAAAAGGGCTGGGGATGCTCAGTGATAAAGCATCCCTGGGTTCAGCCCCCAGAACAAATAAACAAAGATAAACCAATGGCTGAGTCTGCAGAGCATCTGTCATGTGGCTGGCACTTTCACATCATTACTCTGTATGGTCCACAGCAGCCCTGTGAGGTGGGCATCACTGTGACTGTCCTCCTGTCTGAGAGGTGAAGGAGCTCACCCCTGGACATGCAGGAAGCTATGGGCTCAAATGAACTTCACTCTTCTCTGTTGTCCTCATGCCGGGGACCACTGCCAAGAACATCCAGGGCAGCAGCAGTGTCAAGCACACGCTGTGGTCACTACAAAGCCTCAGACTTTTTAAGCACTCTGATGCCAGAGAACAGCGCCTGAAACAGAGCTGCTGACTTCCAGAGTCCCACTTGGGCACAGCTCACTTCCCTCACAGGTGTTCATGAAGTGTAACCAATGACATCACTAGAGAGAGGAAGAGCAACTCAGATACACGTCCTGAAGACGGATGAGGGTGACAGAGGTACTCCAGGGGGTTCTCTGGGAAACAGTTACTCCACTAGCTATTTTTTTTTTTGTTGTAGATGGACAGAATACCTTTTATTTTTTTTGTGGTGCTAAGGATCGAACCCACGAACCTAGTGCCTCACACAACTAGGCAAGCACTTTGCCACTGAGCTACAACCCTAGCCCTCCACTAGCTTTTGTAGTCTCAGCAATTATCCTGTGTTTGTATATTCATTGTTTAAAAATGAATGTTAAAAAAGCAATGTAAAATGTATCCTTGGGTACCTTGGAAATCTATTAAAGACTCTTCTCTTCTAGAAGTCCATACTGGCCACCCCAGGGGGCCTGGTATTTAAAAGAACAGTCCTAATTAAGCCAATTAGTCATGCCATGCCTAAAGCTCTAGTCCAGTAATTGGCCTAGTTGGATTAGATCACAAGCAGAGAATATTCATAGTCCAATTTGCCTGCCAAGGGAAATACCAACATTTCCACCGAGCGTTCACACAGAATGTACTATAAACTGAGCTACCAGTAGAGGACCACCATGGTGCCAACCTCGTTCAGAGAGCTCTTCCCTCAGGCACAGCACCTTGGCCACAGAGGACCATTACTCTGGGGTAATCTGTGCTTCATAACATTATTTGGAATTCATAACATTTTTTGAAACTCATCAAAATAGTCCCATAGACACGAATCATATAAGAGAGAAGATATTTGTCCAGGTTAGGTGGGCAAGCATGTTCTACTCATTTCACTTCTGCTATGCCTAGGCTCTATGTTTGCAATAAAATAAATGTTTAGCAAGTCTAATCTATTGAATCATCTATGGGAAGACTTGCCTTGCTTTGAAGTCCACTGAAATCAATACTTTTTGTCACTGGTTGTGTTGACAGTGCATACTCTATCTGGTCTTATTCTGCTTTGCAGAAGGCTCTACAAAGGTGAAACATTTACCCCACGTCCTTGCTCAAGGACTGTCTGTAACCTGGAAGGGAACTGAATAGATATGGAGAATTGTCCGTTTTTTTTATTTATTTTTTTAATATTTATTTTTTTAGGTATAGATGGACACAACGCAATGCCTTTACTTTTATGTAGTGCTGAGGATCAAACCCGGGTCCCGCCTGTGCGAGGCGAGCGTTCTACCGCTAAGCCACAATCCCAGCCCTGAATTGTCTGGTTTTAATCTAACATGGACCAGGACACTGAAACAGAATGTAAACACTGCTGTTCTGAAGAGATGCAAAACGATATACCATCCTACTTTATTTTTTAGGTCAGGCACAGGCAGAGCCATCAGGGGTGGCAGGAATTAGGGTGGAGGTGAGGGAGGGAGGGTGGCTTCTAGGTGCTACTCTGCCGGCTCTTGATTTGGGTGCTGGTGACACAGGTGTGGTCATTTTGTGACAATTCAGTAAGCTACCTGTTTAAGATGGCCATACTTTTCTGTAGGAATGGCTTATCACCCCTTATGAGCCAAAGTAATTTCTTTAGCCCTTTGAAACTGTACACACCCCCTGCCACTGTCTCCCCTCAAAGCCCCCAGGTTCTGACTCATCTGTTTCTTAGGACATTCCTGCCTTAGTGAGTTGTTGCTGATACAGGTTTTATGGCAAAGAACCTGAAGCACCACAGTCCTTGAGTACTGTCACTCTCAATGTGGCTTGAAAAGTTCGCTAGAAGTGAATTTTTAAGACACCAGGTGCTTCTATTATAAACACATTTCAAGGTCTGATACAAACTGACTTCTGAATTTTTCATGGTTTTATTTGTTTCATGGTGTAGCCTCTGATCTTGCTAGTGTGTGTCCATGGACTGCAGGAAAAAAAAAAACACTTTGGAAGAAAATCAGCAGGGAGGAATATAAGAAGTGTGATGTTTAGATTGGTGGTGGGCGTGGGGGCACAGCTAAAAGAATTGTAAATATTTGTCTGGCAGCAGGAAATGGAGACAGGCTGGGGTACAGCTAGTCCTCCATATCTGTGGGTTCTGTATCCTCAGATTCAACCAAACTTGCACTGAAAATAATAAAAAAAAAAAAAAAAGAAAAAATCTGTACTTATACTAAACATGGACAGACTTTTTTTCTTGTTATTATCTCCTAAATACTGTAACAACTATCTATATAGAATTTACATTGTATTAATTAACCTAGAGATGACTGAAAGTAACGGGAAGATGTACGTAGGTTATATGCAAACACTATGTGATCTTGTAAAATGGACTTAGGCATGTGTGGATTTTGGTATTTTTTTGGGGGGGGTCCTGGGACCCCTCAACAAACTCACTTACTTTTGATGCCTTTTCAGCTTTGAGGGTCCTCACAAGCTCGCCTTGAGCAGCTATGCTATTGAACAGGTCTAGTGGAGAGGCACAGGGCTCCCCGTTGGGCATGTCTGCCATCTTCTAGGATTGGGGTTCAGAGCTGGTCAGGGGGGTCAGAGGACTCCAGCAGCAGTGGAGACAACACTGTGGAGAGAAGAGATGGAGGTGGGGAAGGAGATTCATAGAGTGCAATTGATTTTCCTTTCCTGTATCATCATCTTTCAGAAAAAAGGTGTGAGTTATTAACAAAGCAAATGGATAACATAAATAAAAATGTAAACACAAATTTGGGGCCAGAAAAATGAGGATAAGAGGAAGAATAAACAATAAAGCAAAGGACTTGAAGACCAAGTTGCCTTAGAACAAGGAGGGGCTTGCATTTCCTCTGGGAACATTCACCAATGTGCTTTAGAAAACCCAAGTTCACTAGAGCTAAAAACTGCTTTGTTCTTTATCTTAATTGCATGGGTAAAGAATTCTCAGGCCTTTGCCACCACACCCAACAAATTGCCTCTGAGCAAATGGCTTTCACTGCTGTCCAGATGCTGTGTTCTCAGACACAGGGGCCTTATCTGATCTGAGTACTATATATAGCTTGACTATTCCACATGCTGCCTTACTTAACTGCAAACCTCTGAAGAAGGTGCTTCTAAAATTTATTTATTTATTTAGTGGCACTAATGATTAAACCGAGGGGTTCTTGCCACATCCCCAGACCTTTTTTACTTTTTTAAACTTTGAGACCGGGCCTTGCCAAGTTGTTCAGGTTGGCCTCAAACATCTTGCCTCTGCATCCTCAGTAACTAGAATTATAGGCGTAGCCACCACACTCAGCTACCTGTGCCTTCTCTTAATTATTATTTTCTATTAACCTTGAAAAACCCAAGCCCTTTCTTGGGTTAGTCACTTGCCCTGTCTCAGTGTCAGTTTCTTCATCTATAAAATGGCACTGCCAGGAACCTTTTCACCACCTCAAGAGCTGTTATAAGGACAAAATAAGAATTAAAGAAAGATCAGTAGAGGAGAGGGAGGGGAGCAAGGGGAACGAGAAAGGGGAAGTGCTGGGGACTGAATTAAGGCAAATTATATTTCATGCTTTTGTGATTATTTAAAAATGTATCCAAATGATATAAATAAAAAGAATTAAATATTTGTTTATAAGGTGTGTAGATTTTATCTAAGCCAGTAAGTCAGTGAAACTGTAATACAGAAAGGGGGAAGAGATAGCAGCCAGCGTCTTTTCCCCTTGCTGGGAACCACCTTGATTTCCAGGAAGGAAAGTTAGGTGAGACAATTGACTTAGATAACAAAGTTTAGGAGGCCTGTGACAAGAGATGGAATATGGAAGAAACTTTCATTTACTGCAGAGAGCAGGATAAACTCAGGTTCTCACTGGCTATCAGTAAGCTGACCAAATTACTCAGTCTTGAGCTCTTTCAGGGGGTCTTTGCCAGTATCAAACAACAATGAAAATAATAAAACCACAAATGACACTGCACATTATCCAGAATTCTTCTACTCTCAAAGGTGGGTGTGAGTGTGCAAGCTCTCTACTAGCAGACAGGCTTGGAACAGTCAGAAAAACTCTTTTGAGGTTCCGACACCAGGGGGTGAGCCAGATCTGATGCCAAAGCCATGGTGACTATGGGCTCTCAGAACTGCAGCTGCTCCCCATATAGAATGTCTTACTCTCCTCTCCCTGGTCACTGCTCAGTATCTTTCCAATTTAAACCTCAGTTTTTGGCAGGCTTTCCTGACCCTTGTGTTTCTGTGACCAAGTGGGTCACTCCACCCTCTGAGACCCCTGAGCATTCCCTTCAGAGATTCATCAAACATGTACACTGCAGTTTAGCTCTTCATGCCTTCTTCAGTAGACAGGGCTGGGATGTGGCTCAAGCGGTAGTGCGCTCACCTGGCATGCGCAGGGCGCTGGGTTCGATCCTCAGCACCACATACAAATAAAATAAAGATGAAAACTAGTCCACTGAAAACTAAAAAATAAATATTATAAAAGAATTCTCTCTTAAAAAAAAAAGCACACAGCTCATCAGTAACTGTTTACTGAATGAATCCTATAAGTCATGTGTTTCAACTTTTTTCTCGAGGTATGTTCTCTTCTAATATTTTTACAAGTAATTCAACTTGTTGAAGGTTGATTTCTCCCATCTGGACTTTAAACATCTCTTATTGAACGTCTTGACATTGATCTGGGGAGAGCCAAGCAGGTCCCCTGGAGTCATCTCTGGGTCTATTGTCTCTAGTTTGATTTCCACACCTACTAACTAATGTCTGTCTACCATCCTCACTCTTCTCTACATTTTCCTTTGGCTAACTCCATCCTTCCAAAAATGTGGTACCCTGCATGAATAGCAACAAGCAGTGGAGTAATGTTCTGAAGTCTTTAAGTAAGACCCAAATCAAATATAGATCAAAAGTACCTTTAACAATTCCTAGCTAGCCAATTCTCCTGGAACCCCCCGGGGAGAACTCCCAAGTAGTGGTGCCCGAGGCATCAGGATTGCCCTAATCCCGGAGCCTCCCTATTCCCGCCCTATTCCTGGAGGATCCGCCCTAATCCTGGAGCAGGGTCACCTTTCAACCATTCCCTCTAGCAAAATGCCAGGCGTTATTCCACTAAACTGTGGCTCTCAACATGTGGGAGTCACCCACACTACTTAAATCCTCTCCCAAAGAAGTTATAAATTATGTAACTTCTTTATTTTTTGGTAGTAGGGATTGAACCCAGGGAGCGTAACCACTAAGCCACATCTCCACCCCTTTTAAAATATTTTTATTTAGAGACAGGGTTTCACTAAGTTGCTTAGAGCCTCACTAAATTGCTGAGGCTGGCTCTGAACTTGCAATTCTCCTGCCTCAGCCTCCTGAGGTGACAGGATTCCAGGTGTGCATCCAGCATGATGCAACTTCTTAAGTGAGCCTTCTAGAAATGATCAAAGATGAGGAGAACAGAACTACCATCTTCCTCATTTCATGCATTCATCCATTTGTCCTATTATTGTTTAAGCAGCTTCCTCCCCCACTCACCTACTCAACACCTTTCTTTATTTCTTTGTTAGCTAACTTTTATAATTAAGTTTAATTTCAGAGGGTATCAGCTTACTGTTCATGAACCTCTGAAATTACATCAAAGTTCCCATGCACTGGGATGAGATTTTAGGCAGGGTATCCAGGCTTCACTATTTTTTCAAAGGGGTCTGAGATGCTGAAAAGTTAAGGATCATTGCCTTACATGTTTACCACATAAGCTGCAAATACAGAGTTGAGTTTTTGTTAAGGAAAGCCTACTTATTTCATCTATTTAACTAACACTATAATCTGGAAGAAGGAGGTGCTGAAGTTACAACCATGAAGTAAACTGTTATCCCCTCTAAACAAAAATACTGGGAGTGTAAAAAGCAAAGCAGCCTTTCCATAGCAGATCTTCAGAGAGAAAACACCTAATTCCCCTTTTCAAGAACTTCATCTTATGCTCATTTTGTTCTGGATGGGCATAACAGGAACATAAAGAATGTGGACACAATACTGGGATAAGAAACAGAAATAATAATGCCCTGGGCTGTACTGAAATCATCACAGATAAAAATATACTAATTCTTTGGTGTGGGGAAGGATAGCATTAAGGCAACCAATTCTGAAGCAGCTGGGAAGAACAGGTAACCCAGAAAAGTTTCTGGATGCCTGGAATACCACAGAGGAGGGATGATGGCTTCAGAGTGTGGGTATTAATGGTTTTGGACTGGCAAGTTCCCAGAGGACAAGAAACGGCTTCCTCAGGGTAAGTAGTTCTTTACACCCCAAACTCTGGATTAAGTTCCATTAACACAAAAATGAAAGATTATTTTTTCTCCTCCAAATAATAAAATGAACATTGTCTTAAAAGGAAAGAAGATATACCAGGTATTAGGTACTTTGGACATCACAAGAATGCTAATATGCTCAGATGCTGTTTAAGCAGGCCATGCCAGGAAAACATATGGCAGCCAACAAGAAGGTGCTGAAGGCAAGCTGTGAATCCAAGCAGCAACTGTTCATCCACCATCTTTATTCTCTGTGGAAGCAGGGAACCTCCTGAACTTTGGGTCAGTGGGATGAAATCAAAAGCACAATGCCCTAATCCCGAGAGACACAATCTCTTATCCTCTAAACTGAGGTTTCCTGTACTTTGGTACAAGGCTGGTTAAAACACTAAGAAAAACAAACCCCCAACCTAGCAAAGATGTTCATACATACCCAGGCTGTGGGACAAACTGCAGAGGTGGCCACCGGTCACACCAGGCAGTCCAGCAGCGGAGAATGCCCTGCTGAGACACACAGAGAAGGTCTTTAATACTCTTCAATCTTTTCTTTCAGTTTCCTTTTTAGAATAGGTACTTTTCGATCCTGTTTGGTCACCCCACCCCTTGAGCTATGTACACTCAGGAGTTTCTTATAAACCACCCATTTTCTCAGAAACACTTTAGCCTCTTGACCAACCTCCTTGATGAGCCTGTCCAATGAGGGGCTGGCTGGCTGCTGGTGTGTGTGATGGCGGGGCGGGGAACTGAGACAGATGAAACCCTTAAGAGAACCGAGAGTCCTATATACCTTTACTCATTGCATCAGCCACCCCCCGCCGGGGCTGGCAGCCACATCACTTCCCCACCCTCTTCCTGTTCCCCACCCTAGGCATCTGTAAATTCCCTGAGGCTATTATGCACCGAGGCGGTGCAGTGGGAAGTCTTGAGTGCGGAGGTCGGGAGAGTGCCGGGTTTCACTCCCTGTTCGGGCATCTCCTGGTTGTGAAACCTGGGGCAAGTCACGTTACTTCCCTGCTCCTCCCTCAGTGTCCACGTCTGTGAAATGGGCACAAAGGAACCTCCAGACCCTACCGTGCAGGTGACCAAGGCGACACGACAGGCACTAAAGGACGAGGGACCTTCTGGGACAGGGAGGGACGGAGACCATGAGGGTCGGCTGCGCCCAGGGGTATAGGGTGGGGTGATCGCGGCCGCCCCCGCGCCCTTTGAAGCGCAGGCCGGGCTTCGAGGAAGGTGACCCGGCGCGCAGGCTGCCTCAGAGGGCAGGTCCCCGGGTGCCCCCCGCGTCCTACGGCTCCAACACCCCGATCTCCCCGCCTTTACTCACCCGGCCCAGCCGGGCCCGTCAACGCAACCGGCTCAACCACGGGTGCTTTCCTGCGCGTCCGTGGAAACGCAGTCCGGCCGGAATAACTTCCGGACCCGGTGCACCGTCATTGGCTGCTCCTTCGGGGGGCGTGGCGGATCCCGCCTCCGATTGGCTGGAGGCCCCGGCGTCGCGGCGGAACGCGGCTGGGCGGCGCGGTGCAGGCCGGACTGCCTCGGGGAATATCCAGCGCTTCCGGTGCGTGTGGTGAGCGGCGGGCCCCGGGAGGGAGGTTTCTGGGACCGGGCGGCGCTCGGAGCGCTCCCCATCCCACTGCGCGGGTCTTTCATAGTCTTTCGCCTTCCTCTCATTTCCTGTTCCTTCCGAAAGGGCTGTGCTCGGTACTCCCGTTAACCCTTAGGAGTCACAGCGCGGCTAACTCCTATTCATCCTTCAAAACCCGTCTTTGGTGGTGTGTTGTTCGTGGTTTGGTCGGTCTGTGGCTGCGGGACGGGACCCGTGTTTTCTGTTTAACATATGCCCACACCAGACCCAAAGCAGGGCTTGACAGAGTAGGTCGTCAGGAAATGTCTGTTGAATTGAAAACATCCTATTTCGTTTGCTCCCTTTTGCCCTCTCTCATCAGGTTGCCTTCCGCAGATATTTCTAATCTCTTGAAACAGTGGATAGAACCCACAGAAGGTCCTGTCCGCACGAGAAAGGGCCTCTTTTCTCCTGGGCTGGCGCCTTTTGTTCCATCTGGTTGTCTTCCTCTTGATTGAATCATTCATCATTTTTCTTCCCCTTTTCTTTCATCTTAGAAACAAAAGGCAGCAGACACTTCCTGAGTCGACTGTTGTTCCCACCCTCCGTTTTGGTCTGTTCTCCTTGAATTGTCCCTGACTCTCACCCCTGGAGTTGGTTGATTCTGTTGCTTCAGCTGGCTCATCACCTCTGCTCTCCTGCCTCCTTGAGGACGATACCCAGATGGCTTCTAAGGCCTTCTTCAGCCTCCCTAAGAAACTGCAGTACCCCCAGTTCCTTTTTGTAATTTTCTCCTTTTAATGTCTCAATAACTGCTTCCTGTGGCTAACTCGACTTGGGGTGTCTTTCCCCCACTGGCTTGTGAGTGTGGTGAGCACCGAATATCCTTTACTGTTTTGCTTAGTGCTGGTTTCCAAGCACCCAGTGTTTGTTGAGTGGTGAGTGGAATGTGGAGGGAGCAGAGAGTCTCAGGAGCCCTGCTGTCTATGGGTATTCATCCCAGCCTTTCTGCCTTGCCTTATTTGGGAGTGAAGCTGATGGGCCTCCCTGCTCCCTGATCTTCCTCCTTAGGCCTGTCCTGTGAGCTGACCACTGTGGGTGGGGCAGGTGGGAAATCATCCTTCAGGCTGAGCACAAGCTCCCTGGTAGTGGGAGCGTGGTGGATTCTCTTTGGCCTTAAGGACCTGTGATGGGTGGCTCTTGGGTGCAGTGGAGGAGGCTGGCCTTGGGACCTGGTCAGATGTTTTACAGATCACATCACTTGTAGAGCATGGTTCCTTGAGTTTAGAAATAGTCTTTCATATTATGTTCAATTCAGTTTGAGAAGGGCTGGCCAGTTTAGAAGCTCTGGGTGTGGATGTTGTTACTTGCCTGAGGCTGTGGGTGGGGAAGGCTGGCTTGAGACATGAATATGACCTTACCTGGCAGTGGAGCCTTCTGGCTAATGGGGCCATTTGGGGGAAAGGTGTCCAGGGGGAGAGGTGGGTGACAGGCTGTCTGGAATGAGGTAGCAAAGGCCTTGGAGGGAGCCTCTTGCTGGCCTTACTCCACATGTGGAGAGCCACAGGATTCCCCTCAACCCCACTGTGCTGAGGATTGACCCAGGACCTTGTATATGCTAGGCAAGTGCTATACCACTAAGCCACATCTACAGCCCTGTCGCAGCTTGGTTGGTTTTTAAATTTTTTTTTTTTGGCAGGGGAACCAGGGATTGAACCGGGGTATTTAACCACCCCTAGTCCTTTTTAATGTTTTATTTTGATAAAGAGTCTTGCTAAGTCACTTAGGGCCTTGCTAAGTTGTTGAGGCTGGTTTTGAACTTTTAGTCCTCCAGCCGCAGCCTCCCAGTCTCCTGCGTATGGTGAGCGGCGCAGGGATTACAGGTGTGGGCTCTGGTGCCAGGAATTACAGGTGTGGGCTCTGGTGCCAGGCTCCACAGGGTGTACTGAAGTATAGTCCTTATCTGTCTTGAATTTTGAAAATGGTTACCTGGGCTCTCAGAGCTGCTAGATCATGCCCTCTGCTGGCCGAGTTGTGACTATTATTCTTGTTTTCTTCCTGCTTTTGCTTCTTGCCAGTAACAGAGTTAATATAATGGACTCCAAACCAAAGCACTTCTTTCTGGGAACTAGTTGGTAATAATTTATTATGTATGATGGTTCAGAATTTCAGGAACAATTACTTATTTATTTGATTGATGGATTGATTTTTTTTTTTTTTTCTATACTGGGGATTGAACCTAGTGGCACTTTACTACTGAGCTATATTTCCAGTCCTGTTTATTTTTTTTATTTTGAGACAGGGCCCCACTCTGTTTCCCAGGTTGGCCTCAAACTTGTGATCCTCCTGCCTCAGCCTCCTTGTAGCATGAGCCACCAACTTGGCAGGAAGGAATTTTTTTTTTTTTTTTGGATGGTGCTGGGATTGAACCCAGGGCTTTGTGAATGCTAGGCAAGCACTCTTCCAACTGAGCTATATCCCCAGCCCCAGGAAGAATTAAAATTTTTTAAAAAAAAATGTTGATGAACCTTTATTTTATTCATTTATTTATATGCGGTGCAGAGAATTGAACCCAGTGCCTCACACGTGGTAGGGAAGTGTTCTACCACTGAACCACACAGCCCAGCCCGGAATTGTTTTTTAAATATATATTTTTAAAAATTGTAGATGGACCCAATGCCTTATGTCATTTATTTTTATGTGGTGCTGAAGATTGAACCCAGTGCCTCTCATATGCTAGGCAAGTGCTTCACCACTGAGCTATAGCCGCAACCCAATAATTTTTTTTTTTTTTTTTTTTTTTTTAAAGAGGATCTCCTCTGCTGTGTGACTCTGTGCATTTGGCATGAAATGGGTAGATTTGGGTTATTCCTTCAGAACTTCTCCCACCACTATTGGGTAGACTGACTCCTTAGGACCTTAGCCTTGTGTTGTGGAGTTATGACTGGCTTCTCGCTGGGCAGAGGAAAAACAGGGAAGAGCTTCTGCCTGTGGGGGAGGACGAGGATGGTGGTGTGGCTTTCCACCTGGGGATTCTGGGCCTCCTTCCACTTCAGTGTTTCAGACCTTGCCTCATTCCTGTTGGTGAGTATTTTTCTCATTTGTTGCTAATGAACAGTGCTGAGACGTTTTCAGAAGTGTGCCACCATGGATGTGAACATTTAGAAAATGTAGGCTGGTGTTTGGGCTAGAGTTCTAAAGTGGGCTGGGTCATTGAGGTGGAAACCATGTGTTATATTCATGCCGTCCACACTGACCCCACAGTCATCCTCTCAAGTCTCTCAGACATGTGTTTCCATTGGTCAGGCCCTTTTTTTTTTTTAATATTTACTTTTTAGTTATAAGTGGACACAATGTCTTTATTTTGCTTTATATGATGCTGAGGATCAACCCAGTGCCTCAGGCATGCTAGGCAAGTGCTCTGCCTCTGAGCCACAACCTGAGCCTTGGTCAGGCCTTTTATGTAAAAGTTTTCATTTTCTTCATGTAGGCCTCGCGTTCTTTTGGTGGGTTTATTTCCAGAGATTCCAATTCTTATTTACTTATTTATTTATTGGTACCAGGGATTGAACCCAGGGATTCTTAACCACTGAGCCCCATTACCACCCCACCTTTTTTTTAAATATTTATTTTTTAGATGTAGATGGACATAACACAATGCCTTTATTTTTACGTGGTGCTAAGGATCGAACCCAGGTCCCTCCCGTGCTAGGCGAGTGCTCTACCACTGAGCCAAAATCCCAGCCCCAAACCACCCCTTTTTATTTAGAGACAGGGTCTCACTGAGTTGCTTAGGGCCTCGCTAAGTTGCTGAGGCTGGCTTTGAACATGCAGTCCTCCTGCCTCAACCTCCCAAGTTGCTGGGACAACAGATGTGTGCCAATATGCCCAGCCATAGTCTTCATTTTAAAATGCTATTTTTTTTGGGGGGGGGGGGGGCTGGGGTTGTGGCTCAGTGGTAGAATACTCACCTAGCATGCACGAGGCACTGGGTTCGATCCTCAGCACCACATAAATGTAAAATAAAGATACTGTGTCCACCTAAAACTTAGGAATAAATATTAAAAAAAAAAATGTGGGGCTGGAGATGTAGCTCAAGTGGTAGCGTGCTTGCCTGGCATGCGCGCGGTGCTGGGTTCGATCCTCAGCACCACATACAAATAAAGATGTTATGTCCGCCGAAGACTAAAAAATAAATATTAAAAATTTCTCCCTCTCTCCCTCTCTCTCTTTAAAAAAAATAAATAAAATATCATTTAGAAAATACCTTTATTTGTTTTTATGTGGTGCTGAGGATCGAACCCGATGCCTCACATTGCAAGGCAGGCGCTCTACCACTGAGCTCAGCCCCAGCCCTAAAATGCCATTTAAAAAAAAAAATTTTAAATTGTTGATGGACACAATATCTTTATTTATTTTTATGTGCTGAGGATTGAACTCAAAGCCTCACAGTGTAAGGCAAGTGCTCTACCACTCAGCCACAACCCCTGCCTCTAAATGCCATCTTTGTACCCGTGTGTAGGAAAGCCTTATTCTGTTTGTTGTCCAATTCTTTGTGCATCATGTGGGGTTTAATCAGGGAAACACACGTCTCCTGAAACACGTGTCCTTATGTTGCAAACGTTCAGAACCCTTTCTTTTAGTTTTTCAAAAAGCCCTTAGTAATTACATGGATCTATCTTTCTTTCTTTCTTTTTGTTGGTACTGGGATTTGAGCCATATCCCCAGCCTTTTTTGTTTTTTATTTGAGACAGGGCCTCAGTAAGTTGCTGAGTCTGGTCCTGCCTCAGCCTCCTCATCTGCTGGGATCACAGGTATGCACCACATGCCCAGCCCCTTTTCTGATTCTTGACTTGGTCTGGTTTTAGGTATTGTGCCGTGGCAGGACAAGAAACCAAATCTTCGATGGCTTCGCTGGTGGCATATGATGACTCTGATTCAGAGGCTGAAGCTGAACCTGCTGGAAGTGTGAATGCTCCTGGGCAGATGAAGGATGCTTCTGGTGTGGCCACATCTCCCAGGCAAGACTTTACATCGGGTATAATGGATGTGACAAACGAAGGGGCACAGGGTACAGAGCATGGTCCTCATGAAGATCCTGGGGAGCATCGTCTCCCCCTGGTTCGGCTCTGGAGAAGGGATCCAGGATCTTGCCCCAGCCAGAGGCTACAATGGCCTGTGAAGGAGCCGGAAGTCACCTTCCCCACCAGTGAGCCTTCTCGCCCCTCTTCTCTGTGGACGTGTTGTGCTCCTGCTGGCCACATGCCCCTGGCAGCTGCCCGCCTGAAGCAAGTCAGACTCTCCTGGGAGTCCCCTGAGCCATCCTTCTGTTCTCCAAACAGATCTGAAGCCACAGGCATTTCTTTTCAGAGGAAAAGGTGTGAGGACTGTGTCATACCATACACCCCAAAGAGACTGAGACAGCTGCAGGCATTCAGCACAGAAACAGGCCAGAAGAAAGATGTGGAGCTGCAGAGCCCCTCTTCAGGTTGTGCTCCCGCCCCTCTCTGTGTGACCCCCAGAGTGTCCGAGTTGATTCAGCCATATTTGAACAGTCAGTGCAGAGAAACCAGGGTGCCCAGGACCGTGCTTTTCCACCTGCGTGGCCATAGGGGCCCCGTCAACAGCATTCAGTGGTGTCCTGTCCCCTCCAGGAGCCACATGCTCCTCTCCACATCTATGGACAAAACCTTCAAGGTAAGGCTGGAGTGAGCTCCTCTCAGACACTCTTGGGGACAGACTGCTGGGTTACTTGTGGGCTGGGGTGTGGCTTAATGGTCTTAGTGCTTGCCTGGTATGCACCAAGGCCTTGGGGCAAAAAACCAGCATGGCAAAAAACCCAAAAGAAACAAAAAATTCCCCCAGGGTGTTTTATTTGTTAGCCTTGTGGTGGGCACAGGCTCCATATTCCTTGTTGGAGATTTCTGTCATTTTCTTTGGTGCCTCCTGCCCTCTGCCCTTTTCCTCATGCTCCCTTGCCCAGGCCACCAGAGCATTCAACAGATTATGGTAGAGCCAGAAGATACACTCTTGTTTTTTTTCCATAATGATGCTATATTATCTGACCATTGGATTATGTTATGATTTGTTGAACCCCTTCCCTATCGTTAGACAGTGAGGAAGTTTCTAGTATTGAGTTAGGCTGCAGTAACGTGCTGCTGTACGAGTTTTGTTCACCCTCCTGGCCTGGTGCTTCCTTCTGATGGCTCCTGGGAGGAGTGTAGGGCTCCTGGCCTTTCCAAAGAGTGGCCTGTGTGCACGAACCCGCTCACCCATGCTCATCAGCACCCACTGTTAATGTTTTAATGATATATGATGATGCTTCTTTGTGCATTACCTTGAATACTAGTGAGGATAATCAGCACTCAGGTTTTTTTTTTTTTTTTAATGTATTTTTTAGTTGTTGGACATAGTACCTTTATTTTATTTTAATGTGCTGCTGAGGATCGAACCCAGTTCCTCACACATGCTAGGTGAGTACTCTACCACTGAGCCCTAGCCCCAGCCCCAGCACTCAGGTTTTTATAATCTAGCTTTGGGGGCAAAAAAAAGAACAAACAAGTAGGGCAAATGTTCTGTTGACGCTGGGCGTGGTGGTGCAGGCCGGTGATCCCAGCTACTGGGGAAGCTGAGAAAGGCGGAGCACAAGTTCTAGGCCAGCCTAGGCAACTTGTTAAGACCTGGTCTCAAGATGAAATGAAAAGGGGGCTGGGGTACCCCTCCGTGGTAGGGCTCCTGCCTAGCACATGCCAGGCCCTGTGTTCCATCCCTAGCACCACATGCACATGTGTACACGCAAGAAAGAAAAGTTCTATTGAATGAAACATCAGTGGAATTAAACATTTGTTTTCAAGAAATGCAGTGTCCCTGTGTTTAATTGAAGTTTGTGATGCTAACTTATGGCTAGCAAAATAAAAAAAGCAGAGGCTTGAAGAGCTCAAATTTATAGAATAGACAAAGGGAAGGCAAATACCAGTATCTGTCAAGCACCTCTTAACCAGCTGCTTTTAACTAGCTGAACTGAAACCTGGAAATCACATGACTTTCCCGTTGCAGGTTCTTGGCTTCAAATTAATTTTTGTGACGAGGAGCTGGTCTCCAGCTCACGCTGTCGTGCTGAGTCTGGTGTGTCACCTGTGAAGGCCATAATTGTGCCTTGTTGTGATCCTGTGAGAAAAATACTTTTAAAAGCACTTGGTGCAGAGCTGGTGCCCACCAGGTGTTAGTAAATGTTGCTATTTTCGTCTTCCTTTCCTCAGAGTTCTGGAGCTAGATCATCTAAGTCCTTTTATCTGCAACTTATGTTTTGAACCTGTTTTCCTATGAGTGTTTCCTTGAGATCCTCCTGCTTCAGCCTCCTGAGTAGTGGGGTGGCAGGTGTGTGCCCAGCCTAGGAGGCACTTTCTCATGTAAAGAGAGGAAGCTGCAGAGTAGTGGCGTCCTAGGGATGAGCTGAATCTGTGGGCATTGTTACTAGGCAGTTGGTCCAAGTCCTGAAGGAACTCATCTGGACTCTTCTCTGGCAGAGCCAATGGAGCCGAGCTCATGCTCTGTCATCCGCTGGAGTCTGGGACTCTTCACCGAGGTCTGAGGTGCTTCTCCTGCCAAACTGGGTCTGTGAAAGCTGCTCAGGAGGCCCTGGGTGGTCTTAACGTGCTTGGATTGATTTGGGGTCTTGGGGTCTCTCAGCTCCCTTCCCTGAGAGTCTGCTCCTATAGAGGCCAACAGGCCAGGGGAACCTATTGGGAGGGTTTCTGGGGGCCTTGGTGGGTGTGCTCTGTCCTGGAAGTGCCTGGCTGTCCCTGGAGTCCCAGGGTGCCTCCTGTCTTTGAGCTCACCTGTGTGCTGGGGCCTCTTCCCTGCTCTTCACTCTCTCTAAGGTCCCTGGATTTCTGCTGAGTGGCCAGCTGATCTGTGGCTGTGTGTGAGGCCGTGCTGCAGCTGCAGGAGAGGTTTGGCACCAGGCGGGCAAGGCCCTGTGCTGGGGGGCCTGACATTGGAGGTGTTTTCACACCAGGCTCCCCCCCCCAAACCCCGGCCTGGTGGTGGAACCCTGCTGTCTGGACTCCTTCCTGTTCTGTGCAAGTGTCAGTTGCAGACCCCTGGTCCTCTCCCTCATCTCTTGCTGCAGAGGCCACTGCACCCTCACCACAGAGGCACTCCTGCGGGGCGCAGGTGTGGGTGTAGTTAGAGTGGACAGGGCTCAGGGTCTGGTTTCATCTCCAGCAGCATTTTTTTTAAGTATTTTTTTTTTAGAGAGAATTTTTTGATATTTATTTATTTTTTTTAGTTCTCGGCAGACACAACATCTTTGTTTGTATGTGGTGCTGAGGATCGAACCCAGGCCGCACGCATGCCAGGCGAGCGCGCTACGGCTTGAGCCACCTCCCCAGCCCCAAGTATGGTTTTTTTTTTTTTTTTTTAATGCCTTTATTTTATTTGCATATGGTGCTGAGGATAGAACCTAGTGCCTTGCACGCATGAGGCAGGCGCTCTGCCACTGAGCCTCAGCCCCAGCCCCAGCCCTCCAGCATTTTGACATTGGACAGGCCTGTGGCCTCTGGGTGGGAGAGAGGTCTGATGTTGTGTGCCCACAGCACCTAGTGTGATCCCTGGCCCACAAAGCGTGGCTCCCTAGGGAGTGAGGGTCACTTCTCTAGGACTGGACATTCTGGCAGCCATCAGGAGCATAGGCCTGCCACTGACAGTGCCTTCAGATGAGGCTCTGGCCCTGAAGAGATGTGCGTGGATTGAGTGTGACCTGGCTCACCTGCCGGGGACCAGACTCTATTTCCCGATGGGGAGAGGTAGCCACGGAGCCCAGTGAGGACTGGAGCCCAGTGAGGACCGGCCCCCACCTGGAAGCATATTGAAGTGCTATCTGGAGTGGAGCAACTTGGCCAGGGGATCGCTTTTGCCCAGGAAATTTAGGTTTTCTCAACAGAAGCATCTCCATGATAGTTTTTGGTCAGAGGGATTTTGAGTGGGAGCAGTGGTATCTGGGTGCTAGAGAGTAGAATGATGTTAGGCCTGGTGTCCCTGAGGATGCAGGAGGACTGCTCCTGCCCTGGAGGACCTGATGGCAGAAACCCTGAGCAGCCAGTCAGCAGTGACACCTTGTGACCAGAAGAGGGCGCAGTTGGTCCTACTTGGAGTGGCAAGAAGCCCTGCTGCTGGCCTTGGTTTAGCACTGCAGACTGTGCTATTGCTGTGCCCACCTGTCCAGAGGAGGGCTGTGTGCTGAAGATGACATTGCTGGCATGGGGCCTCTGGGGCTACCAGGCAGCTTCTAGGGAGCCCTACCTACTCTATTTTGTAGCCCTCAGGGTATAGCCCCAAGGGTGGCTCTGGAAGTGGCCCCAGGGGCAGAGCACATGTGCAGTCCTGGGGTTGGGTCAGTGCTGACTATGGCTGCTAGGTTTATATCTCCTGGGGTGTTTGGAAATCAAGGCTTTCATACGCTGTGGGTGCAAACCTCAGGTGGAGTCCTCTGTGCTTTAGGATACCTGGGAGTTTTCAGGGATTGGGTTATGTGGCAGATCTGTTTTGGACAAGTTGATTGAGCAACTTGGATGCCAAGACTTGAGCTTGAATCCTCTGTGCCATGTCATGGGCTGTGGTCTCTTGCAAGTCATTTCACTTCTCTGGGCCTCAGTTTGTGTGTCCATGAAGTGGCACCATATGCGTGCCCCTGTGGGTTCTGTGCACAGTAGACGCCTTGGGTGTGAACTCTGTGGGGTGGTGCTGGGCTGGTGTCTGTGTTCAGTGTGTGCTGGGGTCTTGATCTTTCCAGGAATCGTTTCCCTTCTCCAGCAGAGGCGGCTTAGGTTGCCTTAGTAGCTTGCTCGATTCTTAAGCTTCTTGAGCTTGGGAACCCTGCCAGACCCATTTTTATATTCTCTGTAGCATCTGGCACAAAATTTTGTACATGTTAAGTGATCAATAAAGATTTTAAAACATTTTCTGGGTTTGTATCGCACAGCTTGGGAAAATTGTACTTTGTGTACATAAATCCAGTTTGCCACTAGGGGGCACAGTAAGACTTCACATCTGTGCGCACCCAAGCTTCTAGAATGTGGAAGAATCCTTGATTCAAGGTAACATTTACCGAGAAATGATTTCTTTTCTCATCAGGAGAAAAACAACCCAATCCATCTGATTAATCTAAAGAACGTGCAGTGCCAGTTCTTCTCCTTCAAGTGTAGCTTTGGAATTCATAAATTTCAATTGGGCATATTACAGTGGAAAGATACTTATTTTAATATGTTCTAAATGTTCTGTGAGCTGTAAAATATGCTTATATTAGTTTTGAAAAATTTACAGCCAGAGCAATTAAGTAAAATAAAACAATGACTCATAATTCCGCACCGCTGCTCTGTTTTCTTTCCCGATGGCCCCTTCCTGCCCTCTTGAGGCGCCTGTATGGATTTTTCATGGCTGTAATCCTGGTGTGGATAGCCTTTATATACTCTTTTCATTTCCCAGTGAACTCGTTTGGCTTTACATGTTTGAACACCCACCACACGTAAAAGTAGAATTCAGACTTTGATGCCTTTTCTGAAGGCAAAGGCCAGACGTGGTGTGTTTTACTAAACAGTGAACGTTTCTTGTCTGCCCTGCACAGGGTAAGCATGCAGGGTCCCCTGCCAGGCTCTGCAGATGATTCCCAATAGCAAAGAGCACGTTTCCTCTTTCTGGGGACCCCATCCGTGCATAGGAACCTGAAGTTAATACACAAAGGTTTTACAATAAAATGTATGGATTAGGTGGTATTTATTTCCTTTTATGAAATCATTTGCTCTAGCAGTGTTTTCAATAACAAGCTTCCATAAAATACTTAAAAAAATAAACCAAAACAATAACCCTTTTCAGTTTCGGTCATGAATTTAATAGATGCTTATTGTAAAGAAGCTCGGAGGATGCAACGCAGTGAAGTATGAAGGAGAAAACAGAACAGGTTGATAATCTCTACCTGCAGGCCCCGGCCTGGGCCACCAGTTCCTGCCTGTCTTCATACTGCATGGTCTGTGCAGTTTTGAAATCTGCCCCGCCCCCACCATCTTTTATAATGCTTATAAAGTGAGCTTTTCTTTCTTCTTTTTTGTACTGGTGATTGAACCCAGGGGCGCTAAATCACTGAGCCACATCCCCAGCCCTTTTTATGTTTTATTTTGAGACAGGGTGTTGTTAAGTTGCTGAGGGCTTTGCTAAGTTGCTAAGGCTGGCTTTGAACTTTCGATCCTCCTGCTTCAACCTCTTGAGCTGCTGGGATTATAGGCATGTGCCACTGTGCCCAGCTTAAGGTGAATTTTTCTATCTCATTATATTCTTTGGAGCTGGGGCTGTAGCTCAGTGGTAGAGTGCCTGCCCAGCATGCATAAGGCATGGGTTCTGCAATATAAACAAGCAAAGCCCCAAAGCTTTCTTCAGACATATTCTAAACTTTGCTTCATCTTTTCCGTATTATTTCCTATATAATTTCCTGCTTTCAAATTTTAAAGCAACCAGTATTGCTGTGAACATGGGTAAACATAAATGTTGTCTTTTTTGTTGCCTTAATGCAGTTACAGAGGGCTTTGGTTAACACTCAGGCTTTAGTTAATAATAGCCTTCATGTGGTGAGTGCAACCTGAGTAGATCAGCAGACTTTCAGTCTCATTTTGTGTTGCTGCTTGGTAGCTGTGTAACTCGGGAAAAGTACTTAGCTTCTCTGATTCCCCGGTTCCTTGCTGGTAAAATGGGGATAATGGCTACCACGTAGCATTGTTGCTGTGGATATGAGATGAGATGATCTAAACCAGTGCCTGACACAAGCCAGAGGCTCAAGAAATGTGACCTTGGCTCCCGTGTGCCTTGCTGAGTGTTCACAGGCCGGGCACAGTTCCGAGTGCCCATCACCTCTTTTCAGGGGGCTTGAGGGGCCAGGGCTCTTCTTACTCCACTTTTCAGATGAAGAGGGTGAGGCACAACGAGGTCAAGGGCACACAGCTCATAAAGGATGGAGGCAAAATGGGACCCGACTCCCGACTCTGCTCTCTTGCCCTGAGAACAGAGGGCAAGAGGCCTCCCTGTGCCTAAGTGGCTGCAGCCCCATCAGCTGCGAGTTCCCTGCTTCTCTCGGGAGTGTGAGGAGCAGGGCGATTTCCATGGTGGTCAGGATTTGCATTTTTTGTGGTGCTGGGGTAGGATTTGCGTTTTTATGTGTTTCAGGGTCCTCTGATTTATCATTGTTAGAATAGCTGGTTATGTTAGGTCTCTTAGGGGTGCCTGTGGAAAGTGATAGATTTCACAAAAACAAGGATTCATGGACTGTGCCAGGCTGTGGGTTCCGTTCAGTTCTGAGACAGTCGTTCTTGATGGAGTTTAGGAAATGAGATTGAGCCGTGAGGTGGGGTGTGGAGGAAGGCGTAGTGGAGCTTCATGCAGATGACTGGCAATTTATTCCAGGCACGAGGCGAATCTGTTGGAGATGTGAGGCGCAGCTGGAAGGAGTGGGGGCTATGTGGTGGGCGTCTGGTATTTGGGGAGTGAATGATGAACAGTGCATCGAGGGTAATTAGGTGAAGGCAGGAGAGAAAGGGTGTGTGCGCACACATATGCACACCAGCGCATGCCGAGGCCCAGAGTGGGGAAGACGCTGGCCCTAGGGCACATAGCTCTGAATACTGCTCCTCTCCCTCCCCACTTTCAGAGAAAGTTGAGAGTCGTCTGAATTGTCCCAGAGGTGGCTGTAGGCTGGGTGACAGCCAGGCTGTTGAGCCTCTGGGAAGAGCTGTGAGCTTCTGAGCTGGAACCTTCCCGTCGTGGGAGGCGCAGTGTTTTTGACACTCTTCTCAAGTGAGAGCAGAGATGATTCTGCAGCCAACAAATGAGACATTTTCCAGTCTTCTTGCCTTACGAGCCTGTGCCTTACCAAGGCAGCCTTGGGTTGCAGGGGAGGAGGAAGCGGGCAGGGGCAGACCCAGCTTGCTCTGTTCTCTAGAACTTCCCTTCACGTAGCTGGGTAGTCTGGTGTACCTGGGCGGGGTGTGCGCCTGCACCTCAACAGCCACCGGAGGCCAAGGGAGAAAGCCTCTGTGCTCGGGAGAAAGCCTCAGCCAGTCTCATCCTGTTTTCATTCATTAAAGGAAGAAAAGAGCAATTTGGAAAAATGCTTTTAATGTAATTGAAAAAATGCAGATTGCAAAATTGGCAATCTGAGCTGAGACAGTCTCATGAAGTGTTTCTTGCTGCTTTTAGAACTTGGACACAGAAGGCTCTTAAAGGCGCCCTTTGAGGGCCCAGTGTTGGCAAGGTCTTTTTGCTCCTGAAGAAAGGATTGTTGTGGATTTAGTTTGTTTTATTATGAAAGTGGTGAAATTTGGGGGGAAATGCCGAAGAAAGGCAGGTCTGAAAGGCTGAGCTGAGCCTGCATCAAGCAGGACTGTCGCCATGGCTTTGCCAGTGGCGTCTCCCGCCTTTTCCTGTGTGCACCTTCAAGTGTTAATCACACCGTCAACATTTTGTTCCAGAACCTGCCTTTAGAAATGCCCCCGTGTCTTTGTCTCCGAGGATGGGGCTGCGCTGCTCCAGCCCTGGCCCTCGCTCCTGGCCTTGCGTAGCTCTAGTCTGCATTCTTTGCTGTTCTTTCTCAGGTGGCCTGGCTCTGGGACACCTTTCCTATGAGGTTTCCTTAGAGGATAAAGGGGTTTCTGCCTCTGTCCTGCACCTGGAACACCCTGGAGCACAGGCAGGGAGGACGTAGGCAGCCCAGGGCTGCTTCGCCAGGGACCTGCCCTGGGCCTGTCTTCCTGGCCCCACACTCCCCCAGAGGAGTCCACACAGACAGCCCCACACCCCCTGCAGTGGCCAAGGCCTCTGTTCTCTGGGACTCTGATCAGTTTGGGTGTTCTGGAATATTCCTGGGTTGGGCTGTGAGTTTTTTACTTTTTCTCTCTTATTTTCTATCTTTTTGCCCTTTGTGTTTAATTTTTTTCTGTGAACATCCTTTTCCAGTCTTTTTTAAAATTTTAATTTCTACTTTTGCCATTAATACTTAATTTGTTTAATATTTTTTAGTTGTAGATGGACACACAATATCTTTGTTTATTAATTTATTTTTATGTGGTGCTGAGGATCGAACCAGTGCCTCACATGTGCTAGACAAGCGCTCTGCCACTGAGCCCCAGCCCCAGCCCCAATATTTAAGTTTTAAAAGTTAAAATTTAAATTCAGAAAATGTTGTTCTGTCATGTTTTTATATTCCAGGAGCCATTACCTATTTTCTGAATGTTCTTTTTTAAACATAGCACATCAGTTTTCATTGCCTGTTTACAGAGTCCTTTCTTAGCTGTCTGAATTCTAGGGAAGTTTTCTTCTGTCCTCTGAAATGTTCCTGCCCCTCTCCAGTTCCTGGGGCCTGTTGGTTTGGGGTCTGAGTGCCACACAGGAGCTTTGCAGCTGCTGCTATTCAGAAAAGAGAAACCTCCAGAACTGACCTGGGGCTTGTCACAGTGAGCTCAGGGTGTTCCTCCCAGGCCCCAAGTGGGACTGCTGGTGCTTCCCCAGCTCTGTGCTGCTCCGTGCCTGCTGAGGCCTTTGTCCCTGAGCTGGGAAGGGGCTCTGCTCCTCACATCCACTGTCATTTATGCGTAAAACTGACTGCGACTTCTGGCCCTCTGTGGCGACAGTTATTGCTTTTCTTTAAGTCTGCTAATTTATTTATTTATTTATTTTAGAGAGAATGTTTTAATATTTATTTTTTAGTTTTCGGCGGACACAACATCTTTATTTGATTGTGGTGCTGAGAATCGAACCCGGGCCACACGCATGCCAGGCGAGCGCGCTACCTCTTGAGCCACATCCCCAGCCCAAGTCTGCTAATTTAAAGGTGTCTTGTTTGGGGACCAGATGAGTTCATTTATGGACCGCTCCTTCAGACCCAGGATGGCACCTTGTGGATGCCAGACAAACGCCTGTCATCCTGGTTCCTGCCCATTAATCTCCCGCAGCCCTGTGCTTCGCTTCTCCAGGCAGTTTACATACTGACAGTATCGACCCTTTGTCATATTTCACCTCCTCCCCCTGGCCTGTGCCTTGTTTGACTGAGTTTTGGTATTAATTTTTTTCTAGCCGGGAAAACCTAACCTCTTTTGTAGTCAAGTCTATGGACTTTGCCCTTTGTAATTGTGCTGTGGCTCTGTAGTGTGGCACTTCCGTCCCCACGCGAGATCTGATAAATAGTCACCTATATTTGACCTTCATCTAGCAGTGATTAGCTTGAGACAGTTTCAATTCTTGTCACTGGGTGCAAGGCAGGCTGTGTGCCACTGTGATGAATGTGCTCCGGGTGCCAGGGATCGATCGGCATATTAAGGAGCAGCACTGCCGTCCCCAGCAGCCCTGCTCCTGAGCTCCGCACACAGACACTGGCTACTAATGATTTAAAATGACCTTCCTATCTGGCTTAATCCACAGGGCATGGCTATGCTGTGGCTTCCCAAACCTTTCCTCAAACAAGAAATATTGTTTTGACCATAAAAGAAATACGCACTCTGGAAAAGACAGGAAGGTATAAAGAGGGGGTGGGAAATTGCCCATCGGCTCTTCACCCAGAGGCAATGACTGTAGATTTTGGGTGCGTTTCCATCCCATTTTAAAAACAGGAATAATTCAACGTGGTTGAGCTCTGACTGTGTATCTAATTTTGCCCCCACCCCCCGCAGCCTTGTGTTTAATGTTGTATGATTTACCACATCGGTTTCCAGTGTGGACTGCAAACCCCAGGGGCTCAGACCCTTTCCAAGGGTCAAGACTGTTTTCATAACAGCACCTAGAAGTGATTTGCCTTTTCAGTCTGCTGCTCTCCTGAGTGCAGGTGGAGTTTTCCAGAGGCCGTAGAGCCTGTGCCCTGGCAGTGGATTAGATGCAGGCAGAGACGGGCCCGGCTGCCAGTGTTGAGCCAGACAGGGATGGAATCTGTGGAAACACCAATAATGCCTTCTCACTGACTCCCTTCGTCTCAGAAAATCTAGTTGTTTTTATGTTTTTTTAATAAACGTTACTTGTGTTAACGTGTGGTAGGTTTGTTATTGTTACTTTTGCATAAGTTGGCAAATATTCTTAAATGTCCTCAGTTATCATTTCGGATGTGCTAGATGTCAGTAGCTGTAACACATGTAACTTGCGGCTTCTTAGTCATTTTAGACAGGGGGAAAGGGACCCAAAGCTCTGAAAACCACTGTTATTTATGTCTGTGATCCCATTTGGGGAGGGATGTAAATAACATGTTGGTAAAGACAGCATCACATTCCATCTCTGGGGCAAGTGAGTGGTTTCTGCCCAAACTGTGACAAAAGCATGATCCTGGGGGTCCAAGCCTTCGTCTGTACCCCTACCCCCTCCTTCCTTGCTTTGCCAACATGATCTCACTGCATTACAGGATGGTGGGTGAAAATCTCCCAGCTTCAACACACACCCAGATGTTGATTGTCCTTGCCTCACCAGCCTGTCACTGGTGGGGTCAGGCTTGGGATCTCTTCAGACACGCAGCTCTGCAGCCTGCTTTCCCAGCAGCATTCTCCCCTGCCCTGCCCACTGCTGCACCATGTCCTCCGTGTGTTTGGAGGGCCAGCGCTTTCCGCCTATTCCATGGCGCTCTATGGAGTTGATTAGCTGTAATTTACTTAGCCGCCCTTGGACACTTAGGTGGTTTCTAATTTTCGCTATTATAGATAATGCTGAAGTGGTTATCTTCATGCATGAAACCCTTTTCTGTTGGATCATTTCTTTCGGACTGATTCCCAGAAGTGGGACTGCGGGGTCAGAGGGTAGTTCATTTTCATGGGCCCAGATACGTCTCCTGTCAGATGGCTTTCCAAAAGGATTATGCCAATTTGCACTGCCACCGCAAAGCCTGTGTAATAACCAACTATTTTGCTTAACTATCATGCCTAGAATTTTCCCTTGGAGCCCCGAGGGGGCAAAGGGCCTTATCTAAGTGAGCACGATCTATAATTATTTAGACTAACACCAAAATTGCTTTCAGAACATTTTTAACCTGCTGGGTCTAGAATTTAATTCGCAGGCACGCTAGTATTGAAAGTTTCACAAGCACAGTTCCTCCCCAGTCCTTGCGCGTGTTTACATAGCTAGCAAATGTAGGAGACCAGAGCCTTTATAAACACGAGTGGGCTCTGTCTGCATTACTTCAGGTGTTATTTTAAAAGTACAAAAATACGAATTAAAACACGTTTTTATCGTACCCTTTGGTTGGCAAAGTTGTTTGTTTTCGTCCCAGCCTCCCTTTGTGTTCGATCACCCTCATTCAGTTGGTCCTGAATTGCACTGGCACCTTGGAGCCTTGCCGTGGTGCCATTAGCCTGGGGTGATGGTGGCTGTCATCAGGTGCTGCCTGGGGATGGGGACTTGATGTGCTCCTGTGGGCTCCACAGGCTAAGCAGGACCCAGGTGGGAAGTGTCGTGAGGGAGAGCTTTCCCACTCTCAGAGCCAAAACTCTGGGGAGTAGGTGGAAGGGGAGCGGGGTTGAGTGTGGCTGGAGCCTGTGTCACTGGTGAACTGGGGATGCGTGTGTCAGGCTGGGCCAGGTGGCAGCTCTCCCATGGACAGGGCCAACATGGCGGTTGTGAAGTGCTTGGAGAGCACCCTTGATGCCTTTGAGGCTGAGCGAGGGGGGACGTGTGAAACCACTCTGCAGATCTAAAGCCCTTACAAATGGAAGGTTCTCCCAAGAACTGCAAGCCCGGTGTATTCTGTAATTGCCTCCTAAGCTGCCTTCTGAGCACGTGAGGCTGGCAATCCAATTTGCCTTCCGTCGCCTGGCCTCACTGATGGAGCTGTCCCGTGGTGCCCGTCCAGCAGGCCTCTTGAGGCTCCTTGTGGCGTGGCTTCCTATTTTCCGGGTCAGCGGTGTGCGGTCGGCTAGTGGTGGTCGAGGTGCTGGACTTGGGGCCATTCATCTGATGAGCCTGAGTCCCCTCCTGCGAGGCTGTGTGGCCAGGAATTCCTCAGGCCTCGCTCGAAGTTGGCTGTGGTGCAAACAGAGAGGGCCGCAGAGGTGACCAGAGAGATGGCTGTGACGGCAGTGTCAAAAGGCCTGGTCTATCCACTTCTTTCTTCATTTGGTTACTGTCTTCTGACTGCCACTGAATGAATTCTGGCTGTGTACCAGGCCCCGGACTCTGAGGCACCAGATCCATTCCTCTGTGAAGAAGGTCTGTGAGGGCAGACTTCAGAATAAGAAGTCTGAAGTCTGAAGACAGGCCCTCCAAGGGCCACCTGTGTTGGGACAGCTAATCCAGAGGAGAGTGGGGTGGGTGGTGTGGGGGCAGCACCCTGTGGCACCCACTGCATGTGGAGGGAAAGGAGCCAGGAGGGCTGTCATGTGCATCTCCTGGACCTGTTACTGGCTGTAGGCCTGGATGCTCAGTGTACACAGCTGACTGCTACTTCCTGTGCTGTCACAGGACTCCTTTGCATTTTCAGCTGGGCCAGGGGCAGTCAGTGAAGTCAGAATCCCATTTTGAGGTCTGACTCCAGCCTTGCACTTTCTAACTCTGTGGTTCAATGTAAGTCATTTAATTCTCTAGGCCTTAGTTTCCCCAACAGAAAGTTAGGGTCAGTGATGGCACCCACCTGGGTCTTTGGAGGATTAAACAAGAGAACTCGTGGATGACCCTTAGGGGAGTACCAGGCCTGGGGCGACTACTCCCTCTGTCAGCTGGCTGCCCTGCTACAACATCTTTGTGCCCATTTTACAGATGAGAAGACTGAGGACCAGAGGAGGGGCATTGAAGGACATGGAGAACCAAGCAGAGAGCTGGCCTTTGAACTCAGCCCCTCTTGCCTCTGAATTCTGGAACTGTTCTAGACACCTCCCTGCTTGGAAGCTCCAGAGGGTGGTCATGTGACTGTGGTAAGGCTCTTCATCTTTTTGAGTCCTAATGGGCTCACCTGTAGATGATCGAGCGCTTCGTATGTTCTAGGATAGCAGGGAATGTGCTTATTCCCTTGTGGTATCTCTAGTTCCTGGGTACATAGTAGGTGGCTAGAGGATACTTGAGAATGAATGAATAATTGTGCCTGCTCCATCTTCCTGCACTGACTGCCCTGTGAGCCTCAGGGAATTGGAGACTCTCAGGCGGGCTTAGCCACACTCCCTGACTTCAGTCCCTCACTGAAGTCCACACAGGTAGCATCCCATGGCTCTGATTTGCTAACTATGACAGGTTTGCACAAGGGCCTAGGAAACTGCACAGGGGGCTGAGTCCAAGCCATGATTGTGCCCCTCTGTTGAAATGTTTGTATTTACGCTCCCAGGTAATAGTCTTGGGCTGATGCTTGCAGCTGTGTGTTGTTTAATTATTACTTATTTATAAATCATAAATCCAGAAAGGATTTGAGGAAGCTTACCATAAAAGATAGGAACACAGTAAAGCTGTTAAAATAAAACAGGCCATTAAAGCTACCCTGAAAGGAAAAGGAGCACATAAATCAAGTGCAGAGCTGACCCTTTGCCTGCCGTGCACGAGGCAGGTCCAGGGCCAGAGGCAAGGCTGCCTGAGAGAAGCCAACAGGAGTGGCCCCCATGGGGCCCTGGTGGTGTGATGAGATGTGGATCTGAGGGGAGACAGGAACAGTGTTTATGGGAGTCACCCTGGGGAGAGAGGTCCCATCTCATCCTGCTCATCCTGCCTGCTCTGCTCTGTTCTGTGCCTCAGTTTCTTCCTACTGGATGGCAGTGATGAAGAATTGCCATCGGGAGAAGTGGACCTGGCCTGGGAGAGAGCCTTTGTGGTTAGTCTGACCTATGTGAGCTGTAATTGTTGTAACCAGGCAGACAGCTCAAGCCCTTCACTCAGGCTGCGGCAGGGAGGGGTGTCAGGATGGGGTCTCCCCGCATGCCTTTAGTCCTGTCTACATTGACACTGCCGAGTGTGGCCTGTTCATTACTGTTTAAAAACACTCACGGAGTTTTAAGTAAAGGGAACATACTTTTTAATTATTTCCCTGCTTGTCTCCAGCAATGCTGTTGTCAAGGAAACCAAAACCTTTGAAAAGCTTTTCTCAGGTCGGGAGAGGACCCTTGTGCAGCGCTTATGCTATCTGTGGGCCTGGAGTGTGATTCGCCAACAGAGTCTGTTCTTTCAGAGGGGCTTATTTCCTTTCCTTCCCACAAACAGAACCTTCCGGCCTTTTTACAGAAGAGGGAGGGCTGTTACTAGTATTTTCTGTTTGAAAGAATTGCCTGCATTCTTGACCATAGTATTTCCTTCCTCCAGCATCTGTTGTGAGACAGGGGTGCTAGGCTGACAGAGGGGCTCAGAGACGGGTGTGGTGTCACCGCTTCCCTAGGGAGGAAGCAGGAGCAGGGGGCAGGGCAAATCATGGCTGCTCTGTAGGGTGGAGATTAAGATGCTCTGGGCATGAAGAGCAGAGTCACAGAGGCTGGGGGACTTGCAAGGAGGCCACAGAGCCCTCACCCCTCCATGCCTCCCTGTGTTCTGGCCTTGGAGGAGCGACGCGCTGGGAGTCCGTGATTCACTCGGCTGCTGGAGTGCAGCTTTCACTGTAATTGTCGCCAGTGTTCCAGTAAAACTTTATGGTAGGTGAGCCCCATTGAGGGCATTGGTTTTATATGAAAAAGATAAATCATTGTTAGAAACACAGGAGTCTTACTTTCAAACAGCTCTTGTTATTTTTCTTGTAAAACTTTAAAAAATAATTTCAGGTTTATAGAAGAGTTGTAACAATAATACAGAGTTCCCATATGCCCTCCTCCCTCCACCCAGCTTCCGCGACGTTGACGTCTTACATAACCCTGATAGTGCTTTCCAGGCCGGGAGCAAGCATCCCTGAAGCCCTGTTAGCTCCGGACGCCTCTGCTTTCCCAGTTCTCCACCAAGGCTGTCTCCATTCAGGGTGCTGTGTTGCACATTGAAGGCCCTTGTCATTACATAACATGTTTTGTTTAGGGGGTTCTGGGGAGGAACAGACTGGAGCTGGCTGAGCCCCCCTCCTGGCCCCTGGCTGATGTCCCTTGTTGTGGGGACCAGAGAGAGCCAGAATGCCCTAGCCAAGTTCAGACTGGGTGGTGCCTGCTTCTCAAGACCTGTTCTTCCCTGAATCATGAACTAGACCCTTGGGCCGCATGGTGTGGGGCTGGGAGCTTGTTGCTGAAGGCCTTGGTGCCTCGTCCTTGATGATAGCTGGGTACTCAGAGCAGTCTTCTCGCTCCTTTTCTTTTTTTCCTTCAGGGTTTAACCCAGTTGGCCTTGCGGGCTAGCGCTGACATTAGTGAGTCTGGAGTTAGACTGCTCACCCTGCTGATGTCTTTACCCATCTTTCCTGGGGCTTGTCAGGTTATTGAGTGTGTCTGGAGGCAGCAACTGAGAGTTGACACTTGTGCATTTAATAAGTGTGATGAGAGTGCTCTTTGCACACAGATAGATGCACATGTGTCTGTCAGCAACTGCCCCACTCCCCTCTCTCCTTTCTCCTCCCCTCACCCTTCTCCCCCTCTTTCTCATCCTTTCTGTTTTTTTTTTTTTCCCCTTCCCCTCCTCTGCTCTCCCTTGGCCCTCTACCTCCACCTATCTCTTTCCTCCTCTGCAGCTTATTCTCCCTCCCTGTTCATTTCCAATTCCCTTCTTCCATCCTTTTCCAGCAACAGGCCAGTGAAGCTGTTGCCACGGAAACGGAAGCCTAGCAGAAGCTCTGCTCTGCTTTCCCAGCGCTGCTCAGGATGATGATGATGACGCAGATCATGTTGACTTCCAGAACCAGCTAAGCCCTGGCCTGAGGCCTCTGGGGGCACTTCATCTTCCAAAGGCCAAACCGATGCCACAGCTCATAATTCTGTTCAGTAGATGGTCATTTTTCATTTGGAAACTTCAAAATTTGACAAATCTACTTCCCTGTTGCTCTAGAAAACTAGTTTCCACCAGTGTGAAAGACTCCTGCACGTACTTACATCAGCTGAGGGGACCAGTGGGGGGGGGGGCGCAGGCCCCACTGCAGCTCATTGCCCACTGGGGAGGACTGTGTACCTTTGTGAATTGTGGGGGGTGGGAAGGAACAATTGCTGTTAAAGAACGTGGGGGGAAGAGAAGTCTAGTTGGGGCCTTAAAAAACTTCAGCTACTTGGTTTTATTCAATAGGTGTCCAGTTCCAGTTCCAAGACTGAGTGGGGCCAGGAGGGTGCAAAGCCTGTGCCCTGCAGGGATATCCTGGCTTATTTGTCAGTGATTGGGGAGTCCAGCTATTGTCGCCTGCAGAAGATCTGCCTGCCTGCACGTTAACTAGGCTTTGAGGCCCCTCAGGGCAGCCTGCCACGGCTCCGTCCTGGTTTTGACAGGGGCCCAGCTTGTTGGCATGAGCTAGGATTTGGAGTTTTGCCACTCAGCCAACAGTAGCTAACAGCCCAGTCGGGAAGAGTTAGCTCCTGGTTTACGTTTAAGTTAGTCCTTATTCCCAGAGGTAGCTTTGTTTAATAAAAACCTTAAGCCTTTATTACTGCACTTATGGGCACCCTGGCTCCAGGGTGTAAAAATAAGACTTATAAAATTCAAACATTATTTGTGAAAATGTAAAAACATTTTCATTAATACAGGGTGTGATAAAAAGCATGGCACTTTCCATCTGTGCCTAAATGCTCTTTCTGCACTAGGTCTTTTCATTTTCATAGTCGCCTCGAGCATGTTTAAACGTAGCCCTTTGAGAAGTGAGTGTCAAGGGAGGAGCCTTTGGTGTGTGAATGACTTCATGACTACCCACAGTGTCTCTGGCCAGTTGCTGTGACTCCAGTCGGTAATGGACCACACGCTGCAGTCACTAATGGTGGTGATCTGGGAGTGTTTTGTTATTGTTTTTATTTTAGAAGAAAGGTTTGAAATTAGCATAGTAAATCTCTGTGGGATTTTGGCAAATAAAAGAATATTCACGTTAAAAACAACTTTCAGGAAAGATGTATGGTGATGAATAAAACATCAGTGAGTGAAAATAAGCGTGTTTAATTATTCAAGTAGAAGTAGTAATTTAAACTAATTATTGCTTGCGGATTTCATAATTCAGTTTTTGTCTCGCAATAATATTTCCTCTGGGCCTCTGGGGTGCGTCGGCGGCTGCTCGCCTGTGCCTGGGGTGGCGAGGCCTCCTGCCTCCCCGGAGGCTGAAGTGAGCCAGCCAGCGTGGGGTCTGGTCGCTGCATCTGCCCAGCGTCCTGGTGCCCTCAGTGCCACCAGGGCTCTTTGTGCTGCCTAATTTAGCATCTCCTGTTAATCACCTCCTTCTTTGGTTGATTCTGGAGGCTCAGACCTGTATTGCCATTGAACTCTTAGCACCTTGGCTGCTGGCCTACTTCCTCCCCCCAGTGTCCTAGGCTTCCCTGGCGAGGGTGGCCTTGACCACCCTGCCCACGTCTCCACAAGGCAGGTCTTTGCCTTCAGGGCTGCTTCAGTTGAGTAATAAAAGAATATTCACGTTAAAAACAACTCTCCCTTGGGAGGCATCCCCCACTCCACTGATGGAATCTAATTCTCCACTGTAGCTTGGTAGTACCAACAGATTCTGCAGTCTCTCTCCCTCCCTCCCTCCCTCCCTCCCTCCCTCCCTCTCTCTCTCTCTCTCTCTCTCTCTGTCTCCCTCTCTCTCTCATATCTTTATTTTTATGTGGTGCTGAGGATTGAACCCAGTAACTCATACTTGCGAGGCAAGTGCTCGACCACTGAGCCCCAGCCCCAGCCTGCAATCTCTTTTAAAATTTTGGGTTTTTTTTTTTTGGGGGGGGGGCTTATTTTTACTTTGTTTTCAGTTCTAGAGGGACAACAATCACCTGGAGGAATTGAAGATACTAGAGAGTGTGAGAAGCAGGGCGACTGAGCTTCCCCTGGGCTCCCCCCAGGGCCCCCGGCTGCTCCTGTCCACTTGAGACCCTCTGTCGTCTCCTCAGGCCCCTTCACTCTGGACTTGCTGGGGCTGGATGTCACTCTTGGTGTGGACGCTGGGAGGGGTGCCCTCCTGGGGTCCGGCTGGCACAAGCAGGTGTGGATGGAGGAGGAGTAAGTGCTGAAAGTACTTTGGCTCAGTCGTTCGAGGCTTTTAAAACCCAGTCATTACTGTGGCCTCTGTGAATGCCTGTGATGGCGCGGAGGCTTTCCGAACCTCTTCATTACACTGATGCCGCCTGAAACAGATCTTGACAATTCAGGTGAATTATTATTCTTTCCCTCAGAAGGTAAAAGGAAAGCTTTCTATTTGTAACTTCTTCTTCCCAAGTGCCCTCTGTCAAAAGGTAGTGACATGTGACAGCCGTTATTACCTTCGTATAATCATGTACCATCCATCTCGTGCCCCAAAGCTTCCCATCTGTCGTGTTGGAAGTACCACCTTTATTTAAGACACTTGCCCCCTTTCCTTTGTTATTACTTTCTTCTTTAAAAAAAAACAAAAAACCTGACTTTCTGACTATAGGAATGTTCTGGGCGAGGAGTGACTCATTTCTTTGTAGTTTATTGCTGTGGGCAAGGATGAGACAGGTGGGCCCCAGGGGTGAATGGAGTAATGAACCTGGCTGCCGGGACCCAGAGGTTCACTTGTGGTTCTGTTGCTTGCCGGCTGAGGTCCTGGGAAGGCTTTGGGTATTGGTTTCCTCACTTGGGAAACAGGGAGGTTCAGCTGTGTTCTCTGAGGCTTTTTAAGGCTGAGGGGTTGTGTGTTCTCTAAACTGGCCTAGCATGGTAAGGCGATGAGGAGATCACAGGTGGCCCTGAACCCTTCCTGCAGAGGGGTTGGCATGAACATTCACAACTCTGCGTTGATTTTCTCTTTATGTGACCTCAGAGAAAGTCATTAAGCCAGCAGAGAAAAAAGTTCCCCAATGGCTTGCAGCCACTGTGGAGCAGAGCCATAGGCTCCGAGGACATGTTATGGGTCAGGGACAATGGGAAGGAGTTGCTGGGGACCTCCACATGGCCAGAGTATCAAGGCACCTGCTCATGCTTTCCTGAGATGCCAGGGGAGCATCCACATCAACCCATCCTTGCAAGCTCGTGTTTCGTGGCTTGTTCTTACATCTTACGTTCCATTTGGTTCTTTAACTAGGTCCAATGCTGAGGTTATGAATGATTTTTAAACCAAAGTATCATGCGAGACTGGTTTTCCTGGATGGTTTAACTGTGGTAAATGCCAATCCTGGCTTCCTCTCTTAATGAAGTCATGCGTGAGGAGGACAGCTGGGGTTGGTGAAAGGTCTGTCCCTCTGAGCAGTCAACAGCTGAGTCTTGTTGTATCTGTGACCCGGTCTTGCCTACCCCATAGCTTTCATATCAGAAGTGCCCAACAAATTGTTGAGGTAAATTTAATATCCTGCGTGGATTTATCTGATCTCCCCTGTTTGATTGTAAGCCTCTGCAGGGAGAAGATACCATGCTTCCTCATTTCTTTGAAAAATTAATTTTAGGAATAGAAATTTGTAAATTCAGCAGAACATTAAAAAAGAAAAAAAGATGTACAGAGAAAAATGTGCCCCCCTGTCTCTACCAGGCTCGATGCCCTGATTCTGGTGAGTCATACCTGCTTCTGTGTGTCTTGGGGCATCCTGCCCCACTGCAGGAAGCAGAGCTGACTGGGCCACTTTGACTTTGTGTGCCTGGCTGCTTTTCCTGCCCAAACATGTATGGTCCCGTGTCAGGTAGGAGTCAGAGGTGAAAGCCTTCAGAATTGTGGGATCACTGGGACTCCCAGCAATGAGCTGGGCAGTCTTGTATTTGAGCTGGGCTCTCTCCAGCCTAGGCCTGGGGAGGACCCCTGCTGCTCCCCTGCTGTCTTGTGAGCGGTGGGGCTGGCTAGCCTGCAGGACAGTTGTGCATGATCAGCAAGATGGCAGCCCGGAGCGATGCCCGCAGTGTGGCACAGGCCAAACAACTTCTGGTTCCTGTCCTGGGCTTAAAAGTAAAGATGGAAAATGAATATGTATCATTTCGAAATGATAATGTAAAATCAATGCGGAGGTGTGATTCCATTAATAGATTGCTGATTAACTCAACTTTTTAGAAGCCCATTTGTTGCCCAGAGTGACGCTGGCTGGAGCGCAGTAGAGCTGGAATGGCACTCCTGCTCTTCTAATTGAAACGCATGTAAAGTGCTTGGCCCTCAGACTTCCATCGAGATGATTGCAACGATCAATATTCCAGTTTGCTTGGCTGGCAGCTTCCAGGGAATAAGAATGGATGATGGACCCAGGGAAGCACTGCCAAACAGAGCATTAAGTTAATTCCCATTTGCCGGTTTCTGGCGTGCCTGATGGAGTGCCCTGAGGAGGACGGGGCCATGTTGGCGCAGACTGTCAGGCAGTGTCTGCTTTCACAAGAGTTCCAGGTGGCCGGCTCCCTGAGGTTCACTTCTGGTAGCCATGGGAACTCACATCTGCTCAGTTCCCACCATGCACCCAGCGTAGGACTGGGCATCACACGTGGCCTATCCTCCTGAAACCCCTGACATGCTGATGGCATGCCTGAGCTGCAGATGAGGACCTGGGGCTCAGAGAACCTCTGGTACAGTGCTAGAAGATGGCAAAGCTGGGACTAGAGTCCAGGAGTCACTGGCTTCCAAAGCCTGTGTCTGTTTATCTGCTTTGCTGCCTGGAAGGAGTAAGTCAGAGGTTTGGAAACTGGAGCCTTGTTTTCCTGGAGAATCAAGGGGCAGTGAGGGCTAGACCATTGAAGCTGAGTCCCACCGACTGTTTCTCATGCTGGTTCTACTTTGACCTTGTTGTGGGCAATGCCCCTCCTCTAACAATTTTAGCTAGAAAATGGGCCGGGCAAGGAGTGCTCAGGCTTTCAGGACAGTAGGGTCTGCAGGACTCTTTGGGGGAAATGTGAATCCTTCCTATCTCTCCAGTGTTCCCTCCCAGGAATAGGGTCCACTGGAGGCCTGGGTCCTGGGGACTCACGGTATGTACAAGTGCCCCTTTTGCGTCCTTCTGCTGACTGAGAGAAGCTGATCTAGACATTTCTCTAGGGCCAAGATCCTAACTCCAAAGAGCCAAGCATATGCTCGTCTCCTCCAGGCAGTACTCTTTCTCTCTTGTTCCTTAGGGGTATCCACTCCCACTCCCTGCAACTGTAGCCTTGCTGGGACCATCCTGCCTATGAGTGACAGTGGCCCTTCTTTCCTTGTTCCAGTGTCTGAACTTGGCCCTGATGCAGTTGGACCCTTCCTCTTGACCCTCCTGACTGGCATCCTCACACTCACCTTGTCTTTCCTGTGCTGGAGGAATCGGTCCTCTTGCCACTGCCCCTGTGCATGTTAGCTGTGAAAATCAGCTGCTGCAGAAAAGCTGAACAAGGGGCCTGGGAGTCCCCTCTGCGCCCCCTCTTATAGAGGCCCTGGGGTCCTGGTCAGGACCAAAGGTGGAGGGGTGGGGTATGCTGAGCTCCCTGGAGGATCAGGAATGCTGCTGCACATCCTTAGCATTAGCTCATTTGTAGATACCCCCCCCCCCCCGCTTTTGTTTTTATGGGGGAAATGGACACTTATTCTGGAGCTCTCTGCATGGAGGCCTGCACTAGCAGGACTACTTGCAAGAGCTAAGCAGAGACCGTCACTGGGAGGAGGTGGTAGGTGTGCAGGGCCCAGCTTTCTGTTGTGGGTATTGGTGTTGTGGCCACCCTCCCTGGGCCACAAGCTCAGTAGCCCAGGCTTAGTCATACTTGATTGCAGAACTTTTTGGTAAAGGGTTGATAGTGAAGCTTAAGGGAAGTGGCTGTGCATGGGCTTGTGAGTTTCTCAGGTGCTTTAATGGGGCATGAAGAGATTGTACAGTCTGTTTCCTGACATGTTCGTCAGGTACAGCTCAGGCTGCAAGCAGAGGGTGTTCCCTGCCTATACAATGCAGGTGTTGGGTGGACATTTGGGTTATAAGCCAGAAGATGACCGAGCGAGGAAACCATGGGGATAGAGTAAGATCCCCAGGCCAAGAGGCAGACAGAAACGTGAGTTGAAGATAGCAGCAATTCTGTCCCTGGCTCTCTCCTTCCTCCTTGCTCTTTCGACTGCAAGGAGAGGCAAGGTGTGGGATGGAGCCTGTGTCAGGGCTGCTTCTATGCAGGCAGCCCTTGTAGAAGAGTCTGGAAGAGTCTGATGAAGTCCTTCCAGGGGAAGGTCCATGTGCGGGCTCACTGCAGTTAACTTCTTCGTGGTAATCAGAGAGTTTCTGAGAGATTAGGTATTGATACATATTTGGTGCATAGATATTTAATTTGCCTGTATTCCTGAGAAGTTGCTTTGAGATTCTTACTGATGAGCTCACATTTTCAGGGTAATTGCCCTTCATTGACATTAATAAGTCCCGTTTACTCAGGCTCATACATCCCAAGAGTCTAGGAGGCAGTGAGGAAAAGCCATTCACTCAGAGCCCTCCCCATCTCCCCAGCTCAGGGAAGATGGGAATTGGGACCCAGTGAGTCTTGGGTTCTAGCCAGGGTTAGTGGTCACAGGCAGGGCTAGGTAGATGGCTTTAGGCTCTTCTGCTCCTGTCTTCAGGGTACCCTTTTGGAAGCTACTGCATTCCTAGGGCAGTTGCTGCTGTTGGTTGAGTATTACATGCAATTCAAAGAAAATATTAAGGCCACTGTCCCTGGGAGCTCTGGTACATTCCTTCTGTAGGCTTTGGAGGCAGCTCTCCCTAAAGCATACAATTATTAAGAGTAGGGAACACAGTATTACACTGATGCCCAGTTTTGCTAGGTTGAGTCTTGGTGCCAGAGATTGGGTTGGGGATGGGGAGAGTCAGTCTCCCCTTGAGAGCTCGTGGTGGTGCAGACTGTGCAGGGCCTTCCAGGCAAATAAGTTGAGAAGAGTCATAGGAGGACCTTTGGATCTGATCCTGATGGGAGTGGAAGAGGACATATGGACTGTTCTTGGGGGGCAAGTAAGGGGCTGTGGGCAGACTGAGGGTCATGGGAGGCAAGAGCACAGATGCCTGCCCATGAGGAATAGAGAGCTGATGATGGCAGTAGCCATGGGGGTTGTTGGTGATGGCAATGGCCGTTGGGGTGATGGTGATGTCAGGGGTCATGGGGGGGGGCAGTGATGGTAATTGTGGATGGCTGGTGGTAGCAACAGCCATTGGGGCAGTGGTGATGGCAATGTCATGGCGGGGCAATGATCGCAGTTGTTGGATGGCTGGTGATGGCAATGGCTATTGGGGTGGTGGTTATGGCAGTTGCCATGGGGGGTATTGGTGATAGCAGTGGCCATTGGGGTGGTGGTGGTGACAGTGGCCATGGGGAACTGGTCATTAGGATGGTGGCAGTGATGATGGCCATGGTAGCTGGTGATGGCCTGGTCTGCAATGGGGGATTGGGACTTTCAAGACAGGGTGATGAATCTGGAGTTTTCTTATAGGAACTGGGAGCCGTGGGAAGTCCATGAACTGGTGTGCTTGGAATTGGAGCGGGTAGCCCTTGGGAGGCCTCTTACCCCAGGCTCTATGATGATCTAGGCCTGAAGACAGGCAGGTGGTGGTAGGGTTGTGTTTGCCCCAGCTCCAGATAGCTCTGCCACTATTCCCCTTCTTCCTATAGATTCTCAAGATTTGAGTATAAACATAGTTAAAATTTAGGGGCTTAGAAAATCCTGTGTTTATTGAAAACCCACTTATTTTGCATACTGAATATTGAATTTCAATATTGCTCAGCCTTGTGTGGTGGTGGGTATTAATGTGGAAGAAAGCTGTGATGCAGGAGGATCACGTTCTGTATGAGAGGATCTGTGCCCACCAGGATCTGAGCTGGAGCCCTCACCCCCTCAGTGCTGTCTCCTTTCCCTCTAGGCCCCCCTTTCCACCCCACCCGCCTCTAAAGCCGGAGGTGAACTGGGGGGTTATGAATATTTACGCAGGCTGCCGAGGGCCTGGTGACGCAGCTGAGAGCCACGCAGTGTTTGGTGACTCATCAGACCTTTTCCAAACACTTGTGATATTTTGCTCCTCTGAAGGGACCAAAGTAATTACCAGCTAACGATAGCAGATGACGCCTGAGGAGCGCGCAGGCCTTCCGGATCGTCTTTTCTGTGCCTGGGGTGTTTGTTTTTTTTTTTTTAAATTTTAATCTATGTGAATTATTTTCTCTTTAATAATGTTTGTTTTCTTCTGATTATTAAAATAATGTATGCACATTGACAAAGTACATAAATGCATTAAATAGGAAATAAAATGCATGAATTATTTTTCTATTACAGTCTCATTAAGTATGTTTTGCTTGTTGTGCAAAGGCAACTTGGAGCATTGGACTCATTTGATTACAGGGCTTGTTGAGATGACTGTGGTCAGTGGTTTGTAGCTGTTCTTTGGACTCTCCAAGGGCTTTCTTGGGGCCCTTAGGGACTGCCTCCAGGGAAGGAAAGCTTGGGGGCCTGAGAACCCCAGTCTGCACTCCCCGCCCCATCCCCCATAGCTCTGTTGCTCTCTGCCTCGTGACTGGGCCCTCTCATGGCTGCCTTGGGCCAAGTGCCCTGCAGCTTGAGACTCAGTGATCCAGCTGTGTCTTACTTTACAGGCGAGGAGCTCCAGGCCACTGGGGAGATGTGGCTGGCCCAAGGCGATGTAGTGGCTTGGGTCTAGTCTTCATGCTTTCTGACTCTGCATTGCCTTTTAGAATATGAATCAGAGGAGCTGAGGTTGGGCTCAGTGGTGGAGCGCTTACCTCGCATGTGCGAGGCCCTGTGTTCGATCCTCAGCACCACATAAAAATAAATAAATAAAATAAAGGCACTGTGTCCAACTACAACGAAAAAATAAATATTAAAAAAGGAATATGAATCAGAAGTATTGGCAGTCTAGTTTAAATGTCATTGTCACAATCCATGTTGCCATACAGAGACCCCCAGGAAACTGATCGGGGTTCTCCAAAGGGCTTCATTTTGAGGGGAGGGGATACCTCAGAGTAGCTGACACTTGAAAAGATGAAAAGTAAAAGCCTCATCATTGTTGTTAGGTGCACAAAGGAGGAGAAATTGCTCCGGGTGATCCCTGGTTGTATGAATAATGAGAAGAAATTAAGTAAAGGCCGCGTTTCCTGACACTGATGTATTAGAACACAGAGTAACTTTCTACAGGAAATTGGAACAGGGATCCCTTGAAATTGAATTTGAGGCTGTGAATAGCAAGCCTACGTTGGCCCTGTGTGTCCTAATGCAAGTTAAGTAAGCAGTTTCCCGGGTAAGAGTTAAGTACGTTAGGGAGACAGGTTAACGTGGAGGCCAACACAGCGCGAGTTAATAAATTGCCTCTCCCGCCCCTTGCTGTCTGTGAAGACGCGGAAGAGTAATTTGCTTCCTGCGGAGCTGCTCCAGAATCCGCAGACTGATTTTATTAGATTTTTGGCCCAATACATTTGTTCCCTCTCATTGGTTTTGTTGATAATAATTACCCTCCCCCCTCCATCTCTCCATGGATCTTTCTTGATTTTAATTGTTTGCAGTAACTGCAGAAGCTTACCATTTTAGAAAATAAGTGTTTTAAAGGACGAATACTTTAGGCCAGAGCCCTTCTGAGTTCCTAGAGGAAGAAACTATGTTTCTGTCTACGCAAGGCAAGGTTTGTCCTCAGATCATCCCTTATAAAGGGGGTGTTTCCTTTACATTGAGTCTTTAAGAATTGTCTCAGTTATAGTGCACTCTTGGCTTTGTACCACAAACTTAGGCAGGCCTTTTGATACCTTGTCCATAAAACAGTTGAGACTCTAAAGTGGCATTGGGGCTAGTAGTCACTGAGGTTAGGAAACAGTCAGAGCTTCCTTCAAATCACACATTAGGACAGGCCTTGGCCTCAGGGAGGCCTCTAGCAGCCTCCTTCCTGGGTTCTGCTTGGTCCCGGTGCAGGAGTACCAGGGCTTCCCTTCCTCACTGAGGCACTACCACAGGCCAGGCACTGCATGAGCACCCAGCTCACAACCCAATAAATTCACTCATTAACAAGATGATTTTCAGCAGCAAAGTTGTATTTACTGGGAAATAGGAAAAAGTGGCTGGCTGCGGGGCGGAGGACCCCTGGAGAAGATAACCTGCAAGCCCAGAAGGGAAGCCTGAGAAAGACTCGGTTGCTTGGACGAGACTGGAACCTGCACAGGCTCAGAGGAGCATGGGGTGGGGAGGGGGGAAGGCACGTCAAGGTTTGTCTGCAGTTTATCCCTCATGGAGGGGTTTTTCCTTTATAATTTGGGTCTTTAAGAATTTTCTCAAATTAACAGTGCACTCTTGATTTTATACCACAAAGTCAGGTGGATTTTTTGAAATCCCGATTCTGATTTGTTTCAACTGTTTACCCATCATGCAGACTGCCTCTGGTAAACCCTTTAGTGGTAAAGTCATTTCCTGAAGGCAGTGTTGTCTTGTGACGCCTTGAACCCCAGCTTCCTAGCTCTGTGATGCTTGGTGGGGCACCAGAGCCTTAGGACTTGTTTAAAATGAAATGGAAAGCTACTGAAGGTTTTATAAATTTAAAAACAAAGTAAATCATCTTTATAGGGGTATAGTTTACATACAGTAAAATGCACCGATTTTTCAGAGTACCATTAGTTTCATGTTGATGGATCTATACACTTGTGTAACCATTACCCTTGTCAAGAGGCAGAACATTTCTGCTGCCCCAGCCTGTTCCTAGTGTCCTTTACCAGTCATTCTCTCTCTCCCCAGCCCAGCCCTAGGCAGCACAGATCTGCTTTCTATCATTTTAGATTAGTTTGGTCTGTTCTAGAAGTTCATAGGAGTGGAATCATGCAGCATAGTCTTTTATGTCTGGCTTCTTTCACTTGTTGCTTTTGACATTCATCCATATTATCTGTTATTCAGGAGAACATTCCTTTTTACTACTGAATAGTATTCCATGGTATGAAAATATCATGATTTGTTTATCCATTCTTCTGTTGATGGATATTTGGTTGGTTTCCAGTTAGGGATTAGCAGAAATGGTGCTTCTGTAAACATTGGTGTTTCCTTTCTCTTAGAAAGATGTTTAGAGTGGAACTGTGGGGTTTTATGGTAGTTGTGTGTTCAACTTTATGAGAAAGTACCTGTTTTGAGTAGAGAAGTGACACCACTTCATTTACATCTTCAGAGGGTTCCTTTATTTCTGGCTGGAGGACAGATCATAGAGTGGCTGGAGTGGTGTAGGGAGAACAGCAAAGGACAGGTGCAGGTGTCAGGTGGGGGAGGCCGTGGCTGGATGGTGTCAGGTGGGGGGGGCCGTGGCTGCTCGTGGGAGGGGCGGCTTTGAAGTGTGGCTTGGGGATGGAACGGCTGATGCTAGGTGATGGATTGATGGTGTGGGAGTCAGAGACGATTTCAGGGTTTACTTAAATTGTTGATCAAGATTAAGATGATACTTGCTGTGGTTTTGATGTGATTGTCCTCCAAAGGTTCAGTGGCTGGAAGCTTGGTCCTCAATTGGTGATGGGCAGGTGGTCATGATCTTTAAGAGTAGGGCCTTGTAGGGCTGGGAATGTAGCTCAGTTGGTAGAGTGCCTGGTTCAATCCCTAGTACCACAAAACAAAGGGGAAAAAAAGCAATAAAAATGAAGCTTTTTTTTTTTTTTTTTTTTTAAATAAAAAAGAGTAGGGCCTTGTAGGAGGTGATTAGGTCACTGGAACACTGTCCTCTGAGGGAATTAATACTGGTCTCATAGGAGTGAGTGAGGTCCCACGAGAATGGGTTGTTAAATAAGAGCAAGCCTGGTGCCTCCCCAACCTCTTGCTTCCTGTCTCACCGAGTGATCTCTCCTTCTCGAATGTGCTCCCATCACGGATGCCATCCATTGTGTAGTGATGTATGTAGCCAGAAAGCCCTCACCAGGGCAAGCAGATGCTGGTGTCATAGTCTTGGATCAACAAACCTGTGAGCTAAATAAATATCTTTTCTGTATTTTGTTACGGCAATACAAAATGAACTGAAATGGTACTACTTACAGAAATGGGAAGACTCAGGGAGCTTTAGGCATGTTACTTAACTTCTCTGAGGTGCACTTTTGTTTTAGCCATCAGACTGGCAAATTAGTATTAGTCTTATTTCTGAACAAACAAGAGATGGGGAGGAAATATCTTGGATGGGCAGCAGGCAGTGTAAAGGTGTCTGTGTTTGGAGAGGGAGGGAGGTAGGCATGCTGGTTGAATGTGCCTGGTGCCTGTTGGGAAGTGGTCCTCTCTGGGTTTCACATTTCTGCATAGTCTTCTGATAAAAAGCAAGAACAGTAGAGTTGTTCTGGCTTATTTTTTCCAAGATGTTTGTATAGCAGGAAGCTTGGAGAGTGGAGATAGCATCTCTGTCTGGAGTAATAAACTAGAGCTGGGATTGGACGAACTCATGGGAGTTGGGGCTCCCAGGCTTGAGACCCCTGTCTGTAGGCATGCAGCCTGTGTTCAGGGAACACCTGGCCTTCATGGCATCACCCGGGGGCTGGGGTTGGGGATAGGCACGGCAGTGTTTCTCTGGATTGCTGTGAGCAATTAAGCCCTCGTTGTGTCTGACCTGGCATGTGGGAAACTGGCAGTCTAGCCTGTTAGCTTGCTAGCAGGGCAGTGGCTCAGACCCACACTCTCTGGTGTCATTACAACATGATGGAGGACATCTTGAGGGTGCCTCTGGGATGCCCAGAGGGACTGGCTGTGCACCTGTCCCCCTGCTCTGCGTGTTCTCACTTCTGCCTTGATGTAAGTAACTGCCATGTGACCAGGCAGGTCCAGGGTCAGGAGTCAGGTGGAGATAAGCTGCCCTCACAGAGCCAGCATGAGCCAGCATGGCCTTTGCTGTACTGTTGTCACCAGGTTGTGACTCACTCACAGTTGTCCCTGAGTCCTTGTTCCCTGCCATTAGTTTCTCCTTTGTAGAAAGTGCATTTTCCACAGAAATGCCAAAAGGAAGTGGGAACCGTTGATGTGCCCGGTATGGCTCCTGGCAGGTGCCTGGTGGTGACTGCTGCACTGTCATTCCTATTACTGACATTGTAAGTTCTGAGGTCTCACTGCCAGGCCTTGTGCCCATTCCAGCAGGGAGGAAGCCTTAGCACAGGCCGCATGCTTTGCACACTTGAGTGTTCTGGTCCCCAAATGAGCGTTGTGACTCGGCATTTCAGGTCTGTAGAGATCAGGTGAAGGTGAGCTATTCCACATGGACTCAGATGTGGGCCAAGCTCTTTCCTCCATCCCAGGAGGCCTCCCTTAGAAGCCTTGAGCAGCGGCCACCCTTCCCTGGCTGGTTCTTGCTGTGAGGGGCTCTCTCACCACCTTCCTCCTCCAGGGAGGTGAGCTGCTTGTGTTTCCTCCTCTCACGATGGGGGCGCTAGAGACCAAGCTTTTCCTGGTAGCCTGCCAGGGAGGGCCGGGGACTGAGCTGTGAATATGCCTGCACAAATGGCCTTTACCATGGAGACAGGCACAGAGCTGGAGCGCACTTTCTGCCTTATTTCTTCCCGGCTGCATGACCCTGAGCTGCTCCTGGCCCTGCCAGCCACTTTCTGTCACCTCTTTCAGGGAAGGCTTGTTGTGATGACCTGTTTGCCTGCCCTGTTCCTGCACATCCGTGAACTTGGCTCTTGACATCCGTGAATGTGTCTCACGTTGACACTGCAGTGCTACTCTCTGCTACACACATGGATGCGAGTGCCAGCCTTTCTGACTGCCATGTGGCCTGGATGGGAGGTGTCACACTTAGCCCTACATTGGGCCCGCAGTGGTGGGTGGGGGTGCAGGGTGGTCCCCATACCCACAGTTCGTGGGAGTCCTGTTGCCTCTCCTGTTTTCACTTGGATACTGGCCTAGAAATGCTGGTCCTGAGGAAGTCCTGTCCCTTTTCAACAGGGCATCTCTCTGTGGCGTCCTTTGTCCTTGTCTTCTTGCCACCTGCGCCTTATTCCCTTCTGCCTGCACTATCTTGTGATGGCCTTCTCAGGGAGTCTTAAAGTCATCAGAATTGTTGAGAGCTCTGTTGGAAAACAGAAAGGCTATTTCATGGGAAGTGATGACCTTATTAACTATAATTAAGTAATTCGCAGAGGTTTCCAATATAGTCCAGTATCTCTCCTTGTTGAAATGGGGGGAAAACTGTACAGTAATGTCTTTGAAGATGTAATAGTCTTTAACACACTAACGGTTTAATTTCTTCTGGAGGGTTTGGCAGCCTGGTGTTTTCATTTAGAAGGCGAGATATAGTTTTACAGTCTTCTGCATTAATATAATAATTATAATTTTGAGCAAGTAATTTCAGACACTGACATCAAGCGTTGTTTTCATAGCTGGAGGAAGATCACAGGTAGGGAGGCGGATCCTCATGTCTGATCTCCCACAGTGGGAGTTGCTGCAGGCCCAGGCGGTTCGTGCCCCCGGCCTAGGCTTCCAATGGAAGGCCAGGAATGTGAGTGCTCAGAACCTCCTCCTGCATTTAGTCCTCCAGCAATGCTTTGAAATGCTCTTTTTAAACAACAACAACAACAACAACAAACAAACAACAACAAAAAAACCTTTATGCTGTTTATTTAGTTTAAAAAAATTTTTTTTATGTGGTGCTGGGGATCCAACCCAGTGCCTTACACATGCCAAGCAAGCACTATACCACTGAGCCACAACCCCATCACCTGAAATTCTCTTTTCTGAAAAATTTTTTGCATATGTAACCCATGTGCTGAAATCCTCTTTGGTTCTTGTATCTGTTGCTCTTTTGTCCCCAGGTGTGAGAATAGCCCAGGAGTGACCGGGCTGAAGCAACCTCTCGCCCCCAGCCACCCTTGTCAACCTCTGAGGGACCTGGGGGCCCAATGTTGCTGCCCGTGCAGTCCCTGTCTAAAAAGGAGTCAGGCCCTGCTTTCACCTCCCGGCTCCCTTCCCTGACTCTGGCAGCTTGGCCCACAGCAAGGACCATCCACTTTGTATTCTGACTTCCACTGTGAACAGTGTTTTTCTATTCTGTAGGGACTTGTCAAATGTCAATCTGGGTCCTGTTTTCAAAACAGCCGTCTTGTTTTTCTGTGGCCATGCCACAGTTACTGAATTGTACCCCTCATGCTGGAGTTTTTGTTTGAGCAGGTTTTTTATTGTCACTTATAGGCAGAACTGCAGTGATCATTGTTATTTACATAATATTTAGCTTCTGTGCAGTTATTTGTTTTAGGCCTGATTCCCAGGACTGGAATTAACTAGCTAAGACTATGAGTAGGCTTTTTAAAAATTAAACATTTTCTTAATACAGAAGTATTTGGAAAATAGGAAAAGGTAGAAAAAGAAAATAGAGATGATGAGTCGTCCCCTCAGGCAGGGTTCACTACTGTGTTACCAGTGACAAAAAGCTGCTGGGCTGGCCTGGGCGGAGCTTGCCTTGGGAGGTGAGACGCTTGGGTGAGAGGGCTGGGCTGGGCTGAGCCAAGCCCTGTAGGAGAACCTGCCCATGAGACCTTCCATCCCAGTGTCCTGGCCGCTGCTGGCCTGTCCACCCCAGCCTTTGCCCTCTTAGGCTCGCCCCTCCGCAGCCGTCTGCCTGCCTCTCCAGAGCCTTTTCCTCCCTTGCTGATAAAGTCTGTGCCTGCCTGCGTTCAGTCCTCTAGCACAGTTTCCAGACTTGGGCCATTATCGTGAGCAATATGGTCATTCTCCTACACGTCCCTTGTCTGCAGCTGCCTGTGTTGATGACATCCCACTTGGCCAAGGCAGAGAGTCTGTGTTCTAGCAGAGGAGAGGAAAGCACGGCCTCAGGATGGGAAGGAGCTCATCTTTCTTTTTAATGAGATTGTCTTTCATCCTTGTGTTTCAAGTCTGCAAAGTCCCTGGGCTTAGAAAATATCCTTTGCTCTCTGTTTGGTTCCTGTGAACCAGAGAAAGGAACAGAATCTTCCTGGAATTATTGTCCCTCTGGTCAGTCTCGCAAAAGAATGTTTATTGGGCACCTACTGTGTGCAATGGGGCATTGTGAACTGCAGTCTTGGTCTTCAGGGAGCTCACAGAAGATGGTAGAAACAGTCTGAAGTCCTGTACCACCCTGCTGTTCTCCCCGCAAGAACCAAGCTGAGATAACACCACTGCACACTCAGTGCCAGGGTTGCAGTCCTTAGCATTTTGCTATATTTATGTTGGGTTCCTCTTTTGTTATGTAAGGAATAAAATAGGGCTGATACAGCTAAAGTCCTAACTCCCTCTCTCCTTCCCCACAGTGACCCTGCTGATTGTGCCTCTGAATGCTCCCTATGTATATATGAATGATATAAAAATTGTTTTTGAATTTTAAAGACAAATGAAATGTTTGCACATTCTATGTCCTTTTTGAATTCACAAAGCAGTCAACATTATTTTTTTTTGCTATCCATCCATCCATCCATCCATCCATCTCATTTATTTTTAATAGCTGTATAGCCTTCCATTATATGGATGAAGTAGAATTTTATTCATCTCTCTGCTCATGGGGGTTAAGCAGTCTACTTTTTTGGGGGTGGGGGGTAACTGGGGACTGAACTCAGGGACACTCAACCACTGAGCAACATCCCCAGCCCTATTTTATATTTTGTTTAGAGAAAGGATCTCACTGATTTGCTTAGGTCCTCATTTTTGCTGAGACTGGCTTTGAACTTGTGATCCTCCTGTCTCAGCCTCCCCAGCTGCTGGGGTTACAGGCGTGAGCCACTGCACCTGGCTAAGCAGTCTTCTTTTTATCTCTCACAAACAGTATTGCAGCATGTGTTCCAGTTATCTATTGCCATAGACTAAGCTACCTATAAACTCAGTAGCTTAAAACTATCTACCCACCCCCATCTATATATTTTTTGTGGTACTAGGCATTGAACCCAGGGCCTCCTGCATGCTACCAAGTGCCCCACCCTTGAGTTTCATCCTCAGCCTAAAACAATGATGTCCATATGTGTGTGAATCTGTGGGCTGGGCTGGCGGAGCTGGCTCATCGCAGGTCACTCAGCATCACATGGAGCGGCTTAGAAGCTGGCACTGGAGGCCTGTTCACTTGGGCATCTGAGGAGTGACACTGAGTGTCAACTGGGACCCTGGCTGTGCTGTTGTCCCTAGCACTGCACGTGGTCTCTCTGTGTGGCTTGGGCTTCCTCACCACATGGTAGCTGGGTTCTAGGGCCAGTGTCCCTAAAGACAGATTGCTTTATGACCCAGCTTCAGGAGTCAGGCGGTGCTCTACTCGCTGTGTTCTGTTCTTTGGAGGCAAGTCACTGGTCACACAAGCGTCACAGGTTTGGCAGTCCTGTTTTAAAGCCCACATCCTAGGTATACTTTCTTCTGTACCCTGCGAGAGTGTGGCATGGACCCCTCATGCTGGACAGAGGGGCCTCTCCACAGGCCATGGCCAGGTTACTGTGTGCAGTGTGTGCACTCCCACCAGCTTACTGATTTGGCCGTCATTCCTTTATGCCCTCTGCAGTGCTTGCTGTCGGGGTTTGTGAGTTTTGCCCCTCTGGTGGGTGTGCAATCAGATCTTGTTGTAATCTGCTTGCCCACGGGTGAGGCCAAGCCCTGTCGCTGCCTCCTGGGGATGGCGTTGTCCTTCCTGTCAGCTGATTGCCCTAAAGAAAGCTGGAGCGTCGAAGTGCTATTTTTTGGCTTATGATGTCAGTTTTTCAAGCAAAGTGGTGAGTATCCCACAGAGTTTATTGCAAACGTTATGAAGACCTTGGAGTCACTATTGGCATGACTCATTTATGACAAAAAAGTATGATTCCAGCAACGGCAGGCTATGTTTGTAATGTGATAGATTTTCACTTAATCTCTCACCTCCCTGTAATTTGCTCAATTTAAGAATGCCCTGAAGCTTGCTTCTGCTCGTGGGCGCCCTTGTTCTTAGTGTGTGCTATCACAGTGACGGTGATGAGAAATGGTGCCAACAGGCATCTCTCTTCTTCTTCTTACTGTTCCTGCCACCATTTAATTACTTCTGGTACTGGTTTCCCACACCTGGTCTTCCGTGCTGTGTGCTATGTACATGAGGCTTCTGCAGGAGCCCCCTGGTTGAGTTTGCCAAGGTCAGAGGGCCCCGGTGTGGGCTTCCCAGACCCACGGGCTAGATTTGGGCTGCTTCTCTGGGCTGCTTGGCAGGCAGTTCCTCCAGCACACCTTGTTTAGATGATCCTGTGAGGCCACAGGGTGCATCCATTGCCTTTAGATCCTGGCACGAATCCTGGCATTGTTGATCCAAGTAATTTAGAATGCTTAGTTATTAAAATGATCAGTCTGACCTACTGGCTTCTCTCAAAACACCCGGAAAATAACCATGTCTAACCAGGGGTTCTTTGATATGCCTAAGCTTTCCTTGAAAAGGGAACTTTTGGTTATTTTTTAATTTACTCTGGTTCCGTCTGAACACTTGAACGCGGCTGGAAGCTTGCTGGAGAATATTATCTGCACCGCTTCTCTCCTAAGGGGCGTCCGCTTCTTATCTGTGTCTAGACGCAGAGCCTAGGCTGCGGAAATGAGAGGCGCCACATGCCAGGTCGCAGGCCTTGTGCCTACACTCAGGAAACAGCTTCCGTGTCCACCGCATCTGTGAGTGATATGTTGGGGGACGGCTTTTCTCAACTGTGCAAGAGCTGCTTGTCCTGGGAACATCACTGGTGCCACCATCCAGACCTGTGATGGGGGCACAGTCTACTTCAGAGTCATGATTGAACACCTGCCTGGATAGGCTTGGGCTGGGATTGGGGAGGCCCAGGACCCGTGGTGATGCCCAGGACAAGGGGCGTCCCACAGGCCATCTCTGTACCACCCAGAGTTGTTTCCTGCTGTTAAGGGAATAAAGGCTATTAGGGGTCTGTTCACCCCTCATTCATGGAACTACCAGGTTGGAGTGAAGCTCCCAGGTTGCAGGGTGCGTGCTCCTGAGCCCAGGCATGTACTTGCCCACGCCCTGTTAGGGACCTGGGTTTTTATGAGCCCATGCACCTCTCATACCACGTTGTGGTGCCAGCAGGTCCAACACAGGGAAGAGTATCAGGCTGCACATTTGTGGCAGTCTGTTCTTAGTCTATAGGTTTGTGTCCATCACATGAAACCTCAGTGCCTCTTATCCTGCGTCGTGGGCCTTGTTTACATATTGAGAATTCCTAGGATACATCCTTGTTGGGGACCTGCCCACTGACCCTAGGGCTTCCTTGTGCAACAAGGAGCAAAATGTCACCTGATGGGGGCCTGGGGAGCAGGCCTTGTATCAGGTGTGACCTGCCTGTGCTTAGCCAGCGGGCAGAGTCCTGAGGGCCAGGCCTGTCACCTGCTTGGCATTCAGGGGCAGCGTCCCAGGCCTGGGGATCTGGAGCTGGCTTCTGGGACCAGCCCTTCCTGGCCTGCAGTGTGCCTGCCTGCCCTCCAGCCACAGCGTGCACAGCCTGGCTGGTGGGATTTGGAGATTGCATAATGTCAGGGATCTTTCCAGCAACAGCAGCTGTGACCACCAGTGAGAGCCTGCTCTGGAGCCCACTCCCAGGCCTAGTAAGAGTCTGGTTGTTCCATTGCACTGATAGGGAAATGGAGGCTCCACAAGGCTGGGCCTTTCCTAGCACCACACACGTGTTCCTCCTATCTAATGCTGCTGGCACATGGTCCCACTCCTGTGTGGTGCCTGGGGTCTCGGGACACACCTGTGGCCTCTGAGGAGCCCTGGGGCTCTCTAATTCTGTCTTCACCTAGGGCTATAGTCCAGGTGGCCCCTTCTGGCCAGGACAAGTGGAGCAGCCCCCAGAAATGCTCTTCCCTACCTGCCCCTCCTCCCCTAGGCAGCCAGATTTTTTTCTTTTTCTTTTCATTTTTTAAAAATATTTTTTTAGTTGGACACAATATCTTTATTTATTTTTATGTGGTGTTGAGGATCGAACCTGAGGCAAGTGAGGCAAGTGCTCTACCACTGAGCCCCAGCCCCAGCCCAGCCAGAATTTTTCTAAAAATGTATGTATACTCAAGTGCTTCCCTCACTGTTCTCACAGTCTTGAGGCTCAGGGTGAAGTCCACCGTCTTCAAGGTGGGCCTTTCACCCTTAGAGACTGGTCTCCAGCCTACCTCCTTGGTGTGTATGTCCTGTCACTCCTGAGACCTGGGCTCTGACCCATCCCAGTGCCCATAGTGGGGGAGGCTGGTTGCAGATATGGATTCACACAGCCAGGAATGAGGAAGACCAAGAGTGGACGTGGACTTATGTTGGTCACTTTCCGCAGCCTCTGTTCTTTGTACCTCTTCCATTTATTATTAAAACAGTTTGACAAGGGCAGATGCTCAGGCCAAGGCCTGTTCCCGTATTTCTCAGTGAGCGTCCCTGGCAACCTGTTCTCCTACGCACAGAGCCCATCAGGCAGCACCGTCACCTATCGGTGATTGCAGGTGAGGCCTTGCCATGACGTAGGCTGGGCAGGCTGGTTTTGAAGGCTGTTGTGTTCTTCTTTTGAAGGAGTTCTCGAAAATGACAGGCTTCATTTCAAGGGTCTTTGTTAATCTAATAGCGTTCCCGGGCTGAAATCTGTGGACTGTTTACCAGAGCTCTTGTGTCGTGACGAGCTGGAACAGAAATAAAACAATTTCTGCTTCGTTTCAGGCACAGATACCCAGCCAGAGAAGTCACTTGGGGGCGGCTGACTCTCAGCAGGAGCTGAGGGATATTCAGGTGGGCGGGGCTGGCCCCATCCTTGCAGGACTCATTCCTGACTTCCCACCCCAGGTCAGATGTGCACACACTGTGTGGGGGCCTGGCTGTTCTTCCCATGTGTCACAGGGAGCATGCAGTCTGGAGCTTCACGTGGGGCAGGTTAAAATATTAATAAATATGTCCTTTATTTTTCCGTGAGCCAAATCTTGGAATTAATTTTTCTTCTGGCCCACTAACTCTTGTGGTTAAAGGTTCAAATTAAGCTTTATGGGAGAATCCATTACAAAATTCTTGAGAAGTCAGTGTAGAGAAGGTGGGGGCTGCATGTTGGGTCCTGTCCACAGGTCTGTTGTTTTCCATAATCGCACTTTTCTTTGTTTTTCTTCTGCTTTGGGAAATCAACCTGAGAGTGGACTTCCAGCTCGAAAGAGGTACTGGCTATTTTTCTCAAATGGAATTGCCCTTCCTAGGAATAGTGGCATCGATTTGACAACAAGTTGTATGTTTGTGCTCCAGGTTCTCTGAGGAAAGTGTGCATCTTAGACAATGGCCCTGTGTACTATATCTTAGGCGGGTGTGCAGAGCCGTCAGAAGTCAGTGAAGTCCTCAGACACCTGCTTATACCCAGCTCGCATTTGTCAAGTGCTCTTCGTGCCCTGTTCAGGATTGGAAAGCGTGTCAGAGCGGCGTTCCCTGATGCTAACTATTGTGCAGCTTCCTTGGGCCCAGTGGCCACTCTTGAGCGTCATCTGTTGGAGTCCCTGCTCTCTGGGGTGAGTGCCCTGGACCACCCATCCTGTTGTTCAGGGAGGAGGAAGGGCCCTCCATCTTTTGCTTACTAAGAACTTGCTAGAGGCCATACACACAGGAACAAAAGACGTGCTCCTGCCTTAGCCATGATGCTTGGCTTGGGCATTCCCTGCTCACTGTCAGTGACACACACCCTGGGAGACCCTGCCGTGGGGCCCTGTCCTATTTCCTGCCATGATGGTTTCTTTAGTGGCAGCTATTTGAATTGGCAGTAGAGGGTTCTGTCTCTGGAGTAGAGCCTCGATTGCCCAGGGCATCTTCTGAGGCCTGCTACCTTGCCTGAGCCGCACCCTCACCATGCTTTTCCCTCTATCTGGAGGTCCCTTCCTCCTCTCTTTATAGCTTTATCTGGGTAATTTTTGCTTGTCCTTCTGGACTCCACCGAGACACACCTTGAACAGGAGCCTTCACTACCCCACAGGGTGTTAGATGCCTCCTGCCCATGTACTCCACTGCCCCTAGGACCTCTATCACAGCTTGTATCACCTCTTGGACTGTCCACTAACTATGAGGGAGGCATGTGTGTGCTTTGCTCACTGTGTGTGCTTTACCCCTGCATGATGACAGTGGGAGGCACACAGTAGGTACGCTGTAAACGTTTGTGGAAGAAGGAGCTCTTCCTATGGGCCAGCCTCTCCGTGCTGAGCAGGGGGCATCTTGGCAGCAGTTGCTGGTGGTTGTCAACAGTTGAGCTGGAAGAGGCACGAGGGAGGATGTGCCGGGGTGCCAGACCTCACTCTCTAGGCCCCTGTGATGGCCACTGTCTGTGCTGCTGGTCCTCTGTTCATCCCTGTATTGTCCAGGACAGTCCCTAGGCAATGCTGACAGAGGCCACGCTCCCGCTCCCCTGGTACTTCTTCCTCTGCAGTGTCCTGCTGAGAGCTGCCCCTGTGAGGAGCCATTGCGCTTCCTCCTTAGTCAAACATTTTAAAAAATCTAACACCTTTCAGAAGTGCCGCACTTCACTCTTGACCTTTGGATGTAACTTGGGTTTCGGGAGTTCACGTGCACTCTCGGGGAATTGTGTGCTGCTGCGCTGCTCTTCCTACTGCACACAACAGCATTGCCGCGCTTCCTCCTGCGTCTTTGGCATCCAAGTCATTGTCTCCAGCCACTGTGACTCATCTAATGTGGTTTTCTCCAGCGGTTAGCTTCCTGCCACGTGAGCTGTCAGACTCTGCGCTTAGTGGCCCGTGAACACTGCTGCTGCCACTGGGGAGCTCTGCCGTCTCAGGTCTTAATTCTTGAAACTTGGGGCATCTTCTGCACTGGGGATTGGTCTGAGGCTGAGAACAGGACCTGCCTGGACTCTGCTTCCAAAGGGCCAAGTGACATTGTGTTTCCTGAAGGTGCTCCATCCGCCTTCTACAGTTCTGCCTCAGCTTGCCACAGCTCCCCTTTCCTGTGCTAACAGAATACTTACCTGTAAGCAGGTGTGTGGACCGCAGTGATGGGAAGAGGAAGAGGAGCTGCCTTCATGGGTCTCAGGGTTCATGTGGCTCAGCATCTACCTCTGTTCCCCCCACCTTTTTTTCTTTTTGTGGTGTTGTAGACTGAACCCAGGGCCTTGTGCATGTAAGACAAGCACTCTACCAACTGAGCCATATCCCCAGCCCACGTCTGTCCCTCTTACATGACAGTCCAGTGTTTGTCCAGAGGCCTTTAGAAACCGGGTCCAAATGACTTGAGGGAGATCTAGGCACTATGTGTATGGCTACTGAGAGTCTCAGAAAACCAACCCCAGACCTTGTTTGGTGTGTGTGAAAATGGAGTGCTTAGGTGCCATAACAATACCACAGACTTGGTGCCACACACAACAGAAAATTAGTTTTCTCATAGTTCTGGAGACTGGCAGTCAAAAATCAAGGTACCAGCAGGGTTGGTGTCTGGTGAGGGCCCTTCCTTGGCCACAGATGACCTCTTTGGCTCATTGTGTGCTTATGTGGCCTTTCCTTGGTGTATCTGTGCTGCGGGGGAAAGAACATGTGCTCGTGCTCTCCTTCTGATGTCTGTTTTTATGAGGACACTAACCCTATTTGATTAGGGCTCTACCCAGATGACCTTGTTTAACCTTAATTACTTTCTTAGAGATTCCAGAGAAGCGAGATGGAGTTGGCCAAGAGATTTTGTTCAGGTTCTGATGACCAGGAGGGCCTGGGATAGTATGTTTTCTTAGGAAGACCCATCCTGTCCTTGGCTTGCTCACTGTGTCTGGTGTATCTGGAACAGGCTCAAATTGGTTTTACCTCTGCCCTTCCATTTGGAGCCATATCCAGAGCCCCTGTTTTCTGACTCCTGAGCCCCTTAGGACATGGAAAAACTGTGACCTTTGGTTAAGGTTAGTGGATGGATCTGTTGGGGCTGTATACTGTGCAGCCCCAATTCTCAGTCTATTTATGCACAGTGATACCTTATTTTTGATAAATCAGATCCACGAGAGCAAGGGGGGGGGGGGTTAGCCTGTGTTTATCTCCAGCATGTCAGTGCTCGACATGAAGCAGCTGCTCAGCTGTTGGGTGCTGATTTGATTAGAAGAACAGGTAGTCCTGGTGGAGTTCAGAATGGCTGTCTGCATGTGATGTCATCGCTTTTAGCAGAGGGCCCCTTTGCAGATAAGGACCCTGAAGCATCAAGGGACCAGGTCGTTGGTTCTAGTTAACCCAGGAAGGGAACCTGCATCCCTGGGCTCAGGGAAAGGGACTCTGGGGAGTCTCAGGAGGCCCATGCTGAGTTGACCTGCCCAGATGAAGCCTGCTCCTTATTCCCCCATGTGGCGGCTTTCTGGCTGGCGGAGAGGGGCCTGGGAGGCCCCCCATTCCCTTCCTTGGAGGCATTTCATCTACCAACTCTTGAAGTGCCCACTTGAAGGGCCAAGCCACAATAGAAGGGCTTCCCTCTGACCTCGAATTGGGTTTCCATGTGGCTGGCTGTTGGCAGGCATTTCCCCGAGTGAGTCAGTGAAAGGACCATTAACCTTACTTGCAGACTTAAATCAATGTCATTGTTACTCAGCTAGTTAACTTGTCACTCTCTTTGGCCCCTGATGTTCGTTATTAGGTGAATTTTGATTTTATTAGTGTGCTAATTAATGCATGACATTAAATTATTGACATGAATGGTTTTGGGTATCTGTCCTTGGAGCTTTAGTTAATAAAATAACTTTTGATAAGACTAGTGGTTTTAGAACATTTAGACTTAATTATATTTTCTAAAGGATTTTTCTAGAATCATATAGCTAACTGCTGGCGAAGTACTTCAATTCCCTAGTTAACTGAAAGAAATTGGTTTTTCGTTTGATTTTGCTTAATACAAATTAAAAGTAATATACATTTGATAAAGGCAGTTGAAGAATTATTTATTAAAGTTTCCCTTTTTATATATTGGGGAAAAATCCATAAGAACTGAATTAATTTTGAGGGTAATGTGAGGAGAATGCAATGGTTGGAGAGCTATTTTGCCCAGAGAAATAGGAGTACATTTCTGCTCATAAGTTCCTTTGCAGTTCTTCAGAGATGAGCACTTTTCTTCTTTGAGTTTTTTCTGTATACAAAGTCTTACATTTGTGCACCCCAATTTCAGCATCAGCAAGTTGTGAATTATGACAGTGGTTGAAATGGGAGCTCTGAGGGGAATTCAGGTGTTTCATTCTTGTCTCACTTAGGTTAGAAAGCCTGCCAAAGCTAGCGATTTGGGAAGGAAGAAATGGAACAAAATGAGAAGAGGGGGAAAGAAAAGCCTCTTACGGAAGGAAGCATGCACTGTGGATCGTAGTAAGTCAGTGGTTTTCATCCCACGTGGGGAGTCGGCTCCTCTCATTATTGTTTTTAGAAAGCTTACTGTCACAATGCTGAGTCTTTCAAAAGCATAGCCTGCCAAAGGAGACCTTGCAAATAACCCTACCAAATATACCAGCCTACAGAAATCCATCTCCTCTTCTTTCTTCCTCTTTTTAAAAACGTTGACCTATTTCAGACTTAGAAATAAGTTGCAAGAATAGTACAAAGAATTCCCAGACACCCTCTACCCAGACAGAGTCTCTAAATGTTAACATCATTTTATCTCATGTGTGTGTGTGTATTTATTTTTTCTGAATCATTCTAGTAAGTCTGATGGTCCTTTACTCCTAAGTACTTCAGCGTGTATTTCCTAAAGCAAGAGATTCTCTTCCATAACCACAGTGTAACTATCAACGTTGAAATATTATAATACCTTATTAAGATTTTGTCAACTGACCCAAGAATGCCCCCTTTCTCAGTACTGGGGCTTGAACTCAGGGGTGTTCTACCACTGAGCTACGTCCCCAGCCATTTTATTTTAAATATATATTTTTAGTTGTATGTGGATACAATACCTTTATTTTATTTATTTTTATGTGGTGCTAATGATTGAACCCAGTGCCTCACAAGTGCTAGGTAAGCGCTCTACCACTGAACCCCAACCTCAACCCTCCCCACCATTTTTTAATTTCAGTTTTGAGACAGGATCTCTCTAATTGAGGAAGCTGGCCTCAAACTTGCCATCCTCCTGCCTCAATTTCCCAAGTAGCTGGGATTACAGGTGTGCACCACCATATCTGCCTCCAAGAATATCCTTTATGTAGAGCAAATGACAACCAAATTGTTGTACCTCTTCGGTTTTCTTTCATTTGGATGGTTCCCATATTTCATGATGTCACATAAAGTATAGACTGTGCTTCATGTTGGTTGAGAATAAGTTGCAAGAATAGTACTGTCTGGTGTTTCCTTGTGATTATTTCCCACTTCTGTACCTCTGGGCAGGAATGCCACAGGAGTGATGATGCCCCTCGGGCACCCACCAGGAGGCACCCTGCTGTTGGTTGGTCCCGTTGTGGCAGTGTCAACTGTTGAGCGCCACAGCCGAGTCGGGATGACGCATAGCATTTTTGCCAGAAGTAGTGGTTGAGAGCTGACGCCAGCGAGCCATTAAGATGATGACTTTTGAGTTCCTGTTGAGTTCCAGTTGAGCTCTCGCGGGGATTCCTGAAGAGTTTGCGTTGGTTGGAAAAGTTCCGGGTGTGGGAGTTCCGGTTGGTGTGTGGTGTGTTCCTGGAGGAGCCGCGTGGGTGGCGTTCGGGAGAGTTCGTTCCCCGGGAGTGTGAATGGAATGTTGTTGGAGTTCAGGCAATAAAGTTTCCTGTTTGTAGATATAAGTGCTTAGTGGCAGCTCGGTGATTTGTGCCCAGCTAGACTGCGGCAGTCAACACTGGTTAAGAGAGAGCTCCAGCTTTCTCCTGTGCAATTATTGCTTTTCCTTTTGCAACTAGAAAGTGTCAGGCGGGAAAGCGCTTTGAGACCACACAAGTACTGTTACTTCTTTGGCATCCATTGAGGGTGCTTCCCTTAGATGATGACTGTGAGATGGTGATTCTGTCATTTCTTCCTGGTTCTAAGGAGAATTGCTTCTCCCTATCAGTCTGTTTTGTACTATGTAGACTCAAGGGCTCTGGGTTGAAAAATAAGTTTTATCCATATCTATTAATTGGCTCACACTCTCCTCCTCACACTAGCTCCCACGTGCAGTTGAGACATCTCCATGGTTCTTTGGACATGTTCTTACTTTTTTGGTGCAGCAAGGTGTTCAGGCCTGCTTGTTCTCTCCCTGCCCAATCCCAGAGTTGGCCATCTCCAAGGAGCTTCAGGGGCCTTTTAGTGGAGACAGGCATTTAGAAAGCAAGACTTGGGTGTTGGCTGTGCTTAGCGCTTCCAGTATTGTTTCTCAGCAGACTGAACGAGGCAGTGGGAGTCTGCTTGTATGAACACACACACGCATGTACACATGTATGTGAACACGTAGCTGCCCTGGCTGCTGCCTCTTGTTCCAGTCTGGCGCCACAGGGTCCATTCTGTCGCCACAGGGTCCATTCTGTCCTCCTCCATTTCCATATTTATCATTCCCTTCTCCGTCAGTGTGAAAGTTGGCTCCAGTCTCACAATGTATTTGTAGACTTGTGCAATCCTAGAATGTCAAAAAGCAGTCTCAGAGTTGCTAACCTTTGCAAAAAGAGAAGTCTACTAATCAGAACTCAACTTGGCGTTCTTTATCCGCTGTAGCCTGAGGGCACACAGTCCCAAATTTCAGATGTTACTTGGATTAGTTCCTTTTTTTTTCTTTCTCCATTTAGTGTAGCCATTTGAAATATAATTTGGTTCATTTGTTTCTTTTTGTATTCTATTTTTGGTCCCCCCAGTAGTGTCCTGCTTTCTCCCTCTTTCCCTTATTTCCTTCCCAGTCCGAAAGTCAGACCTGTGCCAAAGTTCTCTCAGAGAGGTGCCCCTCCCCTGCCCTTTCCCTTTATCCTGTCCACCCACCTCCCGCTCTGCAGGTAGAGCGCCAGTCTCCTTGATCTTTGCCTTTTTCTTTCTTTTTTCCTTTTTGCTCAGATGAGTACTCTCTTATTTCTCTCCTTCTTCATAAAAAGTAGAACATTACAGATCCTCTGCTGCAGTCTGCATTTTTCACTTAACAATATGTCCAATCAGGCCACATCGGTCCCTGGAGCTCCCTGGATCCTTTCTCCTGGCCACAGGGTTGTCCCTTGAACTCCACTTCTTTGGCTGTTATTTAGGAACTGTACTGTGCATCTCTAAGTGCTGATGTCTGTACGACCTTACTGGGCCCCATTTCATTTCCATCTGACTTTAGAAGAGTGACAGTGTGCTTGGAGGAAGGGGCTGAGGTTCAGCGTGCAGTGTGGCCAAGTGTCACATAGCCACAGGACGCTGCCTGAACCTAGAGCTCGAGGTCAGGGCAACTGGTGCCAGAGCTCAGTCTCAGAAACAAGGAAGTCCTTGTCCCCTTCTTTTGGGGTTTATCACATGCCTGGGGTGCCAGGAGCAGGGCCCATGCCACCCTGGGTGTCATGCAAAATGCTCTTGGGGAGGAAGGGATAGAGAGTGTAAGATGTTCTCATAGCTACTGTTCATTTATCTTTTTAAAATTTGTGTGTATGCATTTTATAAAGGTAGGATTATCAGGAGAACAGTATCTGTGTAGTAATGGTTGTGTGTGTACAACACATTTTAAAAATAGTAGCCATCTGTGATCATAATAGTTTGAAGACCTCCAAAAAAGGCACTCCCAGCTGTCTTGAAGCAGAAGAGCCCTGGCCTGACCTCACATTGTAGATTTGGGCTTGGATCTCTCCTCCCTGCCTCATGGGGCAGCAGGCATTCATTCATTCATCCTTTGTGGGTTAGGTTGGGCCTGGGTAGTGAAGCTTGTGCTTGAGCAGGGGGGTGGGGGGACGCTGCCTGGACCTCAGGGAAGGTGTCTCATCTAGACAGGGACCTTTTGAGACCTCTTGGGAGGACTCTGTGAATCACCAGTAGGGCATGCAGGTGAGCTTCACAGGTCAAATTGACTTGAAGGTAGCGACACCTAACACCTACATGGAAGAGGTGGCTTTTGATGTGGACTTGGAGGGAGGGAGCTTGCCGCAGCCCCTTTGGGGAGTTGGCCACATGGAGATCATGCCTCTGGGCTCCAGCCCTCTTACCTGTGAGGCAGAGTGGTGGCTCCACTCTGGGCCTTGCTCAGAGGCCAGACCAAGGCCACACAGCGTTCAGCTCTTCTACCATACTGTTCCTTGGGATATGCCAAATCTGATCCTTGCCGCTTGACTTCCTTGCTGTGGTCCCTTTCCCCCTCACCCTCACAGGGCAGGTGCCTTGTGGCACCTCAGAGAGTGGCAGTGCTGGGTAGGTTGCAGGTTGATGGAGGCGGAGGTGAGGCTGCAACATGGGCCTTGCCATGGGGGTGCACTGCACTAGCCTGCTCTCCTCACGTGGAGTTCCCTCGCACTTGAGAAGGGGGTGCAGTTGGTTTTAATGTTACTTTAATGTATTTTTTGAATTCATTTCCTTTGTTTATTTTACAGCAGTATAATTTGCAATGAAATAGTTTTACATTGAGCTCGCGTGTTTTAATGGCATCTTAATGGTGTCTCTATGGATTTGCTGCCAGATACTTTCGTCATCTTACCTTGCACAATGGCAGCACGTGGCAGCAGGGCTGTGGCTGTGAACTGTGGCCCAGGCCTTCCCCCAGGCCAGCTGAGCCACCTGATTCAGGCACTTGACATCCCTTGGGAGTGGAGACCTCTGGGCCCTGGGGACAAGGGGAATTCAATCTCCTGTGTGGCTTGGTTTCATATTGTCCTTTCAGAGGGTGTTTTGTACCTAGCAACACCTGGCTGTCATCCTGTGTGCTGAAGAGAAAACCCGAGTCTCTTCCTTTGAGCCCATCAGGAGGGGAACGTGCCCGCCCAGAAGAGAGAGCACAGGCTCCCAGAGAGCCTTGGTTTGCTAGGATGGCCCTGCTTTCAGTTGTCCCTGTGCCATGCCATATGCTGAGCCATCTGCTCTCCCTTTTTGTTTTGGAAAATGTGGCAAAACAGTTAGAGTCTTGCCTGGTGCAGCACTGAAGGCCTTTTAGCCCCGGGCTCTGCATAGCATGTGGTCCTTCCAGTCCTTGGCGAGGGGCTAGAGCTGGAGCATGGCTCTGTTCCTGCTCTTCGAGTGCATGCAAGTGTGCCTGGCTGAGGTGAGGGCTGAGGACCAGGCGAAAGAGGAGGAGAAGGAGGAGGGGGAGGCAAGGCCCTGAGCAGGGACTTCTTGGGCCCAGCCCACCGGTTGGCCTTGCTCCTGGTCGTAGAACAGGTTCTTCCCCACCACCCAGGCCCACCTCCTCCAGAGGCCCCATGGCTGGGCTTCAGCAAGATCCCCAGGTGAGGTACCAGCATGATGCCCCCTGAGTGCTGATCCTCACTGCAATTGTGGGAGTCAGCACCCAAGAAGTGGTGCTTCTGAGGCAGAAAAAGCCACCCAGCATTGGGCTTAGACCCTGGGTTTGACCCTTACTAGTTGTGTGACTGTGGGCAGGGACCCTAACTAGTGGTTCCTGAACTTCTGGAGGTCTTGGTTTCCTTCCTGTGACATGGGGATCTAGTTGTAAGGTTTGGGATGATGTGTGTGGCACCCACAGGGACACCAAGGTCCCTAGTTTGCAGAAAGTGGTTGTAAGGTTTGGGGTGCTATGTGTGGTACCCCCAGGGACACAAGTTGCTGTTGTCTTACTGTGCTATTGCCGGTTATCCCTACCTGGTCCTACTTACCCATAGCCCTCAAGTATCACCGTCAGAGAAGGGAAGAGAAGCTGCCTAAGCCCGTGTGTGCCCCTAGGGCCTCAACCAGAGGGCTGAGTCCCTAGGGTGCCTCCTCTGCCTTGCTTTCCTGTCCCTTTCTCTTTTGACACACCATTGTTTTCTCCTAAGAAGAAAAGAAATGGTTTGAGTTGGGGAAACAAATCCCCAGGGCACTGTTCTACGTGATTGTCCCATTTCTAAACTTGAGTTAATAAGAGTAAACAAAGCAGCAGGTCGATCTGCTCCATCACCGAATCTTACCTGGTGAATTTGTGAAGACTTGGGTGCCCTGGCTCGGGCTATTATTGGGGCCTAATTCCCAAGCCATGTAATGAAGGGTAATTTGGAGAAGCTTCGCAGGTTCTTTGTGATCTGACAGCAGCTTTCAGCCCAGTGAAGACATGACTGCTAACGGTGGCAGGGGCTTGGAAGAGGGTTATCATGTTGTTACTAATATGAAAGTGCATCATTGGTGGGATGCAGAATTTATGGGCTTCAAATGGATTTCAGCTTGGAGTTTTAGCCCTCTGTGCTCCTGCCGCTCTCAAAGCTATGAGTAAGGTTTTTTAATTAAATCAAATTGAATTGAATGAGCTTTTATTGAACGCCTACTCCGTGCCAGACACCAGCTTCTTAACCCTTGCGTTGCCCTGTGTGGTGGCCCTGGGAACCTAGTCAGGGGAAGCCCTGCATGGGTATGCCCATGCCCACCCTCATCCAGCCGGAAAGTCTGGGAGGTGGGGTCTGATTTTTATGCTCTTTCGTCTGAAGCTGATTATCAGTGGAGCTGATTAAGAAGAAATAGGTTGAGTGACTTTGTGTGGCATTTTGTTTAATCTTGTTTGATCTTTTCAACTAGCTTGTGACAGTACATTGCATTGTCCCCATTTTACATCTGAGAAAAGTGAGGCTCAGGAGGTACAGCAGTATACAGAGGCAGAGCTGGGATTTGAACCCAGGTCTGTCAGGTTCCAAAGCTGGAGTACCTTTTGGAATGCTTGTAGGGGCCTCCCTTTCACAGATGACTGTTGCCTGTGAAAATGGCCTGGCGGTGGTGGCTAGGGTGCTGTTCTGTAATGAAGGCAGGGAGCAGTGGGAGGTTGGGGCTGTACTTATGTTTCTAGGGTGCTTTCTGACTCTGTCCCTGGAGAGGTGTGTCTTTGCTCCTGACCCTCACCATCCTCAGTAGTACAGGTGATTGTTTGTTAGGGTTACGGATAACACGTGTGAAGGCCTAGTGGCATGTCTGGCTCCAGGTGGGTGTGAGCTGGCCCATCAGAATGTACCCTCAGCTCCCACCCTGGTTCAGATGCTGCTATTGCTTCAGCCCTGGGACTTGTGCACCAGGAGCCAACAGTCAGTGACTGGTTCAGGGGCATTACCTGTGGTGTTTGTGAAGGTGAAAGGATTGGCGAGAGGGAGGGAGCTGTCCTCTGGAGGAGCCTGCAGACCTGAGGCTGTCAGGCTGTCAAAGAAGTGTCATCAGGATTTCTCACCAGAGACAGAACTCTCTGGAAGGACAGTCATCAGCTCTTGATGGCCTAATGGGGGCAGGCCCTTTCTGTGTGGCAGGGAGGAATAAAAGTTAATGGTGGTCCCTGAGGAGTTGTGCCTGGCTGCACCCTTTGAATGGCTGTAGCTTGAAAAACCAGTCTTGGAGACCTTGCAGATTCTCCACGCCCTCCATGTGTTCTCTGAAAATGAAAGTGGCTTTGCACAGTTTGTGTTTTGCCACAGGATGCCTCCTGTTCATACAGCATGTTGTGGTGAGGGGTACAGAGCAGGTACCCTTGTGCCAAGGGCCAGTGAGATGTGCCACGTGCAGACGCATGTCGAGGGGAGGATTCACTGTGGGAAGCAGATGTGAACGCTGTCCTGCAAAGGTTCTGGTGACAGTATAGTCCTCTTCAAGTCACTCCTGATGAAGACAGAATGCTTAATTTAGCCAAATGTAGTGAATTCAGAGTGTTTCCGATGGTTCTGGGCTGGAAGACAGTGTTTTCTTTTCCTTTTCAACCTGACTTCCTTCCTCTATGTGTTAAGTGTCATTTATGCGGTGTGTGTATGGGGGTGCGTTTTCCTCTTGGATGCATTTGCACCTGGCAATTTGAATGTGCAGGAATTCCTTGATTGCAAAATAGCTACTCTGAAAATGCAGACCGCAGCCTTGCTCAGGGAGCCCTTCGGCCGCGGGCAGCGGGGTGGCGCTAGACACCTGGCTTTGAGTCCCAGTGGAGACACACCACTTGTCTGTTCTGAGCGCTGCTTGCTGCCTTGTAGAGTGGAGCTATAGAATGAGACCCCCCCTCCAGGTCTTGGGGTAGGGAGGGGCTGGCCAGCGCAGTGTGGTGTGTGAGCTCTCTGGGGGCTGCGTTGAGCAACGAGGGACTTGGGAATGAAAACATAGCTCCTGTCCTGTCCCTGTGGCAGGCACCACACCCACCCCGCCATGTACTCATCACCTTTTGGTGGCTGAGAGTCTCCTTCCCCGTCTTCATTCCCTTTTCTTATTTAGGGAGAGTCAGAGAAGCAATCCTCAGTCTGGATTATTTGGGAGATCCATATTCCCTCTGATTATTTATGAAGGGACAGGCCAGGGGGAGGTAACCAGTTAGATTAATTCATCAGTGAGGCAGCTGGAGGGATATGTGACAAACAGACCAGGCTGTCATTTGGCCAGAGATTGTGCTGGGATTGTTCCCCCAGGATAGTCATGATGACAAATGTAATTGACATTTTTTATTAACCCTGAAATGATTAAAGATGCTGCTGCTGAATTTGTGTCAAAGTACCCAGTCCCTGGCATTTTGAGCGAGGATTCGGTCTGGAGCCAGTAAACAGCCTTGTGTTTACTTCCTGTTCATCACTTTAATCAACCAAGGCAGACAGGGCCCTGCCTCATTTGGTCTTGAAACCAGGCCAGAGAGACAAGACTCTGTTTCCTGGCTTGGGTTTTCAGAACATTCTGGCACCAGCATCACAATGGACACATAGGAGCCACTCTGCTCATTTACCCGCTTATGTTTGCTGAGCTCCTGCTGTGTGCTAGGTCCCTAGGTGTGGGACGGGCCCTTCCTCAATGGGCTATCATGGTAGGATGGAGTGGACAGGTGTCTGTGGGGCAATTGCATGAGCACTCTAGGGGCAGGACTGGGCTGCCCTCCCTCTGGGGCACAGGTATATAGTGAAGGAGGCCATTTGAGTGTTAAAGGGAGGGGGTCTCACCAGGCAGTTTCTGGGCAGAGGCTGGAGGCAGGGTCTGGGGAGCTTGGCTGGGCCCTGTGTGCAACTGGGGCCCTTGTGGAAAAGAGCTTTGCTGCTTCCCATCATGTCACCTAAGTCGCCAGGCTTTGTCCTCAGTGTCCTCGTCTGTGAGCGGGGACAGTTGTAGTCTCCCTTGTCATAGGGCTGTTGTAGGGTAACAGGATGATATGAAGAGAACTTGGCCAGCAAGCCTCTGTTGGAGTGATGGGGTGGTGAAGAGAAGGGAGGTTGCTGCAGAGGGCAGTCCCAGTGGGGGGCCACACATGGCAGCCTACTGTGTGTGGGGCTGCAGTCCTCACCCTGGCTCTCTGTTGAGTGTCTGCACTCCTTTTTCTAGCTGGGAAGCCTCCTCTTGCCAAGGGGTGGTTGCCAGGGTTACACAGAGCTAGAGAGAGGGAGAAGGAGGATCTCAGGTAGGGCCGCAGCTCTCAAAGCCCTTCTCATGGCAGGCAGGAGCCAGGGAAGAAGTCTGGCTGTGATTGTGGCCCTGAGTCTTCTCTAAGAGGCGTGACCTAGGTGACAGAGGGAGTTAGAATGTGACCTGTCATGGTGAGAGTGCTCTTGTCACACTGTCCCCTAATGAACTGAGGGTTGAACCCTTCCTGAGCACCTGTTTTGTGGCCACCCCTCTGCTGGGGGTACATGCACCCACTTGGGCACTGAGCCAGTATTTAGAAAGCACTCATTGCATGCCAGGCAGTCTGTGGGTACTAGACAGATGGCAGTGAACCAGAGGCAATGCATCCTCACCCTGCTGGGGCTCCTAGCTTGGTGGGGAAGGAAAAGAAGAGGAAAGCCTCTTTCACTGAGCAGCATGGAGAGGAAACCTTGCCGCGCTGACATAGTGGGTCTGTGTTACGAGGATTTTACATACTGGGCTGCCCGAGCCAGATGAAGCCACCTCTGTTTCCCTACTGCCAGGCGTGCGGGGAATGGTTGCCGTGTCCTGGACCTGTTGCTCAGAACCTTTCCCATCCGTTTAATTTCCTTTCCTTTTTAATCCTGTGCCTGGCAGGATGTTTCAGGGGCAGTAATTTAATAAAAGTATGCAGTTTGTAAAGCAGCTGCTATTCTGTGTACTAAGCACATTGCCAGCCTTTTCAGGGAAATCTCCAAGCTGTTCTTGGAACTTGGTGATATTGCAGGGGAAAAAAAGTTATATTTAATAACATTTCACCCATCAGGTTGTGCAACTAATAGAAGCACAAATGGAGGCCACGTGGGAAAGCCATTTTCTTTATGTGATTCAGAGAATTAGGACACAGCAGTTACACCATGTAAGGGATTTATGAAGACATTAGTGCCTGACAGGAAGAAAACATCTCAATAAATTATTTAATTTGGGGTTGCAGACCTGGATGCTGGTCCTGACCTGGACCCCTGCCCTGCTCCCCAGGGCTCAGGCCTGCCTACTGCAGCATCTCCCTGAGCCCTGGCCTGTGTTGGCCAGGTGGGCCGGATCTGCTTCCGGGGGCTGCCTTCCTACCTGGGCCCCTTGCTGCACAGAATCGACTTTGTTAGGTTTGTGACATGTGGCAGCTGCATGATCTGCTGGATAAGGGACACACATTTAAAAAAATTTACGTGCCACATGCTTTTCCTTTCTTTATTTCTCTTTCCCTGAACTGACATAAAAAGGAAAGTCACACACAAGCAGATGTCAGGATGACTGTCACGCTTCCTCATCAACTGGAAAAACCACCAATGGAATTACTCCCGACACTGGTTCTGTTTATGGCAGATGCCGAGGGGGAGGGGGCGGAGCCGTGTATTCTCCTGTTTTCCAGGATAGCTGAAGCCTTAATTCAAAGGCAAATTGAGTTCTTCAGCTGTCACTTGGTTGTTCCCTCCAATCTTTGGGGATAAATAGCATGGCTCCTGCCTCATCTTTTTCTCTACCCTTTTCCCCAAAGCTTTTCTCTCTTTATATATTTTTTCTTTGCCCAAAACTCAACATTTCTTTGACAAAAGCATGCATTATTTAGAGCCTGCCGCCTCTTGAAGTTCTTTAATTACAGAATTAAAACAAAGTAATGACAGTTTAATTTGTTCTCTCATTAATTGGGAGTGCTCCGGGCTGATGTGAAATGAGTGCGTTTGGAAGGCACGAGGGGTGTTTGTTGAATGAGAGGAGCATGAGTGATAATAATCGCCGCCGTTCAGTGTGGGCGCTGGGCTAGGTGCCCCGTGCACACTTAGCTTGTCTTCCCAGAAGGAGGGGATGCTGCCCCTATGTCTTGCAATTAGGATCTTACCAGTAGAGATCCTCCCATTTGGCCAGAGGGAGAGCCAGTCTGGAGTCAGGTGTCCAGCCCCATGGTTCCTGTCCCGTCCACTGCCCCACTTGGCCTTTGGCCTCAGAAGTCACAGAGAAGGCCTGGGGCTGGGGCTCTGGCACTGGGCTTGAGCTGCAGACACGTTTGGTACATGCTCATTGTTGGCGCAGCTCCTGGAAGGGCCAAGAGAACCACGTGGCTTTCCCCACCTGGCTTTAGGGGTTGGAGCCCTGTGTATGCCAACCCTGGGATTTTGGCAGCCAGGGGCAAAGGCTGGCAACGAGAGCAAGTAGTTCGTCATGCCTTCTGCCCTGTTGCTTAGGGGTGCTTTCAGCATCCCCCAGGATCCCGCGAGTGATATGACAAGACCACCTTCTGACCATGAGAATGGGCCCCAAGACCTGGTCCTGTATCCAGACCACGTGGTAGATTGATTAGATTCAGGGGGTCAGACCCTGAGGTATCTTAGGGAATCAGGCCTTGATGTCCTCCTTGTCACCCTGCCCCCCCCCCCCTTCCCCCAGGAGTTGTCTTGCTCACACTGTTCCTTAGAAATCTCAGAATTCTTCCCTAGGAGTTTACTGTGGAACTTTGGGATTTATTATCAATGCCTTTCTTTGTAGCAAAATCTGATGCATTTAGCTTTAGAGGATTTGTTTACACTTCATTATTGTTTGTCATTGAATATCATATAGATAAGCCATAGAATAAAGCACCTTGTACTGCTTTGGATACCAGGTCTACATGTCTTCTGGAAGCAGGAGGCAAGACTCCTTTAAGGTGGTGTCTTGCCACAGTCTGGCTGGGCACAAATCACGAGCCACTGAAGCAGGAACAAACTTTATTTTCAAACTGCAGGAAAACACTTCACACAGCTCCCGGGGAATCCTCCCTAGCCACCGGCTCGTCCAGGAACCCCCAGCCAGAAATATCTCTCCTGGAAATCCCTCCTCCTGCACTTCCCCAACCAATGGGAACTCTTGGGGAATCCCCGGAAATCCCCATGAGAACTCCAAAATAGTGCGAGAACTCAAAAGTTGCCGCAGAGGCGGATAGTAATGCCTCGCCTGTCAATCAGTACTGTTGGCAAAATGCCAGGGGCCATACAGACTCGGCCGTGGCTCTCAGCAGTGTCTTTGGCCTCGTGGGTTTTATTTTCTATACTGTGTGCCATGATGACTTCAAAAGAGGTTGACATTGCTTTATCATAAAACTCAAGTGCAACAAGAAGGTTTTGAAACTTTTATAGGGATGAGAAGCCAATTGGGAAGCCATACAAGACAGCAGGGGTGGAGGGATTGTGGGTAGAGGGGAGGAGAGGAAAGGCTGATCTGAGGGTGGAAGCGAACCCAGGGCTTCCTGCTGCGGAGTGGTGGGGGTCCCTGAGTCTCGCTGCTGTTTCTGATAGCAGGAGACTCCAGGCACCTCCTTTCAGATCCCTGTTGCCTCATCTTGTAGCTTTGCTCTGGAAGAGGGGCACAGAATTGTTTGGACATCAGGATCAGGACCAGGGCCCTGTTCTTCCTGACCCTGCCCTGGTGGTCAGAGCAGCTGGGTTCAGACCCTGTGGTTCCAACCCAGCATTCCTGCTCTGGGATGATGGGGGCAGGTCTGAGGGACACAGGTCTTGGTGAATGTAGAGAAGGTTCAATTGACCATTGGGTCAATTGCGCAGGTGTCGCGAACCCCTGGGCATTTCAACTGTGTCCTACCTGCCTCTTGGGGCGATGAGGCCATCAGAGTGGAGGAGAAGCTGTGGGGCTTCGTGAGCACCTGCTCCTGGGATCCTCAGGGACCCATTTGTATCCACAAATGACACAGATCCTTGGCGTGGACACCGTTGACGACAGTGGTCGTAAGCAGGAACAATGAAGAGATGACAACAATGGGAAGCTCCACAGACCAGGATCGATGTGTTTTGGAGAGCAGCTTTACAGTGAACCAGCAGTTGGGCTGTTTCTTCTTTGAAAGCTGAGGGTAGGAGCATGGGAGGGACTGACAGATCCACTGGTAGGCAGTGGCCTTTGTAATCAGTGCGAAGTCACTGGTGACACCTGCCTCTTCGTGAACCCATTAGGCCCTTACAGGTAGGAGTGCTGTTGCCACCAGCACAGGTGTTGGTGATGGGATTCCTGCCTGTTAGGCTTGTGATGCCAAAAGCTGCTTCTGTGCTACCACAGAAGTCCCTGACTCAGGTACTGGAGACTTGGTGTTATCACATTACATGATTCTTCTTACCTTTGGAATCTCTTGTTAAACTGTTATAGGAAAATAATATTTTGTGTATTTAAGTAATGTAATTATACAGACTCACTCAACACTCTTAAAATTTGGGGGCTCCATTTATATCAATCTGCTCAAAGTACAGTTTTTTAGGGAACAATACCTGTTCAGCCCGCAAGACCCCCAGGCCTGGGCAGAGCTTGGGTTCTGGGGCGTCAATGAACTGGAGACTCTTCAGTTAGTCTTTAGCCTTTTTAGGAGAGATTACACTCAAGGATTTTTTTTTTTTTTTTTAAAGAAATGGACTTGAGACCCATAAATCTGCTCTGATTTTATTTGGGGGCACCTACCTGGAGCCCACAAAGATCATTTCTGTGAGTTGGCAGCTGTGCTGGGCAGCAGAGAAGGAACTCTGTTGGTGGGTGGATGTGCCAGACCCCAGGTGGAAAAAGGGCTCGCTCCTTGCTGTGGTCTGCAGTTCACCAGTGTCTCTGGGTTGACAGAGATGGGATGGCTGGGAGGACATTCTGCTTGTCTTTCAGATGTGTGTGAGGGCAGTCTGAGCTGAGGGGCTCAGCCTGCCGCCACCTCAGGCCCTGGTGCTCTGGGTTTGGTGGAGCCTGATGCAGTGACATGGAGTGGCATCTAGCAGGGTGGGGAGGCAGCAAATGCTGGGCCTGCAGAAAGACATTTCTGTTACCTAATGATTTTCAAAAACCATTTGTGAGATTGAGGTAATGTATTTCTCAGATTCAAGCAATTTACTCCTTCCCACCGTGCTGAATCAGGCTGTTAAGTCCTCCTGCTGTGTGCACGCAGCTGTTGCACCAGGGAAAATGGTCAGGTTCAAGTCACCTGCCATAACTATGCTCTCTGCTCCTGGAACTGATGCACAACTGCACTTTTGAAAACTGGAGTTTTTAAGAACATTGGAAACCGTTAAGTGGAGGAAGCAGAATGCCCACTTGCATGTTCAGTGAGATTGTAGGACCGCATGGAGCGCCTAAGATCCTGCAGGCCCTCAGTGCTCACCTGTGAGACTCGGCTCCAATGCCACTGCCGTCCAGTACCTTCCCACTGCCTGGGTTGTAATGTTTGGCCAGGTGAAAAGCACTCCAGGAAGGGAAGCATGGGCTTCTGGCCCTGAGTCACCACCTTCCTCCTGCTTGGAGCCTGAGTCTCTCATCTGTGACATGCCCCAGTTATATCACCTCCTAGGGATAGGAGGGCTGAGAGGAGTCTGTCACCTGTGTGAGCTCCTGGCTGTCCAAGACATGTAGAATATTTAAAGCCGGTGGCCCTGGGGTGATAATAAAATGCATGTGTGTCTTCATGTTAGAAAAGCATGGCAAATGGCACAACAGGGGAAGGAGAGTGGCCGAAACGGAGACTCAGCTGCTCACTCGGCGGCATGGTGCCACTGATTACCTCAGTGACCGCGAGGCCACTCTTTACTCATCCCAAAGAGTGGGGAGGCCAGATAGCCACCAGATCTTTATCAGATGGTGCATGGTGCTGTGGGACCATCCATCAGGCTGGACCAGGCCTGCATAGGTTGGGAGAAGGAGCATCTCACCTGCGATTGGAGGGAGAACTGGGGCTAATCAGGGGTGGGGGTGGGGGTGGGGGTGCTTCAGGTAGAGAGGAGGGCCTGTGTGAGGCCACGGGTTGTGAAGAACACAGCTAGAAAGTGGTGTCAAATGACGTCTGTGACAGGAGGGATTCTGCTGGGCAGGGCAGGGACCCCCTTGTCACTGGAGGCATTCCCACTGCCTGGTTCTGTTCACAGCCCCGCTGAGTGTGGTATGCCTGTCCAAAGCCCACAGCCACAGAAGGGCTCACAGGTGGAGACGTGGAAAGTGCCTCCTCACTGGGCCTCTGATGGGCCTTTAGGGTGAGGGTCTGAAACTCATTTTCATGTACATGGAAAGATCCCTTCCAACTCCATCAGAGAGGCTGGCTTCGCAGCGGGGGGCCTTCTGGACTCTGCCCACAGACCTGCCCTGGAAAACCTCCTCGGGGAGCAGAAGCAGCCGGGAGCTGGCCTGTGGAGTTACCATGGCAGTGGGACCTGGGTGTTCACACTTTTGAGAGTGGTCACCTCCATTCTGGGCCCTGTCCTGGCTGACCGTTGCACAGGGGAGGCCATCTGAGCTGGTTCTCCACAGAGGCTGAGTTCAGGAGGCCTGTGGCATAGGATGTGGCTGTGTGTGATACCGGACCCCAGTGCCCCACTCACACTGGGCCTTCAGAGGAATTAGGCCGGTGGCCATCAGAGCTAAAGTAGACTGTGCTTGGCGAGGGGCATACTCAGTGGTAGAGCAGAGGCCCTGGGTTCAGTACCCCAAATCAGACCTTATTCAGGGAGCCCCCCTCAGTACCTGCCAGGAACAGCCCCTGGTCCCTACATGTGGAAGACACAGATGGGGGATGTTAAAGCAGCTTCCAGTGCTGTCCTATGTGGACATGTGCTGTCACTTGTCAAGGGGGCCCAGGCTGTGGTGGTAGGAATGAAAAGGCCCAGGCTTGGGCTGCCCCTGCCTTGTGTGATGGGTGTGACCAGAATCTCCTCCCTGCACCTGCTGTTCCTTTGTGTGTTGTGACACCTACCTTCTCAGCCACTCTCCTGCCCCATTAGCACTGCAGTCTACCCCTGGGTCCCAGTGGTCCTTCTCCCAGATGAACATCCCATGTGCCATGACTCTCTGGCTCGCCTGCACCCACAGGGCCCTGGCCTGTGCTCTACCCTCTGGATCCACTCTCTGATGGTCTCAATGTGTTATTCTGGCTTCTCCTAAGGCAGCCAGAGAGCCCTCTGAAAATGAAAGTCTGATTTATCACTTTGCTTGCTGCTTAAAGACCCTATAGTAGCCTTCCATTTTATGTAGAAGAAAAAAATGGCCAACTCTTGCCATTGTTTGCCAGGCTCTGTGGGACTCCTGTTTTGCCTGCTCCTGTGCTCTGCTTCTTCACCTGGGGCTCCAGACAACTGGCTGCCAGTCCCTCTGGCCTGTGCTGCTGTTCCCTCCACAGGCCTTGCCTATGCCCTCCACTGTCAGGAGATACCTGCTTCCCATGTCTGTCACCCTCCTCAGCAGGAGCCCCCCCCCCCCCCCCCCCCCCCCCCCCGGCCCAGTGGAAACAAGTGCATCCATTCCTCTTGTTGCTGTGAGCCCTGAACCCAGGTCTGCTCTTCCACAGGGCTTGGCCCAGCTGTCAGATTGCTCTTGTGTTGCCCTTCTACTAGGTTCTCATGAGTTCTTTTGTTCTATAGGCATTTAGCAGTGAGCAAGTCCAAGGCACATGGTGGCCCTTGAGCAAATGTCTGCTGAATAATCCCAGGGGGTGAATGAGAGTCACCCAGTTTTTCTAGCCTCTGTTTCTACATTTGTAGAATGGAGATGATGACTGTCTGGGCAGCCTCACGAGCCTCTGTGAGAGTGCATGTTTGCAGTTTGGAAAAGTGCTGTGGAACACAGTGCACAAATGTAAATATAAGGTGTGATATTTTTGCTGCTCATTCTGACAAGGCCATACCCTTTCCTCCCCCCAGTTAATGAAGGAAGGAGTCCTTCTTAAGCTAAAAGAGTAGGGGCAGTCCCACACTCCTTTTACTCTTTGTTCTCAGACTGTGCACAGCACAGAGGGGAGAGGCCTGTGGCCCAAGGACACATGTGATATTCAACCCAGGGAGGTGCTTAAAAGTGCTTCATCATGTACCTGTCCACCCATTCCATGCCGACAGCCACCACCCCTTTACCATCCATCCATCGTCCATCCATCCATCCATCCGTCCATCGTCCATCTATCCGTCCGTCCATCCGTCCGTCCATCCATCCATCCATCCATCCATGCATCCATCCATCCATCCATGCCTTCATCCATCAGACAGACAGACATTCATTGACTTCTTAGGTGCCAGACTCATTTCAAGCACTGGGATATAGAAGTGAATAAAACAGACGATATCTCTCAACTCCTGGAGCTTAGGTTTAAGCAGGAGAAAAAGACACCAAACAGACAAAAAATTAAATAAACATATAAATTAGGAAGAAACACACACTAAAGACAGTGGAGCCAGCTGAGGGAGGTCACCACAGAGCTGGAGGCATCTGGTGGAGGCCGTGGTGAGGCTGTGGTCTGGGGAGCATCTGGGTGTAGTGACCTGAGCCAGCGTCTGTCTCGAGAAGAGCATCTAGGTGAGGGAGAGCAGGTACACAGGCCCCCAGGGGGGAGATGATGCATGTGCAGAACAGCCAGGAGGCCATCGTGGCTGGAGAGGAGTCCGAAAGGTGACATGGCATTTATTCCAGTATGATGGGAACCCCTGGAGAGCATTCTCGCAGAGGAGAGAAGTGCCCTGACTCCTGGTTCAGACACACTCAGCTTGCCATGTGGCAGTGCACTGGGGGGCAAGAGTGGACATGGAGAAGCTGTTTTGTTTTGTTTTTTCTCAAAAAGTTTATTCTGGAAGAACCAAATACTATTCCCCATCTTCACCACTTTTGAGCACATAGCTCGTGGATATTAAATGCATCCACAGTGGTCGACAGCCACCACCGGCCTCCATCTGCATAACTGCTTTTTTTTTTTTTTTTAATGAAACGGAGTCTTAGCTTTGAGGTTTTTGCAACCCCACAGGGATAGGAGAGACAGTGGCAGCAGAGATGCTGACAGACAGTGGGATTTGGGGCACATTTTGAAGACAGAGCCAACAGGTGAGGGAGAAAGGGCATGTAGGAGGATGCGGTGCTCTGGACAACCAAGTCATGAGACTTTTCTTTTGTGAGGGAGATCATTATGGAACAGCTGAGAGGCCTTCAGGGAGGAGGGTTCATCCGGCTTAAAAAGTTGTATTACTTCAGAGCATAGGATTAGAGCTGTGGCTGGACCTTTGGGGGACACTGCAGGTGGAGGCTGACCCTGCAGACTCTTGAACCAGACTGCCTGCCTGTCCCTGTTGGAGCATGACCTGGGAAGGAGAACCTCTTCCCTGTATAGCTCATGAGACCCATTCCACAGGCTTCTGGTGAGGACTGAGTTAATTCTTGCAGAGTGTGTCAAAGCATTCCTGGCCCAGAGTGTCTTCACGACATGGTGGCTGTCACCTGGAAGTGAAGGCGTGCTAATGGATCTTGTCTCAGAGTAACCTCCAGGACTGGATGCTTTTGAAAATAGGATGGACCACTTCTTAAAACCCCCCCCCCCCCCCCCAATTCCCCTCATTGGACAGACTCTTCACCTCTCAGAGCTGCACTGCTGGCCAACGACCCCGCTTTGTGACCCTCTGGCTCTCCTTGCACTCCTTAGCTCCCTCTGTGATGTCTTGCTCTTCATCCTTTTTACTCTGAGAAAATTCTTCTTTGCCCTTTTACAGCCTCTGTTGACATTTAAAACTCCTTTCCTTTGTTTTGACCTTATTGAATAGAGAGAATAATTTCTTGGAATTCTCTGCATAATTAGTTCATGTACTTACAGATTCTGATCAAGTTTCTCCTCAACCTTTACGTTGAGAGATCTTGCATCTTTTGACATAGAAAATATTCCAAGAAGTGCTCAGGAGGGTGGTGCAAAATGCAAACGCTTCCTTTGCTCTTGCTGTTTCTGCAAATGTGAGCCCCTTGTCACCAGGCTTCTGCCAGAGTACCTTGCTTTTCAGAATGAATGAAATCACTTGAAACTCCTGTGCTGTGGGTGCTAGAAACCCCACGGCCTTCTCAGCTCTCTGAGTCTTGTAAAGCTGTTGGGGTGAGGGTAATATCATGGCAGAGCTCTTCAGTTCATTGCTAGTTCCAGGTTCATGTCTGCAGTGAATGAGACTGGTTTGTTAATCACACTGGCCTTCCTCTTGTCTGTGACACAGTGGCTTACCTACAGAACAAAAACCTCTGATCCCCTTGCTCTCCTAAATATTCCTGCCATGATAATGGTTGTGGAAAAGATGTTTTCTGAAGTAATGAGGTAATAGAGTACATACAGAGCTGACATGAAGGAGGAGGTGGGTGAGGTGTTACTCTCCATTACCATGCAACAGTTGCTTAAAATCAGTTCTGGCTTCCAGTAATAAGACAATAGATCTACAGACTAACCCTGCCATGGTTATTAGTACTCATGGCTAATAATCACAAACTCTGTGTCACACCTATGACAACACTTGGAGGTACTGGATAACAACAAAAAGCAGGCAGAAACCAGACAAAGTTTCTTTTAGAAGAAGGAAAGGGCTCTGTGTGAGTTTCCTACTTTTATATTTTTCTGCCTGAGCAATGTTACTGGCCTGAGGACAGCACCTGGGTGCTTGGGTGACCACAGCACTTGTAAAGTGAGGATAGAAATATGAGAAAGAAAAAGTCAGAGAGGTAGACCACAGATTCTTTGTATAGACTCTATCCAAATTTCTGGATGGCTCCCGAACCCATGTATGGGACAGACTATGCAGCTCAACTAAGGCTGAGAGATTTGAATAGAAATTTTTACTGCTGTGTATTACGGGGAGGAGGAAGAATGGAGTTTGAAATTTGAGTAGAGGTGTTAACTGCTTTGTTTTTTTAAATCAGTATGTTTCAAAAGAACATAAAAGAATCCAGAGTTAATACAACAAACCTTTATAATGTCCAGTATTCTATCCAAAATTATTATATAAAGCAAAAACAGAAAAGGGGATTCATATTTAAGAAAAAGGCTGCCTCGGGTGGTGATGTACATCTGTAATCTCTGCTAGTTTGGAGGCTGAGGCAGGAGGGTCACAAGTTTGAGGTTAGCCTCAGCAACTTAGGAAGACCCTGTCTCAAAATAAAATTTAAAAAGAACTGGGGATATAGCTCAGTGGTGGAGCACATGCCTAGCATGTGCGAAGCCCCTGGTTAATCCTCAGTAACACACACACATAGGAGAGGTGGGGAGGGAGAGGGAATGCAGTTTTGCTCCCACAATGATGCAGATGTTGAAATTAGCAGACAAGTGTTCTAAAACAGCCATCGTAGATGTGCTCCGGGGCATATAGGAAACTTTCATCACAACAAGTGAAAATAGAGGAAACCTCAGTAGAGGAATAGAAAGTGTAAGAAAAATCCTAGAACTGAAAAATACCATATCTGAGACTAAGAATGTAGCACTTGGATTACATAACAGAATGGAAATGACAGAAAAAAAGAGTCCGTGAACTTGGAGATAAATCAGTACAGACTATTCAACCTGACAACAGAAAAAAGGAAAAGATATTCAGGGACTTGTGGACATTATTGGAAGATCTGTTTAATATATAAGTAATTGGAGTTCCAGAAGCTAAGAGAGAATGGGGAAGAAAAAGTATTTTTAATAAATAACATCAAAAAAGCTCTCAAATTTTGTAATAAACACACACACACACACACACACAGACACACAGATGTAAAAAAACACCATGCAAACATCAAACAGTATAAATGTAAAGAAAAGCACACCCAGGCACATCATAGCCAGACCTCTGGAAATAGAAGATGAAGAGAAAACCTTGAAATCAGAGAAAAATGGATGTCATATGGAGGAAAATAACATGAAAATCACCGACGTCTCATCAGAAATTATGAGGTCTAGAGGCGATGGAACGGTACCCTGATGTGCTGATTGAGCACAAAAACATGTCAAGCTGTGATTCTATCTCCTCCCGAGAACACAAATGAAATGCAGACGTTGTGGATAAATGAAAATGAATGAGAATTCATTGCCAGTAGAGTTGTATCACAGAAAGGCTGAAGGACGTTCTTCAAGGGAAGGAACAAGATGCCAGATAAGAGCTCAGACCTTCAACCAGGAATGAAGAGCACTGGAAATGGTAAGTGTGTGGGAAAATAGAAAAGATTATTTTTTTTCACCTTAAAAAGAATGCATCTACTATTTAAAGCAAAAAAAAAAAAAAGCTGCATTTTGTGGTTTGATATGTCCAGTGACTATAAAATATGGAAGCTGGTAAAAGGACATGTAGAGTTTTTTTTTTTTTTAAATTTCCTCTCAGGTTTTGAAAGTCTATTTGTAGTTTCCTTTTAATAATTCGCTTTTTTCTTAGAAAAAAAAAAAAAAACAACTTGCCTTCATTTTAAGTCATTCTTGTATTATTGGTGTTGACTTACATTCATACACACCAAAGTACATTTATATAGCTATAAGTGTCATTATTCAGTTTTCCACTTAATGGAGTTAGGTTAGATGCCAGCTTTTTAATGTGAATTGGTACAATATCAACTGTGAGCAGATTATAAAATGTTAAGAATGTATGTTTTAATCCGTAGAGCAACCATTAAAAAAATAATGTAAACAAAAAAAGCCAATAGATAAAATAGAATGGTGAAAATATTCAGTTATTCCAAAAGAGAGGAGGAAAAGAGGAATAAAAAAAGAGGTTAAGTAAGGAAATAAATAAGCTGGGTGTGGTGGTGTGTGCCTGTAATCCTAGAAGCTCTGGAGGCTGAGGCAGGAGGATTGAGAGTTCAAAGCCAACCTCAGCAACAGTGAGGGGCTAAGCAACTCAGTGGGACCCTGTCTCTAAATAAAATATAAAATAGGGCTGGGGATGGGGCTCAGTGGTTGAGTGCCCCTGAGTTCAATCTCTAGCACCCCCCCCCCAAAAAAAAAGGAAATAAATAGCAAAACGATAGCTGTAAATCTGATCAAGTCAACAATTACTTGAAAAGTGGATGGAAAGAGATGTCAGGTAGATTCAGAAGCACAGGCAGCCACGTGCTGCTGAGAAGGTTCTGATAGGGTAAAAGCAAATTGGTGGGACAAAGAACATCCAAATGGCCAGCACAAGAAGTCTGGAAGGACTGTCAAACTGCTGGGTAATGTGGACCTCAGGATGGCAGAGGCAGATGTTCCCTCAGTGAAGGCATCGAGAGGATCACTGTTTTGGAAGTCAGCACACTTGTATACATACCTGGTAGCAGTGTCCAAACGCTTGGCAGAAATCTGTCACAGAATTAAAGTCAAAACAAGCTGGGTATGATGGTGCACACCTGTAGTCCTAGTGGCTCGGGAGGCTGAGGCAGGAGGATTGACAGTTCAAAACCAGCCTCAGCAATTTAGTAAGGCCTTAAGCAACTCAGCGAGACCATGTCTCAAAAAAAGGGCTGAGGGGCTGGGGTTGTGGCTCAGTGGTGGAGCACTTGCCTAGCACTTGTGAGGCACTGGGTTTGACCCTTGGCACTGCATAAAAATAAGCTAACAAGATAAAGGCATTGTGTCCATCTACAACAAATCAATCAATCAATCAAAGGGCTGGGGATGTGGCTCAGTTCTCCTGGGTTCAATCCCTGGTATCCCCTCCCCCCCCACAAAGCAAAACAAAACTAAACAAAGTAAGAATCCTTCACATAGTTGAAGATTTTAATACCCTTCTCTAAGTAGTAGATGGATGAACAGCTAGACAAGCTGGGAGGGGTAGACCAGAGTAGTGTGTGGACTACACATGTAGAACAGACATACTCACAAGCTCGTCAGCTTTGAATGCTGCTTTGCTAAGGAGACTATGAAACAAGTCTCAGGATGTTTAAAAGGAATCAAGTAAAAAATAAGATACTGAACAAAAAGAAAAACTCTGGATAGTAATTAAATCACACATTTCTAAATCACTTATATAACTTTTGGTTAGTTAAGATGGAGTAATAAGGACAGGATATTTTTTCCAGTCTTTTTTATTTTTAATTATTATTATTATTATTTTTTGGTACTAGGGAATGGAACCCAGGGCCTTGCACACCTAGGCGAGCAATTTACCAATAAGCTATATACCCTTACCTTTTAAAATTTTTATTTTGAAACATCATCTTCCTAGGTTCCTCGGGCTGACCTGACCGTGGGATCAATGCCCTGAAGGATCACAGAGGTTACTACTATGCTTGCAGTTATGCTCCAACGCAAACATCTAAAAAGGTAGAAAGACTGGAGCAGCTTGTGTGTGTGTGTGTGTGTGTGTGCTCCTCAAGGCAGGACGAGAACTGCCCGGAAGGAACAGGTAGAACAATCCTGGATCTCATAACTCTAAGCAAAGTTCACTTTCCCCTAAGCCAGAGTGGCAGATCCTCACAGTCCACAAGGGAGTGGACTCAGATGGGATAAAATGGCCCTAAACTAAATGCTGGTCTGATACCTGACAAGAAGCATATGTTTCCAGTCAATTTAATTATGTCCCGGAACAAACTGAAAGAGTGTTTATTTATAGGAGTATAGAAATTTAAAGCATCCAGTAAAGTAAAATTCACCATGTCTGGCTTCCAAATAAAGATGTAAAGAAAATGCAAAGAAGTAGAATAACATGAAGCAGGAGGGGGTGGGGGTGGGGGGGAGGGGAGAGAGAGAGAAAGAAAAATCAGCAGGTCCAGACCCAGAAAGGGCACAGAGGCGTAATTAGTAAACAAGCACATTAAACCAACTATTTTAAAGATACTGTAGATAAAACAATGGACATGTTAAGAAGAGACATGGAGATAGTCAACCTGAACTTCATGAGACTGAAAAAAGTCTTTAATGAAAAATACGACACATGAGGTAAAACTCAGATAAAACTGTAAAACAAAACATTTGCAAACTTGAAGATGAAGAAACTATCCAAAATGAAATTCAGAGAGCAAAAGCTCGAACAGAGAATCTGTGAGTTGTGGGACAAGTTCATTTTCACCCAAAACACATGAGATGGGAGTCCTCAGCAGAATAGGTAGTTACAGAAATAATATCTGAAAGTTTTCTATTTGATGAAAATCACAGACCCAGGAGCTTTAGTGAACCCCTGGTCCAAGAAACATGAAGAAAGCTCACGAAAGGATATCAGAATGGAATTTCTTATCATCAGTGATAAAGGGGGGGATCTTAAAAGTGGCAGGAGCAGGGTGGAAAGTATTACATATAGAGGAGCAAAGACAAGAACGACCCTAAACTTTTCATCGGAAAGAATGCCAGAAGAGACAGAGGAACTCAATTTTAAAGTACTGGAAGGAAAACCAAAACCAAAAACTGCCATCAACCTAGAATTTAATATCCAGTGAAATATTCTTTAAAAGGAGAGGTGGAATACTTTCCCAGACACGTAAAAGCTGAAGTGATTCATCATCAGCATTACAAGCAACTTGCATTACAAGAAATATTAATAAAGGGAGTCCTTGAGGCAGAAGGAAAACGATACCAGGTAGAAATCTGTATGTACGCAGAGCCGTGGTGACATGAAATGCTAAATTATGTGGGTAAATGCAAAATACTCTTTGTTCTTCTTTAAAAATCACTTTCAATGATGATTGACTGTTAAAATAAAAACAATAATTTATTGCGCAGTTTATAACATGTGGAGATGTAAAAGATACGATGAAAGCACAGGGGCTGGGATGGGGGATGATGTGTTTCATGGCTCTTGTGTATAAGGAAAGTGGTGATGTTCCTCAGGAGGAGACTGGGATATGTGGAAGATGGATGCTGCGAACCTTAAGGCAACTGGTAATTAGACAAAGACAGAAAGACTTATGTTTGTAAGTCTAGCAACGGGAAGTGAAGTAACAAAAGATCAAAAAAAAAAAAAAAAGGAATAAAAAACAGATTGGATAATTTTGAAAGCAAATAGTAAGATTTGAGCCCAACCATATCAATAATGGATGAAAAGATCTAAACACTTATTTAAAAGACAAAGATCATGAGGTCAGATGAAAAGGCAGTACACAATTATACAAATCCTATAATGAACCCACTTGAATTGGAAAGACAAAAAGGTTAAATGGAAAAGGATGGAAAAAGATCACCTAAACTTTTGATAAAAGGAAGCTGGATGACTAGATAAATGTCAGAGTTGGGGCATGGGCTGTGGCTCAGTGGCAGAGCATTTGCCTAGCCTGTGTGAGGCACTGGTTTCCATCCTGAGCACTACATAAAAATAAATAAAATAAAGGCATTCTGTCCATCTACAACTAAAAAAAAAATTTTAAAAATGTCAGACAAAGCAAATTTTCAGAACAAAGACTATTTTCAGGGGCACAAAGAGGAGAGTCTTCTTATGACAACAGAGGGGGCCGTCTACCACAGGATGGGTGTCAGGTGCCTGGCACTGGGAACACAGAGAATATGTGCTTAAGCATTTATACCCATGCTGAATGAGAGCTGTGAACTATATGAAGAAAAAATGACAGAACACAGTGGAGAAATAGTAAAATCCACACGTATTGTTGGAGAGCTCAGCATCCCTTTCTCAATAACCAATAGATCAAGTAGATAGAAAATCAGTGAAGACAGAGAAGCGCAGAACAGCGCTGTCACCCAGTTTAGCCTGACTGGCATTCGAGGGGCCCTGCACAATAGCAACAGAACACACATTCTCTCAAGTGCATGTGGAGTATCCACCAAGACAGGCCTTAAAAAAGTCTGTCAGCAAATTCAAAAGGATTGGAATAAACCAAAGCATATTCTCAACTAAGAAGGGATTAGATTAAAAACCAGCAATGAAGATATCAGAAAAATCCCCAAATGTTTGGAAACTAAACAACACACAAATCTTTTTTTCTTTTTATTGGTTGTTTTTAGTTTTACATGACAGTAAAATCTATTTTGATGTGTTTATACAAACATGGAATATATCTTTTTTAAAAAATATTTTTAGTTATACATGAACATAATATCTTTATTTTGTTTGTGTATTTTTTATGTAGTGCTGAGGCTCGAACCCAGTACCTCACATGTGCGAGGCAAGTGCTCTGCCACTGAGCCACAACCCCAGCCCAGGAATATATCTTATTCTTATTAGGATCCCAGCCTTGTGGATGTACATGATGTGGAGATTCACTGTGGTGTATTCATGTATGTTCATAGGAAAGTTAGGTCAGATTTACTCCACTGTCTTTCCTGTTTCTGTCTCTCCTCCCTTCCCTTCCCTTCATTCCCCTCTGTCTAATACACGGAATTCTATTCTTACCCTCCTCCCCCTGTCGTAGGTCAGCATCCACATATCAGAGAGAACATTTGACTTTTGGTTTTTTGGGGATTGGCTTATTTCACTTAGCCTGAAAGCCTCCAGGTTCATCCATTTACCAGCAAAAGTCATAAAGTCATTCTTCTTTATGGCTGAGTAATATTCCATTTTATACATATATATCTCCCACAATTTCTTTATCCATTCATTCTGTTGATGGGCATCTAGCTATTGTGAATTGAGCTGCTATAAACATTGATGTGGCTGTGTCACTGTAGTATGCGGATTTTAACTCCTTTGATATATACCAAGGAATAGGATAGCTGGTTCAAATGGTGGTTCCATTCTTGTTTTTTTTGAAAGGGATCTCCAAACTGCTTTCCAGACTCCTTGCACTAATTTACAGCCCACCAACAATGTATGAGATTACCCTTTTCCCCACATCCTCAACAAACATTTATTATTACTTGTATTCTTGATGTTTGCCATTCTGGTGGAGTGAAATGGTGCTGGGAAAACTGGAAATACACATGTAGTAGAATGAAATTTAACCCTATCTCTCACCCTGCACAAAACTCAACTGAACGTGGATCAAGGACCTAGGCATTAGACCAGAGACCCTGCACATTCTAGACCAAAATGTAGGCCCAACACTCTAACATGTCAGCTTAGGAACTGACTTCCTTAATAAGACTCCTACAGTGCAAGAAGTAGAAACCAAGAATCAATAAATGGTATGGCATCAAAGTAAAAAGCTTCTTTGGAAACAAGGAGATGAAGAGAGAGTCTACAGAATGGGAGAAAATCTTTGCCACCTGCACCTCAGATAAAGCATTAATCTGCAGGATACACAAAGAACTCAAAAAGCTTAACACCAAAACAAAACAAAACAACACCCTCCCCCACAAATAACTCAGTCAATAAATGGGTAAGGATCTGAACAGATACTTTTCAAAAGAAGAAATACAAATGGTCAACAAATATATGAAGAAAAAAAAAAGAGTTTAACATCTGTAGTAATTAGAGAAATGTAAATTAGAATAACGCTCTTTTTTGTTTGTTTGTTTTGCAGTATTGGGAATCGAAACAGGAATGGTCTATAATTGAGCTATGTCTCTAGCCCTTTTTATTTATTATTTTGAGGCAGAGTCTTGCTAAGTTGCCCAGGCTGGCTTTGATCCTGCCATCTTCCTGCCTAAGCCTCCTGAGTGTCTGGGATTACAGGTGTGTGCCACTGCACCCAGCTAAACAACACACATTCCATAGGTCAAGGTAGAAAAACCGATGGGGATATTAGAAAATGTTTTGAAATCAATGAAAACAAAAACACAGTATATAAAAAATTGTAGGATATATTTAAAATAGTTCTCAGATCATAATTTATATCATCAAATGCTTTATATTAGTAGAGGAGACATTTTCAATTCAGTGATCTAAGTTTCCACCTAACCAGAAAAATCAGAGCAAATTCAACTCAAATAAGCAAAATCAAGGAAACAAAGATAAGATCAGAAATAATTGAAATAGAAAACAGAAAATTAGTAGAGAAAAATCAGTGAATCAAAAAAGTGGTTCTTTCAGACTAATGAGAGATTAAAACTAACTTTAGCTGGGTTCAGAATAAAAGCAGGAGGGTTGAGATTATCCATATCAGGAGTGATGAAAGGACTTGCTCACAGATCCTGCAGATGTTGAATGATACTAAGGTGGTACATGATCAGCTTTATGCCAGTGAATTCCACAAATTAGGTGACGTGAATAAGTCCCCTGAAAGACCCAAATAATAAAAGCCCACTCAGGAAGAAAAAGGCATTCCAGAAAGCCTCATTTATTTAAAAAAAAAAAATTGAATTTGTGGTTAGAAATCTTCCTGGGGTGCAAACTATGGGGCCAAATGCCTTGACTCATGAATTCTCCCAAACGTTTAAGAAGAAATAATACCAACTTGTTATTGGTTGAATTGTGCCCTACCCCCAGATTTGTATTTTGAAGTCTTCACCCCCAGTAGTTCAGATTGTAGCCTTATTTGGAGATAGGGCAATTACAGAGGCAATCCAATCACAAGGAGGTCACAGTAGGTCCTAATCCTACTTGACTGGGGGAGATCTGGAGAGAGACATTCAGAAGGCAAATGGCACACAGACTTGAAGACAGCCCCAGACATGTCAAAGAGAAGGCCTGGACCCGGTCCTCCCTCACAGCCCTCAGAAGAGACCAACCCTGCCAGTACTTGCATTGCAGAGTTCTAACTTTCAGAACTGGCAGAGGATCACTTTCTGTTACTCAGGCCACCCAGTTGGTGCTTTGTTACAGCAGCACTAGCAGGTACAGACTTCTACACAAACCTTCCAGACTATGAAGGAGAGGAAACACGTCCAGTTCACTTTATGAGGACATCATTACTCTGATACCAAACCAAGAAAAACAGATAAGGGAAAGCCACAGACCAGTATCTCTCATGAACTCAGATGCTGAATTTTTAAGTAAAATATGAGTGAATCATTTCAACTCTAGGTCCTTAAAATATTGAGACTGAGTAGGATTTGTCCCAGGAATGTAAGCTTGGTTCAACATTTGATGATCAATCAGTGTGACTCAACATTAATGACTGAACTATAATATTAATGATCAACTAGAAAAGAAAAATGATATGATCATTTCAGTAGGTGCATTTTGACAGTAGCCAGTGTTCATTCCTGATAAAAGTCGTTTTCGCAAACTAGAGCCAGGACTTCCTCGAGCTGGTAAGAGGCATTGAGGTGAGCGGCACTGGTGGGCACACGTCATTGGCGCGGCTGGAGAGAGAGCCAGCGAATCAGGAGAGCAGAAGGCATACAGTTCCCCAGAGAGGAGGTGAGGCTGTTTGCAGATGACACTATAGGCTGTGTTGAAAGTTCCCTTGGATCTATAAAACAGCTTCCAGAACTAAGATGGGAGTGTTCAGTAAGGCTGCAGAGTTCAAGGTCAGCATACAAAAATTTATTGAATTTCTACACACTGGAAAAAAATCTGAAATTACAATGAAAAAACCCATTATCAGTGTCATCAAAGTATGAGATCAGGGCTGGGGTTGTAGCTCAGTGGTAGAGCGCTTGCCTAGCATACAATCCTCAGCACCACATAAATATAAATAAATAAAAATATTGTGTTAATCTATAACTAAAAAAATTTTTTAAAATGATATTACTCAGGATACATTTGACAAAAGACGTATAAGTTTTTTTCACTTTCAAACTGTACACTCTAAGAGAAATCAAAGAAGACCTAAGTAAGCAGAGATCTCGGTCCTCTTTCTGGATTGGGATATTCAGCATAGTTGAGGTCTCCCCAGCCGCTCTGTAGATCAAGGCAGTTTCAGCCCTTGAACGCACATGGTGGATCCCCACGCATTGCTGGCAGTTGGGCTGATGATCCTGGCTCTTGGGTGAATCTTAGGCACTGGATGCATGGGCTTGTGCTCAGCTGTACAAGTTTGGAGTGGTCTCTAGATCATTTTCTGGAGCATCAAGAGCCTGGGATGAACAAGGAGGGTTCCTGAGTCAGGAGATGCAGGGTGTGGCTCCCTGGGGAGCAAGAAGCTTGACAACCATTATCTCCAGGTGGTGGAGTTGGGGATAGCTCTTATTTTCTTCTTTGTGTTTTTCTGTTTTGGGCAGATATTTTTTTGCAGAGCACACTTATTTCTAGTATAACCAGAGAAACAGTTCTGATGTGAATTCCTACAGGATTTTGCTTCCTGCACTTCTGTGTAGTCTGAATATTTGTAAAATATTCAGAGGTTGCATTTCTCATATACTCAAAAACAAAAGTCTGGCAGCAGGAAGAATGCTACCTGAGGTGAAAGCTGTTGGCCTTGTTCCAACCCTGGGAGACCACGAGAGAGTCCTGGTGCACTGTTTCTGGTAACCAGGACAAAGGAACAGGGGCACGTTGGGGCTGTGCAAGTGAGTGCACCCTGTTTTGCTGGTCACATCTTCTCAGATCTGTCTCCTGGTTGGACATGTAGACCGATGACCTATTTCCATCCTTCTGCACAGGCAGTCTGGGATCTCCAGGTATTTCATTGAGAAAATGCAGACACTTCAGGCTGCCGCAGTGCTTGGGAATTAATCTTTAAAGCCTGACTGTGAGCATTAAATTCAATTAGGGAGAGCGACTGGCAGAGATTATTCTCTCCCTTTCCTGAGTAGTTTGGAGAGGTAGCTGACTTGGTCTGCGCTGATTCTGGTGTTCTTGTCGGTACCAGCTGGAAGAACCAGCAGGTGCTGTTCACCTGTGGGCGTCATCACCCAGTGTCCAGCTTGAGCCCAGTACGGGTGCTTCAGGAAGCCCTGGCATGAGTTCCAGGGTGCCGGGCTGCGCTTTGGCCTTGGTGTCACAGAGCCTGTGTTTTCTGCTCCATATGTCTTTCTTGACAGCCCCCATCCTTACCCTGTTCTCTGCTCCTCCTGTTCCCGCTCTTCCTTCCTCTCTTCTCCTCTGGCTCCTCCTCTGCATCATCTTCTTCTCCTCCTTCCTTCCCATACCCCTTCCCGTTTCTTCTCTGTGTCCTCCTCTTTCCTCTATTGCTTCTTTTTCTTCTCCTACCCTCCCTCCTCACTATCTTAACATCTGTATTTTAAATTAGGACATGCTTATAAGAATATATTATACTCAGAAGCATAGAAAGTAACCAAACAGACACTTGTGAATGCAGCTGAGAACATGAAATCCAGAGGTCTGTCCCGAGCTTTGATGGACCACCAGCTGTTTGAGCCTTTGGTGAATCTCTTCTCAAGACTCCCCCTTCTTATGGCTTCCAGGGAGCCCCTCTCTCTTTTTCTCCCACCTCACTGGCCTCTTCTACACAGACTCCTTTTCTCGATGTCCTTCTCCTCCTCAACTCCCATCCTGTGAACACTGGGGCCCTAGGTTGAGGTCAGGGCCTCCTTTCTGCTCTGTGTGCATGTATTCCCTGGAGAGCACAGCCAGCTCATGACGGTGACTTGCATAGCTCTGTGTCCATCCTGGACCTCTCTTCTGATTATCTTATCATGTGTTTGACTCCCTGCCTCTGGGTTGAGAGTGGAGCTGCTGGCCATCTTTACCCTAGCTTGCTCTTCCTGTAGGCTCACCCACTCCGTGACTCCTTTCCTTTTGATGCTCAAGCCCCAACTTAGGAGTTGTCCTAGATTATTCTCTAGACTTCACATTCCACCTCCAGTCCAAGGGTTTCCTGTTTTCCACCTTCCAAGGTGGGCTGCTTCTCCACTCCTCATGTCCATGTCCTTCTCCTATCTGCCCTGGATTCTTGCAGGAGCCTCCTGTGGTCCCCTGCCTCTCCCCTCCCTGCATGGCAGCCAGAGGGTCCTGTTAGAGTGATGCCAGCCCACTCCCCATCTTATACCTGTGCACCCTGAATGCTCTGGCTCCTTGTGATTTTCTACCCTCATCTCTTGCTGTCCCCATCCTGTTCACTCTCTAGATACACTGACCTTGCTGTTGCTTAGTCATTTTAGACACACTAATTGTCCCTGCCCAGCAATTTCTGCACAGCACTCTTTTTCACCCCTCAGGTCCTCCCAGAGGGGTGCACCTATCCATCATGGTGGCCATTTCAGCCTCTTTCCCGACCTTAACATCTCCTTTCCTGCTTATTTTTGAAAATTTCAGTCTTTGTCACTGCCCCCAGTAGAAATCTCTAGATTCCGCTTATTTGTTTTGTGTCTCTCCCCCTCCCTGGAATATGAACTCTTTGGGGACAGGGATTTCAGTCCTGTTGGTTTCTCATTTCTCCGGTGCCTGGCAAATAGCAGGTGCTCAGGAAGCATTTGAACCAGTGAACAGGCCAAAGAGCTTTGCAGAAGGAAGCATTTGGGCATCTTGGCTTTGGATCACTCTCCCTCTCTCCCTCTTTGGATCACTCTCCCTCTCTCCCTCCTCTTGCTCTCCTACACTGAGCAGTATTCACAGCTCCCTTCCTCCAACCTGCCCTCTCCCTCCAGCCCCAGGAGCAACAACATTCCCATACACGTTTTATAGTCTTCCTACAAATGCATGAATAAGTGAGATAGGGTTTTGTTTTGTTGTATCTATTCTTAAAAGTTGTGGTGAAATGCAACAAAAATTTCACCATCATGCAGTTCAGAGGCATGAAGTGCATCCATATTGGTGTGTGACTGCCACCACCATCTTGTAAAACTGAAACTGTTTCCTGACCCCCAGCTGCAGCAACCTTTCTACTTCCTGGCTCTGGTTTTGACCACTCAGGGTGCCTTCTGTAAGTGGAGTCTCTTTTTCATCTGGCTTCTTCCCCTCAGCCTGGTTCATCCATGTTATAATGTCAGGAGGCATCAGGAGGTCCTTATTTTTTAAGGATGAGTGCTATTCCGCTGTGTGGATGGGCCACATTTGTTTATCTGTTTAGCAGTCCATGGACAATGGGGATTGCTTGTACCTTTTGACTGTTGTAAGTAATGCCACTGTGACATTGGGGTGCAATATCTCCCTGAGACCCTGGTTTCAGTTTTTTTGGGTATAGACTACAAGTGGAATTGCTAGATTCTATGTTTAATTCATTTTGGTTTTGTAGTACCAAAAATTGAACCTAGGGTGCTCTACCACTGAGCTACATCCCCAATCCTTTTTATACTTTTTTTTTTGAGAGAGTGTCTCTCCCCAGTTTGCCCAGGCTGCCCTTGAACAATCCTCCAGCCTCAGCCTCCCAAGTAATTGGGATCATAGGGTGTGCCATGAGCTTTTTTTAAAATATTTAGTTTTTAGTTTTAGGTGGACACAATATCTTTATTTTATATTTATGTGGTGCCGAGGATTGAACCTAGTGCCTCATGCGTGCTCGGCGAGTGTTCTACCACTGAGCCCCAACCCCCAGCCCCTGTGTTGAACTTTTTGAGGAACTGGAACTGTTTTTCATAACAGCAACACTATTCACATTTCTGCCCACATGTGCGTGGATTTGATTCTGCATTCTTGCCTACACTCACCATTTTCTGTTCTTTTGTTAGCAGCCATCTTAATGGGTATGAGGTGAAATTTCGTGTGTTACTAAACATATTTTTAGTAACATACGAAATACTAGCGTCCTACTCTGTTTTATATATATATATCTTGTTTTAGGTACTCAGCATTAATTTTTACCTTCAACTGTGTTGACCCTGTAGATTTGCTTCATTCATGTTACTTTATTTTTTCTATGCATACCGTACTTGTATGCAGTTTTGGAGGAGCGGCACTCCCTGCACCCTGCTTCCCTTGCTTGGGTTCTCCGGACACTCTGAAGTCCTGACAGCTGCTTTTGTTGCTTCTGTCCACATCTCTAAATGCGAATGCTGCTGTCTCTCAGTTTCCCAGCTTGTAGCCCTAGCCACTGACCTGGCAGGAAAGCAGAACGGAGCTCTCAACATTCTTTGAAGGTTGCTTCTGACCTTAGATATTTACATATTCCAGAACTCGACCCTTTGCTCTGTGAAGATCTTCAGGACTTGGCAGGTTGACGGGAGGCTACCCCTAGGGTCGTGTTCATGGCGGTTGCACTTCGAGTGGGTTTCTGTCTCATTAAGGAAAGTGAGGCTTGGTTTTCCTGATGTGGTTGACAGGAGCGTGGAGAATCCTGCAAGCTCCAAGCAGTGCATCCAGCAACTGCAGGGTCCTGCTGTGCGCGGCACCCTGCCACACACTGTGCAGGGTCGCGCCTTAGCCCTTGCCCCTGCCTTGGGCCATGCTTGTCTCTTCTCCCTTCCTGGAGTGGAGACAGGTCCAGAGAGGTAGTGCCACTGGGCCAACTCACAGGATGGGCCAGGAATACTGTGTACTAGGAGAGCGTCCCCTTCTTCCTGCCGCCACAGGGTTGCCACTGCCTTTTCCTTGGGCTGTGTGGAGGGTGATGGGATCTGAGGCCAGCAGCTCTCAGAATGTGCTCTTCTGTACTCAGGCCCTGCGTCACTTTCCGAAGGTGTTCAGTGTATGTGAGGCCTCATTCCCCATGGGGAAGCCAGGGTGGGTGTTTGCTGTTTGTTCTGGGCGTGGCAGGCTCCTTTTTGGGCCGCAGTCTTAAAGCAGTGCCCATGTGTCTAGCCTGGCCATGAAGAGTAAGGATTCCAGGGATACAGGTGAGGCTGCGGCAGGGCCGAGTGCCGACAGCAGCACTCTATGGTGCCTGCAGGCAGGAGCAGGCTAGAAGGGCTTAGGTAGGTGAGTGGAGACACAAGGATGGGCAAGGGGCCGTGTGTGGAGGAGGTGCCTCATTCTGCCTGTGTACTTTAGAAAACCCAGGGGGCCTTCCTGTGTTCTTCATCCCAGAAAAAGTCTTCACATTTCTGCAAGGACATATTTTAGCATCTCGATATCATTTTGATGGTGAAACAGCGGGAGTCAGTTTTAGAGCGAGCCCCTGCCCCATGCAGACAGTCTGAGCCCAGTCCAGGAGACTGGCCATCCTCCAATGTCGGGTGCTGTTTGTTTCTTTGTAGGTGTGGAACGCTGTGGACTCGGGGCGCTGCTTGCAGACCTACTCCCTGCACCGCGAGGCTGTGCGGGCTGCCCGGTGGTCTCCCTGCGGCGGGCGCATCCTCAGTGGCGGCTTCGACTTTGCCCTGCACCTCACAGACCTGGAAACAGGTGGGTTCCTCGGTATCATTACTCCAAGGCGAGCTGGCAGCTCTCTCACTGGGGAGGGTTCTCTGGAGGGTCCCTGGCCACGGGCTGTGTGGGGTGTTAGGGGAGTAGGAGGGGCTCCCAACTCTGCAGAAGGTTCAAGGCTGTCTCAGCCTCAAGCTGTGGGGCGGATATCGAGGCAGCTTTTTATCAACTCTGACATGCGGTTTATAGTGAAGCAGGTTTAACTTGATGTTCTTTGGTTGGTTGTGGTGTTCTTTGGTTGGGGCCAGTGTATAGGACTCCTGTCAATCCATTACCATTGAAGGCTGTAAGAATGACTTCATCTCCCAAGGAAGGGTTTCAGGTAGGTTGTGCTTTAGTGCCCACACTAGAAGAGCATTGGCAAGATGGATTCGTGCTGGGTATGAGTGTGAATCGGAGCAGTCTTGGAGGAGGAGTCAGTGGAAGGAGCTTTCCTGTCCCTGGCTCTGTGTCCAGGCACTGTGATACCTGCTATGGCCCCAGTTCCCGAGGCTTCCTGCTGGGTGGTGGTAGGAACAGACCAGGGCTGACACAGCTGGTGGGCAGGCCAATGCTGCCCTTGTCCCGGGCCTAGCTTCTTTCCACACCCATGTGGCCATCTACTCTTAGGCTCCTCCTTCCTCGGTCACTTTTCTGCTAGGTACCACAGCCAGGGTCAAGAGGAGGGACTAGAGTCCCTGGAGCCCTGAGAACAGCATCCTGCCTGCCTGGTGTGGCTGCCCCAGGGCTGGTGGCCTTACCCTGGGGTCCAGCCCAGCAGGTCTGAGAGGATGCAGAGAGGAAACACACAGGAGGCCGAGGTCACTGTGGACTTGGAACCCACCTCACCTGTCCTCCTCTTTTGGGCCACCCAGGCGGGCCCCATGCACTCTCGGGGGTGGGATGATGAGACTGCCAGTCAGGGGCCCTGCTTGGTCAAGGGGTGTATCTCCAGCTCTGTGGGAGGCCTGCGGAATTCCCCCTGCAGCAGCTGGCAGTAGTTATTTCCATTTCATAGGTGAGGAGACCGAGGCCCAGAGCGCGAGGTGGCCTGTGCAAGGCCTCTCAGTGGTGAGGGACTGGCAGGGTTGGAGCTGAGTCTGTACTGTAGACTGGTACCCTTCCCTTAGTGCCCAGTGGACAGAGCCTCTCCCTCATGGGGAAGCTCTCTGACAGTTTGTGTCTCTCTTCTTCTCAAGCCCACGGGTGCCAAGGCTTGGGGAGTTTGCTGCCACTTGATAGTGATGATTGGGCTGATGATGATGCAGCAGTCTGTTCTGACCAGGTACCCGCTGTGTGCCAGGTGTCTCTCCACAGCCATCCACATCAGTGTCCTGTGGGCCCTGTTACCCTTAGAGGCAGGGACCATCAGAGTTGTGAAAAGGCGGCCTTTTCACATGCTGGTCTGGGGCCACGAGCTAGGCAGTGGCACAACCAGGATGTACCCAGGTCTGCCAGGCCACCAAGCCAGCTGTCTGCCTGCTTCCCTGGTGCCCATGTGCCCCATCGCCATGCTGTGTGTGCGACAGAGCTGAACACAGCCCAGGGCTCACCTGGAGAAGGCCACATCTGTTGGGGACAGAGGTGCTGGGACCACCGTCTGCAGTGATGGAGTGAGATACAGGGATTGCAGGAGCACGGAGTTTAGAAAACCCAGGGGTCCTTCCTGGAGGAAGCACAGCCCACACTGAGCCAGGAGTTAAGTGAGACATCACGGTGGAGGAAGTGTGTTCCAGGGGAGGGAAGTGGGCTCTCAGCAGGTAAGGCCACAAGGACACAGGATGCTACATTGTGTGTGAGGGAATGGGAGAGAGGATCTGGGGAGTGCAGGAGGGTACCCCTGGCCTATGGATCCCATGAGCACATATGGGTGGGTGCTGCACTGCCCATAGAGGGACAGGTTAGCTCACCTAACTCTGGGCCATCGTTTCTCAGATGTGGGTGATGCTGTTGAAATACTCAACTCAGATTCACTTGATGACATTAGCAGATTCGTTGTGGCCCTGGGTTATTACCTGTTTTCTCAATCAACAGATGTTAAGCGGACACATATGCCTGTGTGTGTGTGTGTGTGTGTGTTTGTGTGTGTCTGTGTATTGGGGGATGTCTTGAATGTTTTAGACAACCAGAGGCCCTCTTGCCTGACAAGTTAGGGACTACTGTAGGGCCACTGCTGAGTTTTGGGCAGGAGAGAGCTGGGTTTGATTTGTGCTTTGGGTGGGTATCCCTGGTCGCTGCAGCTTGTCTTGTGTGTTCTACAGGCCTGCTGGAGGAGAGGGGTAGTTTGTCTGGCCCAGGCCCGGCACATTCCTTCAGCTCTCTGGTGCTGAATGGATAGAGAGGAAGGCGGGGCCCTGTTCTGGGGGCCTTGCCACCCAGCCAGTGAGGCGATGTGGGCCCCCCACCCACACCTCTTCTGGGAATGTGTTCACTGCCAGGCTTGTCTTCTGAAGGCCTTGCTGGTTCACTCAGCATCTACTCCCCATGTATCTGCTGTGTGCAGGAACGTGCTGGGCTGCAGCACAGGGCTTGCTGGACACCCTTTGTCTCCAGCGAGGGCATGATGGCAGAGCTTGCACCCCAGCCTGTAGAGGCCCTCCAGCTCCCAACAGGCTATGGTTTCTGTGCACCTCCTGGCTCCCGTGGGAGCTCATTGAGACGGGCCCATCCTGGTGTTCCCTCTGGCTTCATCGACTTGCCCTGTGTGTGGGGATGAGCTGGAACTAAGTGGGTCCATGCTGGGCCCTCCTGGCTAGGCAGTGAAGCCCATCACAGGCTGTCTGGGTGGGGTAGACTCCCCATGTCTTCTGCCTCCTCTCAGGACACCCACCCTCTGCCTTGGTGTCCCTGAGTGCTCTCTTCAGCCTTGGCTGGATTGGGCTGGACTTGCGGCCCTTGTGGCCTCTGTCCTGTTTTGGCTTCTTGTCCTTTATCTCTACCAAGTCTGCTCTCCTGTTTTGCTTTATCCCCTTTCCACCCTTGGTGATTTGCCTTTTTCATTTCAGTCTCATTAGCGCTCCTGCCAAGAGAAGGCAGCGCGGGGCGTCTCGGTGCAGCGCTTTGGGAATTAGTCACTCGGTGCCCATTGTCGTTAATGGGAATTTGGTGCCAAGGCCATTTATCCTGGTGTCCTCAATCAATACAGCTAAAAATCTGTGGATTCTAAAATGTCAATACCCAGCCTGAAATATGGAGGGCCAGCCACATTTTATCTCATTAATTTATAGTTCTGACGGGCTGTTGGCTTACAGAACAACCATGAATCAACACTTAATAAAATCTGCTCACAGATTAATTATTTTTGGTGTTCCTGCTTCCGTCTGTAATCTTCCTAACAAATGTCTCCAGTGCATTAGCCTGAGGTGGCCTCAGGGGACACTAGCTGACGCCACCTGAGTGTCCTCAGCCTTGTGAGTCACCTGTCCTGCATGTAAAATCAGCCTGTCTCTTCCACACCCGCCATGGCTCCTCTAGTGCTTAGCGGTCCTGGTGGTGTTTCTCGAAAGTTCTAGCCCCCATCAGTCTCCCAGCCTGATGGTGAAGCCACTGTTGTTGAGGGGCGCAGGTCTCCATGTTGCACGCTTGTTGGCCACTCAGGAGCTCTCTTTGTCTGTGTTGGACGCTCTCCTGAGGTGCACCCAGTTCCTGGATGCCGTAGAAGGAATGTGGGTGGGATGCACCTTCAGCCCCGCACCCCCCACCCTGAGCCGGGAAGGCGGGGAGTGTGCCTTTGCCTTTTTCTGCAAGAGCCTGGCTGGCAGACTGTTGGGGAAGGGTGCAGTGTGTACAGAGGGCCCCTCATGGGTTAGGGTCGGCCCTCAGCAGAGGTGCCTCTTCCCTCTGTCACTGCTCCGTGAAGACCTCGGTTCTGGGCTGGGGTTGTGGCTCAGCGGGAGAGCGCTTGCCCAGCACGTGCAAGATCCTGGGTTCGATCCTCATCACCACATAAAAATAAATTAAGTAATTAAAGATATTGTATCCAACTACAACTAAAAAATAAATATTTTACAAAAATCTCATTTAAAAAAAAAAGACCCCAGTTCTGTGGAGTTGTCCACGGTGTCCCAGTTGTTGGGGTAGTTCCCCAAATGGGGCCACTTTAGGGTGTCAATTTCAGAATCCCCCAGCTGGCAGTCAGGGTGGGTTTCAGGGCAGACTTCCCCAACAGTCTGCCAGCCAGGCTCTTGCAGAAAAAGGCAAAGGCACACTCCCCGCCTTCCCGGCTCAGGGTGGGGGGTGCGGGGCTGAAGGTGCATCCCACCCACATTCCTTCTACGGCATCCAGGAACTGGGTGCACCTCAGGAGAGCGTCCAACACAGACAAAGAGAGCTCCTGAGTGGCCAACAAGCGTGCAACAAGAGGAGGCCTTGGCCCATCTCTCTGATCCTCCTCCAGGTTTCCCTCTCCACAGTGGTGGTGGGGGCGCAGCTCTCCCTGGTGATGGCGGCATGCACCCTTTCTCTGGGATCTGGGGTGGGCGTGCAGGAGCCTGCAGCCTGCCCTCTCCAGAGCTCCAGGTGTTAGTGGTAGGGAAGGTCTGCCCTTCTCACTGGGATACCCACTGCCTGCAGTCCCCCTGTCCCCAGCCCCTGTCCAGCTCCTCTTGCTCTGGATGTCCCTTGTTTTTTGTTGGGGGCCATGGTGTGTGTGAAAATGAGTGGTCAGCTCGTGACCACTCCCTTGTTTTTTTTAAGAAGCATCTTCTGGTACTAGCCTTGCTTTTGCATCATTTTGGGACTTCCTTCCAGCTAGGGACACTGTAAGGATAGAGAGTAGCCCGTGGTCCAACTCCTTCTTGGGCTTGGTGGTGTGGGTCTGTTCACACTCTGCCTGGCCTCCATCAAACTGAGAGGCGTGTGTGGGAGCAGCACCTGTGCTTATGTGTCACGCTTGGTCACTCTCTAGCTGCGAGGGCAGTGTTTTTATGTCCATTTCATTCATGGAGGGTTAGAGAGTTTAGTGACTTTTAAGTCCACATGGCCAGTGGCAACAGCTAGATCCAACTCGGGCCCATGGGATTGGCAGAGGTTTTCTGCAGAGGCACAGGAGTGGCAGGCTCTCTCCACAACTGTTTGCCCAGACCAGTAGTGTGCTCAGCCGACTATTGGGAGCTATCGGCTTGGGAGGGAGTGCCTGAGCTCATCTTGACCAAGCCTCTGATTAAGTGACAGGCCAGGGTGCTTCTCTAGCTGTCAGCAGCTGTGCTCCAGGGGGAAGTGTCAACCCCAAAGACTTCAGGACACCTGGCAGGGGAAGAGCGAGAAGAGTCCCAGGAGCACCAGGGTCTCAGGGCTCTGGTGGAGGGGCAGCAGGCGCTCTCACTGAATATTCCTCTGGCTTTCCTCTTGGGGCAGGGCCCTCAGCCCTCGCGCCTGCTTCCAGCCCCATGTGCTTCCTTGTCTTCCACTCTGGAAAGTGTCTCCACACTTTGTTTTCCTCATGTGCCTCATTGGCTGCCCCGGGACCACAGTGCAGCCACCACATGCCTGCTGATAGAAGGAGGTTCTGGTTTCCAGAAACTGGTGTACATGCAAGCCATCAGGCACACCTGGATTGCTGGTTGGTAACTCACATTTAAAGAAATTTTGGTAAAGTTGGTTTCATGCGGGTCATCAATAGCAGCAAGATCATTACGTCCCTGCTGTTCCTCCTGTGACCATGGTGGTGTGGCTGTTGGTTGGGCACTGGTATGTGTCGGGCTTGTTCTCACACTGCTCCTGAAGGGGTTTATGGTCCCAGTTTCCCAGTGCAGATGCAGGGATCCGAGGGGGTGCTGCTTGGCTAGAGCCCTGCTGGAGGATTTCCGGCGCAGGCCAGCTCTGCCCTCCACCCAGCCTGCCAGGATGGCCCATTTCTGGTACATGGAGTTTGACTTGGAAGTTAGTGAGCTTCTTTTCTCGTTAACTTTGAGTCAGGATGTTTAAATTTACAGCTGGCTGAATACTTCCCGGAGGATGAGTGTAACGATATTGATTTTAGCGAAATGAGTCATGTGCCTCCTGCCTCAGAGCACAGGCTCAATTACCACGATCCAACAGCGAGCTCTCCCTTGTCAACAGCTTCCCTACTTGTTGGTGAGTCGTGGATGCGAACAAAGAGCTAAGGAGAAGGAAAGGTCACGGATAGCTGGCAGGTGCTCCAGGCTGGGGGCAGAGAGCTGGGCTCTGGGATTAGGTGGGTCCAGACGATCTCAGCATGTCCATGTCACAGGGTTTCATAGTGTCTCACCTTGCTGAGCCAGCTGGGGTTGAGGTGTGATAAGTGCACACCCCAGACAGGCCTGGAGGTAATGGGCTTGTCATTAACATCGATCATCTCCTCCTTGGTCAAAGTGAGCTCCCTGGAGGCAGGACATGGATGTCCCCTCTCTTCCTTGGGGACATTGGAGGGAGGGTATGGATGTCCCCTCTCTTCCCTGGGATTTCATTTGACCCTAAATACCAGTTAAGTGCCAGGACCTGAGCTAGGAGGGTCAAACATTGTGACCATAGGGTCCCCCAGGGCCGGCATGAGAGCAGACAGGTGGTGTTGCCCCAGCCATAGGGTGGTCACCTGGGGGAGCTCAGTGCCTGCCCCTGAGAAAGGGAGAGAGGCAGTGCGAGGAGCCCAGGGTCCAGTACCGCGGGGCCCCATGACAGTGACACTGGAGCCTGGGAGCACCGGCAGGGGCTGTGGTGCAGGAGAACATGTTGAGTTTCTGTGCTGTTTTAAATGTGTTTTTGCTTCAATGATTATTTATTTATTTAGGTGCTGGGGATTGAACTTGGGCCTAGCCCACACTAGGCAAGTGCTCTACTACTAGCCTGATAATTTATTCTTTATTTGTATCCTTATTGATTAAGGGAGGAAAAGAAGTAATTTTTCTTAGCTTAATAAAATCTGAGCAATTTTTATACTAGTTGAGCTCAGTCTAATCAGATCAATAAAGCCAGTGCCAGTGGATTAAATATTTTAGAGCTTAGTTTCCTATAATAAGCATACAGTGAAGAAATAGAATTTTTAAAATAATAGACACACACACAAGCAAGCTAGTCTCCAGGTTAAAGGTTTAATAACAACCAACCAGGGGTTTCAGGAAGCCTGGCCCAGAGGAGCTGGTAACAGTGCTGTCCTGCGGAAGGGAGGCAGCAAACCTTAGAACGCCCTTGGCCTCGGGCATATCTGCTGTTAATAGTCAAGGTGTTCAGCTGGCGCGTCCTCCAGCCACCCTGTCCCTTCAGCACATGCAGAGGCCAGCCCAGGGCAGCGTTCTCAGAGCCTCACGACAAAGCTCAACAATCATTAATCTCTCAAGGTTCCTGCTGTTAAAAGCCAGTAGTTTTTGGTTTTAGCTTTTAATTTAACCAAGGATGAATCCAGCAGGTTGGGGTTTGATTTTTCAAGCTATCATAGCTCCCTTTTGTTGCTTGCTCCATAGAGTGCCTTATGGACCACTTAGCTTTTAATCCTCACGACAGTTGAGCACAGAGACAGAGGAACCAGCCCAAGGTCCCTCCACTGGAAGTGATGGAGCTGGTTTGTGCCAGCTCCTCGCTTAGGCCTCCTCCCGCTTCAAACATTGTGTCCACGTGGATGTGGTAGCACAGCCTGTAACCCTAGTAACTCGGGAGGCCAAGGCGGGAGTGCGAGTTGAGGCCAGCCTCAGCAACTTAGTGAGATACTGTCTCAGAATAAAAAATCTTTAGAAAGGACATGGGATGTAGCTCAGTGGCAAACATACTGGGCTCCATCCCTGGTGTGGAAAAACAAGTATGGGGCCAGGTCAGGGTCACCTTGGCCCCTGTTTCTGAACCCAAGTGTTTTGAGGCCTCTTTTATTTAATAGACTTCCCCCCTACTGTTTTCCATGAGATGTCTGGAAGCTTATTCAAAAGTTGAAAAATCTTTTAAAGACCTAGTTATTAAAAGTAGGAAAAATATACACCATAGCTTGTCTTCCGAAGGAACCAGTTTTGTACTTAAAAGGCAGATTCTCCATCTCCTTGTGCATTGAGGAAAAATAGCATTCATGAATGCAAGGTTTTTTTGTTTTTTTTTTAGGGGGCAGGAAAACTTCAATCATCATCTTTTAATATTTACCTAATTTTTTAGTTGTAGATGGACACAGTACCTTTATTTTATTTATTTTTTATGTGGTGCTGAGGATCGAATCCAGGGCCTCACACATGCCAGGCGAGTGCTCTGTCGCTGAGCCCCAACACCAACCATCATCTTTTAGCAACTCAGTTTTCTTCTTTCTTCCTCATTGTTGACGAGGCTGTGTTGTTGCACTTTTTGAAAGAACATATGGATAATTCACTGCCATTTCCCAAACCCAGCATATGGCTTTCTGTGGCAGTCCAGGAAACGGGGAAGCATCCTCACCTTCAGGCAAGTAGAGCTTCCTTCCTTTTAGATTTGAGGACTGGCAGAGAGCTGCAGCTGAGCAGGCTGGCAGTGGGCACAGCTGTCTCTGAGAGATGCTTCTGGCCCGCCCCGCCCTGGGCTGGTGTGTGGGCCACATCGGCTCTTGCCCTTCTTTTCCATGGAGAGGGTGTGGGGGTCCTTGGCCCTTGGTCACGCCCAAGGCCTTCCCACAGTCTCCATCCACTTGGCTGGAGCAAGCTTCTCAGGACTCAGCTAGAGCCTGAGTGGGAGTGGAGGCTGAGGGAGTGACCCTCCTCTGCCCCTTTTTTATGGGTGGTTTCTGATTGCTGTCTGCAGGTGAACAGAAATAAGGAAGAGCTTGGCTTCCAGATAAGTTTCAGGAAAGGAAAAGAAGAGTAAATTTGAGAAATGCCAATTAGACTGATTCATCAAAAAGTGATTTTTAAAAAAATATATTTTTTAGTTATAGATAGACACAGTATCTTTATTTTATTTTTATATGATGCTGAGGATCGAGTCCAGTGCCTCTTGCATGCTAGGCAAGCACTCTATCACTGAGCCATGACCCCAGCACCCCAAAAGTGATTTTTAAAACATTGACCCAAGGGTCACGGTGCTGCTGGCCTAATGAGGGAGAAACACAACCCCAAGGCACCTGGAAGTCAGCTCCCGCGTGACTTTCTAAAGAATTCTGTTAGAAATACATTATTATGAAAAAAGTACTAGCATAATTTACAAAATTCTCTTCCTACCCCAGAACAGTGGATTTCATTTTGGTTGCTCTTTTCCTTGTCTTTGCCACATGGCTTGCATTGGACACGCTGAGATGTAAGAACCCGTGTCAAGCATTAGCCATCTTGCTGCAGATCGCTGCTGCGGTTCTCCCCATCAGGGCAGCGCGCTCTCAGGCAGAGGCTCCTGCTGCCACAGCTGCTCCCTGGGGCTGGACAGCCAGGCGTGTGCAGCAGCTCTTCACTGCTATGGCCTCTGTGACCTGGAGTCAGTCTGCTGTCGGCACCGGCACCGGGTGGCCATGGATACCTTGTGTGCTACTACATCTTGGTAGTAAAATGGTTTAGGGCTTGTGGAGCTTAAAGACGGAGAGATTTTCCAAATATTTCTGAACTTTTCTGTGATGACAAGTAGCTGCTGATTGTAGGCCCCTGGAGCATATTTTAAAAATCAGTGTATTTAGTCATCCATCAAGGTAAGGGCGCTCCAACAAAGGAGGAGAGTACTGCCTTCCAAAAACATTTACCATGGAGAGAATTTCTTGAAAGCAGATACTTCTTTGGTACTGGTGATTGAACCCAGGGCCTCAGGCATACTAAGCACATGCTGTACCACTGAATGTACGCCAGCCCCAGAAGTCAGGTGTTTTCAATTTTTTCCATTGTTTCTGCCCCCCATCTCTTTTTCTCTCTCTCTCTCTCTATAAAATTATTATTATTATTATTATTTTTGGCCAAAAACAGTCTAAGAGTATAACCTGTTAAAAACCTTAATATCTATGGCCTTAACCTGAGCTCAGTGTTTCTTTAATCTGTTTTAAAATATGTTTTTGTTTTTTGGTACTGGAGACTGAACCCAGGGTGTTTAACCACCGAGCCAAGTCCCCAGCCCTTTTTAAATATTTTATTTGGAGACAGGGTCTCGCTAAATTGCTGAGGCTGGCCTTGAGCTCATGATCTTCCTGCTTTAGCCTCCCAAGCCTCTGTGATTACAGGTATGTGCTATGTTTTAAAATTCTTTAAATGAAGATTTCAGTGAATCTTGAGCTGAATTTTTCAGTGAATTTTTGTTAAAAATGGGAGAATGTAGCTCTGATACTTTCTGATTGATTGCAGGAGCCATTTTTTTTTTAAGGGAAAAATGGAGCTTTACAAGTGAAATGTTCACAAGCTTCTTTGTGCTAAAGATGGAGGGAAGTATGTGGGGTTCCAGCACACCAAGCGGGGCAACCTTCAGGAAGTGCTTTCTGAATCGAATGAACAAACACTACTTCCTGGGCCTACAGTGGGCATGATGTGAGATTTCAGCAGCATCCTCCTTGGCCACCAGCTTCTCACATCCCCAAGTGGAGAGTTCAGGGGGGGCCACAGGCAGAGGAGGTCTCCCTGCTGTGCTGTGAGAGACCTTGCAAAGTCTGAGGGCCGGTGTTGGGCAGGTGCCGTGCCTGGTGTGTGAACCTGGCCCTTGGGGTCAAGTGTGGGGACAGCACTCGGACTCTGCTGTGGGAGAGTGCCTTCCATGTTGGACTTGGTTCTCGATGCAGTTTCAGGAGCATTAAGTGTGACCGGTGAGAATTAGAGTGCTCTGGGATGTGGAGGCCTCCCTCGGTCGTGGAGGGAGCCCTGGCTTTGACCTACCCTGAATTATTGGCATGTCTGAAGTCTACATAGCACACCTCTAAATGATCATAGTGCTAGTGCTGTTTTCCACCCCACATGTGTGTCTGCATGCACACAAACACTACTGCCCTGCACACAGCACTCAACAGACAGTCTTGAGTCCTATAGGACCAGGGAGACCCCAGTGGTTCACACCTCATGTCCATTCTGTGGCTTGGCTGCCTCAAGGCCACTCTTACTTACCGCCAGCCTGTCAGGTCCTGTGTGTGGGGAGAGCTCAGCCAGGTGCAGTGGGGCTGGCGGAGGATGCAGGCAGATGTGCCGCCGTCGTTGTGTTTCCAGGTCTCCCCTGGTCATGGGGGGCTTGTCCAGGTGAGTGGCCCTCTTGCGCAGCTTCCTTACCAGTCGGTATTTTAGCTTTAAGATATTTATTTTTGTGATCTAAATATTTTCTAACCCTCTCTTCTGTTTGTGTTGTAGGAACTCAGCTATTTAGTGGTCGAAGTGACTTTAGAATCACCACCTTGAAATTTCACCCAAAAGACCACAGTATTTTTTTATGTGGAGGCTTCAGCTCTGAAATCAAAGCGTGGGACATAAGGACCGGCAAGGTAACTCCCTTCTTCCTAGCTGGCCTTTCCACGGGAGAGCTTACCTTGACGATTTGAATATCGGGGGACAGGTCAGCCTCTATGTAGGGACCTTAAGATGGAATAATTACCACTGAAAAGTTAATCAGCACTAGCAGAATTTTAAGATCTTCTCTGAGAGACTATCATTGATTTGTTTGACTATCGAAGCGTTGTACAGGCAGTCCTAGGCCGTGTATTTCTAGAAGTCCTTGTTGGACACCTTTTGTGCGCAGGCGCAGTCCTAGGCCGTGTGTTCCTAGAAGTCCTTGTTGGACACCTACTGTGCGCAGGCGCTATCCTAGGCCGTGTGTTCCTATAAGTCCTTGTTGGACATCTACTGGCAGGCGCATCCTAGGCCGTGTGTTCCTAGAAGTCCTTGTTGAACACCTACTCTGTGCAGGCGCCTCCAGATGATATATAAAGACAATCAGTTTGGTTGCTCAAGGAATGACTACAGATGCAGATCACTGTGGTGCAAAGAAACGCTTTTCGTGCATGATGATGTGCACGAGAGGTGGGGAGAGGCCAGCATTGGGAGGACATGAGGGCTTTCAGCTGCCTCCAGAGGCCTGGGAGCACCTAGAGGAGGTGCTACTTCCTGTAGGGCTTCTCACATCCCCAAGTGGAGAGTTCAGGGGGGGCCACAGGCAGAGGAGGTCTCCCTGCTGTGCTGTGAGAGAACTTGCAAAGTCTGAGGGCCAGTGTTGGGCAGGTGCCATGCCTGGTGTATGAACCTGGCCCTTGGGGTCAAGTGTGGGGACAGCACCTAGAGGAGGTGCTCCTTCCTATAGGGCTTAAAGGCTGGAGAGGTTTCCACTCCCACCCTCAACTGCCACCTGCTGCCTTCACCACTGCCTGGATGGCAGCTCCTCCTAGCCTTCAGGTATGAACAGCAGAACTGCTCTTTCCACCATACCCCACGCCCTAACCTGCAAGCAAAGCCTGTCGACCACCTTCAGACTCTGACTGCCCATCCTCATGTTCACTGCCCAGCTCTGGCCTCAGCTGCCATAGTCTCTCTGGGACAATCGTAGAGGCTTTTGATCTGGCCTGTCTTCCCCTGGCCCTTAAGAGTCTTTCTAATAAGCATCCAGAGCAGTCCAGGTTTCTGTCTTGATCACAGTAAAAGCCTATATCCTCACAATGGACTGAAAGGCCTCATCGATGTCCTTACACCTCTCTGATCATCTCCAACCTGCTTGGCCTCTGTGCCTTTCCTAGAACACAACCTGCATATTCCTGCCTCAGGGCCTTTGCACTGCTTCTTCTGCCAGGAGTGCTTTTCCTCCAGTTTTCTATGCAGAGGCTAGATCCTCCCTCCTTTGGACGTTGTTCAATCGCCCCTTTCCAGTGAGGCCTCCCTGCCGCCACCCACTGGCATTCAGTAGTCCCCTCCACTATCTTAGTTCTCTCCTTAGGTTTTGTCATCACCTGGCAAGCTATGATTTTTCAGGATCATTTATTTTCTGGTCTTCCACCTCTGAAGTGGAAGCTCTTAGCTCCCAGGGATTCTTGTTTGTTGTGGGCCCCTGGCTTTTAGAACAGTGTTGTCGGAATGGTGAAGGAAGCGGGAGTACATCATGCATAGGACACCAGGTGTGTGTGGGGACTGGCGACCAGCAGGACTTGGCTGGGTGTATGCTCCAGGCAGTGGGACGGGCCTGGACACAGATACTTGAGTCTTGGTTGGGATTAGTGGCGGAGAGTTTGTGAGCAAGGGGGTCCAGAGCAGGGCTGAGGAGGTTCTGTGACCATGGGTGGGCCCACTGCCTGTGGGGCCTGATGACTTCAGGTCTGAGAAGTGCCGCTCTGGGTAGAAGGGGACAGGCTGAAGTGGCCCCTGATGCCCTCTTGAGCCTGCGTGGAAGCTGACTGCGGAGGAAGGTGCAGAACGCCTGTGTGGATTCAGGGCCTCTCGGGCCTCACTCTGAGGAGCTCTAGCCGGCTGTCCCTGCAGCTCCAGAAGGTTCTCCCTGAAGGTACCCTCCTTGAGCTTCTGGCCCTACTCTGGCAGGTTAGTCTCCTGGCCACTGTATTGAGCAGAAGCCCTTCTGGGGAGTCTGGGTGGGGCAGGTAATTGGCTGCTCCAGGAAGGCCCTCCTTCAGCAGGCTGCCCAAGGAGTTGCCTGGGGTTTGAGGAGAACCCAAGGGAAGAGGTCCCTTTCTTGAAAGAGAACAGGGAGTCTGTCTAGTCCACAGGTCAGCTCTTACTCAGTGTGCTTCACCAGTGCCCACAGACCCATGTACTCTTTAAAACAAAACAAACAAACAAAAAAAAGTTTATCTGTTACAAAGAAACTTTTACAAAAATGTTTAGAAAAGAGAGGAAAATTACCCTTAAAGAAATGGATATGGTATATTTAAGAAAAAATGCTAGAATGCCTTATAGTCAGAGGACAAAGTCACGATCAGCAAAGAAGACGTTTGAACACGCCACGTACCTCGGAAGCTCTTCTCATGACACTTGCGGTGGGACCACCTGATTCCCAACCCTTCCTGACAGCCACCCTGAAAGGTGCCCTCACTGTTTTTAGCCTTAAAGAAATTACTCACCACAGACACCATCTGATTGGAGAGTTTGTTAAAAATGTTGGATTTCCTCCCAGGGCCGACGCCAGCTGCTGGCTCTGAGACCCCCGGGAGAGGTAGTTAGAGGCAGGTGTTGGTGCGGCTGGCATCAGTTTGTCTGGAGCCCTCTGAAGCTCGGACAGGGGGTGATGGGATCTGTGCACACTTGTTTCTTTTCCCCTGTGGTTTTATTTTTTCGTTTGGTCTTTTTACCCACACTCCTCCCCCACCGGGTCCCAAGGGGAGGCAGTGGTGATTCCGTTTGCCCAAGCCGGGCTCAGGGGCACTCTCCTGCTGGATATCTGCTGGAGGGACTCTGTGGGAGGTCCAGCCTCTGACCCTTGGGGCTGAGGTGGCTCCTGTAGCCTGTGGCTCTGTCCCTGGTGCTGAACCGTCACCAGGCATGAGCTCCCATCAGGGTCAGCAGTGGCCCGGCAGCAGGGAGACAGCCTTAACTTAAGAAAAGCAACAACCCCTTCCAGATACAACAGGGAGTGGTGTTTATTATAAAGTGGAGACAGCCATGTAATGAAAGGGAAACCCGGGAAAGGAGAGGCAGTGCACCAGCCCAAGGGGAGCAGCTAGCGGCATTTTGATGTAGTTTTTTTCATTATTCTTTCCCCCTGTGGTTTTATCTTTTAGTTTAAAAACACTGGCCTTATTTTTATACACAACTCCAGATTTTGCTTTTCACATAGGTTATAAGGATTTTTCTTGTTATTATGAACTCTTATAAAAGCTTTGGTGATATTCCTTTGACTCCATATGCCTTCCTGTCTTGCCCCTGCCTTAGCCCCCAAACTCAACAGTGTCTGGTAGGCACTTGGTAGATCTGTCGAGAGAATGCAGCAGATGCATGAATATATTAACTTATTAAGTCATTTATGTTGGATATGTAGAATATTTCAAAACTCTTTGCATTTAAAACTAATAAAAGTGAGCATAGAGATCAGGGGTCAGAAAAATGCAGCCCAAAGCTAAATCCAGCTTGCTACCTGTTTTTATAAATCATGTATTATTGGAACACATAGCCGTTCACTTTTGTACCATTCTGTCCTGCCCTCACAGTCCAGGAGCAGAGCTGAGACCACAGGGCCTTCAGAGCCAAAAGTATTTACCCTCTGGCTGACGCTTGGTAAGGAGAGACTTGGTTCTGACACTTGTCATCATGTTGGTTACTAGGAATGCTTGACAAGGTGGAAGTCCTAGACGTAATCTGTTTGGTGTATCCTGGCAGAAACCAAATACTCTGAGAATGTCTTTTTAGATGGTGGAAAACTGTTCTTCAATCAGGGGTGTGCACCCAGCTTTTCCCACGTCTGGGATTTACTCCTTGAACTCAAATTGCTGAGTTCAAGTGAGCCAATGTTTTGAGGGGTTTCTGCCGACAGGACTGAGGCTAGCAGGCCCACTGCTGGAGGGTGGCCCTGGAGGCCAGGCAGCTTCTCACTGGGATCTTAGGGTGCAGAGTCTGATGAATTGTTGCAGCAAATAACTTTTCAGCTACATTCCAATCATGAGATTTTATGGTTCCTTCAACTTAGTCAAATGATAAATGGTGGGATTTTGAACTTTTCTAGTCAATTCATTACAGCAAATGAGCTTTTTGGCTCCCCTTCCTCCTTTTCCTGGCTGATCTCTTTGCCTTGAGTTTGGTGATTGGAGCACATCTCATCACTGGAAAGTGCCTGACTTCAGTTCTTCCTAGCCAGTTAGGTAAGCATGCTTCCTTGGTGCTGGCTTAATGCCTTTGGTACCACATGGTGACTCTTCTTCCTCCCAGCAGTCTGTTTGGACATGGGTGCCAGCCAGAACCCACGACGTCTATGGTCTGACTGTCATGGTACTGTGGGAGTCCCTCTCTCCTGAAGCTCCTCTGGTCCCCAGGGCCAGTGGCCTGAGTTGCAGGAGACAGGGTTCTTGTCTTCCTCCCACTTGCTCAGCTGGGTGACCTGAGGTGAAACATGGGTTACTTTGCTTAAGTGCACGGTTTCCTCACTGGTATGGCCAGGGCATGATGAGGTGACCTCCTCAGCAGTGTTCTCAAACCTGCACAAATGTAGGGAGCCCCTGGGCTCACACTGGGATGCAGTTCTGGGGCAGAGAGGAGACATCTTGCATTGCCAGCCGGCTCCAGGAGATGTAGAGGGAGGTGCACGTGGATCACACTCTGAGAAGCCGGGGACTCTGTGCCCAGCACATCTTGGGAACTATACATCCCAGCCCGGGAACTATAGAGCTGATGAAGAGGTCTGAGACATGGACCCAGCTCTCCAGGGCCCAGCAGCCCTGTGGGAAATGTCCCATGGTAGTCACCTTCAACTCACCTTGAGATGACTGTGTTTTTTATTTTGTTTTGTTTTGATACAGGGAATTGAATCCAGGCCCTTGTGTGTGCTAGGCAAGTAGTGGGTTGACACTGAGCTATGTCCCCAGCCCTGAGACAATTTTGTATTTTGAGCCAAAAGTTAGGATAGGTAATAGAAGCAGTCTCCTCAGGAGGCTGAGGCAGGAGGATTGCGAGTTCAAAGCCAGCCTCACCAAAAGTGAGGCACTAAGCAACTCAGTGAGACCCTGTCTCTAAATAAAATACAAAATAGGTCTGGGGATGTGGCTCAGAGGTCAAGTGCCCCTGAGTTCAATTCCTGGTGCCAAAAAGAAGAAGAAAAAAAAGCAGTATCCCCACAAGCTTGCATTATGAGTCAAATTTGTTAAGAAGGCTCCTATGGAGGCCTAAAAGTTATATTGCATATTGAGTGAATCACTCTTTTTGTAAGAATGAACCATGGAACCCCAGTCTCAGCAAATTATTTCTTGGTGAAGGCAAGATCGCGCACTGGAAACTGGAGCAGCTGTGGAGAATCTAGGACGCAGGGCTCCTGGAGCTGGAGCCGGGCCTGTGCCCCAGCTCCTCTCCCTTCCGGTGCTCAGCTGACGCTCGGCAGGCAGGGCTGAGCCTTCTTTGATGTCTGCTCCAACTGTGCCCTTGAGGAGGACAGCCTGTGCTGCCAGACTGTTGCCTTGGCTCCTCGGGCCCCCGTTGGTCCTCTGGAACCCGGGCTCCCTCCCACTCTGGGATTCTCCTGGTAGATCAGCTCTGACAGGCCCACTCACTTTTACTCCTTGGTGCTGCTTTGACACGATCATCAATATTTCATGCTTGTTCTACATCCTTTCATTCTTTCTCTTCTGTTTTTAAAGTGTTTAAAAGGTGGTCTTGACTTTCAGGTCTTGAATTGGTTTCTTGACCTTCTGGAGCTTTGTTGCCCCAGACCCTCTGCAGGTGTGTCCTTGCCTGAGGTGACAGCAGAGCAGGTCCCTTGCCCTTGGCCTGTGTGGACCACAGCCCTCCCTGGTCAGCTGTAGTCCAATGGAGTGTGACCTCCATAGGGGCAGGGACTTCGCCTCATTTGCTGCTTGATTCGCAGCCGCTGGCATAGTGCCAAGAACATGGGAGGCCTGGGGGAAGAAGACTCGCCAGAATGACTAGGAGCCCTGAACAAGACGAGCCTAAGAAATACCAGGAAATTCTCCTGCCCAGCGAAGGGGAAGCTGAGCATGGTTCAGGACTTGGCTCTTCTAGGCGCCTTTCCCAGTGGATGTTGTTCCCTGGGTGGAGTAATAGGAGCTGGCAAAGGCGCCCCCGGCTTGCACTGTTTGACCTAGTGCAATGGTCAGAGCCACTTGGGGGCCTTAGGAAGAAAACAGGTGCCTGCCCTGGCTCCTTCTGGAGCCTCCTGGGCACTGAGATCTTTGAAAACCCTGCAGGTGATTCTAGTGTCTAGCCATAGTTGGGAACCTCAGTCCTGGGGCCCATAGTTTGGGTGCCCAGGGGAGAAGCCAGCGTGGGTGTCTGCCTTTGTGGATTGCTCATCCTTGCCATCTGCATTCTCCTGAGGACGACGACGGCTGAGGGGGAGACTCCGATTTGCCTGCATGGTTTAACGCCATCAGCTTCTGTGGCATTGTAGTCAGGTTGCTTATTTGCCCTAATGAGGTTTTGATTACTTTCCATTTGTCTCTTTCATCCATTTTATATTAAAATGCCTTTCTGTTTGGACTCTCTGTACTTTCTACAGTTCTGAACATTGCTGCAAGCCAAACTTCCATGCAGATGAGGCTAGGAGACCAGCAGAGCTGGAGAGGTGGGATGTGGTGCCCATTCCCCAGCCCATCATGTGGGGCAGTGCTGATGAAGGTGATTGCCAGCGTGGGCACTCTGGAGCGCCTCGTGTGCTGGAGTTCATCTTCTGTGGCAGTGCTGGGGTAGGCAAGGTGCTATGGTCATCCCAGGTCTCTGGCAGGGCACACCTCAAGCACACCTGGTTGGTAGTGGGGGGTCAGATCTTGAACACAGGTGGTTTGATGCCTGAACCCTTGCAGGGCCTATCATTCATAGAATGAATGACGTGTTGGTCTCAGATGTAAATGAAGATGAGTTGGTGAGGCCTGAGCCTTTCATTCTCAGAGAAGCCTGTGTGGGCCAGCCCAGGTCCACCCTATCCTGCTACACAGCTATGTCTGCTGTAAGCACTGGCTGGGTGGGGCAGCCTTGCAGCCTCGGGCCTGAAGACACAACCCAATACCTCCGTGAGGGTAGCCTTTCTGTCCCTGCAGTCTGGATGAGGACACAGGTTCTGAAAGGTTCTGCTATCAGCACGGGCAGGCAGCTGTGGAGGAGCATGGATGTGAACCCTGATCTTCTAAATCCTCCCTTTTCCTATTGCAGAGAGAGGGCACATTTCATTTCTTGGTGTCACAAATGTTTTCTGAGTCTCCACCAGTGAACAGGCATTGTTCCTGGGCATGTAGTGACAAAATCCAGCTCAACAGTCCATGCCTAGGAGCTTACAGTCTGCAGAAGACGTGCAGAGGCTACCACTGAGAGCATCTGTTTCTTTTGATGTTTCTTTTGATGGATTTATCAATGGCTGACTTTACAAATGGCTGGGAAGTCTCTGTATGTCTCCCAGGTTGTCCTAAATTTGAGACCCAGGTGAACAGTTGTTTTCCAGAATCCTGAACCTCAGAGACCTTCCTCTTAAGCTTCACTCTGCACCCCTCCCTGTTCTTGGGGTTGGGTTGGAAAACTCCTGCTGCAAGTGAGCTTGGTGTGTGATTGTTGAAGCCCTCGGGCCTCGAGGGAGGTGTCTCAGGACTTTGATTGACACCTATCCAGCTGGATAACCTTTGCCTTAAACTTGCAGTAGGGGATATCAGAAAGCATGAAGTTGGTTTCTTGGACCTGCAATGCTTACATAAATACAATGTTTACATAATTCTAATTGATGAATGCTTTATGTTTTTGCCACTGAAATAAGCACTATACTACACTCAACACTTCTGTTCTTGTAGTTTAAAAAATTTATTTTTTTAATAGTCACAGTTCTTTTACTTAAAAATTTATTTTAACTTTGACTAACTAATAGTGTTCAAAAAATCATGAATATGAGGCTTAAGTTATTTTATTTTAATATACTTTAAATACTTAATTTTTTGGTAACAGCTTTATTTTTCTTTTTTAAAATATTTTTTTAGTTGTAGTTGGACGCAATACCTTTATTGTATTTATTTATTTTTATGTGGAGCTGAGGATCGAACCAAGGGCCTCGCATGTGCTACATAAGTGCTCTACCACTGAGCCACAACCCCAGCCCCTGTAACAGCTCTATTTATTTATTTATTGTAGTTGTAAATGGACAGAATGCCTTTATTTGTTTATCTTTATGTGGTGCTGAGGATCGAACCCAGTGCCTCACATGTGCTAGGCAAGCGCTCTGCCACTGAGCTACAGCCCCAACCCACAGCTTTATTTTAATACCATACAATTCATGTATGTAAAAGTAATTCAATAGTTCGTAGTATGTTTCCAGCATAATGCAACCATCACCACAGTGAGGTTAGTACTTTTTCATCAGTTTAAAAAGAAACTCTAAAAAAAGGATTAAAAAATAAAAAGAAACCCTGTCGGATATGCCTGAAATTCCAGTGTCTAGGGAGGCTGAGGCAGGAGGATCACATGTTCTGGGCCAACCTCAGCAACTTAGTGAGGCCCTAAGTAACTCAGCAAGACCCTGTCTCAAAAGTAAGCAATAAAAAGGATGGATGTGGCTCACTGGTAGAGCACCCCTGGGTTCAGTCCCCAGCACCAAAAAGTAAATAATTAAGAAGAAGCTCCACATCTTTAGTAGTCCCCTGGCCCCTAGCAACCACTGACCTACTTTCTGTCCTTTGTGGATTTTTTTTTTTTTTTGTGGTGCTGGGGATTGAACCCAGGTCTTGTGCATGCAAGGCAAGCACTCTACCCCAGCACTTGTGGATATTTTACATAAATGGAATCGTGCAGTATTGGTCTTTTGTGCCAATTTCTTTCACTTAACATAAACTTCTCAAGGTTTATCTGTACTATAGCCTGCATCAGTACTTTCTTTTCTTTTTCATTGGACTTTGTTTTTTAGAGGAGTTTAAGGTTTACAGGAAAACCAAGTGGAAGGTCCAGGATTGCCACCTGTCCCTGTCTCCACATGTGTGTTTCTTCCTGCTTCCCCCCCCTCCCAAGTGGTGTGTGGTCGTGTTTGATGGACCTGCACTGCCACGTCACTGTCACTGGCACCCACCGTCTAGTTTGCATTGGCGTCACTCTGGTTTTTCTTTTTTTTGGTACCAGGGATTGAACTGAGGGGCGCTTAACCACTGAGCCACACCTCCAGCCCCTCTTCATATTTTATTTTGAGACAGGGCCTCACTGAGTTTCTTAGGGCCTTGCTAAGTTGCTGAAGCTGCCTTTGAACTAGAGATCTTCCTGCCTCAGCCTACCGAGCCCCTGAGATTACAGGGTCACGCCGCCACCCCTGGCTGCATTGGTGTCACATTGGTGTCTGTGGATTTGGACAGATGTGTAATGATGTGCTGTGGACTGACTGTCTGTGTCTCCCCAAATGCCTAGATTGAGTCCTTATGCCCAGTGTGGAGACAGGGCTGTCCTTACAAGAGGCACTGAGAGAAATGATCGTGTGTCCACTGTGCAAGAATACGGTAGAGACAGCTCTTTTCAAACTTGGACGAGCACCTCACCAGGCCCGAGGATCTTGCAATCAACTCGATCTTGTGTGTTTTGAGGCGCTGCTCCACTTGATCCAGATGATCAGGTCACATTACTCTTTTGGTGTCCATGGTGTCCCTAGTGACATATCACCCCTTTCATTTCTAATATTAGTGGTTTGTGTCCTTTCTTTTTTCCTTAGCTTAGGCCTGTTGATTTTTTTTTTTTTAATATTTATTTTTTTGTTTTCTTCGGACACAACATCTTTGTTTGTATGTGGTGCACAACATCTTTGTTTGTATGTGGTGCTGAGGATCGAACCTGGGCCGCACGCATGCCAGGCGAGCGCGCTACTGCTTGAGCCACATTCCCAGCCCCAGGCCTGTTGATTTTTTAAGCTTTGTCAAAGAACCATCCTTCATTTTCATTACTTTTTCTCTATTAATTTCCTATTTTATTGATTTCTGTTCTGATTTTTATTATTTCTTTTCTCTTGCTTTCTCTAGATTTCACCAGCTCTTCTTTTTCAAGTTTCCTAAAGTAGAAGCTTAGATTGTCTATTTTGGGTCTTTCTTCTTTTCTTGCAGAAGTACTCAGTGCTGTAAATTTCCTCTAAGCACTACTTTTATTGAATCCCACAAATTTTGGTAAGTTGTCTTTCCATTTTCATTTAATTCAAAATACTTTAGATTTTTTCTGGAGGTGTTTTTGGGCCCAGGTGTTACTTAGGAGTGTGTTGCTTAATCTCCATGTATTTGGGGATTTCTCGGCCCTCATTCTGTTTTGCCATGGTGTGAGAGCAGACATTGCGTGACTTCTGTGTTGTGTTGTTGTTGGGTTGTTTTGTGGTCCAGAATGTGGTCTGTCTTGGTGAATGTTCCCTGGGAATTTGAGAAGAATGTGTTCTGTTGTGGTGGGCTTCTGTGTCCCTGGATGCTGGTCACATCTAGTTGCTGGATGGTATTGTCGAGCTCAACTGCCTCCTTTGTTTCTGCTGCCCGCATCTGTCCACCTCTGATAGAGCAATGTCTCCGGCTGTCTTGGTGGATTCATCCATCTTTTCTTGCGATTCTTATCAGTTTTGGCCTCATATATTTTGATGCTTTGTTGTTGCAAGGTGCTCACACTTTAAGGCTTGTTATGTATTGTTTTTTGGTTTTTTTTTTTGGGGGGGGGGTGTACCTGGGATCGAACTCAGGGGCACTAGACCCAGCCCTATTTTGTATTTTATTTAGAGAGAGGGTCTCACTGAGTTGCTTAGCACCTTGCTTTGGCTGAGGCTGGCTTTGAACTCATGATCCTCCTGCCTCAGCCTCTTGAGTTGCTGGGATGACAGGTGTGTTATGTATTCTTAGAGGATTGACCCCTTTATCATTATGAAATGCTCTCTCTTTTTTTATTTTTTTGTTTTTGAGTTGGGGGTCTTGCTAAATTGCCTAGGTTGGCCTCAGACTCTCAGTCCCCATCTCAGCCTCCTGAATAGCTGGGGATTATAGACGTGGCCACCACACTTGGCTCATTTTGTTTTGTTTTATTTTGTAGTACTGGGGGTTGAACCCAGGTCCTCACACATGGTGGGCAAGTACTCTGCCCCAAGCTGCACCACAACTCTTTTCATTTTATTTGAGACAGGGCCTTGCTAAGTTCTCCAGGCTGGCCTCCAACTCTTGATCTTCCTGCCTCAGCCTCCCAAGTAGCTGCTATTTCAGGTATGTGCCACTCACTGTACACATGTAATGAATGCCCCTCTTTATTCCTGATAACTTTGTCCTGAAATCTGCTTTGTCTGAAATTAAGATTATCTATTTCTGCTTTTTTTTGATTAGTGTTAGATGGTATATCTTTCTCCAACCATTTACTTTAAATTTATGTATATCTTTATGTTTACAGTGTCTCTTTTGTAGACAATATATAGTTGGGTGGTGTTGTTTTTAAATTTACCCTGACAGTTGTTTTTTTAATTGTCACAGTTAAGCCATTGATATTCAAAGTGATTTGGTATAGTTGGATTAAGAGCTCCCACATTTGTCACTGTTTTCCATTTGTGACCCTGCTTTTTCTGTTTTTGTCTTTCACTATTTCTCTGCTGTGTATGTGGTGCTGGGATCAAACCCAAGGCATGTGTTGGAGTGCAGCTGGCCCAGGTCCCTTTGTCACTCTAATTGAGCATTGTGTGGTTCCATTTTCTTTCTTAGCTTATCAGTTACACCTCTTCTCCTTTTTTAGTAATTGTTCTAGAGTTTATAATGGACGTTTTCAATGAGTCCATGTCCACCTTCCTTGACACTGTCCTCAGGGGTGCTGTGAGTGCCTGTCCCTGTGTCATTGCTGGCATTCATCTCACTCATACATGAGGGTACATAATTGAATATATTGTTGCTTTATTATTTTGAACAAAATGATTATCTGTTGTATTAACTAAAAAAAAAAAAAAAGTTTTAGCTTCACCTTGGCACTATCCTTCCTTGATGGTCTGTCTTCCTTTCATATGTAGATCGAGTGGCTGACCCCTATCATTCTACCTCTTTCTGAAGAACCTCTTTTAACCTTTCTCACAAGGCAGGCTACTTGGAACAAATTCCCTCAATTTTTTATTTGAGAAAGTGTTTCTCCTGAACTATTGAAGGTTATTTTTTCAGGGTATAGAATTCTAGTTTTGTAGAATCTTTTCCATCCAACATTATAAATATTTAGTCTCACTTTCTTCTTGTTTGTGTGGCTTCTGCAGAGAAGCTAGATGTAATTCTTGGCTCCTTTGTGGGCTTATAAGATGCTTTTTCTTCCTGTGGTGGCTATCAGGATCTTCTTTGTATTTTCTGTAGTTCGAACACGATGTGTCCCGATGTTATGTGCGTGTGTGTGTATCTGGCATTTATCCTGCTCCATGTTCTCTGAGCTTTATGGACCTGTCATTTGATATCTGATACTAATCTGGGGAAAACCTTGGTGTTTAAGTTGCATGTCTTTTCCCCGTTCCTTTTGCTCTCTCTTCTCTTTCTGGTACCCCGTGTGGTGTATGTTACACCTTTTGTAGTGCCCACCAGTCCTTGGATGCTCTGTTCTGTTTCCACCTCTGCCCCCAGGCTTTTCTCTTCACTTTTCACATTTTTGGAGGTTTCTACTGAGACATTCTGAAGCTCAGATGCTCTTGGTCAGTGTGCAGTCTGCTCAGCCCCACTGAAGGCACGCTTCATTTCTGCTTCAGGGCTTTGGGTCTTCAGAGTGTCATGTGGAGTCCCTGCCTCTGCTGGCCGCGCCAGCTATGGTGACACACCGTCTGTCCCACCAGCACCCTTAGCTTATTGACCACGGTGGATTTACAGTCTATTCCAACACCCCTATCCTGTGAGCAAAAGCAAACATGTGTTTTGCTTTTAGCACGCCCTGTGCTTTTTTCTCAGTAGCAAGACGGGATGCCAGGTAAGTGGGGACGTCGCAAACGGACCCTGCTGTGGGGGGAGGTGTCGGGGCAGGAGGCGACCTGGAGGCATCCAGGAGGCATCCAGGAGGCCTGTGGGGCCAGTCCTGTGATGAGCCTGGTCTCACTGAACTTCAGATATGCCTCTCGGTCACCCTTTCGTTTAAATAGGACAGGATGGGCAGAGTGGCTGAGCTGGTACCTTCTTTCCCCAGGAGGCCAGAGGAGCCGGAACTGGGTGTGTTCTCCAGAGCCAGTTGGTGTTGGGCATCCCCTGCCCCAGGTCAGTGGGTTGTGGTAAATTAAAACCCCAGCAGGCTAGTTTACCAGCATTAATGAGTTCCTCCCGAGGACACCCCTCTTAAAGAAGAGCAGAACTGAAAAGAACCAATAAATTAAAACAAAACACAACAACAACAACACAAAAAAACAAACTAAAAATAAAGAGCATATGCTCTATGGTGTTTCAAAGTACAGGTCAGGACCTAGTACCCTCTACTCAAACTTCTGGAGACCAGGAGTGTCTTGGGTTTCTGATATTTTCAGATTTTGGAGTATTTACACATACGTAATGAAATATAGCTGGGGAAGGGGACAGAGTTCATTTTGTTTCACTGTACCTTATGCACATATGTGATGATGATTTACCTGCTGTGTTTAGTGTGCCTGTGTTTAGACTGTGACCCAGCATGTGAGGTCAGATTCCACTTGTGGCATCTTGACGACATTTAGAAAGTTTTGGATCTTGGAGCATTATAGATTTTTGGACTAGAGGTGTTCAGTGCTGTAGCTCCTTTCCTTCTCCTGCCAGGAGGAGCCCAGGGGATTGTTCTCCAGGCTTCATTGTAAGAACCTGGGAGAGTTCTTGGCGTAAAACTCATGGAATATTTTGGGGCTTATGGTGACTGGTTCCGAGAGCTCTATGTTCTAGACTTGCCACACTGAGCCTCCAGCAGTTTTGTCCGTGGCAAAGTGCCCTTGGAGAGGGTCAACATGAGTCTCTGTTCCCATAGGTGGTCTGCGTCCCTGGTGCTGGCCCTGCAGGGGTCTGCTCCTGTGGCTGTTGCTTTCTGTGTTGGCCCATCTGGGTCCCATTTCTGGGGGCAGAGGTTTGCCTCTTACCTAACTTGTTTTATGGGTCTAAGAAGAATTTTTTAGTTTGTTCGGCTTTTCACTTGCTGTTAGGAAAGAAATGCTGATTATGAACTGCTTACATGCAAGACTGTTAGCCAGGGTGTGCTTCCTTTCTTTTGATGATCAAATAACATTCTATTGATTGGATATGCCACGTTTTTTTTTTTTTTTTTTTTTTTTTAAACCACTCACCAGTGGATAGATATTTGCATTGTGTCCATTTTAGGGAACATGCTGTGAACCATCCTGTCGTGAACATTCATTTGTGGTTTTTGTGTGGATGTGTTTTCATTTCTCTTGGGTTTGACCAAGGATTGAAACTGCCGAGTCGTGTGGTGGCCTGCTGTGTAACCCTCTGAGAAACTGTTCCTGTTTGCCACAGTGGCTGCCATCTTACCTTCCCACCAGCAGTGGGTTTTCACATCCTCACCAAAACTTACAGCTGCTTGTCTTCTTGACTATACCTGAACTAGTGGGTGCATAGTGCTGTCTCCTTTGCTCCAGTGGTAGTTGGACATAGGGCTGTTCAGATAGGTCATTTCATCGTGAGTGAGCTTTGATAGTTCAGTGCCTCAAATAATTGGCTCTATGTCGGGAAATTTGTGTGCAGGAACTTGTTCATCATGTTCCCTTGATAGCTTTAGTTTGAAGTGCTAGCTCCTCTTCCATGCTTATAATTGATAATAGTATTTGTGTCTTTTTTCCTCCTTAGTCACGGTGGCTAGAAATTTATCAACCATGGTTATTTATTGATTCTCCATTGTTTTTCTATTTTCAGTCTCATTCATTTCTGCCCTTTTATTTTCTTCCTTCTGCTCTTTTTTCTAATTTCTTTTCTTTATTATTATTATTTTTTGTGTGTGGTCCTGGGGATTGAACCCAGAGCTTTGTACATGCGAGGCAAGCACTCTACCACCTGAGCTGTATCCCCAACCCCATCTTTTTCTAATTTCTTAAGCAGGCAAGTTAGGTCATTATTTGAGTTCTATCCCTCCCTCCCTTTCTTTCTTCCTTGGTTCCTCATGTATCACACAGGCTGGGCTTGAACTCATGATCCTTCTGCCTCAGCCTCCTGAGTACCTAGGATTATAGATGCATACCACCATTTCTGGCTGAGGTTTTCTTTTTAAATACAAGCATTTTAATGCTACACATTTTCCTTTAAGCATTGCTTTGTCTGTATCCCACAAATCTTGATGTATTGCATTTTAATTTTAATTCAGTTAAATTTTTTTCTAATTTTATTTTGATTTCCTCTTTGATGTATGGGTTTAGAAGTATTTTCCTTAATTTCCAAATATTTTCTGTTATGGTCAGAAAGTTTACTTCATGTGGTTTCTATTCTTCTCAATTTGTCAAAGCTAGTTTCATTGTCCAGAATATGGTTTTCTGGTAACAACAGTTTTGTTACCTGTCCCATGTGCTCCTGGAAGGAAGCTGTGTCCTGCAGAGGTTGGTGGAGTGGCCACAGGGCAGCTGGGTCCTGCTGGCTGACGGTTGTGCTCAGTTCTTCTGTATCCTTGTTGATTTTTCAAACTTGTTCTTTCAGTGGTTGAGAGAGTAGCATTGTCTCCAACTACAGTTGCGGATTTGTATGGTTTTTTTCCCCTTAAGTTGTCTCATTTCTTTGCTTCAGCTACTCAGAAGGTGCTACGATGGTTCCACTGAGGTCTTATTCTCAGACCACAGATGTTAGAGAAATACGAAAAAAGAAAAGAAAAAAAGGTTGAAAGAAAAAGAAGGAAAACAGAGTAGGCTGTCACCTCTGTACTGGCCACTTCTCGTTTTCAGCCGTCTCTTGAGCCACCTGAGCTGCTCTCTTTAGAGTCCTCAGGGGGCTGCTTTACACGTTTTATCCTGTCTTAGTTGGAGTCTGTGGAGAGGAAGGCTGTGGTGCACTTACTCCAGTTTGACCTCAGGTTGATTCTGAACACTGTTTTCTCTTCTGTGAATTCCCCTCATTTTGGCCAGGTGCTACCCGAAGTGCAGGTCTCTCCTGACGTCTCCATTCAGCAGTGTTCCCAAGCCCAACAGGGTGGATGCTCTTCCATAGCCTGATTCCCCTGGGACTGTAGCAGCCTGGAGATTTGCTGTCCCCACTGGTATATGAAGACCAGGTCAGAGCTTGGTGTCCTCAGACCTCGTGTGCGGGCACGTGGCGGGTGGCTCAGTCACCGGTCTTGAGTAATGATCATATGCAACCTCCTTGATCCCCTACTGTAAATTTCCAAAGATATTATGACTTTAGGAGAGTTTCAGCAATTCAGATTTGTGCCCCATGAGTGGATTTGTTGGGTGGTGTTGGTGACTCGGTCAGGGTACATGGTGTTCTGCACACCCGCTGTCTTCCTTTCCCCACTACTGAGGAAGCCTGCGTGGCTTTCTTAGCAGGTTTGGCATGAAGGCTGAGAAGGAGCATGGGGTGTGTCATTTCTGTGACCAGGCAAGGGTCCATGTGAGAGGAAGTGAGTTGTAGACATCTCTCCTTACCCTCTGCATGCCGCCACATCAAGCAGATGTCTCACTTTTTAATTATAGCTTTGACTTAAAAAAAAAATTTTTTTTTAAAGGGCTGATCCTGTGCTTCACCTCACTATTTATTTGTTGGGCGTTTTCCATGTGAAGGACATCTCCCTCCATCAGGACTCAGGCCCCAGGAAATGCCTCTTCTGGGCTGTGGCACAACTCCCAGTCCAGCTGCTGACCCAAGCCAGGATCCTCTGTGGCAGCTTTAGGATCCACACTCCACTGCCAGCCCCTGCTCTGTCCACTTGTAGGGCAGTGTGGGTCCCCTGCACACTGACCCCTGGCTGAGGGGTGAGTGGTGACTGTAATCTCTTCTGGCTCCACTTGCTGAGTCACACTCTGGCATGGATGCTGTCCTCCCGAAGGGCTTTTCCTGACATGGACCTGGTGTCACGTGGCCAGCCGCAGCCCCTTCCGACCGTTACTTAGTGTGACAGGGCTGTGAGCTGATGGAAGGCATCTGGTGGGGTTCCGCTGTGACTTGGGGTACTAGCAGCATTCAGAAGGAGCGGTGCAGGGGGGTGCTGAGGACTTGGCTGCCACCCAAGCCCCAGGACAGAAGTAGGGGAGAGCTTTCCAGATGCTCACTCTGGCCACGAGAGGGTGTATGCTCCTTGCTGGCCACTTGGAATGGAGTGCTATGAAGTGGGAGACAGTCCACTAATCTGCAGCCCAGCCATCGCTGCCCTTGACAGTTGGTATCCTTCATTCCAGTGTTTTATGCATATACATTTACATTTTTATGTGATTTTCTTCCAGCTTAATATTATATCATTAGCATTTCCCATATTGTTAAAACGTTTTTGGATGCTATAATTTTTAATAATTACCCAATATGCCACAATGTATTTAACCAGTCCTTTATTGTTGGGTATTTATAATATTTTTAGTGTTTTTCTTTATTAAACATTAAGGCGAACATCCAATTTCCTTGATGAGGAATTGATCAAAGGGTATGCATGATTTTTAGGTTTTGGACACCATTGCCCACTTCCTTCTGAAGAAGGATGGAGTTGCTTTGCTTGTTTTCAGCATCGGTCAGGCTTCTGCATGCCCTCCTCCATCCTGGGGAAGGAGCTGGGGCAGACAGATGGTTGGATGGGTGGCTGAGAGAGCCTGGGGTCAGAGCCCCAGGGAGGCAGGGAGGCAGACAGGGCAGGAGAGGGTGTCTTCTTTCTAGAGCTGCTGTCCTGGGACCTGGAGTAGGTCCTGGGTGTGAAGTCCATCATCTAATGGTACACCCTCTCTCAGTATTCACTGACCAGCCCAGCCAAGTGCTCAACCTTTCAAACAGGCAGCCAGTGTTTATTGCAGACCTGATGAATATAAAAGTCAGAACTTGGAGTCAGTTGGAGCTTAGGGATTGGAAATTGGCAGTTATTTGGGAGACAGAGGTGTCCCCAAGAAGATAGTGTGTGTGTGTGGGGGTAGTTTTCAGAAGGGCACAAGCATTGGGACGTGGGTCCTGCAGCCAGCTTAGTCCCACAATCCTCCAGAAGGTCCCTGGAACCTGGCCCTGCTGTATTGGTGGGTCACAGCTACATGCTTCTCCTACTGCCAGGTCTCTACTAGTTCACTGTGCCCTGGGTGGGTAGTGCTGGCTCACTTGCTCTGCCCTTTTCCCTGGGGTAGTTCTGTGAGGATCAGGCCTGTGTGGGCCCATGGAGAGGCTCTGCTCCCAGTTCAGTGGCTGGGGGGCAGAAAAGCCTGTCTTTCCTCCTCCTCCTCCTCCCAGGGTCTTGACAGGGGATCTCCTTCCAGGTGCCCTGGCTTGGAGGGCAGAAAAGTAGGGCCAGGATAATGGTCAGTTGGAGCCGGGCTTGGCATCCTTGTGGCCCAGCCCAGGTGCACCATGAAGTGGACTCTGGTCCCTGTTGACTCTGTGCCTCATGAGAGAGACAGAGCCGGCCCCTCATGGTCCTCAAGAGTGGCTGGTCTGGATAAAGGGCTGAGGTTTGGGGGCCTCCACAGTTGAGGCTGGCTCAGGCATGCAGGCCCACATCCTTCCTTTCTCCTGCCCAGAGTAGCTCGGAGCTTCTGCGCATTTCCCATGTTACTTTTTGAGGGTCGGAGTGCTGAGAAGAAGAGGGGCTGGCATGCACGTGTGCACAGGGCCCAGGCTCTCTAGAGCGGGGCTGCTGAGGGGGCTGCTTTGTTGGAGCCCAGTTTTAATTCATGACTCCATTGTAAAGTGAGGAAAACCAATTTTTCACTTGAGAGGATCAGCAACATAGATACATGTGTAATTGTCTATTTCTGCTTTTCTTCCTTTCCCTTGTGTTCTGTATCCAGAATTTAACATTTCACAGTCTCTGATGTGTCGATTTCTCTGTGGTATGTTCACATTCAATTCAGATTCAGCAAGCACTAATTGAGCAGCTACTCTGCTTCCTGCCAGGCAGCCTGGTAAGGAGAACAGCATGGAGGGGTCAGGTGCAAATGTCAGATTGAGGTGTTGATGCAACAATGGCAATGCCTCCAGCTGGCTGTTTGATCCTGGGCAGGGCATCTCACCTCTCTGAATCTCAGTGTCCTCAGTAGACATGGTAATCTCCACTTCCCAAAGTGGTCGTGATGATACATGTGGTCACATGGAATGCACCTAGCAAGGTACACAGCACATAGTGGGTGTTCACTAAATGCTACTTGCTGTCTCAATTTTTTTTTAAATGATGATCACACCAGGATCACAGTGAGTGGCTATCATGAGCCGTATTCAGTTTTCCTAAAAGCTGCGTGGATATGTACTTTCCCCAGCCTGGCATCTACCTGACCAAAATGTTAATGAAGTGTCTGTGCCGTCAGCTGAAGCTGTTCTGACCCTGTGTGATGACACAGGTTATCATAACACAGGCTGATCAGAAGCTTGGACGTACATTCTCCTGTGTCTTTGATTAATTTTTAAAAAGAAATGAGTTAATTATTGCAGAGTAAGTGTGGGTGCTCAAAATCCAGGGGAAGATCCTGAAGTGGGAACTCAGATGTCATGGTGGGAACCCCAGCCCAGAAAGCCTCAGGAACTGTCCAGGCTCTGTGATCTGCACGTGGAAAACTAGCCAGTAAACATCCTGAAAGGCAGGACCCACCAGGGGTGTTGGTGGGATGGAGTGGGTACTTCCTGGACAGTGAGATGACATTGGCTGCTTCTCTTGGCATACCTTCCCACGTCCCTCCCAGGGCCTGTGACTGGCCCCCAGGACAGCTCCTGACTGTGTTGTGGGGGCTCACACCTGGGAAGTCTGTCCTTGGGGGACACATTCTTATTCTGCTTGGACGCAGTGTGGTCCTTTAGCCAGGACCCCACACAGTTTCCAGGTGATACAGGGAGCTGCCCCTCACTGCACCGGCCCTGCCCTCCTGCACTGCTCTTGGCTGGTGGTATCCTCCTCCTCTGCGTTGTCTGAGGGGCAGTTTTCACAGTCTGTGCCCTGTAGAAAAGGCCCAGGGTGGCCCTTGTGAGTCCCCTGCATTTGGTGTCCCTGTGCTCTGGTCTTTGTTACACACCTGTCAGGGAGGGGCTGGTCTCTGTGACTCGGCCCGAGCAGAGGCTTGTTTTAAGCTGGAAGGCTCCTCTGAGGGTGAGGACTGAGGGCCTGTTGGGTGGTTAGGTGGCCTTGAGGTCGGGGAAGGTGAGGCTCGTGTCTGCCCTGACCCTATTGCTGATACGGTGCTGGTGATGACAGCTGCCCTCGAGGTGGGGAAAGGCTCCCGAGGAGCAGCTGGTGGTCCTTCTTGGTGCACTGGAGGAGTGGCTGGAAGAGGGCTTTGCAGGATGCACAGGAGTTTTCTAGGCATCAGGTCAAGGCATTTAGGCATGGCCCGAGAGGAAATGCACAGCAAGGGGTCTGTGTGGACGGAGGCCATGCAGGTGTAGGGGTGTGTGTGTGTGCGTGCGTGTGCACACACACGTGCATGGATGCACACACTCAGGGGAGTATCAGGAAACAAGGTCAGCTTGGTGGTCCCAGATGGCCAGTGCAGGTCCTCTTCCCAGGCCATTTATAGGTTGTGACCCAGAGCTGGATACCTCAAGGAGGCTTTGGCCACAGAAGCCTTCCCAGGTTCTCAGTGTTGCTTTAAAGTTGGTCTTCGGGGCCTGAGCTGCTTGTCAGTTACACCTGACTGAAAGGGAAGGGTGTCCCCCCCAGCATATGGTTATTAAAGCACGCCATCTTTAAGCCTCATTAAGGAGTGTTAAATGCTAATGAATTTAGAGAGGGGTGTCTTGGGGCCTCTGTTTCCTTGGAAACATTTGAGAGCAGGTGCTTTCTAACGAGCTGTACCTATTTTAAAAGTGAGCCGCGAGGGCCGCTTTGATCGCTGGTCTCGGATGCTGATGGGCAAGTGTGAACAAAGCCGGTGGCGCCAGTGGAGACGTTTTGTGCTCTCTGAAATATCATTTCTCCGGTGGTTTCTATAGAAACCACTGGCACCTTGGTAAGAGAATCGCCGAACTCCCGGGTCTCACTTACGCAACGCGACGTGGCCGTCTGGCCGTCAGCGCCCAGCCTCTGCAGATGTGGACTCGGGCCGGCAGGGCGGGACCGGGGACATGCGGGCCGCCTTGCCCCGCGCAGCTGTGGGCCTGGCCGCTGTAATCGCTCTGCTCTGCCCTGCCTGCTGCCGGGTTCCAGCTGGTCCCCTCTCCGCCTGTTATTTCAGGCCCAGCTGATAAGAGGAAGAATTAACATTTGTGGAGCTAATTCCTCCCCACAGCACACTTGAAAGAAACTTTTTATTATTGAAATATTTAAATATGTACCAGAGTAGAGAGACTGTTAATGAACTTCCATGCCACCCTATTCCGGTTCAACAGCCAGGGGCTGCGCCAGCCTTGTTCCCTGTAACCCCAGCCTTCCCCAGCAGCCGCAGCCCCCACTGGATATTTTGAAGCAAATCCCAGAAATCTAGCATTTCATTGGTAAATGCTTTTGTTTCTTTGAAATAAGGCTTAGAAATGATTATAATACCATTATCCCTTCTAACAATTGAGCAGTAATTCCGTAATACTATCAAATATCCAATTCTGTGTTGAGATTTCCCTGGTTGCCTCATAATTTTCTTTATACAGTTGCCTTGTTCAAATCAGGATCCAAACAGTTGGTTGATAAGTCTCCTAAGTCTTGTTTAATCTATAGGCTTCTATTCTACTTTGTTTTCCTTGTAACTTATTTATTGGGTAATAAACCAGTTGCTTATGCTTCATTTTCCTGATAGCACCCCTGTGGTGTCATTTAAGACATTCCTCTGTTCCCTGTATGCCTTGGGAACTGCTTCATCCAGTAGCTTCTGAGGCTGCGGGTGCCCGATGGTCACCTGGGGAGCTTGTGCTCTGCAGGTCAGCTCTTGGTGCTCATCCCTACGGTTGTATGTGAGCGCACCTGCTGGGACTTTCCCGTGTCCCAGCAATAGACAATGCACAAGTTCTAAGTTGCCTGCAGTCTGAGTGACGTGGCAAAGTCTTGTGCATCTCACTGTCCACTGGGCCATGACCCATGCCTCTCTCCAGTGTGTCCACACTGCACAATGCCCGCCTGTTGGCCTCTTCACAGCTGACTGGGTATCTTTTGCCTAGTGAATTTTATATTGTTGAGTTCTGAGGGTCTTTACATATTCTGGAATTATTTTTTTACATTCTCTAGCATTTTGTATTCTAAGAAATCTTTGCCTATCCTAAGGCTATGAAGATTTTTTTCCTGTATTTTACTCTAGTTTTCATGGTTTCTGCTTATACATTCAGCTTTGTGGTTCATTTTCATTTGATTTTTGTGTATGGTCGCAGTGAGGCTGGTGGTTATTAATTTATGTTGCCACATAGACCACTCAGGTGTTTTCAGCACCATTGTTGAAAGATATTCCATTCCCCAATAGATTGTTTTTGGAGCTTTGATGGAAAATAAAATTTGTGAATCTCCTTCTGGTCTCTTAGTTCTCTTTTGTGACCGGTGTTAATCCTTTTATCAATACTGTCCTCTATAGCTTATAATTCTTGAAATTGGGAAATGTAAGCCCTCTGGTTTAGTTTTTCCTTTTTGAAGATTGTTCCAGTAATTCCAGGTTTTCTACTTTCCCACTTAGACTTTACAATCAGCATATCTTCTATAAAAAGATTGCTGGTGGGGCTGGGGCTGGGGCTGGGGCTCAGCCGTAGAGCGCTTGCCTAGCACGTGCGAGGCCCTGGGTTCGATCCTCAGCACCACATAAAAATAAAATAAGGATATTATTTTTTAAAAAAAGATTGCTGGTGTTTGGATTAGGACTGTATCCAATCTGCAGGTCATTCTGGGGACAATGGGCATCTTAACAATGTGGGGTCTTGTGGTTCATGAGCACAGTACATCTCTGTTTTTAGATCTTAGTTTATCTCAGTGGTGTTTTGTAGTTTCCAGTGTTCAAGTGTTACATGCATTATATTCAATTTATTCCTCACTATTTCGTGTTTTTTTCTATATTTACTGTGAGTGAAATTTTGTTTTTAATTTAATTTTTCATTTTTTTGTTAGCATATGGAAATAATACTAAGTTTCTTACATTGTCTGTGTACCATGTGACCTTACTAAACTAAATTCTCTTCTTCGTCATCATAAATTTTCATATACTACTTAGGAATTTCCTTTTTTATGATCATGTGTCTGTCTATGACTAATATAGTTTAACAGTTTTCTTTCTAATGTATATGCAAATCTTTCATTTTCTTGCTGTATTACAATGGCTATACCCTCCAATATGGTACTAAGTGGAAGTGGTGAGAGTAGACACCCTTGCTGTGTTTCTCATCTAATGGGGCTTTTACCATTAATTATGTTTAGATCCTAAGTCAGGTTATATTCCTTAGTTTTCTGAACATTTTAATGATATATTGGTGATGAATTTTGTCAAATGATTTTATTGCATTTTTCCTGTGTTCTGTTAACATGTTGAATTACAATGATTATTTTAAAAATGTTAAGATATGCATTTCCTTTTTATATATGGCTTAATTCAAGTTGCTAATAATCTGGTAAAAGAGTTTTGTATCTATGAGGATCATAGCTTTTTTTTTTTTTTACTCTTGTGTTCTTTGGTTTTGATGTGAGATAAATATTGACTTCAAAAAAGTGAATTGACAGCCTTCTCTACTTGTATTTTTTGAATATTTGTATGGGATTGGTGTTTTTTCTCCCTTAAATGCTACATAGAATGCACCAGTGAAGACATCTGGACCCAAGGTTTTCTTTGTAGGAAGGAGTTTCATATCTCTCTCTCTCTCTCTCTCTCTCTCTCTCTCTCTCTCTCTCTCTCTCACACACACACACACACACACACACACACTATGTATAAGGCTATTCAGCTATTCTATTTTTTCTTCATTTGTTTTTGTATCTTTTAAGGAATTTTTTCATTTTATCTAAATTGTCAAACTTATTGCCCTAAAATTGTTCTAAACATTCACTTTTAAAAAAAAATCTTTTTAGTGCCTGTACCATCATTGTTCTTTCCTGTCTGAATACCACCCCATTGTCATGACTCTCCAATCCACTTTTCTTGTGGTCCAAATTTGATGGTAGCGAATCCTTTCATTTTTTTTTTAATCAAGAAAATGTTTATTTTGTCTTATTTTTGCCATATTTTGCCCTTTATTTTTATATTTTAAAATGGCACATACTTGAAGTATAAAGTATTTAGTATTAATTTTTGTATATGGTATAAGGTATGGATAGAGAAGCCACATGTTGTTGACTATGGGTGTTCAATATTCCTGCAACATTTATTGAAAACAATATCCATGGAAATCCATTGGCTGAATATGTGTAGGCCTATTTTTGTTCTCTCCTGTTCCTTGATTTCTTTGGCTATCTTTATGCTATCATTTTCATTATTGTAATCCTATAATGAGTTTTCAAATCAGCTGTGTAAATCTTCCAATTTTGTTCTTTTTCAAAGTTGTTTTGAGTACACCAGGTTTTTGTTTGTTTTTACATTTCACTTTCACAATCACTTTGAAAATTTCTAGAACAAAAAAACTTGTTGAACTTTGAATGATATCACATCTCATTTGTAGAGTAATTTGGGAGAGTTGAACTCATGACAATATTGAGCATAGTATACTTCTCTATTTATTAAACCTCTCATCTCTGTCACTGATGTGTTATTGTTTAGATAATACAGGTTTTTCTTATGTATCCTATGGTTTTTCTTTCTTTTGACACTGTGAATGTTTTCAACTGATTTTCAAATATTAGAACAACCTCACATCCTGGGATGAACTGTATTGATCATGAGATCCTCCTTCCCTTTTTTTGGAGTCAGGTCTAACTGTTGCCCAGGCTGACCTCAAACTTGAAGCCTCCTGCCTCCACCTCCTGAGTTGTGGTAACCCTTTTTCACAATTTGGGATTCCATCATCTACCATTGTATATGAATGTTTGTCTCCATGTGCATGAGGATTGTTGATCTGAACTTTTTTTGTAGTATCTTCTTATGAGTTTGGTATCAGGGTAATTCTGGCTTCGTAGAATGAATTGGAAAATGTTCCTTTCTCATCAATTTTCTGGAACCGTTTGTGTAAAATTGACATTATTGCTTCCTTAATATTTGCTAACATTGACTAGTGAAGTCATCTTGGCCTGAAATTTTCTTTTTCGGAAGGTTTGAAACTTTAAATAAAATTTGTGTAGCAAATATAGGACTATTCCATTTTCTTATTTTTGGTTGACTTTTGGTAATTTTTGTCTTTTTAAGAAATTTATCTGTTTTACAGTTGCCTAATTTTTTAGCATAACATTTTTTATGATATTAACTTTTATGTCTGTATAATCTGTAGTGATGTCACTTCATTTCACTCATTTCTGATGTTGGTGACTTGTGTCTTTTCTGTTTTACCTATCAGTCCATCTAAAGGATTACAAATTTATCAACACTTTCAAAGTACCAGATTTTGGTTTCATTAGTTTTTCTCGGTTTCTTTTCTATTTTGAAAAAGGGCATTGATTTTTCTGTCTTATTTCCTTCCTTCTTAAATGTGGAATTTAGTTTTATTTTCTTTTTCTCACTTAAGTGAAAGTTGAGCTCATTGTTTTGAGCTTAACTGTATTCTTTTACTAATCGGTGCTATTAACTTCCCTCTGGGTTTTGCACAACTGTTAATATAATGTTTTCATTTTCATTCATTTAAAAATACTTTCTATTTTGAAATAGAAATATTTCAAAATATTTCCTTTTGATTTATCCTTAATCCATAGATTACTTTAAAGTGTGCTAGTTTAATTCCAAACACTTAAGAATTTTTCAAATATCTTTGTTATTTATTTCTAATTTAATTCCATTGTGGTCACAGAACATACACTGTATGTTTGGATCCTTTTAAATTATTGGTACTTTGTCAGTGTTCTTGATAAATGTTTTGTGTGCATTGTGTTTTCTGCTGCAGTTGAGGACAATGACCTGTGAATAATCATATCAAGTTGGTTGATAGTGATATTCAAGTCTTTCTATACCCTTTCTGATTCTGATTTGGGTACACTGTCAGTACTGTACCCAATTTCCTGTCTATTACAAGGTTTCCCCCCCTCTGACTGTGGGAAATGAACAATTCCTAGCCCTGTGTAACATCTTGAAATTGTTTTATGTGATCTTTTTCTGGGTTCTTTCCGAGCTTGTGTAGTTTCCTCACATATCTAATCTGTGGGGTTTTTTAAGAAATATTTTTATTAGTTTTTGATGAACCTTTATTTTATTTATTTGTATTTGGTGCTGAGAATGGAACCCAGTGCCTCATACATGCCAGGCAAGTGCTCTATCACTGAGCCACAACTCTAGCCTCTGGTTGTTTTTTTTTTTTTTTTTTTTTGGTATTAAGGATTGAACCCAAGGATGTTTTTACTACTGCACCATGTCCCCAGCCCTTTTTATTTTTTATTTTGAGATGAGGTCTTGTGAAGTTGCTTAGAGCCTCACTAAGTTGCTGAAGTTGGCTTTGAACTACTATCAGTCCTCCTGCCTGAGCTTCCTGAGTCACTGGGATTATCCAAACATACAGTGTGTAGATTATGGGTGTCACCGTTATATGTCTGTCTGCTCTGTAAGAACAGCTGTGATGTGGTCTGAAAGTGTGTGTCCTGGAGTCCATATGTTGGAGCTTAACCCCAAGGAGATGTATTAGGAGGGGGCTTTGGGAACGGATTAGGTCATGAAGGATCTGACTTATGAGTGGGACTCATGTCCCATCCTCATGTCCTTTTCTTGTAGAAAAGGCTGGAGAGAGTTAGCCCCCTTTGCCCTTTCTTCTTTTCCATGGGAGGACACACAGTTAACCTCACACGGTGAAGATGCAGCAGGAAGACTCAGGCTCTCTGGACACCAAGTGCGCTGGTGCTTTGATCTTGAATTTCTCAATCTCTAAACTGTGCAAAATAAATTTGTATTATTGATCACCATCCCATCTAAAGTGGTTTGTTATGGAAGCAGAAACTAAGAAGAGCTGGTTGAAATTTCTGACTATAAGAGTGGATCTATTTCCTTTTTTTGTTGATTGGTTTTCCTGTAATTAGCTGCATAAACATTTAGAATTGTAATGGTCTCCAGAACAATTGAATTGACTCTTTGATCATTGTGAAAAGACCTTCTTTATCCCTTGTAATATTCTTTACTCTGAAATCTATTTTTTGTGTATTATTAACATAAGCATTCCTTGATTATTATTAGCATGGGTCACCTTTTAATCTACTTGGGTCTTTATATTTAAGGAAGGTTTATTTTAGGCAGCATAGAGCTAGGTCTTATGATCTAATTTGCTCTCATATCTAGCAGTCTCCTTGGAATTAAAGTGTTTATCCTACTTTAATTTAATGTGGTTATTGATGTGGTTGTGTTTAAATCTTAAATTGTTGTGTTTATTAATCTGTTCAGTCTATTCTCCTTTTATCTTTCCTTCTTAGTAGTTTAGTGATTTCATCTTATCTTTTTTTTTTTTTTTAACTGTCTATGACTTGTGGATGTTTTTAGTGGTTGTTTACCTTCAAGTCGTATTCTGTCTCCTCTTCCAGAAGACTCTTAAGACAGTGCACAGATTTCCATTTCTTCCCTTGGGGCCTGTATGCTGTGGTTGTTGGGCTTTTTACCTTGTACATGTGCTACAGTCCCCATGGCACATTATTACTTTTGCCAGAATTAGCTCATAGTTTAAAAATTTTTTTGATAAACTGTTATGTGTTTTCTTATTATTCTTATTGCTTTTCAATGTGTGCGTAAATTCTGATCTGCTATGTTTTTCTTTGTGCCTTAAGGATTTCTTTTAACATTCCATGTGTTTTTATCTGTTAGTTAAAAATTATCGCAGCTTTATTTGTCTGAAAAATATCTATTTCTTTCTTTCTTTCTTTCTCTCATATTTGCAATGGGTAAAGGATATAGTCAAGAATTTCCCCCCAGTATTTGACACATGTTGCTCTACTGTCCCTCCCTTGCCTGGTTTCTCATGGGAAGTCAGCTGTCATTCTTGTGTTTGTTTCTCTGAATGTATCTTTTTCTTTGTTTGCTTTTAAGATTTTCTTTTCTTTCTTTCTTTTTTTTTTTTTTGTCATTAATTTCAAGCAGTCTAAGTGACATTCCTTGGTGTATTTTTTTTCTGTATGTTTTAGGGTTTGGGGGTTCTTTTTATCTGTGCATTTATGGTTCTAATCAAATTTGGCATTTTTTGAGTGGTTATTTCTTTTTGTTTCCCTCAGCCTCCACCCATCCCTTCTCCAATCACATTCATGTTAGGATTTTCAGATTTGTTCCATAGCTCACGGTGGTGGTTCTTCCCCGGTCTTCAAGGGTACTGGCCATTTCTTGTACAGTGGCTTATCTGCTACCTTGAGCAGACATTGCTTCATTTCATTGCTGTGTGTTTCATTTGGGTCTTTTAGAAATATCTCCATGTGGACTGTCTTTAACATTCTCACGCTTTCCTCGCCTTCTTGGCCACGTCGTAGGTAGCACGCAGCGGAAACTGTTCTATTGTTGTTTTCTCTTCACTCTGTCACCTGGGTTACTCCTGGGTCTCTGCTGATGGAGTTCCTTCACCACCGGTGGCCCTTCCCTGTATCTCTCTAGGTCTGCTCATTCTTGATTGGATGTCAGACATTGTGAATTTTACTTGCTGGGTGCTCAAGATTTGGTTCTTCCTTTACATGTTCTTGAGATATTATTCTTGGTTCCAGTTGTATTGCTTGGAAACAGTTTGCTCTTTTTGAGGATTTTAAGTTTTATTTGGTGGAATCCAAACAGCCACTATGCTAGAGGGAATTTGGCCTCATGGCTGACAGCAGTATACTAATGTCCTGTGTATCACAGGTCTTCCCCCCTTGACTGGGGAAACATGAACAATTCCTAACCCTTTGTGACACCTTGAAGTTGTTTTGTGTATTCCTTTCTGGGTTTTTCCCCTGAGCTTAGGTAGTTTCCTCACTTGAATAACTCACTGACCACTACTGATATTATATGTTACAGGGAAAGGAGTGTTAATATCTATTTTCAGTTCTGTCAGTTTTTGATCATGTATTTTGAAAGTCTGTTGTTAGGTGTATGCATATATGGGATTGTTTCGTCTTCTAGATAAGTTAACATTTTTATCTTTTCATAATAACTTGTATTCCTGGCAGTGTGACCTGCTCTGAAGTCTACTTTGACTGATGTTAATGTCAGCCTCTCTAGATTTCACTTGCTTGTGGTTTTTTTCTGTCCTTTTACCTCTGATTTATTTCATTGTATTTAATTTATTTCATTGTATTTAAGCCCAGGTGGCTTCAGATTTCTGGGCTCAAGTCATCCTCCTTCCTCAGCCTTTCAGAATTTAGGGTTTATTGTGTCTTTTTTTTAAAAGTTGAAATCCAACTTGAGTCTTTGTGTTGGTGGTTTTAGAAAATTTATAGTTAACATAATTACTGATAGGGTTGAATCTGGGCTTACCATTTTTTTATTATTACTTTTACTCTGTCTCCTGTTTTTATTCTTCTTCCTTTTTTTCTGTCTTCTTTGGATGATTTTAATATTCTTTTTTATTGTTATCATACACCATGATGTAGATGAATGTCCCCAAACATGCACATGTAAATGCTTAGTGCCCAGAGTGCCACTGTTGGGAGATACTGTGGACATTCAGAGGTGGGGTCTATGGAAAGCCTAGGTCCTGGGTGGACCCTTGGGAGGGGTTAGGGGACCCAGGTCTCCCTGACCTTCTCCCTGACTTGTAATGAGAGCGTTCCCTCACTCTGACACACTCCTGCCCTCACGTGCCACCCCTGTTGGAGGAGGCTCAGTCCAGTGGAACTGCCCAGTCTTGGACCTGAACCTTCAGAACCATGAGACAAAACAAACCTCTCTTTACAGATAGTAAAGTGTTAGGTGTTTCATTGTAATAACACGAAACTGAGTGATTTATTAGTTTTATCTATTAGCATTTTGGCTTTTTGCAGTATATGTTTAGGCAATTGCTGGAAGGATTTTAATATGCGTGCCTAATTTTTCACAATTCTACATATTCTAATATTTTTACCTCTTCAAGTAAAGCATAAAATTTTTTAATCAGATGGATCTTCTTACCCTCTATCCTTTTTGTAGAGTTAGATATGGATTATATTTACATAAATTAAAGGTCTCCTGCCCAGATGATGTAATAACTTATTTTCAACAGTCATACATATTTCAGATAACTTAAGTAAAGAGGAAACGTTCTAAAAATGTTTTCCCAGTCCTTTGCCTTTGTTGTCACTCTCCTTCACCCCTGAAGTCCCAGGTGTTCTCTGGCAGTATTCCCTCCGACCTGGAGAGCTTCCCTGAGTGTGGGTTTTAGGTGGAACGGGTCTGCTGCACGGTGCACTCAGGTCTTCTCCGCTCCTGAAGGGTTCTTCCTAACACTGTTCTTACTGTCCGTGCAGCACTGGTCCACTCCCTCTCTTTGACTGTTTTCAGTGTTCCACTGTCTTCTGGCCTTACATGTAATTCTTCATTTTTTTTTTTTTTTTCCCTGAGTGTGTTCAGTATTTTTAAAAGGGCTTTTCAGCAATTTGATTGTGATGGGCCAGGACTTGGTTTTCTTTGAACTATCTTCTTTGTGGTTGCATAGTCTTTTGACTCTCACAGTTTATGATGTTCACCAAATTTGGATAAATGTTAATTAATACTTGGAGGAAGAGGGAAGTACTTGGAGGGAAAGGAAAGGGAGAGGGAGAAGGAAAGAGGCCATTGTGGGCTTACTCCACGTGAGGTCAACAGTAGGTTCTGTTCACTTTTAGATTCCGTATTTTTTCTTTCCTTCTGGAACTTGCTGAAGGGTTTTAATCACAGTATCTTCCAGTTCACTAGTTTCTTTCGCAGTGTCTCATCTGCTGTTAATTTTATCTAACATATTTCCATCTCAAACATTGCCCATTTCATCTCTGGAAGTTCAATTTGAGGCTTTTTTTTTTTTCTCTATTTCTTCTGTATCTCTGCGTACCGTGCCCATCTGAGTGCTGAGGTTGCTTATTGTTTCTGTGGCCTTCTGTGGACAGAGCTAGGACATATTTTTGTTTTTAAAACAAAATACACTGTTGTTTATGCTGATTCTTTCAATTCAAATTTAGGATCCCAGAATTTTCTTTTGCTTTGTTTTTAATATTTTCATTTCTTTTTGCCTGAAAGATTTTATTTCTGTCTACCTTAACACAATTTTGGGGTTATATACTGGCACTAATGATAAATGAATGTCAGCAGTTTAAACTTTTTAATAGTTCTTTTTGTCCACAATGGGTATCTAATTAGGATCTATTATCAAATTACTGGTTTTCCATTAATGTATATTCAACTAAGGCTCTTTCATTAAATTAGTGTGCTCTAAAGTCTCTTAAAAGAAATCCTCTTTGTGTGGTTAACCTACCAAATCAATATTTGGTTAATTTCATTTGCTTAATTTTGCTTTCACATTTTATAGATTGCTTTTTAAGTTAATTTTGTTGTATAATTTAATAAAATATGTACATGAGTCTAGAGAAAGAGTTGGCAAGCTCCAGCTTGTGGGTCCAGTTTGGCCTGTGAGCTGTTTTTACGTGGCACTTGAGTGCAGAATGTTTCTCACATGTTAACCAGCCCCAACACTGACACACACTATTCAGCAGTGACTGTATGTAGCCCCCTGAAGTAGTGTGGTCTGGCCCTTTACAGAAAAAAAAAAAAAAAAAAAAACAACTGTGACCTTTGTTCTCAAGTCATATCTTCAAAACAAGGGGCAGTATACCAATGACAGCAGTATACCAATGTCCTATGAGAGAATGATGAAAAGTCTTACCCATAACCCTGTCTCTACCATTCTGTCTTCCCTTCTCTAGAGAAAACATTTTTATTTACTGATTTTCATTTTTGGTTTATCTTTCCACTTTCTCTAGTGTAAGCAGCTGGGGTGTGGCTCAGTGGTAAAGCGCTTGCCTGGCCTGCATGAGGTCCTGGGTTCCAGCCCCAGCCCTGCAATAAGTGAGTAGATCAATAGACGAGAAACAAGTGACACTTACTGCAGCTGCACGCCCAAGGAGCACACTGTCCTCCGCTGCTGCACTGCCCCTCTGCCTGGCGTCTCTCCACTGGGCCCGGGCAGGCCAGAGCACCTGCTTCTCCTCCACAGGCCTGCATTCTGGATGTCCTGAACGTCCTGCAGGGTACTCAGCCTTTCTTGCTTGATGGATGCTGGGCTGTGTCCATTTCTTTATTTTCATAGGCCGTGCTGCTTTCCATGACATCGTGTGACTCTGGGGTCAGTTCTCAGAAGTGGGGTTGCTGGTCTGTAGCATTGCTGGGTAGCTATGCACCACTTCATTTTGGTAGAAGTGGTGCAGACCCTGTGTGCAGGGGCCGTGTGTGTGTGGGTGCAGCACGTCTGTGCCCAGCCCCCAGTCACCTGTGGAGTGTGTTAGCAGACTTTGTGGTCTTGTCCGTCAGGTAGGTAGTGCTTGGCGTCTGGTGTCTCTGTCACGAGCAAGGCAGGAGAGTCGGAGCCTCTGTGAGCTGTTCTGCTGCCCATTTTCTATAGAGCTCTTGGTCCTTTTCATCTGTTTTTAGAAACAGTCTCTGAATTATTGATGGTGACCTTTGACTCTACTGTAAGTCGTAAATATTCTTTCCATTTGTCTTACTTCACTTCTTTTGTTTATTCACTTCTTTTCTGCCAGCCGAGAGTGTTTTTTCTCTTTTTGTATTTTCATGTAGTTTTCTCTTACTGCTTATGGTTTTGGGAGTCACAGTTGGGAAAGTTCTTCCAAGTTTGAGGTTCTGGAGAAATTCATTCATGTTTTCTCCCATTTTTAATGTTTTTTTTTTTTTTTTTTAAACATGTAAATTTTTATTTCTGTTCAAACGTATCAGCAGGGCACTGCTGACAGTCAGTGTACTATGTGTTGGCTCCTTGTGTGAATGGAAACCCTGGAAGGGGGCCCGTGCTGCCCTCCAGCTCAGTTTTAGTGAGGACTGCCTGCATCCTGGCGTTGGAGGAGACCGGAGTGCTTATCTTCTAGGCAGAGGAATGGAAGTGTGGAGAGAAGGGACTTGCCCAAGAACACTTAGCTCTATCCTGGGGTGCCGGCTCTTGGCTGGCTCAGAAGAGGAGGCTCATGAGCATCTGCTGCGCGCTGGGTGCTCAGCTGGGCGTGACGCCTTTGTTAAGATGGAGGTCTCTTGTTGTCCTACATTACAGGTGTGGAGACTGAAGAACAGAGAGGCAACTTACTAGTCACACAACTAGTAATAGGCCTCGGACTTCCCGGGGCACTTGCCTAAGCACTTTGGCCCTCCCAGTTGGCGCCCTGTCCCTGTTCATCTGGAGAGGCCCTCCCCCTGCCTCTCGTGTTGATGTGGCACTGTGCCTGTGTGCACTCCCTCTGCCCTTCTCCCACCTCTGCCCAGGTCTTGGAGCAGCTTTTCTTGGTCTCCATGTCCCTGGGCCAGGGCAAGGCCTGGCCTGCTCTGATTCCGAGGGGCCTGTGAATGACCTCCGAGGTCTCCTTCAGGGGTCCAGTGGAGCCAGCAGCAGAGGGCCCGTGTGAGTTGCCTCGGCCTGGCTGCAGGATAGAGCTGGGGGCCTTGGGCCCTCCGGTTGCTGTCTTTTAAGTCACTGTTTTTCACTCATGCATTTACCCAGCAGTTAATCTAGCACACTTGACTGAGGCCTGCCAAGACTACCTCAGAGGCTGGGCAGTAAAGCTTTTGTCGTGGCGTGAGTGGGAGCCGAGGCTGGCGGGAAGGGAGCTCGGGCTCCCGAGGTGCCCAGAGCAGGGTCCCCCGCAGCCCCACTATGCCCAGGCCTGGGTGCAGAGCACTGGCAAGGTCCTGAGAGAAATGGCCTGCACCCTAGCCCTCCTCTTTCTGAGGACTCAACTCTGGGCCTGGAGAGGGAAGGGATCTCCCTGTGCACATGGTGGTCGCCGTGGGCTCCAGGCAGGAGCCTCGCCTGTGCCCTGGGCCTGTGCACTGGAGGCCAGAAGCCACGGAGGCACAGCGAGTCTTCCTGAGAGTCAGCAGCAGCCCAGCACTGCCCACGTTAGCTGGCGGCCCAGCTGAGCCTTGTGCTGGGCCTTCAGGGGTTTTTCATCACCCCTGCAGGTGTCACAGTCTGTCCTCCACTGTCCCCAAGGCTTTGTACCTGCTTGTCTGCCAGGACCTGAAGTTGCCAGAGGAGTCCCTTTTGGTTGCAGCTAGTCTAGTCTGGGCAATGACTTCCCCCTGGGATGGGAGGCACCAGCTGTCCATCTCATCAAGGTTGCCATAAAATCCACTAACCAGACACACAAATGGCCCCTCTGCTGTTTCCCAGGGACTGAGCAGCATGAAGGCAGTCAATCATGTTCCCAGACGATCGCTTAGACGATGGCTCCAAAGGCCAGCCTTCTACTGACAGCCGCGTTATTGGCAGGGATCGCCCATAACACGGCTTGTTTCCCGGCCATTCAGTTTTATGACACCCAGTGGGCTGGGCCATTTCTGTCTATTCTGGGGGAATGTATAGAGGTTTGCCTTGGGAGTGGCTGATGTGTGGGTAGGGCACGCAGGCAGTTCTGCTGGAGACAGAGCCAGGAGCCACAGCTCCTGGGCACCTTGCCTCCTCGGGGCCTTCACAACGCCTCCTGCATTCCTTCCTGTTCACCCGCTGCAGAGCCTGAGGGACCGAGGCTGGTGGGGAGCTGTGGTGATGGGCCACATGGAAGCTCGTGGTTCTGGCACAGAGATGGGAGTTGCCCAACATCCGTGGTGCCTGGCCACAGCAGTTTTATATGAGCTGGTGATACTCTGGGGGCTGTTCTGTGGCCACCATGGAGGAGAAATGTCTCAGTGCACAGGCCACACCCAGGGACATGTGCTGGCCAGATTTGCTTCTCTCCTGGTGTCTGGTGCCCAACTGTCTCCAGACTTCCTTTTCCTTCTGTGAAGCTTAGCGATTGAGAAGGCTTTGGGAGAAGAGAGAGGGGAAGGGAGGTGTGCAGGGCTGTCGGGGCCTGGGGTGGCCCATAGAGCTGGTGGTGCTGGGGTGAGACTGGACTCCACTGCTAGACCTGGAGCCAGTGAAGAGGTCTTTTCAGAGCCACCCTGTCAGAGCCTTGCTTCCTTGCCTCCCTTCTCACGAGAGTCGACAGTAACACTGCCTTGGGGTGCTGCTGTTCTTGGGAGCTGGGATGTGCAGCTCATCAGAGCAGATATCATGCACTGTGATGATGTGCACGGTCCTTTCTCAGGTCCTCCCAGACTGGCAGGTAGACCATGGCAGCAGTAGCACAGCTCTGGGGGCCCTGGCAGGGCTTGGCACTGCACCCCAGCCCACCCTGTGAGGCTCAGGTGTGTCTGGTAGAAGCCTGGTGTGTGGAGAACACACAGGAAGCAAGTGCCAAGTAGCCCCTGCTGCCTAGGCTGCTGTTGCAGGCATCTTTGGGAGAAGAGAGAGGGGAAGGGATAGCTGTTGCAGGGCTGTCGGGGCCTGGGGTGGCCCATAGAGCTGGTGGTGCTGAGGTGAGATTGGACTCCACTGTCTCCCTGTCCTGCATCCAGGGGTCTGCAGGGTGACCTTTTCTGCTCCTTGACCACTTTTTGTGCCTCACGGGCCCACCTTGAAGTCACTTTAGCTGAAGGCTACTTCTGAAGAGACTCAGAGAAGAGCAGTCATTTGTTACTACCCTTGCCCATGAATTTAACCCCAGGAACTGGCCAGTAAGAAACTGAATTGGGGCCCCAGGCATGGGGAAAGGATCTGCACCACTCTGGCTGTGTGACCTTGAGCCAGTCTCTACCTCTCTGAACTTAGTATCTCTCACCTGTCTAAATGAAGTCTGTGGAGGGCTGTATTTAATGGGAATTCAGGGTGTGCACTTGAAAGGGAAAACAGAAAACACCAGTCAAAAATTTTTGCAGACTCAGTTTCTTGATTTGTGAAGACAGTTCATTCCACAGCTGGCAGGACTGAGCTGTGTTGGTGCCGCAGCCGTGTGTTGGCACCCTGGGAGCTGGAACCTCGGCGGCCTGGGCACACTGGCCTTTTCTGTCAGGGTGCAGTGATGTCACGGCATCCTTGTTTGTGAATGGAGCTTCTCTTGGTTCTCGGATGGCCTCTCCCCTGCCCAGCCCAGGTGGAGTTGGAGTAGCAGAGGGTGTGGAAAGTAGCCTTGAAGAAGCAGAAGGGGCACGGTCAGAAGATGAGGTGTGCCTCCAGAGCTGGAGTGTGTCTGCCACTCTGGCCTTAGGGTCTGTCTCCAGGAATGCTTGCTCCCTGTATCCCTGTCACTCCTCCACGGACAATGGTTCGGGCCTTTGTGAGCTGGGAATTATGTGACGTCGATATTGATGAGTATCACCACGCCCTTGGGGGCCTCGAGCAAGGCCTGGGCCCTTCTTCAGCGCGTTTTCATGGGGCACCTGCTGTTCTCAAGGGGCCTGTGTGCTGGAGAGGCTGGTGCTTCGTTGGACCCACCCACGTGGCAGCAGGGGGACGCGGTCATGGGACTAGGCTGTCATGGGGGAGGCATCACAGAATAGCCCCAGGAGCTGCAGGCACTGGCCTGCTGGGAAGCCGGGGTTCCTCCTCTGCACAAGCACATGGGGCTGCTCTGCTAGAGCGAATATGGCCCAGAACCGCTTCAATAAACCCACCGCCTCCTGGGTGCCTGGGTAGGCACCTGCCCTGTGCTCGCGGGCTGCCCTGTGTGACCAGTTTCTACTCCTACAGGTGGTGAGAGGCTACAAGGCAACCATCCAGCAGACCTTGGACATCCTCTTTCTCCAGGAAGGCTCTGAGTTCCTGAGCAGCACCGACGCTTCTACCCGGGACTCTGCTGACCGTACTATCATTGCCTGGGATTTCCGGACCTCCGCCAAAATCTCCAACCAGATTTTCCACGTGAGAAGCTCTATTTGGCAATGTTCTCAGTTTCAACCCTGACATGTTCCTGTATCCCTGGTCTGTCTGGGTTCCCAGGCCCCTCCTGTGGGACAGGGTTCAGCTGCCTGAAATCTTCAGGATGGGGCCCAGGAGCGAGCTGCCAGCACTGTCTACAGGCCCCCAGAACAGCGCTCCTGCTTTCCTATCCTTACACAGGACCCACCACAGTTGGGGCAGCCCCACTAGATGAAGGGAAAATGGCCCTGTGACCTGAGAGGCCCTAAGCCTCCCACTGCCAGCCCAACCAGCCAAGCAGAAGGGGTGTCTTGACTTCTCTTGCTCAGCATCTTTGGTAGGTGGTGCTTGAAGTAGAACACCTTTGCTAAAGTCCTGCGTTCATCACCTGCAAGGTGGGCCATGGGACCATTATTTAGCCCCCCCGCCCCCATACTGGTGATTGTACCCAGGGGCGCTATACCACTGAGCTACACTCCTAGCCCTTTTTATTTTTCATTTTGAGGCAGGGTCTTGTTAAGTTGCTGAGACTGGCCTTGAACTTGCCATCCTCCTGCCTTAGCTTCCCAAGTAAGCTGAGAGGGCCTCTACACCAGCTTATTAAGCCTCTTTTTTGGAGGGGCGTAACTGGGGATTGAACTCAGGGCACTCGACCACTAAGCCACATCTCCTGCCCAATTTTTTTTGTATTTTATTTAGAGATGGGGTCTCACTGAGCTACTTTGTTCCTCACTCTTGCTGAGGTTGGCTTTGAATTCACGATACTCCTGCCTCTGCCTCCTGAGCCACTGGGATTATAGGTGTGTGCCACCGTGCCCAGTTAAGCCTCTTTAATTTTTACTTTTCCTGTTAGAAAATTAAGAATGAGAGTTAGATGCTATGGCCTTTGCCCGTAGTGTCAGCTATTCAGGAGGCTGTAGCAAGAGGATCACTTGAGCCCAGGAGTTGGAAACCAGCCTGGGCAACATACAAGGCCCTGTCACAAAACAAAAACAAACAAACAACAACACCACCACCAACAACAAAACAGAAAATTGAGGATGATATTCTTTACTACAGAAAGTGGTTTTGAGAATTAAGGGAGAATGCTCATAAAGAGCACCTAGCACAATGCTAGGCGCAGGGAGTGCTGCATTATGTTTTCACTGTCTTTACCAGTATCAGCGCCACATTCGCTGTCCCCCACCAGCACCAGTGTCATCACCACCACTCCTTGTCCTCCCCCCATCATCATCTTCACCATCACTATTACTGTCAGCACCGACACCATCCTGGCTCCCATCATCACTACAACAGTCACCACCTGATCATCACTACCGTCATCACACCACAGTACCACCACCAGCGCCACAGCCACCATCACCACCACCAGCACCACAGTCACCACCACTACAACCACCATCATCACAATCATGACCACCACTGCCAGTTATCACAGCTGTCCCCACCAGCACCCGTCACCACCACCAGCACCACTGTCACTAGCACCAGCACCACAGTCATCACTACTATAGCCACCAGCAGCAGCACCAACCCCATTATTACCACTGTTGCCTTTGGAGATTGCAAATCTGAGTTTAAAGTGCTGTCATGTGTGCAGGCCCCTTCTCCTTGTTTTGACGGTTCCAAGTGGCCTGAGCAAATCCACTGCCTCCTCCCTACAGGGGTTTCTAATGCTGCCCACTAGGAAGGAAAGGCCCCGGGAAGGGCTCAGGGGCACGCCTGACCACGGAGGGCACCTCTGACCACGGAGGGCACCTGTCTGCAGGAGCCCGTAGAGACCTGGAGCCAGGCTGATGAAGCATGTCCTGCCTGAGCTGCTGGCCGGGCACAGCTGCCTCCATGCTCTGTGGGGCAAGCAGGTGCTGTGCCAGCAGCTCACGCCAGGGAGCACATCATCCGGCCACCATGGCTTCTGTGCCTCTGATGTATATTGTCCTGAGGGCTCCTCACTTTGTCCTCTTGAGTGGGGTCATTTCAAGACTCTGACTTAAGTCTCACACGTTAAAGGCCAGGTCTAGTTGAGGGGGGAGTTCTTAGAGTTCTTTCTGTGGGGACCCCACCCCCTTGTGATTTGAACAGTTTATTCCCACTTTACCTATTCATTTGGCCATTTACCTCCTCATTTCCTGGGCCTTTTGGCTATGTGAGATCCTGGGTTGGGCAAGGCTGGGCCATGGGACTGGGGTTCACCATGGAGGTAGGGAGGTGGGCAGGACCACATGAGGCAATGTCCCAGGGCTCAAGAATTAGGATGTGGATATATTTGGGGGCCATTTTTTATCCTGCCACAGGGTTTCAGGTAGCTTCTAGGAGCTGGAGAAGGGCAAGGAAATGAGATCCCACACAGCCTGGTGAAGGGACACAGCCCTGAGGACATCCAGATTTTAGCCCAGTGAGAATCCCATCAGATTTCTGACCTCTAAAACTGCATAATAACTTTGTGTTGTTTTAAGCCACTAGATTACAGCGGCAGTAGGAAACTCATTCAGACCTTCAAGCCAAGGCCTGGCTGGAGGGTACCAGGCCTCAAGAGCAGAGTGAAGGCTGGAGGTGAAGACCCCCGGAGCAGCCTTCTCTGACCTTCCTGTGGTCTTGCTGTTTCTCAGGAGAGATATACCTGCCCCAGCCTTGCCTTGCACCCAAGAGAGCCTGTATTCCTGGCACAGACCAATGGAAACTACCTGGCCCTCTTCTCTGCTGTGTGGCCTTACCGGATGAGTAGACGGCGGCGCTATGAAGGACACAAGGTACACAGAGCCTCCTGGTAGGCAGCACCAGAAATGGACTTGGGGCCCAGGGCACGATCCTCTGTCTGGGTAGATTCTGCCTTCTCTTTCCTAGGCTTTTGTCTACCCCAGATCCTGGGCCAATCTGAAAGCACTAGTGAGCTCATAAGGACAGTGGTGGAGTTGAGGGCAGGAGCAAGCCAGAATGGGCATGGGGCCATCTCTGCATCAGCCTCTTCCCACCCAAGGCCTCCTTTGCTGGGCAGAAGGGGCCAGAAACTCGGTGACTTATCACTGAGGCTGCTCCAGCCGGCTTCCTCTGGACCCTCCTTGGAATGTGGCCCATTCCAGAGCCTCTCAGAAGAACTGGCTTGGCCTCAGGGCTGCTGGGCCTCAGGTGTTCCTCTGTAGAGTGGAGTCATAATCCTGATGCACAGGTATCCTTGAGGACTGGGTGTGGCCCACTCACCACCCCCATGTCTCTACAGGTCGAAGGCTATGCAGTGGGCTGTGAGTGTTCTCCGTGTGGTGACCTGCTGGTGACAGGCAGTGCTGATGGCCGGGTCCTGATGTTCAGCTTCCGCACAGCCAGCAGGGCATGTACGCTGCAGGGGCACACGCAGGCCTGTGTTGGCACCACCTACCACCCCGTGCTGCCCTCCGTCCTCGGCACCTGCTCCTGGGGAGGTGACATCAAGATCTGGCACTGATCCCAGCTGGGCCTGGGGCCCCCTTCTTCCTCAGGGAAGGGAGTTTGGGCACTGAAATTGGCTCCACCTGCTGAACCTCTGTTTCCTCATTTGTAAAGTGGGGACGAGAGTCTGTCTCAGGTCTTTGAAGACGACATGAGTGAAAGCACCTGCCAGGTGGCCGGTGATGCCCAATAAACGTTGCTTTTCTACTTCTTAGGCTATGTCAGCAACAGATGTGCATTAGCAGCTCTCTCCTGCCACCCAACTCCCAGGCCCACTGGGATGCTGAAGACAGGAGAGGGCAGGGGAGCTCGAGGTGGGCCATTCTGCTTTGCTGATCCTGAGAGGAGTGTCTCCAGGGCCAGCGGGCTCTGCGCCTGGCTCTGCCCTTGGGAACCCTGTGCCAGAGCTCTGTGGCCCTGCCAGCCTCACAGGGCCCCAGCCCCTTCCTCCCGCACAGTATGTCCATCTGGTCCCTGCTCTGCCCAAGACTCGCATCCCCTGGGATGACGGACTGTCCTGGGGAAGGGGTGATGTGGAGAAGCAGTCCCTGCAGAGCCTCTCGCGGAGCTGGGCTGGGTGAACCTTGACTCCTCAGGGGCCTGGGCATGTCAGTGCACACTGAATCCCACCAGAACTGTCGTTGAGGGGCCATGCCTGCTAGGAGGGCACATGCAGAACCCAAGGGCCCCCCCCACCAGCAGATGAGGGTGGGGACCCCAGGTGGCTCGGAAATCCTCCTGGAGGAGGCAGGCCTCCAGCTGGCAAGGAGGGCATCCTGGAGGACAGGCAGCAAGGAAATGCTGAGGATGCGAGGAGGAGGCTGGGGCAGGCTGAGAGCCGTGCAGCTTGTCCACTCTGCTGCTGAGACGTGGCAAGGCACCTCCCCTCCCAGCCTGTTTTCCGTCTACAAAGTGGGAAGTCAGAGGAGCTGGCCCACAGGCTTGCTGGGGGCGGGGGCTGAGGAGAGGGCAACTCTCTTGGGGTGTCGGGCACAATGGTGCCAGCTATGGGAGGAGGCTGAGCTGGCCCAGGGCTGCCGTGTGAGGCAGTTCAGTGTGCGGGGGGGAGGGGGGTCTTCTTGGGGTCCACAGGAAGGGTATCCTAGACAGAGGAATGAGCAGAGCAAAGGCCTTGATTTGTCCTGTGCTGAGGGCCTAACCCTTCCACCTTCATCCTTGTGGCCTTGTCCCTAGTCCACTGTCAGAGCAGAGCAGTCTGCAAAATAGATGTCATGCAGAGGCAGTGCCAACCGTGTGCTTAGCCTGGAGTGAGGAAGCCGGAGCTGAGCATGGGGTGCAGGGAGAGTGGGACATGAGCCCCAGTGTGCCCTACCATGACTTTCAGGGTAAATGAACTGGTGCCCCAGGCACATGGGGCACAGGGCCCAGAGCCCTTGTGCTTCTGTGTTGGACACGGTAGGGACTTAGGTTGAGAGCATCTTATTTTTCTATTTTTAGGCTCAAGAATGGCTGATTTGGTAACAGTAGTCGTGCCCCATATCTAGTGTGCCTGGCCCCTGGAACAAATGATGGCACCCACTGGGCGAGGGCTGTCCACCAGTCTGGGGGAGCTGAGACAGCCTGGTGCAGGGAGAGGGGTGCTTCTCACATGGCTGCCCTCCTTCTCACACCTGTCTTGGCCTTTGCCCTTTATTCTCCAATCCGTGGCACTGGGAGCCCCAGGGAGCTCTGAGGCCAGCCCAGGTCATTTCCCACCCCGCAGACTGACGGTTGCCTCCTCTGTGCACTGATGCTTTAGGGCCTTTGCACCCACAGTCACAGGTGCTGGGCCATTGTCGCTCCCCTGTAAATACCTACTCTCCCGCCCTCATTAGGGCCTTGCACAGACCTCAGGGAATGAGCTTGTTTCACACTCAGCCCACAGAGCACCTGGCTGCACTTGATGCTGCCCTACCCCCAACATAGTCAAGTGCTCTGAGTTGGAGCTCCTGCAACCTCTGTCCCTGGCCTCTGGTACACAGTTGGTGCTCCAGGAATGGCTGCAGACTTGACCTGTGGGCAGGATGCATGCTGCGGTGTCAGATTGACTTTGACTTTGTTGCTCTGCATCCTGAGGCAAGCTGCATGACTACTCTGGGCCTTGGTTTCCCTTTCTGCAAAATGAGGAGCTGAGGATACTCATCTTGTGGGGATTAGTAAGACTGGTCTGTGCAGCTCCTTGTAGGTCCCCTATGTGCTAGGTACTCGGGCAGTGGCGGTTGGCAGTGTTGATGTCAGGCTGGCCACTTGACAGATGTAGGCATTGCACCAATTTAGGCCAGAGGGTGTGGTTTGACTCCATTCTCAGAACTTGTCATGGGGCCAGAGGTTGGGGGGCCCTGTTGTACCCTTGCAGTCGCGCTGCTCTCCGGGCATTGGCCTTGTCCATGTTGGGTCTCAGGGCTGAGGCTGAGGGGCTGGGGGCTGCCTTCTTTCCTCCTCCCCATTTGATGAGGCTCAGGGAAGGACTTGAGTGGCCGGCTTCTGTCAGGCTCATGGGCCAGGCTCGTGGGAGCTGTGAATCATAGTTCCCAGGATGGCGCTACTTCTGAAGTCCCTTTCTTTTCCATGTGATTCCCCACCAAACCCAGGACCCCATGGATATTTTCATGAGTGTCTCCCCAGGTCCAGGCGCATTTGCTGGATGAGGAGTGGTATATAAGCAGACTGGACATAGTTGAAGGGAGGCCTTGCCTTCTTGGGGCTGCTCGCACCTCCTTTCCTGCCCCCACTTCACTGCCAGCCCCAGGTCCTGGGTCCTAGGTGCCTGCCTTACACACAGCACTACCCTGGGTTTCCATCTTTCCTGGAGTGTCTTGTGACGGGGATGTCCACCACTCTCTGCTGATGGTGTCCTTTCTATTAGCATCATCACTGAATTGCTCCGAGGCAGAGTCAGGCCTCAGCATGAGTGTGCCTTGGCACTACTTCCCCTTCACCAAGACCACCCAGCACCTCTCGTGTGCTGAGCACACACCCAGCACTGTGACCCTGGGGACCTGGAGCTGGGAGACCTGTTCAGATCCAAGGCAGTCCCTGCTTGCGTGGGACTGTGCAGGTGCTCTGCTTCTGAGCCTGTTTCCTCATCTGTAAAGTGGGCCAGTCGGCGGGAGCAGGGCACATGAGGCAGAGGTGAGGGCTTTGTAGATCATCTCCCTGAAATGCCATCCACACCTCTACCTCTGAAGTCCCTTTCTTTTCCAAGCTTGAACAGACCCAAAGTTGTGACAAACAAAACCAAAGTTGTGACCCTCCTGGGGCAGGGGGACAACTGGAAGCCCACTGTGATGGCTTCTTAGGGCCATCCCTCTGGGACGGGAACACAGGTGTGGGAGCGGCTGCCGGCCTGCGCCTCTGGCTGTGGGGCTGTGGAGTTGGGAAGAACGGGCGGGTGTGCTCGGTGCTCCTGTCTGTTTCCTTTTCCAAGTGTGTTCTTCCAAAGAGCAAAGACTGACTTTGATCCTTGGCAAGGTGTTGGGGAGTTCACCATTTGCAATTTTAAAATAAGAAAACTAAATTTAGGAAACAGAGCAGGAGTGAAGAGCGTGGGCTCCTCTCCACCCACCTTCCTGGGCTGAGCGCTCACCTTTATCTACCTTTAAAACCCCAAATGCCAGCTCCGAATCTGTGCTGGGAGCAGCAGCTTCATCCCGAGATACTGCGCAGGCTGTTGGATGCCTGCTGGCCTGTGCACCGGGTGTGGCTGCGGCTTTTATTCTGAGTGGGACTTGGGTTCACAGCTCCTGCAGTGTGACCGTGATCCCCACCAATCACTGAGGAAGCCATCTCTGAGGGGCCAGGGCTGCCTGACCCTAAGGATTGTGCCTGACTTCCAGTCTAGCTAGGTCCTTTATAAAGTGGGGCCGCCCACTGTCTAGAGGGGCCCTGGAGGTGATCAGCATCCTCAGGCTGCAGAAGGGGAAACTGGGCCAGAGGGGACCTGGTACTTTCTGGGGCGGCATGGCCCGCTGGCTGCAGAGCCCAGCCGTGCCCTGTTGAGTGGAGGTTGAGACATGGATGGATGGGTGGGTGGGTGGGTGGTGTGTGCACAGGAGGAACCTCACTGAAGATGAGGCAGAGGAGCAGGCAGAGGAGGAGGGAGCCTCACCCTGGCTGGCCTGACTGCCTGGATAGATGGGATCTTCCTGCAGTAACCATCCAGCTGTGGCAACAGGTCAGAAGGCCTGAGCCCTTGGGGAGGCCCTGGGAGTATCAGCAGCTCCTGGAACTCCTAGCTGTCACGTCTGCAAAGAACTCCTACTCATCCCTCAGCACCCAGAAGGAGTCTCTCCTGCTGACCCCTTTCACTCTTTCTCTTAGAACAGTGAGAACCCTCCCCTATTTGGATAACAATGGGTCCTCTGTACCTGAAGCCCTGGGCCCTCTGTACTTGAAGCCCTGTTATATCGGATGCCTCCCAGGAGAACCAAGTCCCTGTGGTCAGCATAGCTGGACAGCTGGGTTCAGCACTGGGGAGAACAGGGAAACACCAAGCCCCAGCCCAGGGAATTTGGGGAGAGAAGATGTGGGCCAGAGCTATACGCACCTAGGAGTCCCAGTGTCCTACTGAGCCCACTTAGAGCCAGGAGGTTTTGGAAAGGCAAGTGTAGGTTCCTAGCCACAATCCCCACCCAGCCCTGAGCAGGCGCCCAACCATCTGAAGTGCTCTGGAACAAGGCAGTGGTAGCTCCAGTTGTGGCTGCCTTTGGAGGCCGGGGCAGGACTTCAGGCCATGAACCACACCTGGAGAAGCAGATATGATACTCCTCTGGAGGAGGAAACTTTTGTCCTAGGCCTGGCAGAACCCCCCTAGTACACTTTCAAGGACAAGAATGAGCATGCATCAAAGATAACCAGGAACATAAAGAAACATGGCAACATGAGCAGGAACCAAAGAAATAGACCCACGTGATTCCACAAGATGGAAGGAGCAGACACAAGCTTGAAAACAGCTCCAGGGAATAGGGAGTCATAGATGGTAGCACAGTGATTTGCAGGAGAACCAAACAGAATGTCTGGAAAAGGAAAACACAGGCAATTGAAATTAAAAACTCAGTGGTTATTTGGCAGCTGAATGAACACAGAATCAGTGGAAGACATCATGTGGATTACAGCTAGGTGACAAAATTAGGGAAATGGTTAAGGGAGAGCAGGGGGTACAGTTGGGGGGCTGCTACAGGCCTGCTGGCAGCCCAGAGAGAGAGAAAATGGACTGAGAAATATATTTTTAAAAAACAATAGGGTGGTTTTTCCAGAATTGATAAAATACACCAATCTACTGGTTCAAGACTCGCTGTGAGTCCTAAGAAAGGCACCCAGGTGTACCTTTGGGAATGGCAGAAAGCTAAAAGCCAAAGAGAAGCTAAGTGACTGTGAAGAACACAGCTAGCTTTCAGGCGAGCTCCCCATCCCCATGGGAGCTAGGGTACTGCAGGAAAGACCTGCTAGCGTCTGTCCCGGGCAAAAACAGCACTGGGGACAGGGGTAAAGTGGGCATCCTCAGATAATGATAATAGACAGCCACCAGCAGAGCTGCGCTCAGGAGAGTTTGAGAGTCTGCTTAGGTGGGAGCAGTAAGGCGCGAGAGGAGCCGTGTTACGTCGTGGGATGGCAGGGCCAAAGCTGTGCAGGAGGGAAGAACTAGGACTGCTGAGGAGGACTGCTGAGAGCAGGCAACGCCCCATCTTAGCTGCACGGAGGTCAAGGGGGGAAAAATAAGTCACACGCAAGTACTTCCCACTTGTGTCTTTTATTGATGAATGCAAAACACAACACTGACGGACAGGCATGCATCACGGCACAGAGAGCAGGGGTCGGGGGCCTCATACATCTGAGGTAGAGTAAGGTGGCGCTGGGAGCAGGGTGGGGAGGAGGGAGCACCGGCCATACTGGGACGTCGTCCCGGCCCCACTTGGGACTAGGGGCCACGGAAGAGCTCAGGGTGTTGTGCTGGCCACACTGGGAGAAAGAGTCAAAACATTTCACATCCCGAGCGGGTTCACTGCCCCTCCCCGTGGACAGAGCGGTGGGGTCCCCTTGTCATCGGCTTGCTGGGTGTCTCCCCACGAGTGGGGCTTGGTCTTTCCCTTTTCAGGGGCAGGCCCCACGCACCCTCGCCCCAGAAGTAAGAGCTTTGTGTGGAGAACGCCAAGGCTGCCGGCCAGGCTGCTGGGGCCAAGCGCGTTAGAAAGACCCTTTTTCTCTATAAAAATAGTTTCACTTTATAAAAGGGGAATGCTCACCTCGGGTGGGGGTGACAGTGCGTGACAACGTTCTAAGTGGGAATTCCAAGTGGGAGTTCCATAGTGACGAGGCTGGGGTGGACGGACAGGATGGGGAGCGAGGGTCCCCCTCTCAGACTCTACTGGGTTGTGGAAGAGGGGGTGTCGGGAGCACAGAGTCCTCCTTGGTGGGGGCTGGGGAGTGTGGGTGTCTGGGGAGGGACTGCCCCTCTCGGCTTCCACAAGGGTGGGGCAGTAGGGGGCGTGGGCCCCGGCCGCGGCCTGCACGCAGCGGTCAGTTGAGCAAGGTTCCGTAGAGCTGGGCTTTGGTGAGGCTGTCCTTGCGGCTCAGCCCCGAGCCACCAGTCCTCGGGAAGGCCTGCTGGGGGCTGAGGCGGGCGGCAGGGTGCATTTCCGGCGAGGCCTCCATGGAGCTGGGCTCCAAGGAGTCCCTGGAGCCGTGCTCAGGCTCAGGGCTGCTGCCAGCTCCACACAGCTGCACCCCCAGCCTGTCCCTGTCTCCCTCGCTGGGCGCATAGCCAGGGAGCGGGTCGGCAGATCGGCTGGGGCTGAGGCTCAGGTCGCCACCTGCCCGCAGGAAGCAGGGCTCTGCCAGGTGACCCTGGGAGAGGTCGTCGCCCTCCGAGAAGCTGTCGGCCTTGTAGGTGGCATAGAGGGGGCTGGCGTGGCCCTCAGCCTTCTGGCCTGGGCTGCCCCCGCTGCCACCGTAGTAGCGTTCGGAGAAGCTGCAGGGCGAGGCCCGGCCCGCGGTGCTGGTTGGATAGGAGTAGGCACCAATGTCCTCCACGCTCAGGGGCCGCCACTGACCCCGAATGTCTTCTCCAGGGAGCCGGGCGGACCCCGGCTTGGCCCGCAGGCTCCATAGGTTTGGGGGCATCAGGGCCTGCTGGGGGCCCGGGGTGGCTGGGAAGCGGAAGGACTCGGCTGGGTAAGGAGACACTGTCCGTCTGAATCCTGGGGCCACCTCAGCCTCGAGTGGGGCTGCCACCGCGGCCGCAGCCTTGGCAAAGCGAGGGCTGCCCTCGTAGGTGGCAGCCGGCGGCTTGCGGTTGAAGAGCTCGTCGCGGCTGTTCAGGTAGATGGCCTGCTGCGAGGCGGTGAGCGTGCTGGCCTGCGCGTGCTCCTTCTCCTCCGACGTGGCACTGAAGCTGGAGTAGGAGCTGGACGTGGGCAGCGAGCCCGCGTAGCCCGGGAAGGCCTCGCGCCGGAAGCCAGCGGGGAAGGCCGCTGCCTCGGCCTCCTCCTCCTCCTCTGCAGCACTGTCCGTGGAGTTCTGGGCCCGCAGGAAGCCCACATCTGTCACGGGTGCGTCCACGCTGGGTCGCCGGTCACGCCGCCGTTCTTCCGGGCAGTAGAGGGCTGTGTCGCTGCAGTAGATGTCTCCTTTGTATGGGGGCCGCGGGGCCTGCTTCTCCACCCCATCGCGGAAGGCCAGGTCACGGGCCGAGGCATCTGACAGGTGGGAGGACAGGCTGGCGGGGTCAGGCTTCTCCAGCACCTTGGCGATGACGCAGGTGGGGACGCTGTCGGCGTAGGCCGGGTGGCAGAGCTGGGAGGGCAGGCTGCAGCCGAGCTTCTCCATGTGCAGGCTCACGCGCTCCTGGAAGTCCGAGGGCAGCTGGAACAGGTGCAAGGGGAGGGGAGGGTGGGGACGAGATCACAGTCAGCACGGAGGCCCAGCCCTGGCCCTGAGGCTGAGGACCACGGTCAAGCGTGACCGACAGGCAGGCTGACAGACACGTGAAAAGGGACATCCCGGGGTTCTCACAGCACACCGCAGGAGCCAGGGCCCAGGATGCCGGGTTGAACAAGTGCCCAAGCACACGGCTGTTGTCAGCACCTGGGGCTCCCTGGTCATCTCTACCTGCCCCACCCATTCCCGACGGGGCAGACAGAACCCAGAGTCAGGCCAGAGAAGCTGGGACGGGCCTGGCTTGGGCCTCACTCCCTGCTCCTGCCCAGGGGCTGACCTGCTCTCAGGCCCATGGGTTCTGAGCACCCACCCTGTGCTGCAGAAGGAGACAGACTCAGAAACAGATGCAACAAAGATTGAGGCCAGGGCCACGCACCCTGTGGCTCCCGTGCCAGTGGGCGATGTCCCGCTACTGTTTGATCTATTTTGTGAGCGTGTCAGGTGTGGCCTGGGCCCAGGGGAAAGGGGACTCGGACAAGGGCCTGGGTGGGAGGGCTCGAGTGTGGGTGGGCTCTGACCCGTCTGCTTCGGCACCTGACAGGCCTGGTTCTGAGTCCAGGTCTGCTCTCTGCTCACCATGGCCCTTGGTCAGTCCTGTTCCCTGAGGCGTGTTTCTTGTCTCTAAAGTGGGACTGTCATTGTGCCCAGTCCCCAGGGCTGCTCTGAAGTGCGCACGCTCTGGATGGGGGCTTGCAGCAGAAACAGGAGCAGCCCCAGAGGAAGCAGAGGAAGAGGGGTGGGTACAGGGAGTCCTGGAGAGGGCCACAGGCTGTCCAAGCCAGGGCAGGCAGGATGCGTGGGGGCAGGGAGGCCAGGACCCGCAGGTGTGAGGAGGTCGAGGGGCTCAGGCTCACCCGGCATCTTCCTCCTCAAGGGTGGGGGTGGCCTCGGGGTGGGGCCGGCCCAAAAGGAGCCCAGAGTGGTCCTGGGACAGGGTGGGCCTGGCTGGGGCGGGGTCACGTTACCTCGGACACCTTATGGACCCTGCCGTAGGTCTGGCTGCACTGCAGCAGCTGGGCCGCTAGATTGCAGTCCTTCCTATAGAGCTCCTGGAAGACAAGAGAAGGCGTTTGGCGCAGCTCGCCCTGGCAGGTCCCTGCTGCCCTGACCAGCGCCGAATGGCCAGTGGGCAATGGGAGGGTGGGCAGACCCGGCTCTGTGGCTGGCAGGACAAGGACGGACTCCCGGCCTCATCCCTCTGGGCTTTACGTTCCTGCCCGCGGGTGAGGGCCTGTTTGGACCTGGAGCTGCTGGTGTGTGCAGGGTCCTGCCAGACAGTCCTGCTGCTGCCCAGACGTGGCCCGGGGCCCTGCTGAGACAGAACCTCCCACAGGTGGGGCAGTGGAAGTGTAGGCCCCAGGCTTGTCCACCAGGTCTGGTCTCCCTGCCCCTCAGCCCCCGGGGGGTCCTTCCAAGATGACCTGGTGGGCAGTGACAGGCAGGAATGAGGGTGGTTCCCCAGCCCCTGCCACCCTTAGTCTCAGACTTGCTGCTCATGCCCCACTAGGAGTATTGCCTGGCCATGGGGCTGGCTGGGGGGGGCGCTGGGCTGGAGTGGGAAAGGTGTGTGACTCTGGGTACAGACAGGGACTGGTCAGCCTCCAGAGCTAAAAACAGATGCAAACAGTAGGACTTAAGGGGATTTGGCTGACTTTGAAAATCTCTGTTGCATGTGCCTGTGGCTGCAGAGGCCTTCACCCACTCCAGACCCATAGCAGGGCTCTGACCATCTACCTGCCTTGCCCCATGGTGCTCCTGGCCAGGGCTGCTGCCAAAGTCCAGCTTAGCCAGGACCAGTTCAGGCAAGGTGGTGCACAGCATGGGCACTCCTTCCTGCCTCCCCCATGTCCTGGAGCCTTCTGCAACCCCACCCTCACTGAGGCTGGTGCCCCAACTGGCCTGCATAGTGGAGGGAACCTAGGTCCGCAAACCCCTCTCAACACTCCCTGGGCCTCCTAGGAATAGTAAAATTGAGTGAGAACTGAGAACTGGCCCCTGTGAGGCCCTTGTGAGGCTGCCTCATAGAGCAGCCAGCCTGGCTCTGCCATTGCACCCCCACCAGCCCAGCCAGTAGGGCATGCCATTTGGAGGCCTGGGACAGTTTCTGCCATGCACATGGTCCCCAGAGTGAGGACGTAACACTGGCAGGGCCCCTGGCTGGGCACTGTCCATGTCAGAGGGTGTCAGGTTCAGGTTCTTCCCAAGGGGCAACAGTTGCTGGCTCTCAGGCGAGAAGCCACGGCCTTCTCAAGCAGAGGGAGCAGGAGGGGGTGCTGCACCTGCTAAGAGCCTGGTGCAGCTGAAAGGACCCGGTGGCCTTGAGCCCGAGGTCTGCTCTGCCTGTGAGCCACCGCTGCTGATCTGGTCACTGAAGCTGGCTGTGCCTCAGTTTCCACACATGCACTACCCACACAGAGATGTGCCAGAAGGGGTGGCAACTTACGCAGAGGGCCTGGCCTTGCACTTGAGGAAAGGTCTCCCCATACCATGTTCTCTATGCCTGCTGCGAGAGCCACACTGCGTGCAGGAGTGGTCTGGGCTTGGGGCCTCCCGTCCCCACCTCTGGAATTGCCTCTTCACTATCAGAGGCCCCACTCCACTCAGCCTCCAATCCCAGAGTCCCCAGATCCCAGGCTGCTCTTGGCCTCCTCTTACCTGAGCTCTCAGCAGCTGTCACCCAGCTGGCCAGCTTGCTGAGGACCACCTCCTCCTCACGTGGCTTGGGCCACCACGCATGCCTGGTGTCTCCCTCTTGCTAGCACTCACTCTCAGTTGTCCTTGCTAGTTCCAACTTATTAACCAACTTTGGAGAGTCCCCGTGGCCTGTAGCCTCCCCTCTCCTCCCCTGCACGCACTGCCTTGTGACCTCAACCCACACGCAACAGGCTTCCATCCAGCTCCACACCCTGGTACCCAGCCACCCTCAAGACCGTTCTCTTTGGATGCAAGCCTCGCTGCACCCACACCAACCCCTCCACAGGTGGCCATGCCTTGCTCAGGCTGCGATCCCTGGGGCTCGCTAGACTCATCACCTGCCTTCACGCCACACCAAGGGCTCGTCCTGTCGCCTCTATCTTCAAAATGTTGCCAGGAATGAGCCCTTTTCCCCACCTGCCTGCCACCATCTTGGCTGCCACTGCTCTCTGTCCTGTGGATTGTGGCCTGGTCTCCTCTGACCTTCCTACCGCTGCCCTCAGCAGCCCCTGCACTGTGTCCTCACTAGCTACCAGCCCAGTGGAACTGTAAGTGCAGGCACACTGCCCCTTTGTTCAGGAGACTTCGGGGGCCCCTGCCTCAGACTACAGTCCAGATTCCTGATGGACCTTGTGCAGTGAGGCTGTGCTCCCCACTCCCAGCTGCAACAGCCCCTTTGCTTTTCTCTAAGTTGGGCTGGGCAGCATGGCCCTTCAGCCTGGAAGAAGTCCTCTCCAGGTGTCTGCAGGGCCTCCCCCCACCCCTGCCTTCAGGTCCTGGCTCAAGCAGCCTGTTCCAGAAACACCCAGCCAAGTCTGCAGACCTTGCCACTGGCAGCTCCTCGTCCTGCTCCTGGCTCCTCTCCTCTCTGCAGCGGAGCCCTTCTACCATCTCCAGGGCTGTGCAGTTACTGCTACTGTCTGCCATCCCCTCTCTGATGTCAACTCCATGTGGGCGGGGGGGGGGGGGTGTATTTTTTTTTGCCCATGCTGTTCATATCAAAGTCTCAGGATAGCTAGATCTGGCAAGGGGTCGATCAATGCTGAGAGCATGGTCGCTGGAAAGTGCCCACCCATTTCATGGGGCCTCTGAGGACAGGCCTTTGGGCAACACTGGGGCGCGAGTCCTGAGTGCCACCACCCCACCTGGGGCCAGGAAGCTTCACCCTGGGTGGGATAACCTGGCCTCCCATTCCCTCCCTAACTCAAGCCCTCCCAGCAGAGGGTCTCTTGGGGATGCCTTAGCAGCATGTGGCCCACCTGTCCTTCCCCAACTGCACCAGCACTCCTCAAAGTCCTGAACACTTTGCTCAGCCACCTGTCCCCTGTGCCAGGTTGGGGCCAAGCCCCTTGGCTTGGAGCTCCTCCAAGTCAAAAAGGCCCCAACTGCCAGTGCTCCCAGGAAGCCCCCTCAGATGCCCCACTGCCCTCCATGGGCCAAATGCACACGGCACTTACGTTGTCCTCTGACAGCTTGTCGATGGTCACCTTGGCCTCCAGGAGGTGACTGTTGAGGGCGACAATCTCATGGCTCAGTGCACGCTTCTCTTCCTCATAGTGCTGGCCCTGCGGGACAGGGAAATGGAAGGAGGTGGTCAGTGGTCAGCTCTAGCAGGCTAGCTCAAGGCCTGTTGGATTAGGCCTCCTGTGTCCCAAGAGCCTGAATGACATGGTGCTGGGGGCCCAGGTTGCAGGGGTTAGGAACATGGACTGACCCAGGTTTGAGGCCAGCTGCACCACTGACAAGCCGATGACCCCTGGCAAGTCACTGCCTGCCGAGCCTCGGTTCTTATCTGCAACACAGGCCCACAGCATCCTTTCCCAGGAGTTTGGGGATGGCTTGTGTTCTGTGCCTCACAAAGCCTGCCTGCCTCACTCGACAGATCAGGAAACTGAGGCTCAGAAGAAAAGGGGCCTGTCCAGGGTCTCAGCAGAGCCAGACCAGCCAAACCACAAAGAGAGGAACCTGTCCTGACCCCCGAGCTGGAGTCGCAGATGCCTTCTCCTTAGAGTCAAGACCAGATGCCCATGGCCACCATTGCTATTGCTCCTGCCAACACACAGAGAAAAGGCAACACCAGGTGCTATGTGGGTTTCAAGGGTCTCAACCCCCACGAGGGCCGGGCCTGGGGAATGTCCCCAGGAAGGGTGGGTTGACGCTCAAGCCCACCTCAGACTCTCGCACCACCTGAAGGAGGGCTCCCCTCAGTCCCTGGGCAGCTGAGCTGACTCCATCCCAGCGCAGGCCCTCTGTCCTGCGGCTCTGCTAGCACAGCCGGACAGGCTGCTTGACCTGATGCTGGCGCAGCCCGGGCAACCCGGCCCAGCCCTGTCCTTGTCCTGGTAGAACCAACCCAGTCCCGGAGCCACCAGGAAGCGAGATCTGGGACTCAGCTCCTGATTGAGCCAGGGGATGCCAGGGGCCACTTCCCCCATGTGCTCAGAGTCACAGGCCCTAGGAGGCAGTGCTGGATGGGGAGTGGCGGCGGGGTGACCCTCACCATACGGTACAGCTTGCCCTCCAGCTCCTGGTTGATTCTCTGCAGTGCCAGGTAGTTGCTCTGAATCCTGCGGCAGGAGGGAAAGGGTCATTGCTATGCAAGGTCCAGCCTTCCCGCACCCCTGTGGCCGCGTGCCTTTTGAGCAGGCTGGAGCTGAACTTCCCATCCTGTTTGCCCCGCCTTGGTTGAATGTGCGCTTCCTCCCAGAGCAGAAACCACCTCATTAAGGCCGAGTCTCCTCCAGGCTTTCCTAGGCCAGGCCAAGGCCTTGTTGCCCCCACCCCAGCAGGATCAGTCAGGTCCTCTGTCCCGGCCAGCTTGCTCACATCCTCAAACAGCTCTTACAGTCCTCGCGACACAGCTGACAGCGCAGCTGCACGTTAGTAAGGAAGAGACTGAAGGCATGGGATGGACCCGGGGCGTGAGTCTAGATGGAAGGAGGAGTGGAGGCAGGCCTCAGGTGGAGGCTCTGTGGATCCCCTCCAGTGTCAGGGGCTGGGGGGAAGCTTCCATCTTCTACACAACCTTTGGGTTGCGTCCTCAGCCCCAGCTTGCCAGGGGAACTGACACAGAAGGGCGGGTATGAGGCAGGCAGTGGCAGTGGCCGTGATGGGGGTCTGGCCGGGCTTGGTTTCCACACAACAAGATGGTGACATCGGAAGGCTCAGCAGGACGGGGCCATTCAGGGAGGGACAAACAGCCCTCCTGGCAAGCCCCCCTCAGGGCAGTACCAGCTGGTTCTCTATAAATATTTAAAACAAACTAAACCAACAGCAAAGCTGGCCTTCGCTTCCATTCCCTGTGTCAGATGCGAAAGTGCATGAGGGGTGAGAGACACCATCCTACAGGAGCAGTGGTGCCGCTGGCCAGCGTCCAGCCCCAGCCACTCCAGGAGGGGCCCCAACTCTGCATCTGTCTCCTCTCCAGGCCCAGACACCGCGTCCCCATCAGGACCCAGGGTGCCACTGGGGACCCTGCTGGGCCAGTCGCCTCTGGAGACTGCGTCTATGTCGTGCTGCCACCACACCCAAAATGAACAGGAATGAGGGGCTTGGAGTGGAGCCGGGCATGGAGAGGGCACGGGGAGGAGCCTGTCCCTGCTACCAGCTGACCCTGGGTTCAGGTCCTGGCCTGCTGCTCTGAGCACAAGGTCTGACTTCTACCTGGGCAGTCAGGAGCCTCCTGCGGCAGCTCCCCCAGGGGCCTCACCTGCGCAGCTTCTCGGTGACCTTCTCTAGCTCCTCCTGCGCGCGCCGCAGCTCGATCTCCAGGTAGTGGCGCGTGGAGTCGAACTCCGTCTCCAGCTTCTCCAACTTGTGCGTGGTGTAGGACAGCCGCTTGCGCAACTCACCCTTCTGCTCCTGCAGCGCACTGCAACGACATGCCGCGGTGGCCGGCCGCGCACTGAGCGGGCAGCCGGGCCACGCGGGCAGCTGACCAGCTGACGTGTGCCGTGGGTGCATGCCACGCCCAGGTCGCACTCTCTCGCTCGTGCACACACACAGTTGCCCCCAGCAGCGGCACTGAGGACTTCCAGCCCCAGGGGTCAGGGGCTCTGAGCCAAGTGCCTCTGCTGCAAGTAAGTCCCCATGTGGTCACCTTGGAGTGGAATCTGACCCCAGAACCTTGCCAGTGTGTGTGGGTGGCTTAAAGGGCCCTGGTACAGGGAGCGCCATTGGCCCCCAGGCCTCCCTTGGGAGCTGGCCAGGGATGCCAAGGCCAAGTTGGCAGTGTCATGCTTGAGACCTGACTTCCCTTCCCCTAATTGACTGGTGGCCCCAGAATACTGTGTCTACCTCTCTGAGCCTAAGAGAGGTTTGGGGTGACACCCCACGCCCAGGCAGGACCCAGCAGGGTTGGCACACAGCACTGGAAGCTCAGCAGTGCCCTGCCTGCTCAGGTCCCCTCGGGAAGCCTTCCTGAAGCCAGGGACGCTCTTGGGGCTCCACCTTCCCATAGACTGGGGGCTCCCCAGGATGCCACCTGCTTGCTCACAGCACCACCCAAGACACCAGCTACCCTTCTGAGCCACCAGACAAGGATTACTTGAAGTAAAGTTGGGCACCAGGCGGGGGCTAGTGGGTGACCTGCCCCAGGAGCTGGTCATGAGCTCCCAGAAGGGCAGGGGCCACTCTGCTGTCCCCGGGGTCAGGGTAGGGGCCTGAGCACCAGTGCTCTGGAGGGGGGCAACTTCTGGCAGGTTTGATGTGGGGTACACAGCAACATCCTGACCGTGGGGAGCTGGAGGAGGTCAGGTGTCATGCTGGAGACCCCGCAGGGCCCGGAGCCTTGACTGCTCAGATGTGGGCAAGAGCCTGTGTCCTCAGGACCTCCCCGACCCAAACCCAGCAAGGGATGTGCAGGGACAGGGGAGGGTTCCTCCGACTCCCAGGAACAGGACCGCTTCCCCGGCCCCATCAGGAGCTTCCTCAGTCTCTGGCCTGCAAGTGAACCACGCGCCTTGCACCCGTGAGCCTCCTTTAAGCATTCTTGGATTCCTGCCTAGGTCTACATTTTTAAAAATAAATAAAAATAAAGAGTTGCTTACATGCTTGAGAATTTCACAGAAGGGCGGGGCGGGTCTTCCCAAGAGTCAATTCCCCCAAAGAGGGGACAGAATAACAGGGGAAGCTCTCAGGCAAGGCCCCCCAGCTGGGGGAGCCCACGCAGGCTGGCTGCTGCTCCACGGTCTTGCCCACCTCCTCCAGGCAGCCTTCCTGGACTGCCCAGCCTCTAGCATCCTGCGACCAGACTCCAGCTGGCCCCACCGCCCCTATTTTCTTCCCTGTCAGGGCAGCAGACTTCCTGGGTGCCCACATCACCAGGGCTCCCCACTGCAGACAGTGTCTGGTTTGGGGCAGGCAGCAGCCCCTGAGGTTGGATGTTCCCTGAAGCAGCTCGTTACAGGCTCCGCCTCCTCGAGAAGAGGGAGGGCCTTGTCCATTGCTCCAGTGGCCATGTCGGGCCTCACTCCTGACCCCTCCTCCAGCCTCCCCTGAGTACTCTCTGACCAGTTCTGGGGCCTCATTCTTCTGAGGCCAGCAGTTCACTGTGCCCTCACCCAGCCCTGACCCATTTCGGGGGCCTGGTTTCCATGGGACTCCTCAGAGCTGGCTGCCCTCCCTCCCCCATCTTGACTACCTTGCTCTTGGGCACTACTGTCATTGGGGCTGGCCAGCCCCTGTCCCCCAGCCACCCGGCATGCTTGCCCCCTTCCCCACCGACCCTGGGACTTTACAGCAGGGAGCAGTGTTCTGGCCCACATGGCCCACAGTGGAGAGGGCGGTGAGCAGGAGCGCGGGCCGACGGCAGGCCACCCCAGGGCGCATCTCCGGAACCTCAGTTCACCTGGGCCTCCCAGGGACTTTCTGCACACTGGGTGACTTCCTCTCTGATGGCACCCCAGCCCCTCATGCCGGCCACCTCAAGTTGCACCCAGGCCAGTCCTTGGCTGCAGAGACCACACTGTGGCCACCTCCACGCCCCTGGCTGCAGGAGCCTCCAACTCAGGCTCCTGACATGGTTCCCAGCCCCTGCCACTGTGATGCCCCAGGCTCACCCACACTGGTGTCCCCACCACGTCTTCCCCTCCGTCCCTCTGGCTCCACCACACCCAGACACGGCCCTCGCCCAGGCTGTTCTGCAAAGCCCGGGGCCTTTGGAGGCCAAATGTCTACATCTAGCCCCACCCGGACCCCTCCTGGTCTAATCTCCAGCCGGGTCTCTTGGGCTCCACCCACCCCGTGCCCAGCAGCCAGCGGACCCCTGTGCCTCTCACTCAACTATCCAGTGCAGACCCAGAGACCACCTGTTGACTGCCACCTGCACCCCAACGTGGGGAGGGCCATGGGACCCTTCTGCTGCCCTTCACAGCTGACTCCAATCCTAGAGGCTCAGTTTCTTTAGAAGTTCTGGACAGGAGGATACTGGGTGGTCACCTGGGTCTTGCCACAACCCTGCCTCCTGTCCTCCCTCTCAGGGCACTAACCCGAACCCCACCTGGCTGTAGCCTCAGTTTCCACAACTGTAAATGGGGTTAGTTGCCCACACATGGGCGCAGGTCTGTCACTGGCCCCCGTCTGGTGGGCACTAAGCCATTGGCATACAGGGATAAGGCTGGGCTGGCGCTGTGGAAGCAGGGCCTCCAGGCCACTGAGAGCCTGGGGGAGGTGCCGGGGCCCGGGGTCCTGCCTTGGGTCAGGGTATGGCCTGGCGGGTCCCCAGTGTCCAGAAACAGGCCTTAGCCAATGCATGGGAAAGGGAGGGTGCTGTGCTAGCAGCGGCCAGTCGTGGTCCTCCAGGTTGGGGCCACCCTCCTGTGCCAGCCCTGTTGAGCCTGCCACCTGCGGGGCCACCTCGCTTTGATCTGGGCCCATGGAGCTGTCCCTAACCTGGCAGCGAGAGTGGGCTCAGGGGTTCTCCCCTGCCATAGCAGTCCCTGGACAGGAAGAGTCCTGGAGCAGTCTCCCCTCACGAGGGCCACTCCTGGCCACTCACAGGAGTCAGAGCCTGGGTGGGGTGGCAGTGTCCTGCTGGCCTGGGAGACCTTTCTTCTCTCTCAGCCTCCTCATCTGTCTTGGGGAGTCAGACACAGACATGGGATGGATGTCCGGGGACAGACGCAGACACCAATGAATGGGATGGGGGGAGACAACAGGTGTGTTACCTGTCCCAGAGCGAGGGTGAGGACCTGGTCAGGCGGCCCTGCAGGACTCGGGGCTGCCCGAGGCACGAGGGCACCCAGGGGCTGCGCAGCCTGTGGGCGAAGAGGACAGAGCTGCTCAGAACAGGTGGGACAGGCTGGGGGCATGGGGAGGCCAGCGGGGCCACCATTGGGCACCAACCAAGGCCCTCGCTGAGAACCTAAGAGATGGGAAATCCATGTGTTGTGCACCCCATGGGAAGACTCCTGTCTTCAAGGTGGCAGAGGCCAAGGGATTCAGGAACCTCAAAGAGGGGTCCCAGCCGGTGCACCTGTCAGAACTCTCTGGTCACTCTAAAGGGTCTGTGGCATTGAGTCCCAGTGTGGCAGGCCCCTGTCTGCAGGCCTCAGAGGGAGTCATACAGTGGAACAGTGTGTCCCCTCCCCTGCTCTGGGGCTGTCAGTTCTTGTCCTGTTACGGGACTGGGTTCCTGTCTGGCTACTTCCAGTGTGCAAGACCCACCGGTCAGAGACAGGATGCTGGAGAGACAGGTGGTCCCTTTTCTCTGCAGGACTGTCCTGTGGGCTGTGGGACCTGGGGGTGGTTAGAGGATCAGGACCCACTTCACCTCCCCTGGGATCTGGCTAAGCTCCCCGGATATAAGGCCATAGTCTATGGCCATAAGAATAAGGCCAGTCTAGACTGGACAGTGTGGTGTGGGAAAGAGCACAGGTCTGGCCTGGCCTGTTGGGGCTGCCCTACTGGAGGACAGCAGGACACACACCAGCCCCAGAGGACTGCTGTGTGTGGCCATCCCAGCTGAGGGGCTTGTAGGGACGTGGGTGCCAGGACTGACTTGCTGGCTCTGAAGCCAAAGTGGGAGGTCATCTCTGCTAAGAGGGGCCAGTTCCACCACCAAAGAGTCCGATGCTGTCCAGAAACCAGGCCTTGAGGGAACGTAGGCAGAGGTGCGTGCCCGTGAGCGTGGCGTAATCCTGTCTAAGTGAACGACCGCTGCAGAGGATCGTGGAAGGCAGGATATGTCAATTTGTTACGCCTGGGTGGTGGAATGCTGGGTAATTGAAAAAAAATTTTTATACTTTTTTGGATTTCTCATATTTTCCATGGATGAAAAATTAGAAAAAAATTTACTGAGGATCAAATTTGGACACCAAAAAAAAAAAAAAAATCACCATAAGCAATGATTTCATGGGCTGAGGGGGGCAGCAGAAGCCAGGGGAAACTCTTGGCCATAAGCCACAAGCCTCACCATGGCCACTGCTTCTCTGGGCCTTGGTTTCTTCACCTGTGAAATGGGCCCCTTGCCCCGGGCTTCCTGAGCAGGAGTCAGGAAGGTGGTGGTGAGCAGCAGGTGCTTGGTCTCTGGTTGGACTAGGCTTGGGAATCCTGTCCCAGGGTCCACCCTTGGCAAACGACCCTAATGCTGCTAAGCCAAATGGGCAGGTTGCCTTTGGAGCAGTCAGAACCAACAGGTCAGCCCTTGGTGACTTGAGAGAGGCCAGCCGTGGCCACAGGGGTCCTCCTCCTAGTCTGCATTCTTGAGGTCCCACTGACGGAGCCGTCCGCAGAGACGCTCCTGGTGAGGTCTCAAAGGAGTGGGGCAGCTTGAAGTTGGACAAAGGCTGGGACCCAGGGGGAAACTGAGGCCCAGGGAAGGGGTAGGGCTTGTGAGGTGACCCGAGGTCTGACTCTGGACGCTCACAGGTATTCATTAAACACTGAGACAACCCACTCTTGCTCTGAGCCAGGGAAGACATGGAAATTCTCATTCCTGCCTGCATGTGGGGAACACTACCCTAGAGATGGGAAAAGTGGGGTGTAGAGAGGGTTAGCCACAGGCCCGGGGCTGCACAGCCACCTCGGGGAGAGCCAGCCTGCTGGCCCTCCTTAGACTCCTCTTCTAGAGAAGAGCAGGCCGGAAGCTGCACTGAGCCTGCTGCGGAGGGCCGTGCTGCCAGGGGCCTGCTGGCGCTCAGAGAGCAGCCCAGACAGGCCTGGCAGCCGCGGGAGAGGGAATTAGCCACCTCCCGCTCGGCTCCCAGCCGCTGTCAGCAGCGCCAGCAGGGCCCCAGCAGGAGCTGGTGTGGTGGAACCATGCAGCCCTGGGGACAACCAGCCTGGCTTCACCCCTGCCTGGGGGCACGGGGTGCTCTTCCTTCTGCTGGTGGGAGGGCTTGGAGACTGCTGGGCAGAGAAACAGACAGAGGGCTGACCTGGGCCACCAAAGGATCGCCCCAAGTCTTGGCCATGGTGAACAGGACAACCACATGGACACAGGAGCCTCACAGGGGAGCAGGAGTGTACCTCTCCTCACAGGAGGGGGCCTAGAGCCCACAGAAGCCCACCTCTAGGGACCTGGAGCAGCCGGGTCCCCTGTTAGCACCTATCTTCCTCCCCAAGGGAGCAACTGGCCCCGGGACCAGCCTAACCAGCTTGCAGGGGCTCCAGGACCAGACGCAGGTCCCTGGGGAGGGGCAGAGGGCAGGACGCTCAGGCTGTGCCATGACTAGTTCCATGCCTCACAGCACTCTCACCACCCCACCAGGAGGCAGGAGCCAGCTACCTGTGGAACCCTGCTGGGGCCCCACCCTGCTCTAGCCTGGCAAGAGGCCACAAAGAGGGGTCCAGCCACGCCCAGCGCACCAGACACCCGCACACCCCCCGGGCACAGCCAGTCACGGCTCTGCCCTTGTCCAGCCAGGCTGCCTCCCCTCCTCCCTGCTGGGGGACAACTGCTCAGACCTTTCTGAGCCGCCAGCGTGGCCCTCACGTCTTCCAGGACTCCACCTGCTGCTCCCTCCCAGCAGCCTCCTGGCCCCCCGCCCCGCCTTCCACGGCGCTGCTCCTCAGGAGGCTCTGCTCGGCCACCTGCCCTGGGAAGCCCATCTGGGTCCCCCTGCCGAAGCTCCATCTGGGTGCTCCCTGGGGCCCTCTCCTGCTGTGGATGACCTGCCCCGCGCACGGCCCCCGGGGAATCATACCCGACCCTGCTCGACAGCTCCCCACCGGTCCGCATGGCGACGGGCAGGGCCGGGTGGCGGCCTCACCGTCCCACAGTCAGCCAAGGGACTGAAAGCCACTCCCGTCCTGTGCCCCTGATGCTGTGTGGCCCGTTCGGCACCCGCAGGCGCAGCTGTGGCCTCAGCTCTCAGCCTGGGCCCGACAGTCATGCTCCAGCAACACCAAATTGCTTGTCATTCTTCACATGCTGCAGCCAGTTTCTCATCCTGGTGACTTTGTCCCCATGTCCCCTCTGCCAGGATCTGTCTTGCTTCCTTCCTGCCCAGGTGAACTCCTCCCCACCCAGCACCTGGGGGTCCTGAAGCCCCAGCTGGCCCCACCCTCCCTGCGTGGCTCCTCGGCAGGGTCCTCAGCGGAGCTGCTGTCCTGTCTCATCACCGAGTGCCAGGGTCCCAGGGCCTCCTGCCCCTCCCCGGCCCCCCAACTCAGAGTACTCCAAGCAGCCCATTGTAAACCCAGCCAGATCAGATCCTGCCCCTGGTCAAAAATCCCTGGCTCTTCACTGTACCCACACCACGAGCCCAGCTCCCCAGGGACCCACCACTGTGCACAGGGCCTGGCACAGAGCCAGGGCGTGCCTGCATGAGCTGGCCGGACACTGCAGGGCGCAGCAGAGCGACAGCTGACCCGGCTGCAAGGTCTGCTGCACTCTTGCATGGGGGTGGGGGGGTATGTTGAGGCTGATGAAGTCGGGGGGCTTGCAAAGATCCCCCAAGACTGCCTTCCCCCTGCAGGGCCCGTGAGGAGGCGCCAGCTGCCCTGGTCTGGCCACTTGCCGCTGGAGCCTGTGTTCTCATCACATTCCCAACACCAGGGCTGACAGCCAGGGGCAGTCAGGGATATCGTCTGCCCACTCCACAGCTCCTGCCAAGGGCCACCTCCACTGGCTGACACTGACCCTGAGAGGAGACCAAGTGGCCCCCACCCAGCTCCTTCTCTCCCAGTGGGGGTAGCTCCTGGGGGCCCACACCAGATGCTCTGCAGAGGCCACCATGCAGGAGGCCCTGTGCCCCTGTGCCTTCCAGGGGAGGAGCCGGGTGGCGGACCCTCTCACTGCGGGTGAGACCCTCGTGCACCTCCAACTGGCGCTCCCTATGCTCGGAGGCCATGGGTTTCTGCCTGTCTCAGGAGTCTGCTTCCCTGGGCCTCGGTGGTGGCCCTGCTGGTGCCATCTACCCTGCCAGGACCTTTGCAGGCAGGACAGAAACTGTCGACCGGTACCTAGCAGTTGCCTGGGCCTCTCATCACTCCGTCCCCAGATAAGAGAACCGAGGTGCACAGAGGTCAAGGAGCAGGACTCTGGGCCACCGCTCTCCTCACTCCAGTCGCCAAACATCCAGGCAGATCCCTGTACCCACAGGGAAGGCCACCAGGTGAAGACCCAAGACCCCAGTCCCCAGAGAACAGTCAGCAGGGGCCCAAGGAAGGAGGGTCAGGACTGGCTGCCAGGACAGTGGGTCATCGTCTCTGTGCCCACAGCAGGCTCACTCCTGCAGGTCAGGGCTTGCCACTGTCCTCACCTGTCTCAATCAGACCTGGTTTTTAGACGAAGCTCCCAGGTCCCGAGTAGCCCAGGACTCAAAGCTTCACACACGAGTCAGGGCCACAGAAGGCCTCCCAACTCCAGCCTTGGGATGGGAGTACTCAGGGAGGGCCTGCAGGGTGTGTGTGGGCTACCAGACCCACCATGAGGCCCACGGTGCTTCTGCCAGGCAGACCCATGGAGGAGTCCCACTTCCGACTCCCACTCTCTCCAGCGCCACCCTCCGATGCCCCTTGACGCCCTTGACACATCAGTGCTAGCAGCCGGCAAAGCCCCTCACTGGCCCTGTCCTCACTGACCACCAAGGACCGCACAGCCTCCTCAAATCCCTAATCTATCTTCACTGTGCTACCAGGCAAACCCCGCCCTTTAGGGCCACCTCTCCCTCAACTGTGTGCCTGTACCCCTCTAGAGGGAAGGCAAATGCACTGTGGAGGTGACAGGCTCACTTTCCCCTCTGTGACAGGCTGACCCAGCATGGGCTCCTCGGTGGCCAGTAATGAACCTGATAATCAAAGGCTCCAGCCACAGCACATGACCTCATTTCCTTCTTGACCAAGAAAACCAGGCTATCCAAAGGGAGCTTCCACAGGCGTCATCGCCTCGTGCCCACCTACCAGCATCTGTCCCGACACCCGGTGCCACACGCCTGTTACTACACCAACCTGCCAGGCAGCCTCTGCGCCAGGCCCAGCTGCTGGGGTCAGCCAGCAGGCCCTGGGCGAGGCTGAGGTTTCTGATTCTCTCTCCAGGACAAGGAAGCCTTGTGGTGCGTTTGGGGCCCTGTCCTTCTGGTGGGCAACATAGGAACAGGGAGCCAAGGCTGGCTATGTCAACCCCAGGAGCGCCCCAACCCCCAGCTTTGTTGGGGCTCCCTGGGCCCCGCTCTTTCACAGCACCTAGCCAGACCCTGCTGATCTGCTTTCCTGTCTGTCTTCCCCCCAGGGAACGAGGGCACTGGGAGGGCAGGCCATGCCTGCCGTGGCCTAACATCCCTCCCGCCCAGAGCCAGTGTTAGGAGGAAGGGGGACAGAGAGACAGATGACCACAGACCAGGCCTCACGGGCAATGATGGCTCCCACAGGGCTCCCAAATTAACCTCCCAGTGCCTGCCACCCCTCCTAGGAGCCTAGGGGAGAAGGGGCTGCCATGTGACGCTTTGATTATCAGGTTCATTACTGGCCACCGAGGAGCCCACGCTGGCTTCACTGATTTGACCACCCCACCGTCTGCTCACCCCTGCAAAGAGACGTGGGAAAACTTATTAATTGTACCAGTGGGAGGCCTGTTTTCTCAAATTCTGGGGATCATAAAGCTAACCAGAGCTGCGGGATGCTCATCAGTGACCCTGGACTGCTGGCCACGGGGCTGCCCGCCCCTGCCCTGAGACCCGGCCACACCCAGGGCCTCTCTGGAATGCCCTAGGTCCCTGGCTGGTCTCACTCCACCCTCGCGCCCCCTTACCCCTGCGCTCCTGCTCTCTCTCACACGCCTGCACACGCGTGCGCACACACACGCTCAAGCAGTCCTGGGGTAAAACCCAGTCTCAGAGAACAACACTGCAGCTACGAAGGCAGATTTGAGCCCCAGCCTGGGGCTGGGGGAGGAGGGTCCGGGGAGGAGCTGCCTTTCCAGGCCTGTTTCCCCAAGGGGCACCTGTGACCACCATGACCTTCCAGAAGGCTCTTCCAGCCTCCCCAGCCAGAGCCACCTCATGAGGGGTGATGAGCGTCACCTGCGGGCTGGCTATTTGCTCTGCTCAGCAGGGAAGGTGCAAGGTGTGCCCAGGCAAGTGGCCAGGGAGAGGACGGGTGGCTAAGCAGGGCCCAGCCAGGCAGGCCCAAGCCTCAGCACCCTCTGCTCTGCCATGGCTGCTGGGGTCCTGGGTGGGGCACCCCAGCCCCTGGTGCCTCAGTTTCCCCATGCACAAATGGAGGCAGATGCCCTTGAGATGTGAGGGACTCAGGGACACCCTGATCCCATCCCTAGGCCCCACCCCAAGATGACTCCTCAGTGCTGCTCCAGGTTAGGGGTGACCCTCAGACTCTGGCCCCCAACTCTGAGCATCTCCCGTCCTGACCTCCCACTTGCCTCCCAGCTCTGCCTCCTCTTCCTGCTGCCGAGGCCCCTGCCCAGAGAAACTCACCACATGACTTCCCTGTCCACCTGGGGTTGCCAGGTCCACAGCACGTGGCTGGCTGCTGTCACCTGCCCAGTGGAAGAGGACACGGGGCAAAGGCGGACCTCCGAGAGAGGCAGGCAACAAACACAGCGGCTGGCCCACTTGGCTTCAGCCCTGCGCCAGGTCAGCGCCCATACTCCTCAGGATGGGAGCTCAGCTGCTGCTGTTGACTCCCCAGTTCACTACGTGGAGACTGCAAATCAGAGAGGTTCAGAAATCCACCCAAGGTCACAGAGCCAGTAAGTGGCAGAACTGGGATTCAAACCAGGTGACTGCCTCCTCCTTCTGTTTTTTTTTTCCCCCTTTTGTGGTGCTGGGGGTTGAACCCAGGGCCTTGTGTGGGGGAGGGAAGCACTCTACCAACTATATCTCCAGTCCAACGGCTGCTGTCTTAACCACAGACGCCCTCTAGGAGGCTCTGCTGAAGAGTGGGACTCAGCTGGGCCGTGGGACAGGAGCCCTTGAAGGGCAGATACAGGAGGGAGGGAGAACGGGTCATGTGGCAGGTCCCTTTATAAGCCCTGACTCCCAAAGGGAGAAATCAAAGTGAGGTAGTCATTCACAGCTTAGTGAGTCCCTGGGTTTCTGGTGGGGTCAGGGTTGGAGGCGGGACAGAGAGGCTTGAAGGACCTCCATCCCGAGGGCCCTGGCCTGCTGAGGTAGTGGGCGAGGAAGACACAGAGCAGGACAGCAGGGACCTGGGACAGGAGAGGAGGGGAGGCCTGAGAACCCAACAGTCATCCTGGAGGGGACGGCAACAGGGGCCAGCCCCACCCCCAGCACCTCCTCTGGAGTTGGCAGGTCTTGGACCACGGTACCAGTCAGACCCCTGACCTCAGTGAGCACCTACTCTCTACCAGAGCAGGCGCGAGCCGGGGTTCACTAGATAAGAGGGATCCCGTGCCTGTGCACAAGTTCCTTTTCCCCACAGCAGCCTCCGCATAGGGGACGGAGCTCCAGCCTTCCTTCCAGAGTGTGGCCCGCCCTCAGGAGCATCTCTGACACCCCCTTCCTCTCACACCTGTACCCTCTGTCACCTAGCACACTCCCCCACCACCACCACCACCTGAGCTCCTTACAAGTTACTTTGCATGTGCTGTTCCCTGCCTGGAACTCTGGGGGCAGCTGCTCCCTCCCCTGTTCCCACCCCCAGGAGCTCAGCCACAGCATCACACCCCTCCCCCAACACAGGCTCACCGCTCTCAGTTTTTGTCTCCACAGCACGTGTCACCTGGGTATTTATTTGTTTTAAAAAGTTCCCGTGTGCTCTGGGCAGAAGGCTCACTCCTGCTGGTCACTGCTGCACGTGCACCAGCACTGCCTTCAGGTAAATGGTGGCACTTAGTAAACTCAGTGACCGATGGGCAAACTGAAGCCGAGACCCTGGGGAGAAGGATCCCGCAGGGGCAGGTGTGGGGAGGTGGGGCAGGAGGTGCGGGGCCTGGGCGCCTTGACTTCTGCACAAGGGGCTCTGGGCACAGAGGGGCATGGAGGTTTGGAGGTACATCCTCAGCACTGGGCTTCAGGAAGGGCACAAGCATGGCCCTGAGGAAGGTCCTGCTGGGACATCTGTGAGGCTACCTGATAATCACATGCCTGTCTCCAGAGCCAGGCTGGCGCTCCCAACACCCCAGCATAGAAAGCAGTACAGGGCAGGATGGGGACAACAGCAGTCATGGGCCAAGTGAAACCCAAGGGCCCCACCTCAAACCACACTCCACACCTGAGGTCCAGTGGGCTATGGCCAGTGGCCTCATGGTCTCGGGGGAATTCAACACGCAGAAAGCTTTAGCCAAAAAGCAAAAGCCTGAGATCTTCAACAAGAGGACAGTCAGGAACTTCTGTTCGCCCCCGGGGCCTGGCCGAGCTGGAAGCAACAAAGCCCAGCAGCTGCGGGAAGTACTGGCCTCCTGTCCAGCCGAGCAGAGAGGAACCCGCCAGGAACAGCCAGCGCTCTGGTTGGCAAGTGCCTGCAGCTGCCACCGAGGAAGAAACCTCTGCTTTTTCCCCTGGGGAGTTGGGATGCAGCTCAGGGCCTGGCCCGTGCTAACCAAGTGCTCCATGGCTGAGCCACACCCCAGCCACCAGGGAAGAAACCCCAACAGGCACCCAACAGGCAGGACCTGGAGGGAGCGTGGAATCAGTGCTCCGGAGTGCCCCTGCTGACAGTGACAGTGCATGTGTAGATCTGGTGGGACAGAGCCAGGCAGAAGAAATGTGGATGTGAACCCTTGGCTCATCTTCCAAAGCTGGTAACGTGTGTGCCATGTGCCGCAGCAGTTCCACTCTGGGTGCACCTCAGGAATGCAGCACACACCCCAAAAACACTTGTGAGGGAATGGACACGTCAGCTTTGCTCACACTGGTCTAGGCTGGGAATCTCTAGCCTTGCACCGAGGAATAAACGGGCCAGCCTACCCCAGAGGCGCAGGCTGAGTGGTCCCACGCAGAGGAGGCACGAGGCCCGGCAAAAAAATTCAGTTTGGGTGTCTTCTCAGGTGACAAATCCATCAGGGAACGAACCATCACCAGGTGGGGGTCCTGGCGCTCTCTGGGAGCAGGGGCATTTGTATTTGGGGAGGGGTCCTAGGGGGAACCCCAGGGAGCTGGCAGTGCTGGACTTCTTGACCTGGGTGGTGGTCACCAGGTGGTCACGGTAGTCTATGGCTAAACTGTAGCCATACCATTTTCTCTGAAGTCTGTCATGTTCAGAACTTGGAGAAGTTCTACTGTGAGGAGAGCTATGGAGCCCGTCGGGGACATCCCTGGGCCTCCTGAGCACCTTCTGCACACCTGGCCACCTGTCAGAGGTGACTGCAGAGGAGGAACTGAAGCTCAGAGCTGAGGGGCTGTCCCAAGGTGCCAGCAGGAGTCCAGGCAGAAGGGGCTTAATCCCAGGGATTACTGAGAGGCATGCCTGCCGCCGAGCAGGGAACAGTCCACTGCTCACTGCGTGGAGGAGGATAGCCGGCAGAGATGAGCGGGGGTCAGGCCAGAGCCAAGGTGGCCAGGCCATCAGTGAGGTGGCTGCGCACCTGCCATGCATCATATGAGGCTGGGTAGTCCCCCTGTGTGTGAGGGGTCTTCTGATCCAGGCTCTGCACTCAGGGGTGTCCTTGTGGGCGATGGGGAGGATGGAGGACCCTCCAGGTGGCACGGAGAGCCCCAGGATCTCCACTCCCCACCCATCCGTCTCCCTGAACACACCCTGCTTCCTCAAGCCCCCAGGCCCTTGTACGTCTCAGGAGGTGCCCATATGTCCTCCTCAAAACCCCCACCCATCCTGAGCCTTGGCTCAGGTGTCTCGGCTTCTGGGAGTCCTTCCCCAACACCCCAGGCCAATCCCCCCTGGGAGGCTCTGTCACGGGCCTGTGTCCCCTGCTCATGGAAGTAGGCTGGCCTGGGTCTGGACGGCCAACCTGGAGCCAGCTGTGCAGACGGGGGGCCAGTTCACTGGGGGGAGGGGCAAGCGAATCACAAAAGCCTCAGTTTGTCACATGGACAAAAAGATCTCTGAGGAAGGGTGGCCCAGGGAGAGGGGACACCACGGGCAAAGGCAGAGAAGCTCTGCAGTGGGATTGTCACATGTGGGAGTCAAGAAGAAGGGCCAGGCCAGGGGATCTAGGTGTACACGTGCTCACAAGGCAGCCAGTGAGGTCCATGACACCACCAGGTGGCAGAGTCCTTATGCTCATTCAACAAATATTTACTAGACCCTCAAGTGAGCCAGGCCCGGCTCCAGCTCCAGGGGGTCAAGGAGCGGATGGGGCCCCGGGGCCTGTCCTCTCAGAGCATGATTCTAGTCCAAGACCCAGCCTGTGATGGGCACTTGCAGGCCGGAGGAAGGACTGGTGCTGGGTCATCCCACTGGCTACTGGAGACCCTTCACCTGGATTGCAAATCCCTCTTCTCTTGCTTGGGACACTAGCAGTCTAGTGGCCCCCAAGGATGCTCCACCAGGACCCCCTGCCTGGAAGAAGCACATCCATGTCACCTCCCAGCATCCCTGCACCCTGGGGCCCAGGGGGATCCCCAGTTCACAGCTGAAGAAACTGAGACCCAGAAAGGATCAGGACTTTATCAGAGAGGGGCTGGGCAGTGGGACCCCAAACCCAGTGACCTTCCCTGTGGGAGACATGTGGCCAACTTCCCTTAAGCCCTCCAGGCCTTCTGGTCTTGTACTCCTGGACCTCAGAATAGGACAGAAACTCATTAGAGCAACCTAGCCGGCTAGGAGGGGACAGTCTGGGAGGCCTCCAGGTTACTTGGGGATGACTCAGGTAAGAGCAGGAGGAGGGCAGGACCCCTTCCCAATTCTGGGAGGCTATGTGAGTCCTGGCCCCAAGACCCCTGCTAGCTCCAGAAGGTCATGTGGCCCAATGCAGCCCAAGGTCCCAGGTCCTGGCCACCAGCTCAGCCCAGGGGAGCCCTTGACAGCTCAGGCAGAGGATCTGACCCCTGGCTCACCTGCCCAGGTGTGTCGCCAACCAGGCCCAGTCAGATCCCTGTCCCTAGTGCCTGGCACAAAGAGGCAGGTGCCCAAGAGTCCTGGCTGGATATGGGGAAGGAGAGAAGGAGAAAGAAAACCATAGGGGGCTCCCTAGGCTGGCCTCAGGGTGCCCATGAACGCTGTGTCTTCCTTCAAGTGCTGGCTGAGTAGCCCCCCCACCCCAAAGCCCTACTCAGGTGAGGGTACTGGTGAATGACAGGTAATGTGGAGCCAGGGTTTGGACCTAAGGTCTTCCATGTGACCACAGCCAGGGCTTCATTGCCCCCACTGGACCTTGGCTATGACAAGATAGGTGGGCTTGGCTGACTGACATCAGGTTTGGGGTCTGAGGTACTATCACCTAAGAGGCTGCCCCTCCTCCCAGCTCAGGACATGCTGATCCTGGTCCTATGGCCCTCCAGCTCAATGGCCCAAGAGATGACCAACCTGGGGCCTCTGTGAGCCCACCTGTCTCCCAGCTCCCACCTGGGTATTTTCAAGCCACTCATCCATAGCACTGAAGGTCATTAGGGAGGGCCCCAGCCCTGTCCCCTAGACCCAGGGGGCCAAGCCTGGGCTCTGCTGGAACCCTGCCCCTTAGGGACTGGATGCACCTGCTGGCTACAGTCCTCCCAATGGATGCCAATTCTGGCCTCCGGAGCGGCTGAGGGAGGCTAAGAGACCCTCCCGGCCAGGGGAGAAGGTGCTGAAACTCAGCAGCCAGAGCCAGGCCTGCCGCCCACACACGGTCTCGGCCGGGCTCCGGAAGGAAATCGCAGGAGGAGTGTTCCCAAAGTAGGGGTCAGGGTTGCCAGGGGAAGTCGCAGTGTTAGACGCGAATATTCAAATAGGCTGATCCCTGGACTGCTGCGAAAAGGAGCCGGTGGAGTCCACCGGGGCTCAAAGTTTAGCCCCAGGCAGCAGGACTGGAGGGGCGCTCCCCAGACTATGTCGCGGGATTCCCCCAAAATGGCTCCAAGACGCGACTGCCTGGCCAGCCGCGAGGACTCCATCCCCCCACCCCGCCCCCACGAGGCGGAAACTTAAAAGCTCAAAACCAGGCAACTGTCAGCTGGGGGGCGAGGGACCGTGCGTAACAGCGGGAACAGAAACCCTGGGGTCCCGGGGGGGACGGGCGAGAGTCCCGGGCTGGGCGCTCGGGCCCCGGAGGCCGGCGCGGCCGGGCTGGGGGCGGCCGGCGCTCAGTGGCGCACCCCACCCCGGCCGCAGCGGCCGAGCCGGCCGAGCAGCCCCGCGCGGGGCTCCCCATTGTCTCTCCGCGCACACACGCACCCACACACGCACACCGGCCGGCCGCCCCGCCGACCCGGGCCCGCGGCTGCGCTGGGAGCCCCTCCCCCGCCCGCTCCCCACCCGGCCCGGGCCCCGCGAGCCGCGGCGCGGAAGCCGCTCCACTCACCTGAGTTTCTCCATGTCTGCGGCAGAGGCCTGTGAGAAACCAAACGAGAGGGTCAGCAGGCAGGAGGCGTGCGCTCCGCGGCCGCGCCGGGCGGAGCCGGGCACAGCGGGCACAGCGGGGCGCGGCGGCGGGGCACCCCCGCGTGGCTCGGTCCGTGGGAAGCCCGGCCGCGCGCACTCCCGGCCCGCACCCTCGGACTCGGCCCCCGTGACTCAGTGGGCGCTCCGGGCCGCGGCCGAGTAACAGGTGAGCCCGCCCGGGCCGCCGCGCTCCCCGGCACCGAGTTACGCCCCCCGGGGCGAGGAGGGGACCGGCCTGGGGACGCGGGATGCTACGGCCTCGGGCGCTCCCGGCCTCGCCCGGAGGAGGGGACCCGGCCGGTCCCCGCTAACTCCGGGCGGCTGCGGGCCCCTCCGCTCCCCCGTCCCGCCCGTTAACCCTTCCAGCCCCGCGCTCCCTCCCGAGAAAGCCGAGCCCGGCGTCGCAGAATCTGAGTCCCAGAATGTTTGAATCGGGGAATTGGGGCCGCACGGGATTGCAGCGCCCGACACTCACTCGGTCCGAGGGTGATGGCAAGCGGAGCCCTGGACTTCTCTGTCAGGGACCCCAGTGCCCTCAGATTCTGGGGTTCCGGGCCTGGCTCGCCCCTCCCGGGCCCGAGGGATTAACCCTTGCGCGCCCCGCTCGCCGGTGGGGCTCCCTGCCGGGCTTGCGCAGACCCGCCCGCGCGCGGCTTGGAGACCCTCCTCGCCCGGCCCCGCGCAGCCGGGCAGCCCCTCCGCGCACCGGGCGGAGAGACCCACCCGCCGCCGTTAACCCTCTGGGCTCCGGCAAGCGACGGGGACCGCGAGCGGCCCGGGCGGGATCGCACTTCCTGCGCGGAGCTGGGGGCGCGGGGCGGGCTCTCCCCCGCCCGGGAGCGGCCTCTCCCGGGGGCTTTCCCTGTCTTTCCCTGCTGTGGAGGACCAGGATCTGAGCCCAGGGACCACGCGACAGACCTGGGAAGACTGATGACTGCCCATCCCGGCCCCTCGCGCCGGGCGCCGCCGCCGCGTCCGCCGGGAGCGCGCTCCGCTCGGTCCGGGCCCCACGCCGCCTCCCCCACCGCCCCGCCGGGCGAGGGCGCAGCCCGGCCCCGGGGCCTCGGCCACCAACTTCCCGGACGCTCAAGCAGGCCTCCCCCGGCCTCAGTTTCCTCACCTGAAAGCTGGGGGGAGGGGAGGCGGGAGGAAGCCGGACCAGAGGCGCTCTGCTGCCCTTCAGCACAGGCGGGCTGCGGAGGGGCTGGGGTGGGGGAGGGAATTTCAGGGGAAAGGGTCCCCAAGGCGCCGGGATGGAGGCTTCCCTCCCTGGACACTCTAAAAGTTGTCCAAGACCACGAGCCCGGACCCCTTCTATAAACCCTCCTCCTCCAAGAACGAAGAGTTCTCCAGGAAGAGTTTGCCAACGGCCCACACGTCCCCCACGCCCCTCTTCCCCAGGCCCACCTGTCCTGGTCCCCATCACAGCCATCATCGCAGTGGGTCCCAGCATACAGCAGGCGCTCAATAAACACGGACAGTGCATGCCTGGGTCCTACAGTATAGAAGCCGTGCCTTCTCCAGTCTTTCCCCCTTGCTGGCTCTGAGTTCCTGGGCAGGAGCCCCGCGCTCTCACCAGGACACTCCGGCACCCAGCAGGCTTGGCCTCCGCCAGCGCAGGGTGGGAGGAGCCGTCCCTTCGGAGGGTCAGACCTGAATCAGGATCAACCAAACCCCCAAGTCCAAGTGTTCATGCGTCCACCAACCAACAGCTGGCCGCTGGTTCAGCAGCTCCGGCTAAGGTCTCCCACCAGGGAGGAGGCAGCAAATGAGGTGAGCCCGACTCTCCAGGGCTAATGGCGGAGGTGCACCCCCACTCTCAGTTCTGGGAGTCCACCCTCAGAGAACCGCAGCGGTCACACCACAGGGCCCTAGCACCTCCGCTGACCCCTCCTCAGCAACTGCACGCGGAAGCGGCCTTCCCCATTTCACAGAAAAGAAAGCGAAGCTCAGAGGCAAGGGGAGCCGCGGGAGGCCCCGCGGCCGAAGGGGCCCTACTGGGCCTGGCCCCATTCCTGGAAGAGGTTTCCTCCCAAAGGCTGGGACATCCCTAGATGTCTCGGGATGCCTCAATCACTCACAGCCAGCGACCTGCCAGGGAGCTTGTCTAAAATTAATACGAATGTATTAAAATTTAATTTTTAAGAATCCAGCATTAATTATTTACATCAAATATTTCCGTACGTCTAGAAGGGGAAACCCCCTCCCCCTCCCCACCACAAAGAAATTCGATTGAACTGGGGAAGAGGCAAGGGGAGGCTGCGGATGTCCCTGGTAGCAGAGGTGCAGGGGACCTTGCCTTTCACTCTATTACAGACTCGACTTTGATCCTCCACTGACTCCTCAAATTCTCCAACCTCAGGGCTGGCCGTTGAGGGCCCTTGCTCTTGAAGGCCACCTCCTCCATGCAGCCCTGGGGGGGGGGACCCAGTCATTGGTAAAGCCCCACACCAGGTGGGACACGGCCTTTGTCTTTCCTGCTCTGTCTGGGACCAGCCTGACACTGAGTGGGGGGAGGAGAGCAGCCAGGCTGGCCCTGCAGGGAGGTCTGTGCCCTCAGCTTCGCTAGCCACAGGACTCTGCAGTGTTCCCATGGTGCCGTTGGGCTGGATGAGCAAACTGTGCAGTAGCCTGCCCAGCGGCACCCAAGTTGGCTGAGACCTGCTCGATTTCCTGTGCAGGGAAACTGGATACTCCCTGCACAGGAGGGTGGGCTGGGTGGGACTGTGAGACCCTGTGCCCGTGGGACATCCAGGGTTCACTTGGTGAAATGATGGCATGGGACTCCCTTTAGGGCAGGTGAATGGCATGTCCTCCTGACACAGGTGGGCACCCTGGGTGCTCTCAGGCTCCGTCAGCCCTGCCTCTGGGCACTGTCATGCCAGCCCACTGCACATGCCCCGCCTCTTCCTTGTCTGTCCACCCTAGACTTCCCTCATCCCCTCTGGGTGGGCCAGGCCAGCAGCCACCTTTATTTCACATAAGCCCACCCTGTTGGCCAAACCAGACTGAGCCCCATGCCCCTTTCTCAGGCTCCTATGGCCTTGGCCCCACCCCTGCCTCCTGCTCCCTCTCCTCTCTCCTTATCCCCCATTTTACAGATGCAAACACAGAGGCTTGAGAGGTGACACTGGCAGCTGATCTGCAGGAGCACAGAGATCTGGGGCCAGGGCTCTCTTCAGCTTCCCACAGCCACCACCTTCCCTGGGCCCCGGGATTGCACATACTAGGTGACAGAGGAGGAGCCTCCACGCCTGCAGCGGGTCCCCAGGGGGGCTGTGAACACTGTCCTGGTCCTTCTTGACACGACGCCAGCCCCCACCACCGGCCCCTCCCTCAGCACTCAGCAGCCACCCTGGCTACCTCGCTGTTGCCGGGTAACCCAGCTCCTCCCGGCCTCAGGGCTCTGCACTTCTTCCTTCCTTCTGGAATGCTCGGCGGGCTTTGCTAGGCTGGTGGCTTCCTTCTCTGACCACACACTCACTGACAGCAGGGCCCCTGTCGTGGCCTGAGTCTCCACGGGCCAGGGTTGGCTCCAAGGGTCTCTGGGGTGCAGGTCAGGCAGCCGGAATGAACAGAGACACTTCTGACCCCAGCCTGCTCTCAGGACTCTTGTCAAGCCCCACCTGGTGCCAGAGGGCCCAAGACCCTGGGTGCCCAGCGCAGCATCTGCACAGAGCTGGGCCTGGGGACACCCCACAACTGCGAATGTGGGTCAGTCCCATGCCCGCCAGCACACACACGAATCCTTTACTGGACCAGCTGGCCCACAGCACCGCTGCCCGTCCTGCCTGCGCCTGTAACTATGGAGCAAAGGAGCTCAAGTCCACGTCTGGGAGGGGCTTTGCCTCCCACCTGCTGTGTGACCTGGTCCTCATCCCCCCTCAGGGCCTGGACTCTCAGACCCTCACCCCAGTGCTTAGCCCCTCGAACCTCCTTACACCCACACTGGCTCCACGCCCTCTGCTCTCCGAAGCCACCTTCAGTGGAGGACGGACGGAGATGAGCCTGGGCCTGGGGACCCTGCTTCTCACTGACTGCAACACGGGCATCTCATGCAGCTGAGGACCTCGGGCCAGGCTCTCAGCCTCTGTGAACCGCAATCCTTCATCTAGGAAGGAAGGAAGGATGGCAGATTCTCAAGGGATGCTGTGAACAACAGGGGACTGTGTGCATGGGGCTGTGCTCAGGATGGGCCAGGGAAGGCGGCAGCCCTGAGGAGCTCCTCATTAGAGAGGACTCCTTTCTAAGGTGCTCTTCTCTACTTCCTGCTTTCTTGCATTCATTCAACTAACAATGCTGTGTGCTGAGCCTTGCTGTCAGGGACAGTGAAAAGACTCCATGAAATCTCCTGTCTTCACCGGGCTGAAGTCCTAATGCAGGGACCCAAACTCCACCCAGGAAGTCTGCAAACTGCCCCCCCACCCATGTGTCCCATGGGGAAAGTCTCATGAGAAAGATGGGTGATGGGGCGGCCAGGTCACAATTAGAACAAGGAGACCAGAGTGAAAGGCCAGTGAGCCTGGGCAGGGCAGCCCCAGGGCAGGGTGGGTAGTGGTGGGGGAGGCACTGGGGTCCCCACTGCTTAGAGGTGATGCAGAAACAGAACCCCGGAGGGGGTCACCAAGGCTTTTGGCCTGAGCAGATGGAAGGAGGGTAGGACAGAAAGTGGGATTCAGGTCTGGGGTGTCCAGGGGGAGACATCTGTCAGAGGATGGGTAGGTGGTGTGGAGAGGGTCTGGAGTGGTCAGACCAGCGGGAGTTACAGCCAAAAAGCCTCAGCAGAGTTCGCTGGAGGGGAGAGGGAAGGTCCAGGAGGGTCCTGGGCTCTGCCACAGCAGGGTGCAGGGAGAGGGGGGTGAAGCCAGCCAAGCAGCCTTGAGGGAGCAGGGGGAGGTAAGGGGCAGTGTATGGGGGTTGTTTCCAGGAAGGCAGAGGATAGGCTCCAGGGAATCCCAACCCAGCGTAGCCTGGGATCCTAAAGTGATCCATGGGGGAGGGGTGAACACGGGTCAAGGTCACCTAGCAAGCTGGGGACCTAAATTCAGGCCCTGGCCTGGCTCCTTCCTCTCAGAAGGAGCCAACAGTGTTCTCCTGGGGATTCCAGGGGACCTGGCTGCAGAGGCGACTCTGCCTCTTGTCCTGTGGGACTTCTGACAGGGCCTCCCCCTTCCCAGCTGTGCGCCCCGCAGACGGACGGATGGATGGACGGACGGGGCCAGCGGCTGCAAACTGGCCTCCCTGAGCTAAATCTGTCCCACCAGCATGTTGTATCTGGCCTGCGCAAGGTTTCTTTCTTTCTTTCCTCTTTTCTTTTTTTTAAACATTTGAGCCAACTTTAAAAATTGGGAGAGTTTACATTTTAAAATCCATATTTTTGGCTTCTACTGAAAAATTTGGAAGATCTGGCAACTCCATCCCACATTCCCACGTGGCAACAGACAGGGAGCTGGGAAGCGCTGCCCCTTCCAGAGGCACCCGGGGCCCCTGTCCAGGAGGGGTCCACCCAGGCCTAAGCCTGCCCTCTTTATTGGAAGATCAAGGCCAGGAGGGTGCAGTGACCTGTTCAAGGTCACTCAGCAGGACCTCTAGGACAGGACCCCAGGCAGCCTGTCACAGCCCCACCCCGGCCATGACCCTGGACCTGGGCCTCCTGCTCCCTCCTTGACCCTGTTGTTCTCAGGGGAGGCTGGAATAAGTCATTCCTGAGCCTCAGTCCCAAGTCCAAGACCGCGGGCTCCCAGAGACCTTGGACAGTGACTTCTTGCTTGCTGGACAATGAAAGGAACTTCCCCTGGCCACTCGCCCAGACTGAAAGCCAGGGCCCTCCGCTGGTCAGTGGCTTCCTCCTGGCTAATGATGGCACGCCAGGCACCGTCTCAGAAAGGGCTTTGGGGCCAGCTTCAGCCTTCTGAGCCTCAGCTCCAACTCCGTAAAGTGGGCCCCTACCTCGCTCTTGGTCTGCTGCGTCTGATCCGAGGGTGGGGCTGAGCTGGAGCCCACTGTGAGTGGGACTGGGGGTGGGGCAGGGCTGGGTGCAGAGGGAGCCAGGCTGGGCGCCTCCAGGAACAGGCAAGACCCAGCCCTGTCTGCTGTGGCCAATGCCTACTGCTCGCTTCAAGGAGCAAATGCCAGCTCCTCCCTGGGACACTGATGGCCTGGTCCTGGAAGCTGCCCCCACCCGATACTCACTGGTGGCCCTGACAAGTCCCCGAGGGCCTGTGCTGCTTGGCAGTCCCTACAGGCAAGTGTGAGCAGCCTTGGGGTAGAATCCTCCAGGGGCCCTGACTGCACTGGAGTCCCCTGAGGCCCGATGGTCCCCGGTCCCCAGAGGGAAGGCTGCCTGGTACGCGAACTGCCATGGCTGGTGGGGATCCCAGACTGCCAGCCCCTCATGGAGGAGGCTGGGGAAACGATCCTGCGTGGTCACTGCTAGGAACCCCGGAGGGGGACACCAAGGCTTTGGGCCTGAGCAGACGGAAGGAAAAGGGAGGGCCAGAGAGTCACACGGTGGGCAGCAGGGCCTTGAGTGAGGCTCTCCCCAGACATCCCAGGTGGCCCCCCACGGAAGACTCAGGGCAGAGCTCAACACCACCACCTGCTGCTGTCCCTGCAGGCAGGGGCAGGGCAGGTCATGGGAGGGAGAGTGACAGGGCAGCAGGTGCCCAGGTGGAGGCAGAGATTGCCGGGCTCCAATCCCAGCCCCCTTCCAGCTTCTCTGTGCCTCCATCTCCTCCTGGGGTGGGGGAGCAGCCCCTCGGAACCTCAGCTTCCTACTCCATTAACTGGGACAGCTGTGACGGACGCTGGTCCACCTGCCTCCTGGTGGGACCACGTGACATTCTACCCTACCTGAAGCAGGTGAGGCTCAGACATTCAAAGGGCTGATCACACAAGAGCCCATGGCAGGCCCTCAGTCCAGAACCGTCTACCTGCCCAGAGCCACCAACTCCACCGCAGAGAGTCATTCTTTTGGTATTTAAGGTCTTTTTCTGCTGCAAGGTATTATGGAAGGAGGGGACTAGGGACAGAGAAGGGGCAGCCAGGACTCGGGGGGAGGGCAGGCCTCAGCAGACCTCTGTCGGCTGCCTACCGAGGCACTGGGTGGCAGTGGGGGCACTCACCGGGCCGGGAGGCCGCCATGGGGAGGCAGATGGACCTCCATGCTCGTCGCTGCCCACACAGGGCCCTCTGGTCTCCTCGGCCTGGCCTGGCCCCACTCCTCTCACAGCCCCAGCTGCGGCCTCCGAGGACGGCTGGGGACTCGGAGCTGCCTCCTCCTCCTCTGGGGTTGCAGTTCCAGCCAGAGGCTCCTGGGCCAGGCCTTGTGCCTCTGGAGCGGGTGCTGCGCCACGGCCTCTGGGTCCCCTGAAAGCCTCCAAGGTCCCGGGGTCCAGCACCCGCACAGCGACCTCGTCCAGGAACCTGGAGAAGGGTAGTCTGGCCTCCCGCCGGCGACCCAAGCGAGCAAGGGGGCCTGCGGCCACCCCGCTGCCTGTGCTCTGGGTCTTCGGAGTGGGCAGCGGGCCAGGCGACCCCCGTGCCTTCTGCTGGCTGGGCTGCGTCGGGCCGCCAGGGTGGGAGGCCGCGCTCTCTGGACTGTGTCCTGGGTTGGGGCTCTGTTGCAGGCTTCCGAGAGCCTCTCCGTGTGCTTCCTTGATGGGGGCTTCTGCCCGGGGCCCCCCAGGGGAGCCGTGGCCATCTTGCCTGGGGCTGGTGGGATGAGGGCCCCGTGCCAGGGAGCCAGGCCCTGAGAGCATCCTCCTCAGTCAGTCCAAGGTCGTGCCGACCCCCACTCCTCTCCCTCCATGGGGCTGGGATCCCTATGCCCTTCCAGAGGTCAGGCCCCCTGTCCCTCACTGGCCAGGATGACCAGCCAAGTGCCCGCCTGCCCATCGATTCAGAGAGCACGTGGCAGGCCCTAGAGGCCTCCCGCCCCCCAAATCGATTCTCACTGAATGGGGCGGGGGCTGAGCCTCAGGGCTTAGTGCTATCCTGGAGAAGGTCACGTCCTGGGCTCTGCCTGGGAGCTCCGGCTCCTGCCCGGTGCAGGGCCAAGGCTGCTGCACCCTGCTCGCCTCCCTCCCACTGCCTCCTCTGCAGCCACAGAGCAGGCCTGGGGCCCAGAGGGGAAGGCAGCACACAGATCCGTAACAGGCCCACGCCAGCGTGGCACAGGGCACAGGAGGGCGGAGCAGGGCTGCAGGCCCCTGGTCCAAGGGGAGGGCGGCGGAGACCTCTGGCAGATACTGTTCTCCCACGTTCCTCATCAAAGAATCCTCATTTTGGTCTGAGAGGTAAGATGCTCAACAAACTACATTTCCCAGGCTCCTCTGCAGCTGGGGAGCCGTCCATGAGATAGAAACAGAAGTTGTTGGGTGTGTGAAGTCAGGGAGCTCTGAGAAAAGGATCAGATAAGCTATGCACATGACTGTGATCCCAGATACTCAGGGGGCTGAGGAGGAGGATCACAAATTTGAGGCCAGCCTGGGCAACCTAGTGAGAGCCTGTCTCAAAAGAAAAAGGGCTGGGGGTAGGGCTTGATGTAGAGCACTTGCCTAGTGTGTACAAGCCCTAGTACTGGACAATCAAAAACCTGTGCTCTTTCTGCCTCCACTTGCCATCCTCTTATCTCTTTTCTGGAACATGGAAGTGTGGCTGGAGCTGTGGCAGCCATATTGGACCTTGTGGCAAGAGCTATATATGAAAGGCCGAGGAGCAGAAAGACCAAGGGAGACTGGATCCCTGATGGTCACTGAATCATCACATTAGCGCTGTGCCACCTTGGCCTGTGTAGGTCCTGAACTGGAGAGGGAAACGAGCCCACTTGCTTAGCCACAGTTGGTGGCTGTTGGTGGCAGCTCTGAGCAATTCCTCAATGATACATGGGGGAGGTGATGAGCAGCCGCTGCTACCTATGAGGCGAGAGCCTTTGGCACAGGGGTACTGAGGGACGCGGGGCGGGGAGAAGGGCCTTTTGCATCAAGGAGGCTGTGTCTGCCTTTGCATCCCACAGGAGAGCCCCTTCCCAGAGGCAGCTCCACGGACACTGAAGTCCTAGGAAGTTTTGCTAGGGGGCCGTGACCAGAACCCTGGCCAGCTGGCAGCTGTCACCACCGTCCCTGGCACTGGCCTCTGTGTCACTGGGAGCAGGTTTGCTCCTGGCGGTGCACCGGCAGCCCTCCCCTCCTGCCCCAGGTCCAGCGCCTGGAGACCCTGCTCGCTGGCTCAGCTGGACACCACAGCGCCCTCCAGGCAGCACCGCGGGCTCACCTGGCCAGACAGGAAGGAGAGCTGCCCAGACCTTTCCCTGCTCTTCCTGCCCCCACCTTGACACCAAGCCCCGGTGCTTCAGCTGTTCTCAGACCTGAACATCCTGCCCATGTCACCTTGCTGGTCCCAGATGCCACCCCGTTGCACCTGGACCCTGCGATCCTGACCTCCCATCCAGTCAGCCCTCCCCCACAATGGGCAGCACGACAATGGCACACGGTCACACGCCTGGCAAGACCCCCACGTCTTCTCTGCTACCCCCAAAGAACTCCCGTCCAGCTGCCGGACGCACGAGCTCAGGTGGCCTCGCTGTCCCTCCACCAGCAGCACTCTCGTTGTTCCCCTCCCCCTCCTCATCTAGCTCCCAGCTGACCTGCAGGACCCCAGTCCAACAGCCTGCTCCTGTGTGTCCCAGATTAGTCAGACGGCTCTGCAACAGGCCTTATAACCCTTCCTTATCTCACGCCATGGCCAACTGGCGGTCATTTGTTAAGCTTCCGTGTCCCCACCAGAATGCAATCTCCTCTGTATGCCCGCTCTCTGCACAGAGCCTGGGGTGCAGTAGGTGCTCAATAAACAGTTCTTGAGTGGATGGATGCCTGGATGGAGTGATTGACAAACAGGTTCAGGCCATCAGTTCACAAACATCCTGGGCCTGGTGTGTGTTTACTCTAGACTGGACACTGGGTGAGGACAGGGGGAGGGATCTCAGGCTCTTGGGAAGGCCATAATGTCCTCCCCCATCTGCACTGCCCTGACAGTCACCCCTTGACACTGACACATGGCTGGAGGCCTAACGGCCCTTGGTTTGCGTTGGTTCTCCTCTCACCTAGTGTCCGAGCCCCTCCCCTGCCCTGCAGCCTCCCTAACAGTCTTTCAGAACCAGAAGGCTCAGGTATTGAGAAGACACTGGTGTCCGGGAAATGGAGGGGCAGGCCAAAGCTCCGCCCATCCACTCCTGCACCCATTCACCTATGTCACACGTCCCCGTGTCCCTCCACATCTGCACCTGCCACCTGCTCACATGCTCTTGTTCATCCACCCACCTGCCTCCAGCTAGCCGCCCCTTCCTTTGCACACTCGGCCAGCGTGTCCATCGGAGCACTGTCCAGTCCATGCCTGCACTCACTTATCCCTGTGCACTCGCTCACCTACCCAGCCCTCTTCCTGTGTCCATCCGCCCTCTGTCCATCCCTACTGCCATGATTTTATGGACCTATATCAAGGATCCATCCACCTCCCCGAGCATGTTCATTGACTGCACCCATGGGTCGTGCCCTCGTTTCCCATGCCTACGCTCCTGCACCCATCCCTCATCCATCCATCCATCCACGGACTCTGGGCGGCCATCTACCCATTCTCGATTCTTCCGTCCACTCACCCTCCATCCGGCCAGCTCAAGAACCCCTCCCCTTCCCACTCCTGTGCCTCCACTGCTACTGCCTTCCACACGTCCCGTCCTGCAGCCGTATCACCACTTTGGTCCACCAAGCTCTCCTCCCCCCACGCCCACCTCTCCAGCTTTCTATCCCACGGCTGGTCTGTCCTGCAACGTGCCTCCTGCCCACTCCTCGCACACACACCGCCCAGGCCCTTCCATGTGCCCTGCACTCTTCTCCACCTGAGATCCCAGCAGCACCACAGGGCCATGGCTGGGCATTTAAACAGGTCTTCCCCAGGCAGTCAGGTCTGATGGGAAGCCCCCAGAGGCCACTGAACTGTGGCCTGCCGGGGCCAGGCCACTGGAGTCCCTTTACTGACCAGGGGGCAGACAAGCCCTTTCTTAACTCCTGCCACACTCGTCAGAGTCCATGTCTCCCTCAGACTATGAGCTCTTGAAGGTGGGTCTATGGCAGATCTACCTAAGTGACCCCAGTGAGCAACACAGCGTGCACCCAGGGAGGATGTGTGGGGTGCACACAGAATCCCTCCCTCTGTTCTCCCTCCCTCCCTCATTCCTACAAGGGTTGATACAACAGAGACTCCTCCGGCCAGTTCTCTCTCTTCCAGCTGACCTGGGGGACCTGTCTGTCACTCTCCTGAAAGCAAAAGGTGCTAAGACTCCAATACTGGGCCTTGCCCAAGGTCACCCAGCAAATCAGCATCAGAGGAGGAACTGGTACCCAGGACCCCAGACCTCCAGCGGAGGTCTCCACCGGGGTCAGGACTAGCTCTGAGAGCACAGGGAGACTTGGGGTCACCTAGGATTTGTCCCAGAACTCCTTCCCTCCTTGGAAGGGAGGAGCTACCTCTTCCTACCCCCCATGGCCATGCCCTGGACTTGCGCACTCCAAAAGACTGAGCCTCTGCTGGTCCTCAGATCCACACCTTCTCACCTCTACCCCCGCGCCCTGCTCAGCTCCTACTTAGCCCATGAGTCTCACTTCTTTGGGATCTGGGGGAAGCCATGGATGCCTGTCTTTCATTCATGTAAATCATTCATCAATCCATTCATTCTGCAAAGTGATTAGCTGCCTACAGGGACAGGAACACTGCTTCAAAATGTTGCCCAGCACGTAGTAGGTGTTCAATTAATGGCACCTACCATGGGCCAGACCCTGCCTCCAAAGGTCTTTATTAAATAGACGCTCATCATCCCAACTGTCTCACACTGGCTTCCCCTCCTGGGTCTGGAAAGTGTCCCAGTCCAGTACCACAGCACGGAAAGATACTTCCACACACGGAGGCTCCAGGTAGCCCCGCCTCACACTCCTCTACCCAGGTGCCAACAGCTCCAGGTTTTGACGCCTGAGCGGAACCAGGGCCACAGGAATCTATAAATATGAAACAATAACCTGGGAGGGTCCTCGGCGACAGCGCAGCCGCCCCTCGCCCGGCGCCCGCGTGCCGCATCTGCCACTGTGCTTGCTTCTCAGTGACGCCCTGATTATAGTGAGAGCTGGGAAAATTGAGGGTTTGCGGGAGGCTGCCAGGGCCCTCGCTGCTACCTCCCGCCCCGAGCATCACAGATGCCAAGCGGAGCCGCCCCCAACGGCCACTTGCCCCTGCCGGCCCTGGCCTTCACACCAGTGTGTAAAGAAGCTCTCTCCCACAGTCCTCCCTGGAGCCTGGCCCTGGGAGAGGCAGGGGCCTGTGCTGCCTGGGTGAATGGAGGAACTGGCCCCCAAAGGAGAAGGGAAGGGACTTTCCCATGGTCTCCAGAGGTCCAGGGCGTTGGGGGCTCAAGAGGAGCCAGTCCCATGGAGACACATGCCCGTGGTCCGCACCGGTGGGCCAACCTCGGCTGCCCACGGGCAACACTCCTGTGCAGCCAGGCCCCTGCTGCTGGTGCCTACTGCTCCCATCCTGATGCTCAGGAGATTCCGGGGTGTCGCCCACGCGGCTCCTGCCCCCAAGGAACCTCACTGGGGATGGGGTGGGGCACAGACAAGGAAGGAAACACCTCTAAATCGGGCAGGAAGCGGAAATGCTGGAGCAGAAATTCCCAGCCAACGTGCTGGGGCTCCCGGAGCCTGACAGCGCCAGGGAGAGGCCCCGGGCAAGCCCCTCGCCTCCCCAGCCTCAGTCTCCTCGCCTGTAAATGGGCAGACTGAGAGCGCCGGCCTGCAGGCGCCGAGGGAGATGGAGGGTGCGGGAGGCTGTGCGTGCCCACGCACTGCAAACGCTCGCGGAGCCTGCCCGGTCCAGCCTCCTTCCGCTCCTCGGCCTTCCTCCGGCCGCCTCCCCAGCAGGGTCTGGCTCTGCCCCCTGACTCAGGGCGGGGGGAGGCCTGCCCGCGCCCTCGCCACCTGCCCCGAGCAGCCGCGGCTCCCACGCCCTCAGGCCTCGCCCGGTTCCGTCCCACCCTTCCTCCCGCCGCAGGGACGCGCGCGCCGGGCCGAGGAGCGCGCCCGGGACCCAGGCGCTCCTGCCGGCCGCGCGGGGGGCAGGGCGGCGCGCGCAGGCCGAGCGACCCTGCCCCGCGGAGAGTGGCGGCTCTCGGACCCGGGAGCAGCCCCCGCGCGCGGCGCCGCGGAAGGGGGAGGGGAGGCGCCCTGGCCCGAGCGGCCGGCCGAGGGCACCGGGCGCGGCGCGGGGACCGCCCGGGGCGTGGGTGCGCCCGCCCCGCCTCCGCGCGCTGCCCTCCCGCTCGCTGGTACTCACCGCCCGGCGCAGCCGGCCCGGCCGGCGGCTGCCGGTCCACATGGCCTCGGGGCAGCCGCGCTGCTCGCCGCCGCCGCCGCCGCGCCCGGTGCCGCCGCCGCCCCCTCCCCTCGGAGGCCGAGCGCCGGGAGCGGCGCGGCCGGGGCTCCCCACCCCGCCCGGCTTCCCGCAGGGAGCGCCCGCCCCCCGCCCCCGGCCCGGCTCCCCGCCAGCCCCGGCCCCGCGCAGCCGCGGCTGCTTCGGCGGTTCCCCGCGCGGCGACCGGCCGGGCGCACGTGGTGGGCGCGGGGCGGACGGGGCAGCGCGGAGCCGTGCGGCGCTGGAGCGGGGGCAGGAATGGCGGCCGGCAGGGAATGAATGAACCCCATGCATGAATGGCAGGGCGTGAATGAAGGAGTGCGGCGCGCAGGGGGACGAAGGCACGCGGGAGCGCGAGCCAAGACCCAGTGGCCCCTCAGGCTGGGGACCTCAGTCCTGACCGCCCCCACCCATCTATCCAGTTCCTCGACGTTTTTCCGACACCTACTGTGTGCCAGCCAGCAGCGCTCCAGGAACGAACCAAGTCCTGCCCTCAGGCAGCGCACCGTTCACAGAGAAAACTGAGCTCCTAGGGTGTCGCTGCCCAGCTGCTCCTCTCTGGGCATCTGTCATTTGCACTAAGTTGAAGTCCCCCTGCCCGCAGTTTCCCTCTCCCCATCACTGTGGGCACCTGCCCTACCCTCCTGCCCAGCCTGAGCCAGGGGAGCCAAGTGATGGGGGAGGGGCTTTCCTATTCTCAGGGAGCACCCAAAAAGGGAAGGTGACCTCAGGGGGATCACTTTCTGCCACCCTGAGCAGCTGGAGTACCCCTGCCTGCCCCCAGCACCACACAAGAGGAGCTCAGGCCTGGCCCTGGGGAAGGTGCATTGTGAGCCAAGCCCTTTCCTCCTGAAAGCACTGGGGCCTGGGAATTCTGATGGCCCAAGCCAGACTGGATCCTTCCTAGGGACCAGTGTGAGTCCTGGGGGCATGGGAGTCCTCTGGGGGCAGCTGGACAAGTCTTCCGTTCTGGCCATTCCAGCGGTGGCCAGAAGATGAACCCAGGGCAAAGCACAGGGGAGCCAGAAAGGGGCCTGGTTAGTAGAAAGAGAGGTCACCAAGCAAATGCTTTTTATTGATATCCTCCCCTGGACCCATGGGGTCATAGGTACACGTTTGTGTCCTTTCTAAGCATGTGACAGATTAGAAATTTCTTTCAATGAATCCACTTTTAAATTTTTTATTGTGGTAAAGTATGCATAACGTAATATTTACCATTTTACCATTTTGAAGTGCACAGTCGGGTGGCTTTGAGTACATTTGCGCTGCTGTGTGACCGTCACTGTCACCCATCTCCTACTTTGTATGTTGTGTACTTTTCAGCCTCTACTCTCTCAGTTAATTAGGGAGTAGGCTGCGTGTTCAGGCAGAGTGGCAGCGCCGAGAAGAGGCGCTGAGCACAAGGAAGAGAGAAGAGAACCCCAGCCAACTGGAGCCACTTAGTGTCAGTCTCCTCTCCCGTCCCCTGTAGATCCCAGGGACGTTATTGGGTATAGATGCAGAAGGGAGGTTTCCAGGTTCCAGGGGCAAGGTGAGCAAACCAGGGTGCCCTTCTGCTTCCAGCTGTGTGGGTGCACTGACCACCAGGACGTGGTGGCTAGGGTCGAGCTCTCCCACTACTTCCTGGGATGCCAAGCTTTGCTTTGTCCAGACCCAGTCCCTGACACACCGTGGACTGGTCTCTTTGCTCTGGGGAGCTTAGTTTCTCACCGTGAACGGGAGCAGGCTCCATGGTCACCACCCTGACCTCTCAACTCCTGCTACCAGGCAGGTTATGTGCAGAGGTGGAGGCAGCCCACCCGAGACAGTAGTAGGGGCCCTCCCTGCCGGCTCCAATGTCCCCAAGGGACAAACATGGATGAGGGACACGGGGCAGTGTCCATAGGGGAGGGGCTCTGCCCACATTTCCTCCTCCTGGGCTGTAGCCCTTCTCAGAAGCTGGTCCTGCTCAGATGGTGCTGAGTGTTCTGAGCCCGCCCTGGCTCCTCGCTGCCAACTCTGCAGATGGCTGGGGAGGCGGGGGAGGGGCTGGCGGTGGGGGCAGCTCCTGCCTCTGCTCAGGCAGCTTGCAGACTTGAGCAGGGGCCTGCCAGGAAGGTCCGAGGAGCCTTCCCCTCATGCTGGCCTGCCTCCCTTCCCCACCGTTAAAGCCTTCTGCCAAGCCTGCACCCCCATCCCACTGATGATAGGAAGGAGGGGAACAAGGGGACATGGCAGCAGGTCTCTTATTTCCTGTAAGAGCCTGTGAGGGAGGGGGCTCTGGCTGCCTTTTGTAGATGGTGAAGATGAGGCTCAGAGTGACAAAGTCCCTTCCAAAGTTCACTTAGCAAGAAGTGGACAGCCCAGATTTGGATATCCTGGTCAATCTGGTTGAGTGGTCACCCCGTCCTGGTCTTGCCTCCCACAGAATGCCCCCCACCCCAGGTCGAAAAGGCTCTGGGTGCCACCTGAAGAGCCTGGCAAGATGGGCAGGTCCCGGAAGGCCTCTGCAGCCACTGCACCTGGAGCACGGCACATCCTGGGAGGCTTCCTGGAGGAGGTGCGTGGGGGTGGGACATGACAGGGCTTAGGGACCCTGTGCTGGAGCTGTATAGGCAGGCCTTTGTCCCTTCTGTTGACACTCTGGCTGCTACCCCCACCCCGTCTCTCAAGCCTACAGTTCATCCTCAGACCCCCCCACAGGAACAGGCTGAGCCCCAGGCCCTCTCGGGGCAGGGCGGTGTTCCAGGTCATTGTTCAACATCAGCACTCCTTCATCTGTCCTGGCCATTTCTCCTGGTCCCTTCTGTCTGGACCCCTGGGCCTCACCCCATGCTGTGGAGGAGGCAGGGTCTTTGCCGAGCTGCGGGGCACGTTCCTTTGCGAGGCACAGCTTTCCTTGCTCTCTCCCTTCCTGTGATCCAGGGGGGCCTGGGGCCTCCACTCAGGGGCCTCCCCTAGGAAGCCCTCTCTGTGGGCTCCGGCTGCCGTCTGTGTGTGCCTGAGCTTGGTTCTGACCTCACAGTGTCACTCCCCGGCTTCCCTTCTCAGCCACGCTGTGGCCTCCAGCTATGGTTCCCAGTGTCTCCCCAACCCCCAGGACCGGTGTCCAGAGCAGAGGCCTCCAAAGTTAGGGCCCAGATGAGTTGAATCATGGAAAAGCCAGAGGGCTGCCCCCCAGTGTGCCGAGGGGCTGGGCAGGCAGGGCCATGCAAGGGCGGGAGGCCACGGGCCACAGGTGCACAGCCCAATCCTCCGGGGCTAACATGGTGCGCTCTGCTTCTTCTCCCACCTGCTCTGCCACCTCCCGCCCCATGCGTGCACACAGGTGTGCTCGGCACCCAGACAGCAGCAGCGCAGCCAGCACCTCTGGGCACGACTCCAGGCCTGGGAAGTCTTGCCAGGCTGGCTGCGGACCGGGAACCTGCAGGGACCTGAGCCCTGGGGCAGGAGGTGGAGCCCCATCCTCTACGAGGTCCAGCTGCTGTGAGTGCAGCAAGCAGCAGTCCCTGGGCTCGGGATGGCCACAGCTGGGCTGCCTGGAGGCCGAGTGTCAGTGCCCCCTGCGCTGCCCTGAGAGGTCAGCGTTGACAATGGAGGCCACACTGAGTAGGCACTGGGCCCAAAGAGTGGAAGGGAGGTACCGCGAGCTGGGTGGCCCCCCTACATTTCCCATCTCCAGGGACCCTTCAGCTCCTGACTGGCCCTACCTGAAACCTTCCTCGCGTCCCATTGTCATCCTGTGTCTCTCCTGCTCAGACCCTGCAGTGGCCCCGAGGGAGCCCATCCCGGCCTGCTGGGTCTGCCACGGCCCACTCGCGGCTCTGACGTGATGTCTTCTTGCAGCTGTCCTTCCTCTGTCGAGCCATGTCCCTTCCAGACTGCTCTCTGCCCCCATCCCCACAAGTGCACATGCAGCCTGTTTTTCCTTTTCAAAAAGGAAGGAACATGAGAAAAAGAGGCTCGAGGTTCGGGGGCCCCGGGAGCGGTGGGCGTGGGTCAGGGGCAAGACCTGAATGGCCTCACCGTCTGCACCCCCGTGTCCTGGCCCTAAAGAGACACCTGATTTCGCCATTCCATCTTCTAGTGTCCCTAAGTGCTCCTCTCCTGGCAGATGGCCCCTTGTGGGTGTCCTGTGTCTCCCTTCTAGTTCTCACCAGGCATGGCTGACCTGAAGCCCCTCAGGTGTCTATGTGGCCACTGCCCAGCCTCTGGCCTGGGTCCCAGGAGATTTCAGCATGGTCCTGTCTGCCCACAGTGGCCCCATGCAAGACCACTGTCCTCCTGCAGCTCTGTGGCACAGGAGCCCCTGCCCTGTGCGCCTTCTTGCACATTCAGGAAATAGTCTCTGCAAGGGGGGATGGGGCCATGAACAGGAAGAGGTGGCCGTCTTGGGCGTGGGGTCAAATAGCTGGGAGACCCCCCATGCTGGGACCCCTCTGTGCCAGGGACAGAGCTCCTCATGGGGTTAGGGTGCAAGGTGGTGCAGTGCTGTGGCTGCCCAGACATGAGCAGCCTGCCCTTGTTGAAAACAGGGCGCAGAGGCGGCCACCAATTTTCCTCACTCCACTGGGCAGGAAAATTATTTCTCCCGATTCCTCTATGTTCCAGCTAGTTCATGTGCCTGAAAGAAATCTAGCTGGTCAGCTTACGGAACAGTGGCCGCAGCCAGCTTCAAAGTCATGGGGGGGGGGTAGGGACGTCCTGCTCCAGAGGGGTGGGAGGGCAAGAGGCAGGACGTCCTGCCCGGGCTGGCTGACCAGTGCTCCCCAGCCAGGTTCTCTGGAGCCTGCTGGGTGGGGGAGTTTTCCCAGCCCCTACCCATCTTTCTGTGGGCTCTGCATTAGTGACCCTCAAACAGGGTGACAGAGGCACTCTGGGCTTCACGCATCAAAAGCAGGGGCCCAGAAGATGCCACCATTCTCCTGTGCGCCTTACGGCAGCCCCGCCAGCCCCAGGTGGGCTCTCAGGAATGAAGAGGCTCAGATGGGAGCCAAGATCCGTCTGCCACACGTCTGAGCTCTTTCTCCAGCACCAGTGGCTTCCTGTGTCCACAAGCAGGACTAGCATGGGAGGGTCTGGGGGTGCAGCAGTGGAGGGGGTCCCTGTGGAAGGGACTAGGGAGTGTTGACCTCCACATGAGACAGTCTTGGGGGGACAAACCAGATACTCCCCTGTAGGATACCAGGGGGTATAGGAACCTGAGCCCCGGGAGCCCAGCGTGCTGCCCCAGGGCCCATGGGCTAAAGATCTGGGCAGGCAGGGGCTCAGGCCAGGTGACCACTTCCCCAGTTTGTCCAGGTTCCTGGACATGGGACTTTCTGTTTTAAAATGGAAGAGTCCTGGGCAAACCAGGATGAGCTGGTCACCTTGGGATCAGAATAGAGATGGACTATTGAAGGTTCAAGGCCAAAGGTTCAGCTGGAGGTAGGAAGGTACCAGCACCAGCCGAAGCCGAGCGGGGTCAGGGTTTGGCCCTGCAACTGGGAGGGAGGTGGGGATGGAGTTTCCGAAGATGGCCTGTCACAAGGTTCTGCCGGGACCCAAGGACATTCCCAAAGGGCTGGCTGGCTCTATTGGAGTGGGGCTGCCCTTCCTGGGCCCCGGTCCTGGATTCTGCTCCGTCTCAGAACCCCGTCTGGGGAGAGCTTCAGGACCATCTGGACACCTGGCCCACCTTGGCCCTTTGTCCTGCCTCTCTGTGACCAAGCAGGTGCCCTGGGAGGCAGAGAGTGCCCAGCTCTGGAGGCCGCGGGTCTGTACCAGGTCGTTATCTGATCCCAGCTGGCCACATCCTTCCCTGGGAGGGACCATGGTGCCCAGCCTGGGTTTTCTCGTCTGTGAGATGGCGTTGTGAGAGTCATCAGAATCCAAATGGGGTCACTCGTGTCAACCTGTTAACATGATATCAAGAAAGCCGGGAGCTCATGAAGGAGAGCTTCTTAGGCACAAGGGCCCACAGGCTGGAGCCACACGCCGCTGAGGCACCACAGTGTCACCTCAGCTGCCTGCTCAGCCTCAGGCTGGCCCGCCATGCGCCATCCTCCTCTTTCTGCCTTTGACAGCCCTGGGCTCCATGCACCCAGGGCTTACGGTGGCACCCAGGGTCCCACTGAGGTCTCTGCTGAGAATCTCTCTGATTGTTATTTCCGTAGAAAGCAGCACAGCAAGCTCTCGTGAAGACGGCCGCCTGCCCTGGCACCCCGGGAGGCTGTGAGGCTGGGATGTCGGCTCCGCGGGGAGCAGGGAGCTGGGACACACATTGGGAACGTCTGAATTCCCTTCCCTAAGTGGGAGGGTAGAGGCTGGACAGGTGCTCTGCAGACTGGTCGGCTCCCTGTGTCCTGGGAGCTCAGCCCCCAGGGAGAGTTTGTCCTGAGGCTGCCCGTGTGGCCTGAGTTCGGTGTCTCCCATCCACGCTGACTTGTCCTCGCTAAGGGAACCTGTGTTCTCTGGGCAGAGGTCCCATGCCAGCCAGGGACAGGCGATGTTTCCCGTGGTGCCTGCAGCCAGGTGTGGCCAGGTGACTGAGTCCTGGGGAATTGCCGGGCAGAAGCCGTTAAGAAGCAGCCTTTTTACCGGGTGTGGTTTTTACAGCTTCATTGAGGCGTGATTGATTTCCAGTAAACCACTCATATTTACCATGCGTCACTTGATAGGTTTTGACATATGTATTCACTGTGAAGCCATCATCACAATCAAGATAACGAATGTTTCCTTCCAGGGCAGACGATTCCTGATGCTCTTGTAAACGCCCCCCCCCCTCCACCCACCTCTCTAGGCAATCACAAATCTGCTTCCACCATTGTAGATTGATTTGCATGTTCTAGAGTTTTATACAGGTGAAGTCATACCATGCATGCTGTTTTTTGGGGAAGACTCTGGCTTCTTCTACTGAGCATGGTGATTTTGAGATTCACCCATGTTGTTTATATCATTAGCTTGTCATTTTCATTGTTGAGTAATATTCCACTACTATCAATTGTCCGTTCACCTACCAAACGACTGTTGGATTTCCCCAGTTTTCAGCTATTATAAAAAGAGCTGTTGTATAACATTGCATACAAGACTTTGCATGCACACACATTTCCTTAATTTCTCTTGGGAAAATACCTCCAGGTGGAATGAGTAGATCATATGGAAGGTTTCATGAGGCAGCCAGACTGTTTTTAAAGTGCCCGAAGTGTCTGGGGGACCCAGGTGCTCCACATGCTCATCAGCACTTGTCATAGTTAGTCTTTGTGACTTTAACCGTATATTAGTTTCTTTTTAAATTGTGTTTTTTTTTTTTTAGTTGTAGATGGGAACAATACCTTATTTTATTTATTTATTTTTATGTGGTGCTGAGGATGGAGCCTAGTGCCTCACACGTGCTAGACGAGCGCTCTGTCATTGAGCCCCAGCCCCAGCCCCTAGCTGCGTGGTTTTAATTCTCATTTTCCTAATGACCAGTGATGGGAAGAATCTACTTTAGTGAAGTTTCTGTTCGAATCTTTTGGCCAATTTTAAATTGGAATCTTTGCATTATTGTTACTCAGTTGTAATGCTCTTTATATATTCTGGAAACAAATTCTTTATCAGATGTATATTTTACAAATATTCTCTCCCAATCTTTTGTTTTTTAGTTTTGTTCGAAGTGTCTTTCAAGGGGAAAAGGTTTTATTTTGATAAAGTCCATTTTATCAATTTTCCTCTTACAGTTTTTGTTCTTTGTGCTAAGACATCTTCCCTACATCTTTCTTAACCAGTTGTTTATGGCTAGTACAGAAATCATTTCACTTCGTATCTTACAATATTGCTCTTCTCACTATCAGTTCTAGTAGATTTAGGGCTGGGGTTGTAGCTCAGTGGTAGAGCACTTGCCTAGCATGTGTGAGGCACAGGGTTTGATTCTCAGCACCTCATATAAATAAATAAAATAAAGGTCCATTGACAACAAAAAATTTTTTTAAAAATTAATTTCTCAGAAATGCTTCCATAGATGATGTCTTAGTCTGTTTTCTGTTGCTATAAGAAAATACTAGAGTCTGGGTAATTTGTATGGAAAGAAGTTTATTTTGGCTCATGGTGCTGGAGGCAAGGGGTGTTCAAGAGCCTGCAGGCTGGTGAGGGCCCTGTGCAGCTTCACCTCAGGGCATAAATGGCAAGGTGAGCAGGTGCAGTTGGGACAGACAAAATTTGAGAGCGGGCTTCCTTCGCAAGAAGCTGTTCTTCCAGTGACCACCCGAGTCTTGCAAGAGCGAGGCTCACCTCTCTCCTGCGAGTTACCCCAGACCCCGAGGAAAGGCATTAAGACCGATCACCTCTTAAAGGACTCACTTCCAACACGACCACAACGGAAAATTCCTTTGCCTTCCCATGTTATAGGGTCTTTATGGGGAATGGAAATTGAAGTGTGAAAAAAAAAAATTGCTTGCACCTGGGAAGATCACCTCCGTGTTTCTTCTGTCTGTAAACGTGTTGCACCACAGATGAAGGCTCAAGTGTGGAGCCAGCCTGGCTGGGATAAGCCCCACTTTGACGTGGTATCATTCTTTGTTCTGTTGGACTTGACATAGACATATTTCATTAAGTTTTTTTTGTGACTGTGCTCAGGAGGAAGAGTGGCCTTCTCCTGAAATGCTGATGTCTGCTTTTGGTCTTAAAGTCTTGAGTTGCAAACTGTTTTTTCTTTTATTTTTTGGAAGAGTGTCTATAGAATGGTTTCTATTTTTTTTTTCATGAAGTTTTTGGTGGAATTCACCAAAAATGGCATCTGGGTCTGGAATTTTCTTTGTTTCAAGACTACGAATATAATTTTTTAAATGTGTCTGAGTTGGCCATTTGGAGATTTATTTATTCTTGAGAGAACTCCAGTGGTTTATATCCTTCATACAATTTTTCCCCCAAATTCGCTAAAATTTTTTGGCATAAGGTTATTCAAAATACTCACTTGTTACTCTTTAAATATCTGTAGGACCCATGCTGTGCCACCTGTCCTCTCCAATATTGGTAATATGCATTTTCTCTCCTTTTCTTTTGACTAGCATGGCTAGAAGTTGATCAATTTCATTGACTTCTTACAGAATCACATTTTGGGTTCACTGATTTTTCTATTGGTTGAAGTTGTCCATTTCATTGATTATTTACCCACTTTTCTGCTTATTTTGGATTTTTTTCCCCTAGGTTTATGGTAGGGTTATTTTAGACTCTCTTCTTTATAATAAAAATATTTTTAGTGCTATGACTTTTTCTCAAATCATTGCTTTGGCTGAATTTTTATATGCTATACTTTCACTGTCTTCAAAGAAAACCCATTCTAATTTCCATTGTGATTTATTCTTGAACCTGTGGATTATTTAGGGGTGTGTTGTTTAGTGTCCAAAATTTTGTGATTTTTCTAGGTATCTTCGTTCATTGATTTCTAATTTAATTCTATTGATATCAGAGAACAAATTTTGTGGGATTTCAGTTATTTAAATTTGTTGAGACTTGTTGATTACCCAGGCATATTTTATCTTGGTAAATGTTTTGTGTTTCACTTAAGATGAAAGTGAATTCTGCTATTACTGGGTGGAGTGTTGTATAAATGTCAAACACATTGACAACATTTCGCTCTTCTATGTCTTACTGATTTCCAGTATGCTTTTATCACTTATTAAGAGGGTAGAGTTGAAATTTCCAAATAAAATGGCAGATTTGTTCATTTCTCTGCTATTCTACTGGGTTTGGAGTCATGTATTTTGAAACTCTGTTATTAGGTGTATAAACATTCAAAACTTGTCAAGTCTTGAAGAATTGATTCTTTATCGTTACAAACCCTCCTCTTTCTTACTGGTAATATTCTTTTTTTCTCTCTCTCTCTGCTTTTTTTTTGGGGGTGTGTGTGTGGTTATCAGGGATTGAACTCAGGGGCTCTCAACCACTGAGCCACATCCCCAGCCCTATTTTGTATTTTATTTAGAGACAGGGTCTCACTGAGTTGCTTAGCACCTCTCCATTGCTGAGGCTGGCTTTGAACTTGTGATCCTCCTGCTTCCGCCTCCCGAGCTGCTGGGATTGCAGGTGTGCACCACTGCACCCAGCTAGTTGTTTCTCTTAAATCTGCCCTGTCTGTCATTAGTACAGTCACTCCAGATTTCCTATGGTTGGTGTTATGCAATACATTTTTTCTCGCATTCTTTACTGATCACCCATCTGTGCTTTACACTTATAGTGGACTTTATGAATATAAAGTGGGATTCTGGTGTGTACTAGATAATTAGGTCCTGCCTTTAAAAAAAATACCTTTACTTTATTTATTTATTTTATGTGGTGCTGAGGATCGAAACCAGGGCCTTTACTTGTGAGGCGAGTGCTCTACCACTGAGCCCCAGCCCCGCCCCAGGTCCTTCCTTTTAATCTGTTCTGTTCCTCTGTGTTCCCTAACTAGGAAGCTTTGACAATGTATGTTTATGACAATTATTAATATGATTGGGTTCGAAGTTATTATCTTAATGCTTATTATCTATTTGGCCCATTGGGTTTTAGTTTTCTTTTCCTTCCTTATTTTTCAAATTTAATTGAGTAATATTTATGGTTCCATTTGGTTCATCAGCTGGACTTTGTGCGTCTGCGTTTGTGTACACACACACACACTTGTGTCTTCACTTTTACTGTTGTTTAGTGGCTGCTTTTAGGGCTTACAGTATAGATCTTTAATTTATCACAGATAAATTACCTTCAGATAATACATATTGCTTCATAAATGACATAGAACCTCACCACAACATACTTCCATTTCCCCCCTCCTGGACTCCAGGGCAAATTTTCTTTCTACATATGTTGTAAGTGGATGATACATTGTTATTTTTGCCTTCAAGAGTTCACACTGTTACAAAGAGAGTTTTTTAAAGCAAGGGGCAAAAGGCCTGTTCTGTTTACCCACATGGCCGCCCTTCCCTGCGCTCTTTCCTGAGTGTGCATCCGGGTTCCTTCTGCTTTCATTTTCCATCCGCTTAAAGATCTCCCTTCAGCGTTTTAAACTGTTCTGCTTCTGACAAACACCTCGGATTCTGAAATCTGAAGAGGTTCATCTCCATGTGCAAAAGGTGTTTTCGCTGGGTGTTGAGTGTTGGCAGGATGTTCTTTTTCCTCTCAATGAAGATGTTTCTCCCTTTTCTTTTGGCGTAGACTATTTCTTGGTCTGTTTTCTGTTGCTAATTACACAGTACCACAGGCTGGGTGAGTTATGAAGGAAAGAGGTTGATTTTGGCTCGTGGTTCTAGAGGGGCAAGGTCTGGAGGATGCACCTGGAGGTGGCCTTCCTGCAGGTAGAGTCTGGAGGTGGCACAGGGCAGCACATGGCCAGAGATGGAGCAGGCTCCTGTCCCTCCAGGTCTCTCTCCCTCTTCTTACAGAGCCACCAGGGTTTAATTGTGGGCACCTCCACCCTGCAGACTGTGATGGCCACCTCCCAAAGGCTCTGCCTCTAAACACCCTAACTGGATGGGCTTCCCACTCTCAATACCTCACAGTGAGGATTAAATTCCAATCCGTGGAGCCTTGGGGGACACCAAATCCAAACCAACTCAGTTTCAGTCACAAGCTGACATTCTTTGTTTCTCTCTGTACAATGTATGTCTTTACTCTGCTTTTATGGGTTTTCAGCAATGTGACTATGATGTAATTTGGTGTGGGTTCCTTCTCGTTTTCTTTCTTTCTTTCTCTGCTTAGATTTTATTAATATCCTTGGATCTGTAGATTCATAACTTTCATCAAATGTGGGAAAATTTTGGTCACTATTCCTTCAATTGTTTTTTTTTTTCTGTTTGCCTCCTTCCTTCCCCCACCCCAGGGAGTCCATTATACATGGATTAAACCACTTGATGTTGTCTCACAATGCAACCATTCTGTTTTTATGTGGCAATTTTCCTCTTTGCATTTCATTTTGGATGGTGGCGACTCCCATACCATCATGTTCGCTAATCTTTTCTTTCATTTTGCAATGTTTAATTTGTTATTATTTTCATCTAGTGTATTTCCCACCTCACACATTCTATTTTTTAACTCTAGAAGTTCAATCTGAATTGTTGAAGATATTTTCTATTTGTTTCTTCTTCACAGTCTTGACTTCCTTTATCCTCTTAAACCCAGGCACTTATTTTACCATCCATTTAACTCATTCTATTACCTGGTTATTTCTGGATCTGTTTCTATTGATTTGTTTTTTCTTATTTTGCCCCCCCCCCCCATTTTTTTTGCATTCCTGTTGATTTTTGATCGGAAGCCAGGCATTATAATTTATTTCACTAGGTGTGGGAATTTTTCCTATTACTTTAAAAAAATTTCTCTTTGGCTTTGTTCTGTGGTACATTTAAGTTATTTGCAGATAAACTGATCATTTCAAGGCTGACTTCCAAGTGTGGAGGGTGGTTCAGGTGGTCAGCTGGTCAGCCTGGGCTAATTTGACCCACATGGAGGTGATGGCCCTCTGACTCTACACCATCCTGTGTGGCTAGTGGGACATGAACTATTTTCAATCCCCTCTGAACTCTTCCCTCTGGTTGCTCTCTCCATGGTCTTGGCCAATCCTTCATACATGTTCACCAATCAGTGCTTAGCTGGGGACTGCAGCAGAACCCTCCAGAGACCTCTGCAGCTCTTTGTCGCTGGCTACTCTCTCTCCTGTTTGACCTACACCTTGGATCACAGGTGGCCGCTCTCTCTGAGCTGCCAACTCTGCACACCACTCTCCCTGCAGGGCTCAGCTTGGGTTTCCCATCTTGGAAGAAGGCCTGAAGCCCTGTGCAGGGGTGGGCCAGGGCTGCCTGGCTTGCATACTTCACTCTCTTGGTGCCTTTGGCCAGTGTCTGAAAACCAGGGTCTCATTTGTGTGTGTGTGAAACAGCAGGGAGGGACCTGATCCCCCACCAAGGTTTCCCTCCTAACAGAAGCAGCTTTCCAAGAGTCTCTACCAGTGACCAGGCTCAGGAGGGGCTGACTCCAGCCCCGGCTTTTCCACCATCCCTCTGCCTGTGCAATTGAACGTGACCTATACCTGACTTTCCTGGGGTGGTAGTAGGGAGCACTTTACCATCTTTTGCCAGCCAGCACAGAGGAACCCAACTTTCAAGAGCAGATCTTGGTGTCAAGAGCAAACCAGAAGTTGGTTCCCAAACAGTTGTGGTAGAGGGTTGGGCCTACTTCCTACTATTTTTTCTAGGAGGTGCAGGGTCTCTGGTCTAATGCCTAAGATCCTTGATCCACTGAGTTGAGTTTTTTGAATGGTGAGAGATGGGGTTTAGTTTCATTTTGCTACATATGGATTTCCAGTTTCTCAGCACCATTTGTTGAAGAGGCTATCTTTTCTCCAGTGTATGGTTGTGGGGCCTTTGTCTGGTATGAGATAACTGTATTTATGTGGGTTTGTCTCTGTGTCTTCAATTCTGTTCCATTGGGCTTCATGTCTGTTTTGGTGCCAATACCAGGCTGTTTTTGTTTCTGTAGCTCTGTGGTATAATCTAAGGTCTGGTATTCAGATGCCCTCTGCTTCATTTTTCTCACTGAGGATTGCTTTGGGTATTCTGGGCCTCTTATTTTTCTGAATTAATTTCCCGATTGCCTTTTCTATTTCTATGAAGAACATCACTGGAATTCTAATAGGAATTGCATTCAATCTGTATATTGCTTTTGGTTGTATGACCACTTTGACAATATTAATTCTGCCTATACAGGAACATGGGAGGTCTTTCCAATTTCTAAGGTCTTCTTCCATTTCTTTCTTTAGTGTCTGTAGTTTTCATTGTAGAGGTCTTTCACTGCTTTTATTAGATCGATTTCCAAATATCTTACTTTTTTTTTTTGAGGCTACTGTGAATGTGCTAGTTTTCCTAGTTTCTCTTTCAGCTGATTCACCACTGGTGTATAGGAACATAATCGATCTATGGGTGTTGGTTTTGTATCCTGTACTTGGCTGGATCTGTCCTGGCTCTGCCTCACTCCTTGATGCTGCCTAGGGGTGGCTTTTGCTCCAGACCTGACCTGTCTGCTCCTTGGATGACACTCCCAGCCTTGGGCCAGCACCGTTGTGCCCACCGACTTTACAGGGCACAGTGGTGCTGTGGTGTGGGGTGCTGCCTGGGCTGGCACTTTGGTGGCATGGGTGTGCAGTGCAGGGGGTGGGGCGGGGTGTGCAGGGTGTGACTTCCCAAGGATGCCCTGACTTTGGCCCCACTGCACGGGTGGCCAACATGCCAGGTTGCCCACCTACCACCCTCCTGGCGCCCCTTTGCTCACCCTCCCTCTCATTGAAAGGTCCCTGGCTGCTCTGGCCACCTGGCTTCCTCTGCTTGGCAATTGACCACCAGGCAATCCCTGCAGTACCGGGGTGCCCACCGCAGCATCAGAAGGCTGTGTCAGGTGCCAGGTGGTCAGAAGACCAGACTCTGGGCTCACGGGACAGTCTCTTCTCCCCAAAGACTCGCTCATATGTGCTGAGCTGCCCGAGCTGGGAAAGCAGACGCTGGAGGGACCTGAGTCCTTGGTGGAGCCGTGTTGCTGAGAGACGTCCCCTCCCACTCCGCATCCCTTCCTTAGACAACACGCTTCCTCGTGGCCAGGGTCGCTGTGCCCTCTGCAGCAGCAGGTCAGCGTCCCTGGCTGTGATGCAGCCACAGGAGTCACCACCTGTCTGTGCCGTCAGGAGGGCAGCATCACAGGGTGGTGGCAAGGAGCCTCTGGCCGTGCCGCAAGCCCCAGAGGCTTTTCTGTCCTCCCTTGAAGTGGGTGGCAACAGCAAGAAGCATGTGCATGCTGGACAGTGCCCACCCCTCCCCAGGGCACACAGAGGACTTCAATATTATTTGTAATGTTTCTATATTTTGCATTAAAAAAGGGAAAGAGTTGAAACAATTGGGACAAAATGCTAGTGATTGTCCTTTCTGCGTGGCGGGCGCACAGCTGCGCTCTTTGTTCTCGCATTTTTCTGAAATGGAATAAAATGGACCCGGAGCTGCCCTCCCTCCAGGCCCACTGGTGGAGCAGAGTGTCCCCTGCTCTGGTTTCAGTACGTGTCCCTGGGCTGCCCAGGGTGGGGACACTGCCGCTCAGCAACCCTGCTGTCCTCGTCCTTGTGCCTCTGCCAGCTCCTGCTCCTCCCCGCGGCCACCAGGCTCCAGCAGAGGAGCAGATGGTGGCCCTGTGGGTGCCCAGCCGCGCTCCAGCACGTCTCCCACTGCCGTGCTGTGCCCAGGCGGGCTAAGGAAGGCTCGGCAAGAGCTGGGAGCTCCCGGGCCCTGGCGGCAGAGAAGGGCAGGGGTTTGCTGGGTCTCTCCTGTGAACGGCTCTGCAGACCACAGCTCTGTGTGTGGCGGGGACAGAGGGCACGACTGACAGCCCAGGGAAACCAGGACTGCCCTGCTGCTGGGCTTCAAAGGTGACCCCAGCAGGGCCTCAAAGAGCCGTCCTCAGAACGACACCCGCATGGTGTCAGGAAGCTTGGGCGTCCCTCTGTCCAGTGGCTTTTCCTGGCATCAGTCCTCAGTGTCTCTGCCATTGTGCCCCCTGCAGTACCCCTCCCTTGGGGGTGGGGTCCAAGTAGGGACTCAGTAGAGGATGACTTTTAGGTCAAGAAGGAGGAGCTGGGGGGTTGGCAGGTGAGGGTGCAGGGGCTGGGGCTTCAGGGAGGGTGGAGGTCTGAGGAGGTCGGGTGAATATCTGAGGGAGGAGCATGGAGCTGGCCTGGTCCCTCTGGGGACTCAGAGTGAGCTGGACAAGCCACTGGCCTCCTGGCCTCAGGTCTAGGCTTTTGTAAACTGGGCCTAATACAGACAGCATAGGAGTCATTTTTTTTTAAAGAAGTGAAGTGGACTTTCCCACTTTCTCCTGCCCTAGACTTCCTCCGTGGGTGGCTGTGTCATCCGGCTGCCATCTTGCCTTGTGGCCCTACAGCAGCTACCTGTGGAGCAGCGGAGGCCGCCAGGCTGACCTTGTCCTCCGGGTGCACCGACCTCCTCCTGGACTGCCTGTCCCGGCTGCTGTGTGGTTAAATGCTGCCTGAGTGACACTTTTTGTGGCTATAGTCACAAAAAGGAAAAGCCCAGAGTCCTCACACCCGTGCTCCTTGCTGACACATCTGGAGGCACAAAGGGGTGAACCCAGTTGAGCAAAGTCGGAGATTTCTGAGCTCTGAGAACTGGGACCTCCTGTCCTCTGCTTCCAGGCAGGGAGGGACTCCTGCAGCCTCGGGGGCTTTGAGCGGTGATCTTCCTGGGCTGTGTCCCCAGGGGCTTTCTCCATGTCTTCAATCACCCAGAGAGGGAAACGGCCTCGTGGGTGCCTTGTGGGTTGTTTGCCCAGGGGCCTGACAGCCAGGCAGATCTACGGCTGTAGGTGGCACCCCCCTGCTACCTTCACCCACCCCTGGGGACCTGCCTGTGACCAGGGCCTCTTCGATGTCCTCAAGGCTTCCCAGTAGCCGAGTTGAGTGATCTTGCCATAGCGATGACCAGGAAGCCAGCCCTGAGCTTCTTGGCTTTCTCTTCCCCAGCCTGTTGGTCCAGCCTGGGAAGCCTTGCTTTTTGTGCCCACTTGGTGAATCCTCTATTTTATGGCTCTGCCCTTGGGCCTCAGTAACCTGGAAAGATGCTCTATTTGTTAGAGTTTTATAGGTGGCAAAGGACAAACACAAAGCAAAACAAACAAACGAAAACCCAAACAACAACAGCAGCAAACCCACAACCCCTGTGTCTTCAACATAAAGTGTAAGGGTCCGGCGAATGACGGAGGAAGAGACCACCAAGAGACTGACTCATGCAACCGCAGAAGGGGGTTTATTGAAGAATCCAGCGCGCTGGAGCTCCGTGCTCACTCTACAAGGGAGAGCGGCCCAGAGCCCCGAGCAGGGGTTGAGTGGTGCTTAAGTACACTTTTTGGGGAGGGCGGGGGCTTTGCATACATCAGAGCAAATCATCATGAGGCGCGGGAAAATCAAACAACAACTCTGAAACATGATTAGCACATTCATTGGCGGGAACAGGTCTGGCGGGGGTGATAGGTCACTCCTAAGGAGGGGGGTACATTCAAACTGATTGGTTTGGGCCCTGAATGCCTACGTGCCAAACTGCACAGGGTCCTAGGCTATTAATCAACTAAATGGTCAGTACCGGGCATTGTCTTAACTGCCTCAGGAATTTACATTTTAACTCAGGCTTTGCAGCTTAGAAGCAGCTTTACAATACCCAGTCTTTTACACTTTAACTTCAATTTTCTTTTACTCTTACAAAAGGAAATTCATTGCCTCATGTAACTAAAACATTTAGAAGCTTCAGTAAGACTTGATCCAGTAGCTCAAAAGACGATCAAGCCAAAGCTCCAGAGGATGCCCTCAGCAGCTTCCCTCTTGGAGGTGAGACTAAGTCTAACCCGACTGCAAACTCATGCTCTTAGCTCTTCCCACGTCAATAACACCGAACAGATCATGAAGTTGCTTTTGTATTGACCAGAGCTGTCACATGCTCACCTCTGACCAATCACAGTGCAGAGGGTGGGGAGCACATATTGGCATAGTCAATCAGGGTCATTCTTGGACTGGAGTAGGGGTCAATTATGGAGTGGACTCTCAGCTGACCTGAGAAAGGGGCTGTGATCCATGAACATCCACCTGAGATTTCTGGGCCAGGCAACCAAGGGAGCATGGTGACCCCTCGTCACCCCTGAGCTCCAGTCTCCAGAGACTGTCACAGTCCTTTGACCAGTGAGGAAGCTGCAGCTTAGACTGGCTAAGTGACGCAGCCCCTGCCACACCTAAGGCAGAGGACTTGGCTGCGGCCGGTGCCTGGTTCCCTTGCCACGGGGACTGTGGGAGTCTGGCACCTGCTGGACCCTCCACATTTCCCTGGCTGTGCCCTTGGCTGGTTCCGGCATGTGCGTCTGTTTGGGCTGCACTCAGCCCTTTCTACCTCTGGTACCCGCGGGGCTCTGCTGAGGGGTTCTGTGGCCACAGGCATGTGCTTTAGCTGGTGGCAGGGGGCACTGGCAGACAGTGACAAACCAACAGCCCACGAGAGGCAGCAGGAGTGGTGGGTCCCTGCATGGGACAATCTTGAGCCCCACGAGGCCCCGGGAGTGACCTGATCACTAACACGGCCTTTACAAACTTGCCTCCCACCGAGTGTTACCTCACGGGCCTTCACGCCTGGGATGACCTCCCAAATCAAACGCCCGGCTCCCAGTCTCAGGTGGCTTTTGGGACCCAACCTAAGACAGCCACAACCCGGCCATCCGAGTCCCTGCGCACCTGGAGCCAGGAACACCCAGCACCAACTTCTTGTTTACCCTCTGGGCGAGTGTCCCGTCAGTTTGAGATGGAGGTTGGACTCGGGAGAGGGAAGAAGGAACCAGTCCCAGGTCCACTGGAGGCCACGGGCCTGCACCAGCCCCCAAGCTGGCGCTCAGGGGACCCCTTCTTCCATGCCCCACCTGGTGCCTAGATCCTGCATCCTTCCTGCGCCCTCACTGAACTCTGCTTGTGTTTGCACGCTCCGGTGTTGGGGAGCTCACTAACACACCAGCAGCCAGACTGTCTGCTGGAAATGATTAGCTCCTTGGCCAAGGCCGCGTGCGCGTCGAGGAAGTGGCTACAGAGGACAGTCATGGAGACGTCAAATCTCCAAGATCCTCCTTTTGGAGATGGACGGACACAACCAGGCCGTGAGCACAGTCTCACTTTGGGGGAGTCTTCTACAGTCTGGCCCAGGGGTGCAAACTGCACCCACCCCCTGTCCTGTCAATCCTGTAAACTAGGAATGGTTTTTATGTTCTTAAACAGTGAAGATATGAATAATATCTCATGAAATGAGAAATCGTGTGAAACCCTGAGGCAGCGTCCACACTGTCTGTGGGCACACACCCACTCATTGGTGCCTCCCCCACGGTGCGTTGGCCCCTCGGTGGCAGAGTTGATGTGTCAGAGACGGTGTGGCCTTTTGTAGCACAAGCATGTTCCCCACTCTAGCTCACCCTCTCCAGCAACGGGACCCCCCTACAGGTAAGGAAGCCGAGGCTCAACAGATTCGGGTGTGAGGGGATTGGCATCCAGGACGGGCAGAGTGACCCCGAAGCCCTGGAACCTCCCTCGGCCTGGCCCTTGGGCCCTCTGAAAGGCAGGTCCGCCCTCTCCCTTGTCCTCCAGAGCCCAGTGGTCTGAGCCAGCCAGTCCTGCTGGGCGGCTCCTGAGCACCCAGAGCAGCACAATCAGAGGCTCATTGATGCAAAGGCTCTGCAGGTCGGAGGAATCAGGGCTGCTTCTCCCGAGCAGCTGGTGATGGCTGAGAAAGTGGGTCATGCCAGGAGGGCAGTGCACTGCTAGCTTTGCATGAGGGCCTCCTTCATTCATTCCTTCATTTAATATTTATTGAGCAGCTACTCACCACTAGCCCCTGCCCTGGAGGCTGAGCCCTGGGGCTGGGGCAAAGCCACCCTGCAGTGCTGACGCTGGGGGCCAGGAGGGAGGAAGGTGATGTGAGCAGGACCCGGCGGCTCGCAGGGTGGAGGTGGAGAGGGCTTCCGGGCACAAGGGGCGTGTGTGCAAAGGCATGCAGAGGTGACAGGAGGCTTCCTTGGCCCACAGAAGCCTCGGAAGCCCTGAGAAGCAGTGGGCAGGACAGGACTCGGGCAAGGAGGGATCCTCACCAGCTGGGCTTGGAAGGAGGGAGAGAGAGCTCACCAGGAACGGAAGCCATGGTTGCAACTCGGTGCGGCTGCTTGTTCTGGCAGGACTGCAGAGCGGAGGCCCCTTCCTGTGTGTGCCAGACACTCCTGACACAGGAGTGTGTCCTTTATGTGCTGGGAGAAGCCACCCCACAGAGGGGGGCACGGACACCAGGAGGTGGGATCTTAGACTCTGCCTGCCATCGGTGACGTGTGGAATTCAAGTTGTCCAGGCAGCAGGCTGCTGAAGCCACCCCCTTCATGGGACAGCAGGAGCTCAGGGGACCAGCTCTAGGGCCAGTGGGTCTCCCAAAGGACAGCTGCTTTCCACCAACCAACTGTTGATTCAGGGAGACGCACCCCAGGACCCTTCCCTTCTGTGTCCATCCAACCAAGCTGTCACCCCCAAACTTTGCCAAGGTCCCCCCAAATTTAACATGGAATCACTGTTTGGTTCAGCGATCCCAGTTGTAGGCACTCACATCAAAGAACCGGAAGCAGAGTGTCAAAGGGATGTCTGTACACCCCAAAACCAACAGAGCACACCTGCCAGATGTCCCTGAGGGTGGATGGATAAGCAAGACGTGGTCATCCGTGCAGTGGAATGTAATTCAGCCGGAAAAGGAGGACGTCCCAACACCTGCTGCCACAGAGAAGGACCCTGAGGAAGTGACTCCGAGGGAGAGAAGCCCGTCAGGAGAGACGAAGGCTGTGCACCCCCTGTCATGGAGGTCCTGAAAAGAGAGGTTCACAGACACACAGCCCGGGAGCGAGGAGAGGGGCTCTTTAATGGGGACAGAGTTTCAGTTTGAGAAAGTGAAAAAGCTCTGGAGATGGGTGAGGTGATGGGTGCACATGTCAAGTGGACTTTGTTCCACTGACCCAGACGCTTAGGAGTGGATAAAAAGTCTACCTTATGTTATGCGCTTTTAAAATGATGATTTAAAGAAAATCAGAGGGAAAATAAAACAAGACAAAAACAAACAAACAAACAAACAAACAAACCAAAAAAAAACCAACATGCCAATCTCCATATTGAAAGGCCTGTTTTAGATTGGTCAAGCCCAGACCCCCAAACCCCGTACCTATCAGTTCCTGAGTTGCCCATATCAGGGCGGGCAAAGGGCCTGTGGCAGAGGGCAGCAAACTCAGCTTTGCCTGAGCAGCAGATCACTGTGATAGCCTTTCCTGGAGTTGGCAGTGCTCCACGGGGGCTATAAATAGTAATATTTTTGTCTAAGATTTGTGTGAAAGCTTCTCTCTGAGTCAAGATTGGCCCGGGATACTGCCTGTCTGCTGCAGAAAGATGGGCACCACATCTCAAGTAATCCCCCGTGGTTCTGCCAGCTGGTCTGGTTCGGTCACCCCGCTGACTCTGTGGCTGCCTGGAGGCTGGGCCAGGCATGGGGGACACAGCAGGATTGAATCCAAGACCCCATAGACTGGCCTGCAGAAGAAAGATGGGGCTCACCATACGGGGAGGGGGCACTGGCACAGAACCCTGAGTGTGGCTGCTGTTCCTGACAACTTCTAGAAGCTTCTGCAGGCCCGCAGGCCGATGGATAGCTGGCACGCACTGGCATGACTGTGACATTGCTCTGATTGAAGGAGCATAGGATAGAATTTATCCTCACTCCAAAGGAGTTCTGGCCTGGTCCTTAGCTCCCAGGAGGTGATCTCGAGGCCCGTGGGATGTTCTGCCAGGAAGGGTGACGTTGTTTACCTGGGGGCTTTGGCCACGACAGCATTCAGAGCGGGGGCTCAGAGTCACACAGTATCAGCTTGATGTCCACAGAGGCCCCCCAGCAGAGACCCAGAACCAGATGCCAGGCTCGGGTGAGCTTCCTCAGTAGACAGTACTCGGCACCTCCATTTGCTGCCAGGAAAGTGACCTTGAGAGTTCAAGGGAGAGGACACCTGGACCTTCCTGGACTCAGCCCCCTGTGCTTCTTCCCTGGCTGGTTTTCTTCTCCTGCCCTGTCCTGGGATAAACCCTAACTGAGCTCCGCCAGTCCTTTAGAAATGAAGGTCCTATGGTGGCTGGGCCCTCCAAGCTTGTAGTTGGTGGGGGAGGTGAGGGTGGCCCCGCAGTCTGTCCCTCATATCACATTGGCCTTCCTGCTTGGCAGGTGCCTGTGCAGAACAGGGTGCGGCGTAGGTTGGATTTCAGTCTGTGGCAGGATTTTGATAAGGAGCAGTTAATGGTGCGTTTACCTTCTCTTAAAGCTTTCCTTGTGTGGTTACAGGGACACAGAGAAAGGGGTCACAGAACAGATAGAAACATGCATATATAGGGCACCGTGGTGCACAATCTGAGCAGCTCGAGAGACTAAGGCAGGAGGATTGCAAATTCGAAGCCAGCCTCAGCAACCTAGCAAGGTGCTAAGCAACATTTAAGACCCTGTCTCAAAATTTAAAAAATAAATAAATAAAAGGGGCTGGGGATGTGGTTAAGTGTTTAAGCACTCCTGGGTTCAATCCCTGGTACCCCCCCCAGCCCCCAAAAGTTTGTATATATACATATGTATGTAGGTGTGCATATCTATCTATATTTATACATATATTTGATATATATATATGTGTGTGTGTATATATATATATATATATATATATATATATATATATATATATATATATACAGAAAGAGGGGGGCATATCTATCATCTCTATCTATCTATTTCTATCTACCTACATATCTATTAATCATCTACCTATGGTCTATCATTGTAGCTATTGACCTATATCTACCTACATATCTGTCTATATACATGTCCATCATCTATCATCTGTCTACCCTTCCATCTACAGATGTATTGTCTATCTACCTATCATCTACCCACTTGCCCATCTGTATCTACCTATCCACCTATCTGTGTACTATCTACCTGTTGTCTACCTGCACATCTACCTGCCTACCATTGACCGGCCTAGCTCTCCTGTCTATTGAGGAGCACTCAGAGGCTTCCTGTCACAGCCCAGGACCTCTAGAGAACAGACCTGACAGCTCTTCCAGGAACCTGTGTCGAGTCGCCATCCCCACAAGCCACAGTGAGGGCAGGGGCGGTGCCAGGTGCCCCCACAGGGTCTGGGAGAAGCACAGCCGTCGCCGTCTCCTGGGAGGTCTTCAGAGCAGTTGCTGAAAGCAGCGTGTGGAGCTGGTGTCTGGGGGGTGGAGGGAGAAGCTCTCCTCAGGCTCCTGCCTCCCACGGCTGTGGAGTGGCTGCGAAGCTTCCTAACCCCTGGGAAACCGGGAGTAAGGTGCTGATTCCCCTGGGAGCCTGGGAGGAGCAGCTGGAGGCACGTGGGTCTCCTCAGACTGTTCAGCTTCCTAAGTGAGCACCCGAGGTACCAACATATCCCTTTTATTAGTAAGAGGAAGCCCTGAAGACTTTGGCCCAGAATTAGCAGAGTTTGAGCTAAAAGCAAAGAGCCCCCCCACCCAGGGCGGGCTTTTAGGGAGGCTCATTTGTTTGGGCGCCTTCCTAAAATAACACTGTTTGTTGGAAAGCAAGACAAGAGCTCTGTTGTGCAAACTGAGAGGAGTTTTGATACATGTGCCGGCTTGTGCCCTGCCAGCTCGGCACGTGCGTGGGCTCGGGGGCCAATCTCCCAAGGGTTCCCGGCTGGGGTGGCATGAATGGGGCCTCATTCAGAAGCAGGGGCCGCCCCCCTTGCTGCTCTGAAGGGTGTGCAGGTGCAGAAACAGACTCTGGGACCACGAATGGGGCACAGATAGTTGTGCGCACCCTGCTCATGACGCGCGGGAGTAGACTGCGGGCTCAGGTTTTCAGTCGGCATCTCTGCCCTCCGGAACACAGGCTGCCCCGCCATCGGAGGCTCTAAGCTGCGGCTCGGATGGGGAATTTTCTGCCCTGGGGTTGGAGAGAAGAACGGGGAAGTCTGGTCTCCTCTAGCCTTTCCAGATGGAGCTCTGAGTCCACAACGGAAGGAACCGCATCGCACTTCCCAGAGGGCCAGACTCTTGGTAGAAATAAAGCCTCCAAGACTCTGCCAGCCACGTCCTCCCACCCCATCCTGGGGAAGGTGGCCGGAGCTAATGCTTCCTCTAAATGCTGCCTTGTCCGACAAGACACCCAGAAAATGAGCTGCAAGATAGAAGTGGCCCCTGGCAGCCAGGCCCGTGGCTTGGCTTGTCATTGCCTGGAAGCCCCAAAGTGGCCCCAATTCCACCTCCACCCCCACTAGGCTCTGAGCATGGGAACATTTTCCTAAGCAGACAGCACAGCCGGGTGACTCCACTTGGGCTATTTGTGGTTTGTATCGATTCCGGGCAGTGGAAGTGCACCCGAGCAGGTTATCGACGGCTTATGTGGAGTGCTACCCCAGCCCTGCTGGGTGTTATGTAACTGTGGTGCATGCCACGTGGCCCTGGGAAAGTGAAATGTTTGGAAATTCTAAAAGACACCTGGGGTTTGGGACTACATTCACTTTATTTTACAGAGAGGACACCTGAAGCATGGGAACCAGAAAAGGGAGTTGGGGTTTGCTCTCAGCTTCATGAAACCAAAAACGGGGCACTTTGCAAGGGTCCCATTGAGATTCTGGTCCAGTTCTAATGTCCATGCTCAATTTGCTTAAAGCACAGGTTTTCTGCAGCTCTCTGTAGAACCGTGTACCTTTCAGAATTCCCAGAGTTGCATTCAATTAATTCAAGACTACCAACAATGAACACGTGAACACTGTCACCAGTCGTAGCCACATGGCCTGGGGGTGGGTAACGCCATCCCTGTTTTACAGTAATACCCAAGACCTCAGTGGCAGCACTCACAGATGGCCCAGGTGGGAGGGGAAGTGGGGCCTTCCACTTTGTCCAAGGTTCATAGCCATCTCCACTACATCTCAGGATACAGGAGAGACTCAGTAAACAAAACTATTTCCAATGCCACCGGGGATCAGAAATAGGACTGACCTGTCCCTGTCCTCAAGGAGCAAGTCTAGTTCAGAGGAAGAACTATAGCAGGCAGAGGGCAGACACACTGAAGACAGCACGTCTCCAAGGATATATGGAGGGTCTGTGGGCCTATGGAACCTGCACTGGATGCCAGGGTGCCAGTGGCCTCATGCTGCCTGCCCCCCCTGCTGCCCCAAGCTGCAAAGGAAGTTAGCCTGGGGGAGTAGAGAGCCAGGAGCTGTCAGCTGGGCTTCCAGGCCCCCCTGCAATGTAGGGGAATGGCTGGGACTGGCTTCTGAAAGTGCTAATTCTCAGTTCTGCATTCATGCGGAACCTAGAAATTAATTAGCTCAGACATGAGCTCCAGCCTGACTGCATAAAAGGACTCTCGTTAGTAAAACTTTGCCCTATGGCTGGCGCGAGGTTGGCAGCTAGAAATCAGAGCTGTGGAGCGGAGATGTTGGAAAGGACCGGTGGTGGCAGGTCCCGCCCACTCTGACCCTCCAGATCATGCCCAGCTCCCTGAGAGAATTGAGGGCTTCCAAAGCCAATCACCAGACTGCAGCTACCCTGAGTGTGGACCTAATGGGGGATTTGGAGACCTCAAAGCAGGCATCAAAGGATCCTGGGCAGTGCAGGAGGAAATGCCACGTTGAGGACATCATTAGACAGGGGTGAAGGCTTATTCAACATGACTCAGGTAAAGACGTTCAAGCAGAATTGAAGTAAGATTAGTTTCCAGGCAAGGGGCAGAAGGCACAGCAGCAAACAGTCCTTGCAAACTCCCTGAGCTAGCACAGAGCTTGGCTGAAAGCCAGCCTGCTGGAGAACACAGGGGCGCGTGTTGATGTGGCAAGGGGCAGCCTGGGCAGGGCCTCAGAAGCCTTCTGGGGCAGTTGATCTTCATTCTAGGAGTTTGAGAATCAGAAGGGTTTGGCCAAATAAAAGATGGGCCCAGCCATCTCCCCAAAACACCCTCTGTCACAGGGAAGGATCTGCCTCTCCCCACTGCTTGCCTCCGCCCCTTGCCTGCTCACCGTGGGTAATTGCCAGGTGGGCTGGTTGCACACAAGCGAGCGCAGGGAGAGCATCCATCACAGCTTTCCACCGTCCTCCCCCACCAAGACCCCAGCTTCGTCCCCCAAGACCCTTCTTCCACACAGTCCTGAAGGGACTGCAGAATGGCTTAGGGCCCAAAGACCCAGAGGGTCCTGGGAGACCAGTGAAGAGGGGACAGGCGTCAGGCCGATCTTTCCAGTGACAGTGATATTAGTGTTAATAACAAAAACAAGCTAGCTGTTCCCGAGTTTACTGCGCTCAGGCCGGGACACGAACTTTCTCCTTCAGTCTTGACTTCAGCTTTACAGGATCTCACAAGTATTGTCCCATTGCCCAGAGCAGAAAGCGGAGGCGCAGAAAGGTCATCATTTGCCCAATTTTGTGCCACTTGGCAGCAGGGCGCTCACCGCTGCGTACGCGGCACCTCAACCCCTTCACTCAATCGGGAGTTGAGTCGCACCAGGTTCAGCGGCCGCGCCCCCAGCCTCCACTAAGGGCCATCCGGGGAATACGGCGTGGCCCCGCCCTCCCACCGCCCCTGCTGATTGGCCCAGGGTGCACTCTCTCCTGGAGGGCAGCCAATCCACGCATCAGGACGAGGTGTGCAAAACCGAATGGGCCAATCAGATTCCTTCTCTCGGGCCTGGGACAGTGAGACACAGGGAGGGAGGATGGTGGGGTCCCGGAAGTCCATGTGGCATGAAGCTGAAGCCAGAACCCCAAGAAGGGAGGGAGGAGAAGAGGTGGGCCGGCCACCTGCTCCCTCCCTGTCCTTTGTGGGGCCCACAGACAGGAGAATCCCAGGAAATCCCAGGATAGGTCCCTAATGGGACCAGTCTGGCTTGCAGGCATCCATTTGCCCTTCCGTCTTCCTCTTCCTCCTGCTGGAAGGAGGAGGTGAGAGCTAGGCCTTCTGGCCCTGGGGTCCTGGGATGTTGTGCTGCTGCCCAGCAGCCTCAGCCTCCTGGCCTGCGGGCCTCTCCCGGGTGTGGGAGACAGCCACACCTTCCCCTCCCCGGTGGCCTCTATCTCTGGACTGGTCAGGGGCAGCTGAACCTAGCTCTAACTGAATGTTTTTCCCCTGCTGACCTCGTGCCCACCTCTAAGTGGCGTAGGTTTTTGTTCAGAGGATCCACCTAGACTTAAAATTCTGCCTTCAAACTGACCCAGAAAAATCAAACAAGGTAGGTTAATGTTTGGGCAACTGAATAAATGATCGCCTGCTTTCCAGAGCTGATGAGAAGGGTGGGAGATTGATTATCTGCTGCCTGGGGTCCTGTGCGGTGCTGTGCTGTGCTTATTGACGGTGGGTTAGCTGGGGCAGCCTGGGGCAGAGGCTGCGATGCCCGATGCGAGCCCACGTGGGGGAACATTCGATCGTGGGCTGGTGTATTGCTTTTGACCAAAGGCCTTCTTGGGAATGCAGAGCCCATCGGGCAGGGAAGCGGCTCAGGGAGGGGAAGGCGCTCAGTGTTTTAGGGGCGGCTTAATGAGTGTGCAGAGCAAATGCACATCATGTTTGTTTAACTGTGGCATCAACAAGAATGGAGCCTGTGAGGGGTTAGATATGAGGTGTCCCCCAAAAGCTCATGTGTGAGGCAATGCAAGAATTTTCAGAGGCGAACGTTTAGATTATGAGAGCTTTAACCTGATCAGTGGTTTAATCCACTGATGGATAACTGTGTAACTGTAGGCAGATAGGTGTGACTGGAGGAAGTAAGTCACTGGGGTGTGCCTTTGGGGTTTATATTTTGTCCCTGATGAGCTGAGCGCTCTCTGCTTCCTGGCTGCCATGTCCCGAGTTGCTTTTCTCGGCCATGCCCTTCCAACATGGTGTTCTGCCTCAGTTTTTGGTCATAGTAATGAGATGGGGCCCTCGGATGTTGTGCTGCTGCCCAGCAGCCTCAGCCTCCTGGCCTGAGGGCTTCACCCTGGTGTGGGAGACACCCCCATTTGTCTGAATCCAAGAAAGAGCTCTTTGTTCTTGGCCAGCTGAAGCTCTTAGCTTTGCCTCTTGTTGAATCTTAACTGCTCCTCTGAGATCCCAGAGCACAGTGCTGGTGGCCACCCCTGAGTTCATGCCTAGGGACTCCAGTGACATCATCAGGATAAAGCATAGAAGCTCCAAGTCTGGGAAGGCGTGGTGATGAGTAGGTTGATGGCCACTTGTGAGTGTTGCTGAGTGCCAGGCGCTGACATGTGGCCCGGGGATGTGGTATCACAGGTTGTCTATCTCTCTAATCAGGTGACTGAGATACAGAAGGGCTTGATACCTGGCCCACTATCACACAGCAGTGAGAGGATGATGGAGAGCTGTTCAGGCCCAGGAGGACTGAATTTTGCACCCACACTTTTGACATCATGTGCTTGAGTTTGAATTCCTCCTTGGTAAGCCCGAGGTGGTTGGCCTGTCTCACCTGCCTGGCCTGCTCTGGCCGACTGTGGACTTAAACAACGGACGTTAGTTTCCCACCCTCTGGAAGCTGAAAGTCTGAGATCAAGCTGCTGCTGATTTGGTTCATGGTAAGGGCTCCGCTGAGGTTTAGATGTGAGGCGTCCTCCCAAGCCTCTGTGGGAGACAATGCAAGAGAGGTTAGAGGTGAACTGATTGGGTTACCAGAGTTTTAACCTAATCCGTGCATTAATCCCCTGAGAGGGATTAGCTGAGTGGTAACTGTTGGCAGGTAGGATGTGGATGAAGGAGGTGGGTCTGGGGTGTGTCCTTTGTCCCTGTTGGGTGGAACTTTCTCCCTCTGCGTCCTGGTGTGATGTCCTGAGCCGCTTTCCTCCACCGTGTGTTCTGCCTCACCTCTCAAAGAATGGAGACCTCTGAAGTCGTGAGTCCCCACATAATCTTTTCTCTTGTAATTGTTCTTGTCAGGTCTTTTGGTCACAGCAGCAAATAAAGCTGATTAAAACACAGGCTGTCTTGCAAATGATGGCTACCACCTTCTTGTATCTGTCCTCACACAGAAAAGAGAGAGAGAACGAATGGTCTCTTGTAAGGGTACCAGTCCCACCCTCGTGACATCTAGGCCTAATGACCTCCAACTTGGTCAGGGCTGTTCTGACAGCCACCTTCTCGTTGCTGAGAGGAAAATCATCTCTGTCCTGACTGTTCCTAGGAGGGCCTGACCCTACTCCCGAGGGCTCCTCACTGACTACCTGATTACCTCCCGGAGTGCCCACCATGGTTTTAATGGTGATGTTCCCTCCAGATTCAAGCTGGAACTTCCCCAGTATGAGGACACGTGGCCCATGGGAGGCTTTGCCCCATGAATGCTTGAGGTTGAAGCAGACTCCCACTGGCCCTCTGTCCCTTCCACCACATGAGGACACAGGGACCCTCCTCTCTGGAGGTGCAGCAGCCACGGGCCATCGAGGAAGCAGAGCCTTCATCAGATACTAGTCCTGCCGGAACCTTAATTTTGGATGACCAGTCTTGAGAACCAGGAAAAGGTAAGTTTATGGTCTTTATCAATTGCCCAGCCTCAGGTATTTTTGTTGCAGCAGGAGGCGTGAACTAAGACAGGCCCTGCCTCCCGGTTCCATCTCATTGGATGTGAGTTCTGGGGCGATGCATTCAGTCCACAGCATTCCACCCCTGCCCCCCCCAGTTCATGTCCTCCTCGCAGACAAATACGTTCCTTCCCTCCCAACAGCCCCAAAGTCTTGATTCATCCCAGCATCAACTCTAAAGTCTACGGTCCAGAGTCTCCTATGAATATCACCTAAATCAGACATGGGTGAGACTCCAGGTACAATCTATCCTGAGGCCAAATTCCTTTCCAGCTGTGACTGCGAAATGAGACAAGTCATCTGGCTTTGAACAAAATGGTGGTTCCAGCCCCAGGGAGACAGTCCCATTCCAAGAGGCAGGAACGGGTAATGGGCCCCACCTCCTCCTTCTTCACAATCCTACTTTCCACAGCTTCACGTACCTGCAGTCTGAAAATATTAAATGGAAAATTCTAGAAACAAAGAATGGAGAAGTTTTAAATAATGTCTATTATAGCATATTATTCTATGTTTTATTATCAATTATTGTTGTTAGTGTCTGGCTGTGCCCAATTTATGAATTAAACTTTAACATGGGATTGTGTATATAGAAAAAAAAACATGGGATTCAGTACTCTCCATGGTTTGTGGATCCGTGGAGCGGGTCTTGGATGATATATATCCCCTAAGATAAGCGGGGACACTGTAAATACCAGGCCCAGCCTGACGAAGGCCATTAGACCTTGAGGCTTTGGTCAGGTGTTCTGCCCTTCGGGTTCCCTGGGTTGGTGGGTCACCTCTACAGCTCCTGGAGTCCCGTGCACAGCTGGCTTTGGACATATGGCCTGTTGAAGGAGGTGCTGGCCTTGGTGATCTCTAAGCCACCTTCATGGCTTCCCTTTTCCTGAAGAATAGCACCAGTTTGCAGCCAGGTAGAGTTGTCACCCCATGCTGGTGAGAGCCAAGGAGCCTGGAGCCTGCCTTCCCCCGTCCAGCCTCTGTCCCTGAGTTAGAGCTGGCAGTGTTTCTGGTGGGGTCTGTGGACACACCTGCTGATCCCCTATCCAACTGCGGGTTGGCCCCCCCTTAATACTCTCTTGCAAATACGCTTTCTCAAAAACTTTTTCAGTATCGATAGGCTGAGGATTTTCCAATTATTTAAGCTCTGATTATTTTGGCTTCTCAATTCCCTCTTCAATTCATTTTTCTCTTCTTACATTTTGCTGTAGGCAGTCTGGAGGAACCAAGCCCCTCCTTCCATACTTCTTGTAGGAAATATCCAGTTCACGGCTCATAGGGATTCCATCACCCACAGATACTACCTTCCACAAAACCTTAGAACATGAACTCAGACAAATTATTTGCCATTTTAAAACAAGGATTATCCCATCCACTAAACTATTTCTCATTTCTGTCTATCAGCACAATCTCCCTTGACACCCATATTTCTGCAAACATTCTGTACATGATTATCTATGTGTGTTTGTTCTAAGATGGAAGTTTCCCAATATATCTCCTCATCATTCCTTCTTGGCATTTTTTTTTTTTGTAGTACCGGGGAACAGACCCAGAGCCTCACACATGCTAGGCAGACACTCTACCACTGAGCTGCATCTGTGCACTTTCTATATTATTTTTATTGAGAATCACTAAGTTGCCCAGGCTGGCCTCCAACTTGTTATCCTTCAGCCTCAGCCTCCTGAGTAGCTGAGATTATGGGCCTGTTGGCACCATGACCAACTGCCTCATTTCTTTTTCAGCCTTCACTAAAATCACCACTAACCATCCTTTCATGGAAATACCAGCTTTTTCTAGTGTGGACCCAAAATCACTTCCATATTTTTAGGTATCTGTTACAGTAGCATCCCACTGCTTAGTATCAATTTCTTTTTTAGCTTAAGCTGTTATAACAAAATATCACAGACTGGGTGGCTTAAATCACAGAAATGTGTTTCTCACAGTTTTGGAGGCTGAGAAGTCAAGATCAAGGTAAAGCTGAGCTGGTTCCTGCTGGTAAGGCTTCTCATGTAGATCTTTTTTTTTTTTTTTCTGGATTTTTGCAAAGGGGAGAGGGAGGGAAGGAGGGAGAGAGGGAAAAAAGAGAGGGAGTGAGGAGGGAGGGTGGGAGAGAGTGAAGAGGGAGGGTGGGAGGGAGGGGGGAGAGAGGGTGAGGGAGAGAGGGAGAGGGTGGGGAGAAGAAGAGGACCCTAGCATTAATTCTCTCTCGCTCCTTCATGACTTCATCTGAATCTGATTACTTCCCAAGGAGCTGGCTTCCAAATTCCATCGTGTGAAGGATTAGGGCTTTGTGCTAGTCAGCTTTTCATCCCTGTGACCAAACTTCCTGACCAGGACAACATAGAGGAGTAAAGATTTAATTTGGCTCTTGATTTCAGATGACTCAGTTTATGATCAGCTGGCTGTAAGACAGAACATCACGGCAGAGGGTGTGGCTGAGGAAACCATCTCAGTTCATGGCAGCTGGGGTCAGGGGAGGACACAGAAGGAGCCAGGCCAGGGACCAGATAAACCCCTCCAGGGCACATGCCTCTAGTGACTTACTTTGTCTAACTAGAGCTCACCTCCCAGTAATCCTTTCAGCTATCACTGATCAAATGGATTCATCCACTGATGAGGTCAGAGTCCTCATGATCCAGTTCCTTTCCCAAAGCCTCCCTGCCTCTGGACATTGCTGCGTTTGGAGCCATGTACTCAGCTCATAGGCTTCTGGACACATTCTAGCTCCGAACCATGACAGACTTCAGTATCTGGACTTGGGTGGGAAGGAGATAAACATTCCTACACAGTATCCATACAGCTAATGCTGTGCCCTTTGAACTTTGGCTTGGATTGGACTCTGGATCTTCCCTAAGAAGGACACGGTGAGTTAAAAATGAAAGTATCTATGCAGTAAGTATTGCACTTCATTGCACGGGTGAGGAGCCGAGCTCAGAGTCTTGGCCACTTGCTCCATCACATAATGGGTGGACAGCGAGACAAGACGTGAAGTCCAAGGCCTGCTGCCTCTTGTCTCCTAGGATGCAGTTAGAGATCCCTACTGTGGTCTGCTCATCGCACTCCTGTTGGGACAAGAGTCATAGAGAAGAGGTGGCTTGGTTACCTGTCAGTATCCATTGACCTCAGAAGATGTCCTAACATTTTCCACAAATCCCTCAGAATTGAGGCTGTGTCAAGGTCAGGATGGAAAGCGCCTACTCCCTTCCTGGAGAAGAGGAAGGACAAAGTTATCATGAAACAGGGAATCTTGTTACAGTCAGCCAGAAGGGGCCTGGCCTTGCACGTTCCCTATAATCCAGGAAAAGTCCCTGGTTGCTGCCTACTACCCCATTCTCATTGGCCCCACTGACCATGTGTGAAGGCCCCACTGACCTGAAGTTTGAATTCCAGTCCTCAGAGGCCCAAGTCCTTGGTTTCACTCTTGTCTGGCCCCTTTACTACATTCTGGGCTCCTCAGTGGTTACAGTCATTTATTTTATTTATTTATTTTTTTGTTTTCAATTTTATTAGAAATTTCCCAGTAAAAATGATGTACCTCATTTTATTAGTCTTCTCACTTTAGTCCAAATGAATCATGTCTTATTTTGTAACATTCCTTCTCTCTCATTCTTTCTTTTTCTTTCTTTAATTCTTTTTAAAAATTTCTTACATGATAATAGTGGAATGTATTACATTCATAATTATCCATTCACAGCAGAATTTTTTTTATAACTCTGGTCATCATTATACAAAATATCATGAATGAAGATGTGAATTTGGTGTCAACATACCTTATATACAAACAGAGATATGATAAATTGAGGTATAAAGGTGTATTAAGAATGGTAATGCAAAAAAAGAGAGCTCATGTATAATGGCATAATTTGGTTATAGTCATTTATTAATAAAATAACACAGAAGTTGACTGATGGTAAAGGCTTCCTCCGTGGGTCTCCATCTGGAATGTTATGTCTGATTATATATCAGAAAAAATTCAGAAGGGGACTCAGAACAGTGAACTCATGGGTGAGGATCTCTTAAGGAGATGATCTGAGAAGAGACTGGTGGGGAGGGGAAGGAGGGCAGGGAGGAAGCCAGGTGAGGGGTACATGTGTGAAGTCAGAGTGGATCTCGATAAATACCAGCATGCAGACATCATCACAAAAGCCACATTCTCCTTGCAGTGTAGCAAAAGCAGACATGACAAAACCAAAGACAAAGGAAAATAATCTAATCCTCCATTAAATACATCTTGAATCAAAGAAGAGTACTTCAATTGCATAATGCTTAAAAAAAAAACACCGTGATCTTGAGAACACTATGTATAGGTACAGACAAAGCAGCAATTGCTGGCAAATTCACACCACAAGGATCTTCACTGTGAGTGGACATAAAGGAAACAAATGAGCTTCATACAAAAGAGATAGAAGAGACACAGATAAAACATAAGCCAAAGGAAAGTGATGCTAAGAATAGAAATTAGGAAGTTGGGAAACAGAAGGCAGAGCAAGATGGCTGAGCAGGGTGGCTGATAGAAGTACCCGGCCTGCCTCTCTCCACAGCAAAGGACCAAAACAAGAAAATGATCACAGCTGTTCCCCTGGAGTGTCTGAGGCAGAGTGCTGAAATGCAGTGGGGATGTGATAGAGACAATGCTGGGCACAGAGACCCACCATGGCCTTATAAAGAAGGCCAGTCTCTTCTTGGATCATCTAAGCACCTGGTATCTGCAGTTCTTTCTATTGAGATTGACCCAGGCACCTAGTATCTGCAGTTCTTTCTATTGAGATTGACCCAGGGACTTGGCTTGATGGAGTGCAGGAGGCAACCCAGAAGTTTCCACTCATGCTGCAGACACAAGATGCTTGTCTGCTGGAGCACCCTGCAGTCCTCAAAAGCCCTGATCTCAGTTTGGGGAACTGCTGGGACACCATATCACATGTTGCCCTGGAGAAAGGGCCTAGCCCACCTTGTGTTTCCTCTCAACCAGGTTCTTTCTACAGGGTACCATTTTGAGAACCTGCCTGCTGAGGGTCTGTGGAGTAGCCAGGAAGCTCTGTCAAGTTGCTGGATGACCTAGGCCTGAGTCACCCAGGAGGCCCTGCCTCCCCTCAATAGCCATAGGAACCATCTGGGCAAGCGTCCATGATTGGACAGATCTCCCAAGAAGCAGTCAAGTGGCCTTGTTCATTCTCCCCACTGCCCCAGGAAGAAGCCAGGTGGCCCTACCAACCCACCCTCAAGCTGGAATGTAGCCAGGCATCCATCCCTGAGTGGCTCACAGAGCCCCAGGGAACCTGACCAGTTGTCTACCCAACCAGAACCCTGGGAAGCAGCTGACTAGCCTTTCCTGACTTGGCCTGCTGAGGCACCTAGAAAACAACTGAGTGGTTTCCCCACCATCCCGTGGCACTAAAATGAGTTGAATATTCTGTTTTCAGAATCTCAGGCAACTGAAGTCTTGAGAAGCAAATATCAGCCCTGACCACAAACCCTTGTCTCTGGGAAGCTACTGAGTGGGTCTCCCTGAGCAGGTAGGTCCTCAGGGGCACTGTGACATCACCTGTGCTTCACTTACACATTGAACTGTGCCCATCTAGACCCCTGGTGTGGCCTGTTCCCTTTGTGGCCCTTACACCCAGAGCTGGATGCATGGCACAGAATCACCCTGCCTAATGGAGCTGCATCACAGCTGGTGTGCAGTCCCACAGCCACTGCAGCCTATGTGGTGTGGTCTACAGAGACCACCACAGACATTGCCAGCAGTAGTTCCAGCTGAAGAAGCCACACAAACACTAGGGCACTCAACTGGAACTAAAACCAACACAGCCTATCCAACAATACCCCAGGGCACACTGCAAGCAGAAAATGTTACTATGAAAGCCATCATATAAAATTGATAGGGACAACTGACCTACCAGATGTACAAGTATCAACATAGGGTCGCAAGAAGCATGACCAAACAAGATGATGAGATGTTTCCAAAGGAAAATACTAATTCTCTAATAATATACCCCAAAGAAAAAGGAATCCATGAATCACCTGACAAAAAAATAAGAGTAATAATTTTATGGACATTTAATGAGATACAAGAAAATACAGACAACTCAATGATATAAGGAAGACAATTCAGAGTATGAATAATCAATATCCAGGAAAGAGACAAATATACTAAAAAAACAAATCAGAAATACTGAAGCTAAAGAACTCAATAAATAAATAAGAAATACAGTTGAGATTCTTAAACAACAGAATAGGTCAAGCAAACGAATTTCTCATTTTGAAGGCAGAACTTTTGAAATAACACAGACCGATCCACAACAGTGAACTAGAGGGGGCTGCTTCCCTGTCACTCCAGGACTCATGATTCAAGCAGAGAAATACCGTTTCTGTGTGAGGCAGCCATTGCTGTGCACCCATCCCCTGCTCTTTACCCTCCAATTTGTCTGTTGCGATCACCTGCCCTCTGCCAGCATATTGCCCACCCTTTGAGCACAGATGGCTGACCACCTGACCGCCACCTATTGCCCACCATTTGCCCATTTGCCTGCCTCTTGCCTGCCCATTGCCTGTGTTTCACCTACCTATAGCCCACAGCCCAAATGTCCACCTCTGATTGCCTACCCTTAGCCTCAGATTGCCCAAAGACTGCCAGGGGATCACCTGATGCCTGCTGCTGCCTAGAAGTCCATTGTCACAGTAACTGCACATGTGGTTACATGCCACTACCAACAAGGGACATTGGCCAGAGCCTGGAGATATATTGTCGGGGTACCTGCAGTTCTGATTGCACCAGAGGTATTTCTGCTGGGTGTGCGAGTAGCTGCTGTCTGGTTGCCTCTTTGCAGGGTCACTTCTTTGTGTGAGGCATCCCTGGTGGTCTCTCTGCAAGTTGAAAGGGCATTGAGATCTTGGGACTGTAGCAGGGCAGAGCCTGGGGAAGCTGAAGACCAGATCCCTCAGATTTAGCTGGGTCTGCATGGGCCAGTCTGGGTCTGGCAAGCTGTGGAAATCCAGAGACTAGGGGCAGTTCTGGGGGTGGGGTGGGGGCACCTGTTTGATAAACTGGAGAAAATCAGGTTCTCTGCAGCTCAGTGAGTGCTGAAGTGCATGGGGATGGAAGGGGCTGGCTACAAGTGGTGGGTACTGGAACTAACATCAGACTCAGACAACCCCACATAGGTGGAGAAGGGAAGCTGATAAAATTTTTGAAAGCCAATGGAAGAACTTGTTCAATTTTCCATTGAGAGTTTCTTTATTCCCTCCCTCCCCGCATCTCTACCATCTTCAAATTCAAATATTTTTTTATTCTTCAATTTATTGAGGACTGAGATGTCTGAATATTATATTAGTTTTGTTGTATATTCTTATATTTTCACCTTTTCTTACAAAAATCTCTGTATATTTTTTCTCTCACCTATCTGTCTCACTGGATTCTCTTTCTCACTTCTCTCATTCTAATAGCCAACCTCTATTAATTTCTACTTAACTCTTACTATAAATTTTTTCTTCCATCTTTTCTTCTCCCTCATAAAATCACATCTTAAATTTCTTCTGTTCCCTCATTGTCCATCATTAGCAATGGTAAACTCTTTTAGCAAACTTACTGTTTGTATTGTAGACAATAATTGAACACATCATTTCTGTTTATTGCAATAATACTATAGATTCCTTAATAGGAGCTATTTGATTTAAAGATGTACATTGTTTGCATTGGGTCCTGTTAATAGTGGTTTCCTCCTTAAAGATGAGATACTGGAAGCCTTCAAGGACACTGTAAGACTACAGGGTAGAAACTGTACTGCCTCAGATTTATACAGCTAGATGAGAAGACACACACACACACACAACATGAAAAAAAGAAGGGCACATAGCACCTCAAACAAACCAAGATGTTTGAACAATAGAACCCATAGACAACACAGTAGAAGAAATGTCAGAATAGGAGTTTAGAAGGTACATACTTAGGCTGATTTTTGAAATAGAGGATGGTATTGGAGATAAAATACAGGAAGTGAAAGATCACTTCAGTAAAGAGAGATTATAAAAAGGAATCAAGCAGAAATTCTCAAAATGAAGGAAACAATAAACCAAATTAGAAATACAATGGAAAGTATCACCAGCAGACTAGACCACTTAGAAGACAGAACCTCAGACAAGGAAGAAAAATATATACTCTTGAAAATAAAGTTAACTACACAGAGAAAATAATAAGAAACCATGAACAGAACTTCCAAGAAATATGAGATAACATGAAAAGGCCAAATTTTAGATTTATCAGAATAGACGAAGTCAGGGCTGGAATTGTGGCTCAGTGGTAGAGTGCTTGCATATGCAAGGCCCTGGGTTCAATCCTCAGCACCACATACAAAAAAAGAAAGTGGCATTAAGTTAAAAAAAAAGAACAGGCAAAGTCATAGAGATACAAACCAAAGAAATGCACAGTTTTTTCAATAACATAACATCAGAAAATTTTGCAAATATAAAGAATAAAATGGAAAATTAACTACAAGAGGTTTACAGGACCCCAAATGTATAAAATTACAGGAGACCTACACTAAGGCACATTATAATGAGAATGACTAATATACAGAATAAAGATAGAATTTTAAAGGTTGCAAGAGGAAAAAAAATCAAATTATATATAAGAGAAACCAATTTGGTCTCAGATGATTTTTCAATGCTAGGAGAATCCTGGAAAAAATATATTAAGCTGTAAAAGAAAATGGATGCCAACTGAGAATTTTATATCTAATAAAATTAAGCTTCAGGTTCAAAGATGAAATACAAACCTTCCATGATAAACAAAAAATTAAAAGAATACACAAATAGAAAGTTTGCACTACAGAACATTTAAACAAAATATTCTATGAGGAGAAAATGAAAACAAAACAAAACAATGAAAACCAGCAAAGGGAGGAACTACATTAAAAGAAAGGTCAATCAAAGGAGAAACTAAGTCAAGTTAAAAACCAAAAATAAACTAAAATGTCTGAGAACACAAAATCATATCTCAATAATAACCCTGAATGTTAATGGCCTAAACTCATCAATCAAAAGATATAGACTGGCAGATTTGATTTAAAAAAAAAAAAAAGACCAAAGAAAATATGCTGTCTTCAAGAGACTCACCTCCTAGGAAAAGATATTCACAGACTGAAGGTGAAAGGTTGGGAAAAAAAAACACCACTCATAAGGACTGCATATATGAGCAAGGGTTTCCATTCTCATATCAGACAAATTGGACTTCAAACCAGTGAGTCAGAAGGGATAAAGAAGGACATTTCATACTGCTTAAGGGAATCATACATCAACAAGACACAACAATCATAAATATATATACCTTAAACAATGAAGCATCTATGTACATCAAACAAACTCTTCTCAATTTCAAGAATCAAATAGACCACAACACAATAATACTGGGTGGCTTTAACAAGCCTCTCTCACTACCGGATAGATCATCCAAATAAAAATTAAACAAAGAAACTATAGAACTCAATAATACAATCAATGATTTAGACTTAACAGACACATAGAGAGTATTTCATCCATCATTGAGTGAATATACCATCTTCTCAGCAAGACATTGATCCTTCTCTAAAATAGATCATATGTTATGCCACAAAGAAACTCTCAACAAATACAAAAAAAAAAAAAAAAAAAATAGAAATACTACCCTACATTCTATCAGATCAAAATGGAATGAAACTAGAAATCAACAATAAAATAAAAATAGAAGCTATCCCCAAATCTGAAGACTAAATAGCATGCTATTGAATGATGAATGGATAGCAGAAGAAATTAGGGAGGAAATAAAAAAAAATACTTAGAGGTAAGTGAGAACACCAATACAACATATCAAAATCTCTGGGAAACTCTGAAGGCAATGCTAAGAGGAAATTTCATTGCATTTAGATCATAAATTAAAAAGCAAAAAGTCCACGAATAAATGACCCAGCATTACATCTCAAAGCTCTAGGGGAAAAAATATTAAATCAACACTCAAAGCAGTAGAAGACAGAAAATAATTGAAGTCAATGAAATTGAAACAAATGAAACAATTCAAAAAACTGACAGAATGAAAAGTTGATTCTTTGAAAAATAAATAAAATTGATAAGCCCTTAGCTACACTAATAAAGAGATAGAAAACTCAAATTACTAAAAATGATGAAAAAGGAAATATCACAATTGACACTACTGAAAAACAGAAGATAATTAAAAATTATTTTGAAAATTTGTACTCTAATAAGATAGAAAATCTCAAAAGACAATGACAAATTTCTAAAGACATACTGAATCTGGATGACATACACAATTTAAACAGATCAATCTCAAGCAGTGAAATAGAAGATGACATCAAAAAACCTACCAACAAAGAAAAGCCCAGGACCAGTTGTATTCTCAGCTGATTTCTAAAAGACCTTCAAAGAAGAATTAGTGCCAATACTCCTCAAATTATTCCATGAAATAGAAAAGGAGGGAACCCTTCCAAACTCATTCAATGAAGCTAGTATCACCCTGATACCAAAACCAGAGAAAGACACATCAAGGAGAGAAAACAGTAGACAAATATCCCTGAGGAACACAGATGCAGAGATTCTCAGTATAATCCTGGAAAATTGCTTACAAAAACATATTAAAAAGATAGTGCACCATGATCAAGTGGAGTTTATCCCAGGCATGCAGTTTAGTTCAACACATGGAAATCAATAAATGTAATACATCATATCAATAGATATAAAGACATGAATCATATGATGTTCTCAATTGATGCAGAATTGATAAAATACAGCACCTCTTCACGTTCAAAACACTAAAAAAATTAGGGATAGTAGGAACATACCTTAACATTGTAAAAGCTATATAAGCTAATCTAAGGGCCAATATAATTCTAAATGGAGAAAAATTGAAAGCATTCCCTCTAAAAATTGCCACTTTCACCACTTCTATTCAACATTGTTCTTGAAACTTTAGCCAGTGCAATCAGACAGATGAAAGAAATTAAAGGGTTATGAACAGGAAAAGAAGAACTTAAATTATCACTATTTGCTGATGACAGGATTCTATATATAGAAGATTCAAAAAATTCCACCAGAAAACTTTGGGAACTAATAAATGAATTTAGCAAAGTAGTGGAATATAAAATAAATACCCGTAAATCAAACATATTTCTATACATAAGTGATGAAGCTATTGCAAGAGAAAAGGAAAACTACCCCATTTACAATAAGCCTAAAAAAATACTTGGGAATCAATCTAACCAAAGAGGTGAAAGACCTCTATAATGAAAACTACAGAATACTAAAGAAATTTGCTGGGAGCCATTAGCCAAGTAGGTATGACAATTTCCTTGCCAGCGTACCCCATGTTGCTTAGTGGAAGGACTCGTGGAAATAGGACATTTTGCAGTGACATTGCATGTAGGTGACCTTGCTCAAGGACCAGGGCGGATCCGGGTTTAGGGTGTTCCCGGTTTATAATCTGGGTTTAGGGCGTTCGGTTTAGGTTCCAGGTTTAAGGTTTAAGGTTATTCCTGCTGGGAATAGGGCGTATCCTGCTGCCTGAGTTCCCCTTGAGTTCTCACGGGATTCAGACAGTATTTTTTGGGAGATAGAAGCCCAGTGGAGGTGGATTTGGGCAGAGAACGTGGATTTCCCCAGAACGTGATTGTAGACGGCTGGTGTGAGTTCGGGAATAAAGAGTTGCTGTTTGAATCTACAAGCTGTGTGGTGGCTCGTGATTTTGTGCCCAGCCAGACTGCGGCAGAAATTGAAGAAGACCTAAGAAGATGATCTTAGACCTTAGAAGATCTCCCATGCTTTTGGGTTGGCAGAATTAAAATTGTCAAAATGGCCATACTAGCAAAAGTTCCATACAGATTTAATGCAATTTCTATTAAAATCCCAATGACATTCTTCACAGAACTAGAAAAAAGTAATAATAAAATTCATTTGGATAAAGAAGGTACCTAGAATAGCCAAAGCAATGCTTAGCAAGAAGAGTGAAGCAGGAGGCATCAAATCCCAGATCTTAAACTATACTACAGAGTAATAGTAGCAAAAATGATATGGTATGGGCACCAAAATAGACATGTAGACAAATGGTACAGAATAGAAGACACAGAGACAAACATTCATAAATACAGTTATCTTATACCAGGCAAAGGCACCAAAAACATTCATTAGAGAAGATAGCCTCTTTGACAAATGGTGCTGAGAAAACTGGAAATCCATATGTAGCAAAATGAATTAAACCTCTATCTCTCACCCTGCACAAAAATCAACTCAAAGTGGATCAAAGACTTAGATACTAGAACAGAGACCCTGCACCTAATTGAAGAAAAAGCAGGCCCAAATCTTCATCATGTTAGCTTAGGACCTGACTTCCTCAACAAGACTCCTAATGTGCAAGAACTAAAATGAAGAAATAATAAATGGAATGAAATCAAACTAAATGCTTCTTTTAAGCAAAGGAAACAAGAGAGAGCCTTCAGAATGGGAAGAAATCTTTACCACATGCAACTCAGATATAGCATTAATCTTCAGGATATATAAAGAACTGAAAAACTTAATACCAGAAAAAAAATAACCCAATCAATGAATGTGCTAAGGAACTGAACAGATAGTTCACAGAAGAAGTACAATCAATCAACAAACATATGAAAAAATGTTCATCTTCTCTAGCAATTAGAGAAATGCAAATCAAAACTACTCTAAGATTTCATCTCATGCCAGTCAGAATGGCAGTCATCAAGAACACAGGCAATAATAACTGTTGGTGAGGATGTGGGGAAAATGGTACACTTATACATTGCTGTGGGACTGCAGAATGTAACCATTCTGGAAAGCAGTATGGAGATTCCTCATAAAACTTGGAATGGAACCACCATTTGACTCAGCTGTCCCACTCCTCAATCTTTACCCAAAGAACTTAAAATCAGCATAGTACACTGATGTAGACACATCAATGTTTATAGCAGCTCAATTCATAATAGCTAAACTATAGAACCAACCTAGATGCCCTTCAACAGATGAATGGATAATAAAAATGTGTTACATATACACAATGGAATATTACTCAGCCTTAAAGAAGAATGAAATTATGACATTTGCCAGTAAATGAATTGAATTAGAGAATATCATGCTGAGTGAAATAAGCTAATCCCCCCAAACCAAAGGCTGAATGTTTTCTCTGGTCAGCGGATACTGATCCATAGTGGGAGAAGTGGGAAAGAATGAAGGAACTTTGGATTGTGCAGAGGAGAGGGAGGGGAGGGGTGGGGCTGTGGGGATGGAAAGGATGGTAGAATGAAAATAGACATTATTACCCTGTGTGCATGTATGATTACACTACTGGTGTGACTCTGTACCATGATCAGCAATGAGAAGTTGTGTTCCATTTGTGTGCAATGTATCAAAATACATTCTACTGTCATGTATAACAAATTAGAACAAATAACTCCCCCCCCCCAAAAGAAATAACAATCAGATTTAAAAAAATATTTAAAAAAAGATGAATAAAATGAGGACTTTCAAGATGGTAGATTAGAGAAAGGCTTTGTTTTGAGTTGCTCTGTAGCTTGGGATTGAAGCAGTGGCAGTACTGCCTTTCCAAAATGTGGGTGAAAGAAGGAATTCGCTGAAATTTAATATCAGGCAGTCAGAATCTCTTAGGGATTAAGAAATTTGGGTGCATTGAGCAAGAAAGCAGAAAGAATAAATTGGAGTAAAGCTGGTTGTAGCAGTAGTAGAGGTGCTGGTTCACTGCAGAGGAGCGGGAATGATGCAAACACAGCTTTGGCATGGAAAAACTTGTAGCACAGAAAAGTAGTCTCAGCTGATCCAGAGGTTGACTGGGAACTGTCGTTTCAAAAGTGCTCTGTGCTTCTAAACTGGCAAGTGGAGAACTGAGGTGGGGAGTCATCTTGAGGAAGCCAGGCTGCAGTGTGCTGCTGAGAGAGCCTGGTATGTCGTAGCAGACATTGCTGTACTGTCCTGGCAACCACTTACCACGTGGCCTAGGGTGTGTGTAGCAGAATGTGAGTGAAATCGGCCCAGAGAAGGTTGTACCTAGGAGGATCCAAGTCAGCGATATGGAGGAGAGTGCAACTTGCTTTCCCTTAATCTGACAGCTCAAGTGACCAGCTAAAGAGGGTCAGGAAACTGAGCAGGGGGACATGAGTACATTCAGGAACTGAACCTGGGAATGCTGTATTTATGGGTGGCAGAGTGTGAGAGACCTATGGAGGGTCTCTCAGGAGACTGCTGACATTCAGACTCCCAGAGATTGGCATCTACCCAACCTCAGGGGCGTGTTCATCTAATTTCTCCAGAGCAGGTACCACCCAAGAACATTCTAAAGGCCTGATCAGAACTAAGCCCCACTCACCAGAACTCCCCACTTAGAACTGTGCCGTAGTCCCATCCTGGGAGTGCGTCAGTCTGATCTGTCTGGGCAACACCCCAGTTGACTACTTCCCATTCCATCCCACCTGACATTGGTGAGAAGGGAAGTAGAGTGTTATTTCAAACAGCTTCAGTTTAGGCCACTCCAGCCGGTAGGCGAGTGGGCAACAGAAAGTGAGGAAGAGTATACAACCTCCAGTTCTTGCTCTCTCTAAGGGGTACATACCCCAAAAGTAAACACAAAGAAGGACACTTGAGCCTAGGAAGTGATAATCCATTGACAATTTTGATGCCTCACTGGAGAGAATTCTTTCTATTTTCATTAAGATGTTTTTCCCTCATTCTCTAGCTCACTTCTTGGTGTTCTTACTGTGCTCATTGTTTCATGGACATATGTACATTTTTGTTTCATTTTTCTCATTTAAAAATTGGTATTTGTCTTTGTCTTGCCTCTTGAGGGCTAGGGTTTTTTGTTTGTTTTGTTTTGTTTTGATACCAGGGATTGAATCTAGCTTAACCACTCCTCACATCTCCAACTCTTTTTATATGTTGTTTTGAGACAGGGTCTCACTAAGTTGCTTAGAGTCTTGGTAAGTTGCCAAGGCTGGCTTTGAACTTGTGATCCTCTTGCCTTAGACTCCTGAGCTGCTGGAATTACAGGCATGTGCCACCATACCCAGCATTGTTTTGTTTTTGTTTGTTTATTTCTCTTGCTTTCCTTTCTTCTCTCGCTAATATCCAAAGTCTCTTGTTCCCTTTTTCTTTCCACTTAGTTTCTTATTTATTTTCTTATTTTATTTATTTATTTTTCTCCTTCTATATAGCCAAAAGTTACATCTCTTTTGTATTCTGTTCACATTTTTAACTAATAAATTTATTCTAATTAGGTATACATGACAGCAGAATGCATTTTGATTCATTGTACACAATTGCAGCACAACTTTTCTCTGGTTGTACATGATATAGTGTCACTCCATATGTGCAGTCATACATATACCTAGGGTAATGATGTCCATCTCATTCCACCATCTTTCCTGCCCCCCTGCCCCCTCCCCTCCCCACCCCTCCCTTCCTTTTTCCCAATCACAGTTTCTCCATTTTTTTGAGAAAGAGAGAGAGAGAGAGAGAGAGAGAGAGAGAGAGAGAGAGAGAGAGAATTTTTTTTAATATTTATTTTTCAGTTTTGGTGTACACAACATCTTCATTTTATTTTTATGTGGTGCTGAGGATCGAACCCAGCGCCCCGCCCATGCCAGGCGAGTGTGTTACCACTTGAGCCACATCCCCAGCTGTGGTGAGCCGTTCCTATAGACCATGGCCGCCATTAGAAGATGGCGCCGGCTTCCACTGTGGCCTGTGATAAAGAACTCCTTTTTTGGAGAGTTGGCACGTAATCCCTTATCACCCTATGAGAAAGCTCCACGTGGAAGCTTTGCATTGGGGCTTGAGATGCTTTATTAAGGCTGGGAGGGGCATCCGAGAAGAAGAAGAAGAAATATCAAGGACCTGAATAAACTGCTGAAAGAAGATTCCTGAGTTGCGTCTTCCTTGCGGGCAAGGGGTCGCGACAAGTGGTGCCGAGACCCGGGAACCAGAACTTTCAGCAGTCAGGGGTGGTGCACCGGTTAGTCCCAAGTAAATGGGATCCGCGACCAAAGCGGGGTTAGTCCCAGGTAAGTGGGATCCGCGACCAAAGCGGGGCAGCTCCTCTGTAAAGAAAGAGAGAGCATTACATTTTATTGCAGCTGCACTGTGTACTTTTGCTTCTACTTTCGCTTTTGTTTTTTGTGCTTCCTTTGTTGTTGTGTCATGGGTGCCGCATCTTCAAGTCCGCTTCTCCTGGCCCTAGGTGGCCTGTTGCGTTCCAAGGGCCTGGAAGTGAAACATAGTACTCTACAGATATTTTTACAGAAGATAGATATCGCTGCACCGTGGTTTGCATTTTCGGGCAGCCTTACTGTACCTAGTTGGGATAAATTAGGCAAAGACCTTGACTTTGCTTCTGAGCAGGGCATATTAGAGGGTGGGGTGATACCCCTTTGGAAAATGGTCCATAGTTGCCTTACAGATGGTAAATGCCAAGAAGCTGTGAGTGAGGGTCAGGCCGTTCTTGAACAACTACATGAGGAAAAATCTGAAGGATCACATAGTGAAGTGGCAGAGAGTATCAAAAGTAACAGTAGTGAGAAGGCAAAAGAGCCTGAAGATAAAAATAGGAGAAGGCTCTACCCAGACTTGACCGAATTAAAAACGCCTGAGAACACAAGCGACTCAGAGAGTTCTGAGGACCTTGATATATTGTTACAACAACTACATAAGATAAAAATGAAAAAGAAGAAAAAGGAGACACAAGGCGCGCATGCCTACTGTAAGAAGGGGGAGGGATCTAATATTGGTCAACAGAATTCTGAGGAGGAGGAGGTTGAAAATTTAGAAGAAGATATGATGCCTGTTGCCCCACCCCCGTATGTGGGGGGGAGCCAAGGTTCCGGGAGGTCTTTTCATGCGCAAGTTTGGAGGACAGTTAATACAGATATGGGACTTGCGTACCCGGTGTTTCAGGACAATAATAGGGGAAGATATCATGAGCCTTTAAACTTTAAGATAGTTAAAACCTTGGCAGAATCCGTCCGCACTTATGGCATAGATGCCGCTTTCACTCTCACTCAGGTGGAGGGACTTACTAGATTTTGTATGACTCCCTCAGATTGGGCTAGTCTAGTCCGCACTTGTGTTTCCCCAGGGAAATATTAGGAGTCCAAAGTTGGCTGTTTAATGTTTCTGGCACTACCCAAGACTTGGAGCGAGGTAGGAGGCTTAAAATTTTTGCAAATAATTCACAATTATCTAATGCTACGTTACCCTCCGCAGCAGTCTGTCTCCAATCTCCGTTCCTGTTTCTTTTGGCTAATGATACATCACAGGGGATGCTTAATTGTTCTAATGTTACCTGCTATTTGTCTGAGTGTTGGAATGGCTCCTGGACTATGGCAGTGATTATGAAAATTCCAACCTTTGTCCCGATCCCGGTTACTGCAGATCCAGAATCCTTTTCTATTGTTGAAGTGATTAGAACCCGTAGAGATTTTGGAATTATGGCAGCTATAGTGACAGCTGTGGCAGTATCTGCTGCTGCAGCAGTTACAGCTGGAGTAGCCATGGCCAGCCAGGTACAAACTGCTGCCACTATTAATCAGGTTATTCAACAAACATCCACCATACTTGAATCCCAAAGTAAAATTAATCAACACATTTTATCTGGGATTTTGGCTGCTAATCAAAGGATAGATCTGCTTCAAGCTCAAGTTGAGGAATTGTCTGACCTAGTACATTTGGGTTGTATTGATCAATGTGCACATTTATGTATAACCTCTGTCAGATTTTATGATTCCAGAAATGCCTCCCGCATCATCGGAGAGTATCTATCCGGAACCTGGTCCATGGAAGAAGAAAACTTGATCCAGTCTCAACTAACTCAGATTGCTGTTTTGAACAGTACCCGTGTCGAACCAGTGACTTTGGGTCAATTCACCAGTTGGCTATCCTCTGCTTTTTCCTTCTTTAAGGAATGGGTGGGAGTGGGCATTTTTGGCGCTATGTGTTGCTTCGGTGTTGTGCTTTGTTTGTGGCTTCTCTGTCGCCTTAAAACTCGCCATGCGCAAGAGAAGGCTATGATCGTACAGGCTCTTGCGGCCTTGGAAAATGGCATTTCTCCACAAATCTGGCTTGCACATCTTAAACAGTGATTTCAGGGCATGGCCATTGCACCCCAAGTTAGTTTCACATTGCACTGGGATTGGCATGCCCTCTTCCTTATTCTCTCCCAGTGCTGAATAGCCCTTGCACTCTGCAGGTCTTGTTACCATTGCACGCAGATGGGTTTCAGGACTGGTACTTCTTCTCTGCTACAGACTCTTTACCTTCCTCTGGGGCTTAGGGATTGTGTTGCCAACTTAAATTTTGTCATCATTACCAGGCTACCTGTGTTATCCTACTTCTCATCGTCGTCACGATGCAGGATGCGAGGCAAGGCACTGCACTTGAGTGATCCCTCAACGGACCTCAAGGAAAGCATGTCCTATTGCATGCAGGTTTGACGTCCACGCCCCGCCCTACGAAAAAAGGCGTCGGCTGATATGGGATCAGGTCTGGGGAAGGCGCCTCCTTAGGTCTGAACCATACATTGCAGCCACTTCTGCACAGTGGGATAGGACCTCTACTTTCGCCTGCATTGTTTTATAAAACAGAAGGGGGAACTGTGGTGAGCCGTTCCTATAGACCATGGCCGCCATTAGAAGATGGCGCCGGCTTCCACTGTGGCCTGTGATAAACAACTCCTTTTTTGGAGAGTTGGCACGTAATCCCTTATCACCCTATGAGAAAGCTCCACGTGGCAGCTTTGCATTGGGGCTTGAGATGCTTTATTAAGGCTGGGAGGGGCATCCGAGAAGAAGAAGAAGAAATATCAAGGACCTGAATAAACTGCTGAAAGAAGATTCCTGAGTTGCGTCTTCCTTGCGGGCAAGGGGTCGCGACACCCAGCCCCACAGTTTCTCCATTTTTCCCATGCCCCCACCCCCCATTATGGATCAGCATCCACTTATCAGAGAGAACATTCAGCTTTTAGATTTTTGGCGTTTGGCTTACTTTGCTTAGCATGATATTCTTCAACTCAATCCATTTACCTACAAATGTCATAATCTTATTCTTTTTAATTTTTTATTTGTTTTATTGAGTTATATATGACAGTAGAATTCATTTATGCACTTTGATATATCATACATAGATGGAATATAATTTCTCTGAGTGCACATGTAGCAGAATCACATTGGTCATGCAGTCACATATATACATACAGTAGTAATGTCTGTTTCATTCTACTATCTTTCTATCCCCACATTTCCTGCTCTCCCCTCCCATCACTTCCCTCTACCTAATCTAAGGTAACACTATTCTTCCTTAGTGCTCCCTGCCTTATTGTGAAGGTTTTCTCTAATATGTGAAATTAATATGCATATTAGAGAAAACATTTGGCTTTTGGTTTTTGGGATTGGCTTATTTCGCTTAGCATGATATTCTCCAACTCCCACCATTTACTGGCAAATGCCATAATTTCACTCTTCTTTAAAGCTGAGTAACATTCCATTGAGTATATGTACCATATTTTCTTTATCCATTCATCTATTGAAGGTATCTAGGTTGCTTCCACAGTTTAGCTATTGTGAATTGAGCTACTATAAACATTGATGTGGCTGTGTCCCTGTAGTATGCTGATTTTAAGTCCTTTGGGTATAGACTGAGGAGTGGGATAGCTGGGTCAAATGGTGGTTCCATTCTAAATTTTCTAAGGAATCTCCATACTGCTTTCCAGATAGGTTGCACCAATTTGCAGTCTCACCAGCAGTGTAAGAATGTGCCTTTCTCCCTACGTCCTCACCAACATTTATTGTTTTCTGTATAACTGCCTTTCTGAATGGCATGAGATGAAATATTAGAGTAGTTTTGATTTGCATATCTCTAATTACTAGAGATGTTGAACATTTTTTCATATATTTGTTAATGTATATCTTCTTCTGTGAAGTGTCTGTTTAGCTCTTTAGCTCATTTATTGATTGGGTTGTTTGTTTTTTGGTGTTAAGTTTTTTGACTTCTTTATGTTCTAGATATTAGTGTTTTGTCTGATATGCATGCATCAAAAATTTGCTCCCCAAATTTAGGCTCTCTCTTCACCTCATTGATTGTTTCTTTTGATGAGAAGAACCTTTTTAGTTTGAATCCATCCCATTTATTAATTCTTGATTTTGTTTCTTGTGCTTCAGGAGTCTTGTTAAGGAAGTTGGGCCTAATCCAATGTGATGAAGATTTGGGACTACTTTTTCCTCTATTAGGCACAGGGTTTCTGGTCTAATTCCTAAGTCCTTGATCCATTTTGAGTTTTGTGCATGGTGAGATATAAGGGTTTAGTTTCATTTTGCTGCATACGGATTTCTAGTTCTCCCAGCACCATTTGTTGAAGAAGCTATCTTTTTTACTATGTATGTTTTTGATGCCTTTGTCTAATATGAGATAACTGTATTTATGTGGGTTTGTCTCTGTCTTCTATTCTATACCATTGGTTAACAAGTCTATTTTGGTGCCAATACAATGCCATTTTTTAAGTATAGCTTTGTAGTGTAGTTTAAGGTTTGGTATTATATTGCCTCCTGCTTCACTCTTCTTTTTCCAAATGAATTTCATTATTGCTTTTTCTATTTCTATGAGGAATGATGTTGTGATTTTAATTGGAATCACATTGAATCTGTATAGTGCTTCAGGTAGTATGGCCATTTTGACAATATTAATTTTTCCTATCCAAGGGTATGGGTGCTCTTTCCATCTTCTAATGTCTTCTTCAATTTCTTTCTTTAGTGTTCTGTAGTTTTTATTGTAGAGGTCTTTCCCTTCTCTTGTTGATTCCTAAGTATTTTATTATTTTGAGGCTATTATAAATGAGGTAGTTTTCTTAATTTCTCTTTCAGAGGATTCATCACTGATGTTTAGAAATGCATTTGATATATAGTCATTAACTTTATATCCTGCTACTTTGCTGAATTCACTTATTAGTTCTCAAAGTTTTCTGGTGGAATTTTTTTTGGATCTTCTAAATATAGAATCATGTAACCTACAAATAGAATCATGTAACCTACAAATAGTGATAGTTTGAGTTTTTCTTTTCCTATTCATATCCCTTTAATTTCTTTTGTCTGTCTGATTGCTCTGGCTAGAATTTCAAGGGGTATGTTGAATAGAAGTGGTAAAAGAGGGCATCCCTGTCTTGTTCTAGTTTTTAGAGAGACTGCTTCCAATTTTTCTCCATTTAGAATGATGTTGGCCTTGGGTTTAGCATAGATAGCTTTTATAATGTGAAGGCATGTTTCTACTATCCCTAGTTTTTCTAGTGTTTTAACATGAATGGGTGCTGTGTTTTGTCAAATGCTTTCTCTGCATCAATTGATATAATCATATGATTCTTATCTTTAAGTGTATTGATGTGATGAATTACATTTATTGATTTCTGTATGTTGAACCAAACTTGCATCCATGAAATGAACCCCACTTGATCATGGTGAACTATCTTTTAAGTATGTTTTTGTATGCAATTTTACAGAATTTATTGAGAATTTTTTGCATGAATGTTCATCATGGATATTGGTCTAAATTTTCTTTTCTTGATGTGTCTTTGTGTGGTTTTGGTATCAGGATGATACTAGCTTCATAGAATGAGTTTGGAAGGGTTCCCTCCTTCTCTATTTCATGGAATAAATTTGAGGAATATTGATATTAATTCTTATTTGAAGGTCTTATAGAACTCAGCTGTGAGTTCATCTGGTCCCAGGCTTTTTTTTGGTTGGTAGGCTTTTGATGGTGTCTTCTATTTCCTTGCTTGAAATTGATATGTTTAAATTGTATATGTCCTCATGACTCAGTTTGGATATATCATATCCAGAAATTTGTTAGCATCTTCAAGGTTTTCTATTTTACTGGAGCATAAATTTCCAAAATAGTTTCTAATTGCCTTCTGTATTCCAATAGTGTCTGTCATGTTATTTCCTTTTTCATCATGAATTTTAGTAATTTGAGTTCTCTCTCCTTCTTTTCATTAGGGTGGCTAAGGGTTTGTCAATTTTATTTTATTTTTTCAAAGAACCAGTTTTTTGTTTTGTTGATTTTTTGAATTGTTTCTTTTGTTTCAATCTCATTGATTTATGCCCTGATTTTAAATGTTTCCTGTCTTCGGTTGTTTTTTTCTCTAGGGCTTTGAGATGTAATGTGAGGTCATTTATTTATTGACTTTTTCTTCTTTTAATGAATGAGCTCAATGCATAAACTTTCCTTTTAGCACTACCTTCATAGTGTCCCATAGATTTTGATAAGTTGTATCAGAGTTCTCATTTACCTATAACAAATTTTTTATCCCCTCCCTGATGTCTTCTGTTATTTATGCATCATTCAATAGCATATTTTTTGGCCTCCAGGTGTTGGAGGAGCTTCTATTTTTTATTTAATCATTGATTTCTAGTTACATTCCATTATGGTCAGATAGAATGCAGGGTAATGTCTCTATTTTTTTGTATTTGTTAAGACTTGATTTGTGGCATAACATGTGGTCTATTTTGGAGAAGGATCCATGTACTGCTAAGAAGAAAGTATATTCACTTGTTGATGGATGGAATATTCTATATTTATCTGTTAAGTCTAAATTATTACTGTATTGTTGAGTTCTATAGTTTCTTTGTTTAGTTTTTGTTTGAAAGATCTATCCGGTGGTTGGAGAGGTGTATTAAAGTCACTCAGTATTACTGTGTTGTGATCTGTTTCATTCTTGTAGTCGAGAGGGATTTGTTTGATATACATAAACGCCTCATGGTTTGTGGCATTGATATTTATGATTGTTATGTGTTGTTGATGTATGAATCCCTTAAGCAGTATTAAATGTCCTTCTTTATCCCTTATGACTAACTTTGGTTTGAAGTCCACTTTGTCTGATATGAGGATGGAAACCCCTGCTTGTTTACATGGTCCATGTGAGTGGTATGTTTTTTCCTACCCTTTTACCTTCAGTCTGTGGATGTCTTTTCCTGTGAGATAAATCTCTTGAAGGCAGCATATTTTTGGGTCCTTTTTTAAAATCCAATGTGCCAGTCTATGTCTTTTAATTGATGAGTTTAGGCCATTCACATTCAGGGTTATTATTGAAATATGATTTGTATTCCCAGACATTTTCGTTTACTTTTGGTTCTTTACTTGACTTGGTTTCTCCTTTGATTGGCCTTTCCTTTCGTGTAGTTCCTCTCCTTGCTGATTTTTATTTCCTCCTCATGGAATATTGTGCTAAGAATACTCTGTAGTGCAGGCTTTCTCACTGTAAATTCTTTTAACTTTTATCATGAAAGGTTTTTATTTCATCATCAAATCTGAAGCTTAATTTTGCTGGATATAAGATTCTTAGTTGGCATCCATTTTCTTTCAGCACTTGGTATTTATTGTTCCAGGATCTCCAGCTCTGAGGATCTGGATTGAAAAATCTGCTGAGATCCGAATTGGTCTCTCCCTATATGTTATATGATTCTTCTCTCTTGCAGCCTTTAAGATTCTATCCTTATTCTGTATACTGGGCATTTTCATTATAATGTGCCTTGGTGTAGATCTGTTGTAATTTTGTATACTTGGTGTCTTGTAAGCCTCTTGTATTTGATTTTCCAATTCATTCTTTATGTTTGGGAAATTTTCTAATATTATCTCATTGAAGAGATTGTGCATTGCTTTGGTTTGAATCTCTGTGCCTTCCTCTATCTCAATAACTCTTAGATTTGGTCTTTTGATGCTATCCTATAATTCTTGGATGTTCTGTTCACGGTTTCTTACCATCTTCACTGTGTGGTTGACTTTATTTTCAAGATTATGTATTTTGTCCTCATTATCTGATGTTCTGTATTCCAAGTTATCTAGTCTGTTGATGATGCTTTTTATTGCGTTTTAAATTTGGTTTATTGTTTCCTTCATTTCAAGGATTTCTTTTTTTTTCTTTTTTAGGAATCTCCATTCCTTTCTTTCTTTCTTGTTTTAAAAATATTTTTAGCTGTAGTTTGACACAATATCTTTATTTATTTATTTTTGAGAGAGAGAGAGAGAGAGAGAGAGAGAGAGAGAGAGAGAGAGAGAGAGTTTTTTAATATTTATTTTTTAGTTTTCGGTGGACACAACATCTTTATTTTATTTTTATGTGGTGCTGAGGATCAAACCCAGCACCCTGCGCATGCCAGGCGAGTGCGTTACCACTTGAGCCACATCCCCAGCCCCCTTTAGTTATTTTTATGTGATGCTGAGGATCAAACCCAGGCCTTAAACATGTGAGGTGTGTGCTCTACCACTGAGCTAAAGCCCCAGCCCCTTCAGCTCTTTTTTGAATTAATCTTTTGCTACCTGTATTTGCTCCCTTATTTCTTTGTAGTGTGATCAATGGTTGCCTGTGTTTGCTCTCTTATATCTTTGATTGATCAATTTTTTCCTGTACTGTACTTCCTCACTTATGTCATTCTTTAATTCACAGAATATTTTAATTATGAACATTCTGAACTCCTTCTCTGACATTTCATCAACTGTGCTGTCCATGGATTCTATTATTGTAGTATCATGGTTTGTTTGGGGAAATTTCTTCCTTTGGTTTTTTCCCCTCATATTGTCTGTGTATCTTCATTTCTAGCAGTGCAGATCTGAGGTATTACAGTTTCTACCCTATAAGCTAGTAGTGTCCCTATAGATTACCTATACCTCACCTTGGTGTTGGGCTTCCTGTCTCCAGTTGGAATCCCTCGATGGATGCTACTGCAACTAATGGTGGTGGCAGCAATAGCAGAGGTAACTCAAGATAGCGGTGGGGGTGTACTATACACCTATATACAGTCGTACTATAGAAAGAGGTTCCAGGGGATTAGGCTCCACAGGTGTAGATTGGGCTATGCTTTCTTTAAATTTAGATTCTCGCCCCATACTAAAACTAAATGTTCAAGGACATGAATTTAATGGGCTACTGGATACAGGTGCAGACCTTAGCATCATCTCTCGTTAAGAATGGCCAAAACATTGGCCATTACAACAAGCCACTCAAACACCTCGAGGCCTAGGAGTGGCGACTAATCCCCATAGAAGTGCAATGGTATTAGATTGGAAGGATCCTGAAGGATGTGAAGGAACTATACAGCCATATGTATTGGATCATCTTCCTGTAAATTTATGAGAACGAGATGTTCTAGATCAATTAGGACTAACATTAACCAATAACATCAATTCAAATGCATCCACTATTATGGCTAGACAAGGTTTTAGGAAAGGAAAAAGATTAGGAGAACAAGAACAAGGTATAGTAGCACCAATACAAATAGATCAAGGAACAGGCAAACATGGATTGGATTTTCAGGAGGGGTCATTGAGACAATAAAAATTACTTGGAAATCAGAAAGACCAGTATGGGTTCCTCAGTGGCCCCTGACTAAAGAAAAGATACAAGCAGCCCATGACCTGGTCAAACAACAATTAGCAGAGGGACATATACAACCTTCTGTATCTCCCTATAATACTCCCATTTTTGTCATTAAAAAAAATCTGGTAAATGGAGATTATTGCAAGATTTAAGAGCCATTAATAATGAGATGGTTATTATGGGACCTGCTCAATCAGGGATTCCCCAATTGTCTGCTTTGCCAAAAACCTGGTATGTTTTAGCTATAGATATTAAAGATTGTTTTTTTTTCAATTTCAATTCATCCTGAGGATAGTCCAGGTTTTGCATTTACTGTCCCTGCACTGAATCATGAAAGTCCTGATCAGAGATATGAATGGAAAGTACTCCCTCAAGGGATGGCTAACAGCCCAACTATGTGTCAAATTTATGTTAACAAAGCAGTCCAACCACTTGGAAATCAAAATCCTGAACTACAAGTATTTCATTATATGGACGATATAAAGAAATATTATATTAGAACACAAAGATAAAAACACATTGCTAGAATGTTATGCCCACTTACAAACCTATTTAAAAATTATAATCTAGAAATAGCAATAGATAAAGTACAATTAAATTTTCCAATTAATTATTTAGGAGTTCTATTATCCTCAACCATGGTCCGTCCACCAAAAATTCAAATACTAGTAGATCAACTCAAATCACTTAACGGCTTTCAAAAGTTATTAGGAGACATAAATTGGATAAGGCCTTATCCAGGCATACCAACAGGAGAGTTGGGACCTTTATTTGATATCCTAAAAGGTCCATCAGATCCAAATTCACCATGTATCTTAACTCCTGAAGCAAGAAAGACATTAAAAATCATTGAAACATATATGGAAAATATGCATTTGGATAGAATTGATATGTTTGCCTTCATTATTTATTGTACTACCAACAAAAAATATTCCTACAGGAGTATTTTGGCAAGAAGGTCCATTATTATGGATACATTTATCTTATTCTCCTAACACTATTCTTACTAGGTATCTTGAGGCTGTAGGACAATTAATACTCAAAGGAATAAAAGCAGCAAAGGGAGTGTTCGGAATTTCTCCCAATAAAATTATTACTCCATATACTATGGATCAAATTGATGAGTTAGCTAATGAGTTAAATACTTGGGCAATAATCATGTGAAAATCTAATGTTTCATTTGATAACCACATACCATCTAATCCTTTGTTGTCTTTTTGGTCTTCACATGCTGCAGTTTTTCCAAAATGACAAGAAAAACACCTATCATGAATGCTCCAAATATATTCACTGATGGGTCAAATAATGGTACAGCAGCAGTAGTTACCCCTGATCAAACTTTTACATTTTTAGTACCCAAACAATCAGCTCAAAAGGTAGAGCTTAATGCAGTATTACAAGCTTTTGTGATGTTTAAAGATTCTGTATTTAATTTATTTTCCGATAGTCAGTATATAGTTAATGCTATAGTATCCCTTGAAGATGCTGGTAGGATTTCCCCTTCCTCTACTGTTTTTTTCTTTGTTTTCTACTATACAAAGTCTAATATGGGACAGAAAAGATCCATTCTTTATAGGACATATCAGGGCACATACAGGATTGCCTGGAGCCCTTAGTTTGGGCAATGATTTAGCAGATAAAACTACACATGACATACATATTTTCTCTACACTAGAAGAAGCTACAAATTTTCATAAAAGGTTCCATGTCAATGCTAATACTTTACAAAAGCGTTTTAAAATAACTAAGGAACAAGCCAGACAAATAATAAAACAAAATTGTGTGACCTTTTACCACAAGTTAATCTTGGAGTCAATCCTAGAGGACTGATCCTAACCATATTTGGCAGATGGGCGTCACACACTTGCCAGAGTTTGGAAAATTAAAATATTTGCATGTTACGGTTGACACTTCTTCCGGATTTTTGATAGGCTCCCTTCATGCCGGAGAAAAAACTAAAGATATTATAGCTCATTGCTTACAAAATTTTGCCACTGTGGGCGTTCCAAAACAGTTAAAAACAGATAATGCCCCTGGTTATGCTTCTATCTCTTTTAAACAATTTTGCTTATCATTTGGCATTACTCATATAATAGGAATCCCATACAATCCACAGGGACAAGGCATAGTTGAAAGATCTCATCAAACTTTTAAAATGTACTTATTAAAGCAAAAAGAGGGAATTGGGAAGGGGTATATATCCCTCAAAGATAAACTTAAAATAACACTTTTTACTCTAAACTTTTAAAATTTGGATTCATCAGGGCTTAGTGCTGTGGAAAGGCATATGTGTCCAAAAAATGTACATAAGCCCAAGGTACTTTGGAAGGATATTCTAACAGGACAATGGAAAGGTCCTGACCCAGTGATTGTCTGGAGTTGGGGGTCTGTTTGTGTGTTTCCACAGGGAGAACAGCAGCCAATTTGGATTCCAGAGAGATTAACTAAAGCAATTTCTACAGACCAAAAAGAAGATGATTTGGTTTAAATACATAACAGATGATATCCAGAACTCCAGTTTGGCCATCCTTACATCTGCGACAGTGGTTCTTCCACACCTGGAGGCTAATGAAACCAGGATTCTTTTTTCAATATCTATTTTATTATTGCCCTTTCCCACATCATGAAGTTCTATTTTGTTTTTTGAGCTCATACAGACCTAGGTTAATGTTTTGCTGATCATTTCTATTTTTTGAATATGGAGTTTTTAAACATTGCAATGGAGATTTCACCTGTAAAAAGTTACAAGGCCTTTACTATTATGTTATGTGTTGTATGTATTATATTATGTGTGCACACTTGTGTTTTGTGTTGTATGTTTGTATGTGCGTATGTCCATATATCATATAAGACAAACGCTCATGAAAAAATGGATCCAAATATAATTTTTTTAAATGCTGCAGTCTGGCTGGGCACAATTCATGAGCCACTTGTCAAACAGGAACGAACTTTATTTTTTGAATGCACGACGCACCACCCGAGCTCTCCAGGAATTCCCTGAGAGCCCAACTGCCACCACCGGCTCTTCTGGTGAGCATCTCAACTGGCACTCTTAGGTCCCTGCTCTGGGACCTAAGGGCAGATTGGCTGGATCATGTGGGCAGAGCCAAAAGAGTCCCCCAATGAGCAGCTCCGTGGTCTGAAAGGGCGAGGAAACAGACCAATGAGCATCATTGCAGAGGAGCCAATCAGCTGGAAGTTTGCTGGGGCCGCTTCAGTTGCGGCTCTCAACAGTATTACAGTTTCTACCCTATAAGCTAGTAGTGTCTCTATAGATTACCTATACCTCACCTTGGTGTTGGGCTTCCTGTCTCCAGCTGGTGTCCCTCGATGGATGCTACTGCAACTAATGGTGGTGGCAGCAATAGCAGAGGTAACTCAAGATAGCGGTGGGGGTGTCCCAAGATGGATGCAACCACTTTCAGAAAGGGTGGGGCTGGAAGGGTGTCCTCTACAATGGCTTTGGATGCCTGTCAGAGATGCAGCTTTCTTTCTAGGCCCTGTCTGTTGTTCAAGGTGGAGGCTACTGCATGGGGAGGTTATGGTGATGGCTGCAGTCTTTCAAGATGGAGGTGGGCTAGGCCTGGGCTCCCAGTGGGTTGTTGGGAGCAGTCCTTGCCCTGGGCTTGGGCTCTGGTGTGGGTCAGCAGGTCGGCAGGGGCAGGAGTTGTCCTGGACCTAACCTGGGCCTAGGCTCCTGCACGGGTTGGCAGGGATGGTCCCAGGCCTGGGTTTGGGCTTTGAGATGGGTCCCTGTCCACATTTTGAATATTCTAAATTCTCTTTTATTTTCTTGTTATACTTTCTTTGCTCTTAATAAATTGTATTTTTTTTTACCAACTTTTAGAGCTCTTTGATTTATGTAACTTCTGCTCTCACAATTCATGTCATTGCAGTTATTAGTACTGTGGATGGCCATGTTGACATCAGTTGTTTATTTATTTTTATGTGGTGTTGAGGATCAAACCCAGTGCCCCAGGCATGCCAGGTGTGCGTGCTACCGCTTGAGCCACATCCCCAACCCAGTTGTTTATTTAATGTAGATCTAGTTCACGGCTATTTATTGTGTTTACTCTTGGCAATTGCTGATCTCACTACATGTTTTTGTGGTAATTATTGGTGTAGATGTCACAGTAGGAACTGGATGTTTGTTTTAATGGTGTATATTGTTTGCTTCAGTTGTTGCTATTCTCTATGCCCTCCTTTTCTGTGAGATGCTAGTAATCTACTGGGACATCAGAAGTTCTCAGGTACAGACTTTGCTGCTGAACTACACCAAAAACAAGTCAAGAAAACAGTGCAGGGGCTGGGTTTGTGGCTTAGTGTTAGAGCACTTGCCTAGCATGTGTGAGGCACTTGGTTTAATCCTCAGCATCACATAAAAATAAATAAATAAAATAAAGTATTATGTCTATCTAAAACTAACTAACTAACTAAAGAGAACAGTGCACCTTACTTCAAACACTAACCATGCTCAAACTCATTGATACAAAGTAGACAAAAATCCCCACACAAATGACCAGACTAGCTAGGGGGGCTCTCAGGTCCCACTCATGGACATCTATTTCTACAGCAAAAACAGAATTAACACAAAGTCTGTGAAGAACACATCTATGATCTATGTAGATCACTTTTGTTTGCACTCCTCTAGAATATAGAGTTAAGTGAAAAAGAACCATCACAGAGGATGCACCCCAAATAACCTTCTCTCTATGACACAATTGCCACATCCACAGAAGGACCCCACTCTTTGAGACCTACAGGGAAAGTAAAATTCTCAAACTCTGACAAAAATAAACTATAAGAGTATATCAGAATACACTAATCATCACCAAAGAACTAGCAGAAAAACTATATGACAAAACCCATTTGGAAATAATATTGAAAAACTCACACCAATCTGATAACACAGAATACTTTGGAATGCGAAGTCTGTGCCCTAAATATACCCATACATAAGAGTGGAATAGAAATCCATTCCAATAGGTGTGTAAAATACAATGTAAGAACATAAGTAATATTAAAAAAATAAGGTAATGTGACACCTACTAAAGTATATAATACATCAGCAACTGACTCCAAAGACATTAAAGTGAATGAAGTGCCAGATAACGAATTCAAAAGGATGACTATAAAAATAATCAATTGCTGCCAGGCGCCATCCTGACTTGTTTACAGACTCTAACAATCAATGAATTTAAAGTCAACACAGCAGAACAACTGGATGGATTAAGGAAAGCAATATGAATGAGAAATGAAATAAGGAGATAAGATATTAAAAGCCAACCAAACAGAAATCTTGGAAATGAAAGATACAATAAATGAAATAAAAAATTCAGTTGAAAGTCTCTTTAATAGGGTAGCCCATACTGAACACAGAATCTCAGAGCTGGAAGACAAAGTGGCCAGTCTTGAACTTTCAGGCAACATTAAAGAAAATAAAATAAGCAACGATGGCCACAATTTGCAAGAATTCTGGGAAAGCATTAAGGGACCAAATTTAAGAATCACTGGAATCAAAAAGTGTTGCAAGATGCAGGCTAATGACATGAATAACCTCTTCAGGTAAATAATAACAGAAAAATTTCCAAACCTTGAGAATGAAATAGACATGCAGATACAGGAAGCATTCAGGACCCCCAAATAGACAAGATTAAAAAAGAACATCTCCATTACTGATTATAATTAAAATGCCTACCCTACAGAACAAGGATAGAATTTTAAAAGCCTCAAGAGAAACCATTAGGTCACATTTAGAGACAAGCCAATCAGAATTACTTCTGATTCCTCAGCATGAACTCTAAACTCCAAGAGGGTTTACAGTGATGTGTTTCAATCCATGAAAGAAAATAACTTTCATCCAAGATTGCTATATCCAGCAAATCTATCCTTTAAATTTGAATAAGAAGAAAAAAAACCTTCCAAAATAATGAAACTAAAAGAATTCATGACTATTTAGCTGGCCCTACAGAAAATACTTAAAGAAATAATACCCACAGAAGAAAACAAAAACAAAATCCAGATATCACAAATGGATAAATCTCAGAACAAAATTAAACATTAGAAATAAATCAGAATGGCACAAATTAATAAACATCTATTCTAGTCATTTTTAAAAAATTACTGTGACCAAAATGCCTGACAGGAACAATTAGTGGGGGTTCATGGTTTTAGAGATCTCAGTCTATATATAGCCAACTCTATTTCTTTGGGCCTGAGGTGAGGCAGAACATCAGGGCAGAACTGTGGAGAAAAGCAGCTGATAACATGGCACTAGAAAGCAGAGAAATAGTTCCACTCAACAAGAACAAAATATACACCCCCAGGCACTCCCCCAATGACCCACCTCCACAAGCCACAACCTATGATTACCACCCGGTTAATCCCTACTAGGAGATTAATACACTGATGAGGTTAAAACTCTCATAACCAATTCATTTTACCTCTAAACTTTTTGGATTATCTTATATGTGAGCTTTTGGGGGATACCTAATGTCTAAACTATGACAACATCTCCATAATAACATTGAATATAAATACTCTAAACTCTCCAATTAAAAGAATGGATTTAAAACTAGAACCAGGGCTGGGGATGTGGCTCAAGGGTAGCGCACTCACCTGGCGTGCGTGCGGCCCGGGTTCGATCCTCAGCACCACATACAAACAAAGATGTTGTGTCCACCAAGAACTAAAAAATAATAATAATAATAATAATAAAATATTTAAAATCCTCTCTCTCTCTCTCTTTAAAAAAACAGACTCATGATAGATTATTTTTTAAAAAAATAAATAAAACTAGAACCAATTATATGTGGTTTTCAAGAGACTGACTTACAGGAAAAGACAGCCATAGGCTAAAAGTGAAAGGACAGAAATTGATATAGGACTCAAATGCAGCCCCAAGTCACACAGGAGTAGCTACTCCCATATCCAACAAAGCAGACTTTAAGCCAAATCAGAAGAGACAAAGAAGTTTCCTTCAGATCAGTAAAAGGAACAATCCAAGAAGATATAATTATAGTAAATATTTATACCTCAAATATTGGTGCACCTCAATACATAAAACAGACACTATACAAATTAATGACTCAGATAAAGCAAGGCACAGTGGTGAATGCCCTGAGGCTGGGTAATCACAAGTTCAAGCCAGCCTTAGAAACTTAGTGAGGCCTTAAGTGACTTATTGAGACCCTGTCTCAAAATAATAAATAAATAGATAGATAGATAGATAGATAGATAGATAGATAGATAGATAGATAGATAGATAGAGCTGGGGATGTGGCTCAGTGGCTAAGTGCCCCTGGGTTCAATACCTGTACCAAAATAAAAAGTTCAACATGGTTAGCAATTAGGGAAATGCAAACAAAAACTACATGAGATTTCATCTCACTTAAATTAGAATGACAGCCTTCAAGAATTCAAACAATAATAAATTCTTGAAATGATGTAGACAAAAAAGAATACTTTTACATTATTAGTAGGATTGTAAATTAGTAAAACAACTATTGAAATCAACATGGAGATTTCTCAAAAGACAATGAATAGGTCCACATATGACCCAGTTATTCCATTTTTTGGTATTTATCCTGAAGAATTAAAGCCAATGTACTATAAGGATACATGCATATCTATGTTTATAGCAGCACAATTCACAATAGCCAAATTAATCAACCAATCTAGGTGTCTGTCAATGGATGAATGGATAAAGAAAATGTGGCATATATACATAATGAAATTTTATTCATCGGTAAAGAATAATAAATGATGTTATTTTCAGGAAATGGATGGAATTAAAAAAATTATGTTAAGCTAAATAAGCCAGTTTCAGAAAATCAAGGGTCAGATTTTCTATCATATGTGGACACTAGAGAGGAAAAAGGAAAAGTAAAGTGTGGGGGGTTCTCATGAAAATCAAAGGGAGATTAGTAGTTCAGTAGAGTAGAGGAAAGGGAGTTATTTTTTTTAAATGAAGTGTCCCCTCATGTCAGAGACCAGCTCCAACAGGGGGTCTCAGGAGACGAACGGATGGTGAGGAGTCGGCGAAAGAGGGGTGGAGAAACAACACAGACACCAAAGTGAAGATGTTGATCCCAATCTTTACTTGTGAAGTCGATCATATATACTTTTCATTTTGGCAGGCTCACAGTACTTTGTGGTTACAAAACAGGAATCATTATTCAAAGAAACAAAATATTACGTAGCTACAATTAGAATAGAAGAATGTATCTTGGCTTATGCATAAGCAAGCATTTGTACTTTCAGTTCGCGTTTTGCTTTGAGCTCTTTCTGCTTAGTTAACTTTTAATAATAGTTAGAAATGTCCCAAACTATTGGCCTATACCTTGACTATTCTTTCTTGACTTACTGACTGGAACCGGTGCCATGGTTACGGCAAGTGGTTGACTTGTTATTAATTTTAATCAAACAAGAGTAAGAGCACAAACCATTGTGCACAGGAACAAGAACAAGTTTCCCAGTACCAAGCACTAATCTGTCTTCTTAACATTAATTTTTCTTCTCTAGATTTTAATTTAATTTCTCAAAAACTTCCTTGACAGGAATACAGGGAGTTTTTCATTAGACATTAACAATTTACGCTCCACAGCTGAATCATTGCATTTAGAGCAAACAGATCTATTCTTTAGAAGTAGTTGCATTAGTTGGGAAAGTCATGTTTTTTCCTTCATACTTAATGGTCATATGAGAAGTTGCAACTATACTTATTAAAGGAATACAAAAACAAACCAGCCCATTCCCAGAAACATACTGCACTCCTCCAGAGGATAGACGCCTTGTGCCATCCACCTCAGTAGGGCCTTGCCATTGCCTGAGTCAGGGGAGGGGCGCAGCACCCTCAAAACGCCAGTATTTCTGCAGGAATATTCAGAGGTAAAATGATTGTATTGTGAGAACTGTAACCTATTAAGTCCATCTTAGTTTGAATAGACTGAGTGGTCACTAGTCAGGTGGGGTGTGGCTGGAGAATGTGGGTCACTGGGGCATTTCCTGGAAGGGTGAATCTTCCCTCTGGCTACCTACCTCTGCTTTCTGACCCTACCATGAGCTGAGAAGCTTTCCCTTACTTGGCTGTGAGCCCAGAGCAATGGTGTGGGCCATTTATGGACTGGGACCTCTGAAACCATGAGCCCCAAATAAAGTTTCCCTTCTCTAAGTTGTTCTTGTCAGGCATTTTGGTCACAGTGATGCAAAGCTGACTAAAACAGAAATTGGTGTCAAGAAGCATGCTTGTGGTTCAGTAGCCTTTGGAGATTGTTTGCAGGAGAAATTTTGAAGATTTATAGATGCAGACTTGAAAAGCATTAGAATGTTGAGAGCAGAGCTTAATAGGCAGTTCTAATGGAAGCTCAGTAGATCAAAATGCCAACAGGAATATGAACCATACTCACAAGTTTGCAGAGGAAAATGAGGACTCTTTTCGGAATTGGACTAGAGGCCACTCATGTTATATGTTGCTAAAGAACTTAGCTGCCTTTCCCCTAGGTCATGAGACTTACCATAAGACTGAATTCAAAGATGATATGCTACTTAAACTAGTGGAGAAAATTTCAGGGAAGCACAACAGTCAGTGGCATGGATATTGCCGGCACATTTTAGCCAGGTTTACTGTAAGAATTTGTAGCGTAAAGCAGAGTTAAAGGATTTTAAAAACTTGCAACTTGGCTAGGAAAGTGCATGTAAATTTTGGGCCAAGGAAGGCATGCTGAAGGGATTACAGTCCCTAAAAAGATGCTAAGTACTTTGCATAAAGACAATAGGAAAGATTCCTTGAGGGCATCTCAGGAATATGCAAAACCACTCCCATTATAGGCTCTACAATGATGTAGAAAAGAAAATTTCCTTTGAGAGAGATCATGGGGGCACCCTGCTTGTCTGGGGGCTCCAGGGAGTTGACTCACCATGCTGAGCTGTGCAGGCACTCAGAGACCACTGCAGCCATGATCCCACAGGGCCCAGGTGTTGCATACACTGGCAGCAGACCTTGGTGTCATCTCTGTGGTGCTGATACTTTAGGAATGCAGGATGCTTGGGATAAATGGTCATGGAGGATTCCACTGAGATTTTTTTTGGTTGTAGATAGACACAATACTTTTATCTTATTTATTTATTTTTATGTGGTGCTGAGGATCAAACCCAGTGCCTCACATGTGCTAGGTAAGAGCTCTACTACTGAGTCAAACCCTAGTACTTCCACTGGGATCTTGAAGGAGGGCTTGGGAGGCCAGGAAAAGTACATAGCAGGGTTGGTGTCCCTGAGAACTTCCCCCAAAGGTGCAGTGATGAAGATGTAAAGGTGAAGCTGAAGCTGAAATGAAGACCCAGGAATGAAGAAATCCCAGTAACTTGGACTATCTGCCAAGAACAGAGGAAGGCTATGGAGAGAAGCAGGCTAAAGAGAGCCCACGTGCACTACAACTGGCAAGGCCCAGGGCAGGTCTGCTCAAGGCCTTTGGAGAGCACATCACAGGGCATGTGTCCTTGGTGCTGTATGTGGACTTGCAGGACCTGTTTGTTTGCCTGGGCTTTGACCTTGCTTTTGCCCCATCCCTCCTTCCTATGCTCCATTTCTCTCTCCCTTCTTTTGGGGGGGGGATAGGAACACTTACTCTGTGCCACTGAATATTGGGTATATGTAACTTGCTTTCGATCTTTATAGGGACTCACATCCAAGAGTTTGCTCTGAGTCTCAGAAGAGACTTTGGACTTGGACTAGACTTGGACTAGACTTAACAATGCAGGAACTGTTAAGACTATGGGAATATTGAAAATCAGCTAAATGTATTTTGCATTGTGAACAGCACATGAGTTTTTTTGGGTCAAGGGCAGAATGTTATGAGGCTTCCTCTCTTCTAGTTAGCTTTTTCATTCCTGTGACCAAAAGATCTGACAAGAAGAATGTAGAGGAAAAGCTTATTTGGCTCAGACTTTCAGAGTTTCAGTTTACAGTTGACTAACTCCACAGCTCTGGGTCAAAGTGAGGCAGAACATCATGACAGAAGGATGTGTGGGGAGGAAAGCAACTCAGGATGTGAGAACCAAGAAGCGGGGGGGGGGGGGGGGAGAGAATGAAAACTCCAAAGTCATGCCCTTAGTGACCCACCTCCTCCCGCCCCACCAGTTACCACCCAATTAATCCATGAGAGATTACAATTTAGGTTACAACTCTTACATTCCAACCATTTCAACCCTGAGCATTCCTGAATTCTCTCTCACATGAGTATGAGTTTTGGGGAACACATTATATCTGAGACATAATATCCCATCCCTGGTCCCTAAAATTTCATACCCATATAACGATGCAAAATATATTTAGTCCATTTCTAAGAGTCCCACAGTACTAATAGTTCCAGCATTGCCCAGAAGTCAAGGTCCAGTCTCTTCTGAGATTCAAGGCAAACTCTCAGCATGAGCATCTGTAAAAATCAAAAGCAAGTTACATATACCCAATATACAGTGGCACAGAGTAAACATTTCCATTACAAAAAACGGAGAAATAGGGGCATAGAAGGCAGGGATGGGACCAAAGCAAGACTGAAGTTCACCTGGGAAATAAGTCCTGTAGCTCTCCATTCAGCATCTGAGGCACATTACAGTGTGATGTTCTCTACAAGGGACTTGTGTAGCTCTGCCCCTATGACCTTGAAGCCTGTTATGGTTTGGATGTGAGGTGTCCCCCAAAAGCTCACATGTAAGACAATGCAAGAAGGTTCAGAGAATAAATGATTGGATTACGAGAGCCTTAACCCAATCAGTGAATTAATCACCTTCTGGGATTAATTGAGTGGCAACTGAAGGCAGGTGGGGTATGGCTGGAGGAGGTGGGGCACTGGGGACGTGGCTTTGGGGTACGTGTTTTATACCCGGTGAGTGGAGATGTCTCTCTCTGGTTTCTGATCATCATGTGAGCCACTTCCCCTGGGATGTTCAGCCTCACCTCAAGCCCCAAGGAATGGTGTTGGACTTCCATGGACAGAGACCTCTGAAACCATGAGTCCTCAAATAAACATCTCCTCCCCTAAAATTGTTCTGGTCAAATCTTTTAGTAATAGCAGTAAAAAACTGACCAAAAGACCCCATCCCACATGGCCACTGTCTTGGCTTGTTTCTGCTCCATTCTTACACATCTTTTCTTGACAGATGTCCCACAGAACTGACATCTCTTGATCTTGAGGGTCTCTGCTGCAGCTTTACTTTCCTTCTTACATCTTCATGCATCATCTCTTAGGGGCAGCCCAGAGGGACTCAGAATCTGCTGCATTTCTCTGGCCTCCCAGGCATTCCTTTGAAATATCAGTGGAAGTCTCCGTGACTCCTTAACTTCAACATCTTGCAATCCTGCAGAACAGCACCACATAGTTTACTCCAAGGTCTGCAGCCACCTTGAGCTGCAACCTAGCTTCTTGTGACCACAGTGTCTGCAGCAGTATGTTCGTGTCTGTCTGACTAAGAACAGTGAAACAACTTCGTGCTCCCCCCCCCCCCACTGTGAAAGCAGGTGCTCCTTAGTCTCTTCTTAAAGGAAAATTTACTTTTACACCCTTGAGTCTGACATAGGTGTGATCATGCCAATTTCTGAGATACCCTCAACCCATCTTTTCTATTGTTTCCTATTGTATTTAGCATTTCTTCAGTGGCTATAATTGTCTTTAACATCCACGTCTTCTTTAGCCCCAGTTTTATTCACATGTCTGGTCAAATAGCAAGATTTTCAAATCTTTATGCTCTGCTTTCTGTTCCTCATTATCACAGTAAACTTAGATAAAAGTTTACAGCAATATTCATGCCACCACCTGAATGCTATGTTGCCTTGTAAATTTCTCCTGCCATATAAATTAGTACATTACCTTTAAATTTAGCCTCATAGAAAGTCTTAGAGCATGGGCAAAATGTCTCAGGACACAGGCAACTTTTTTTCCAGAATATGATACGAATGGCCTGAACTCCAATTTCCAATAGAGTCCCATTTCTCCTCTGAAACCTCATGAGCCCCATCTTTACTTCCCACAACCCTATCAGCATTTAGTTATTTTGACCTTCCACGAGAATTGCCAATTCTAAGCTCTGTTTACAACATTCTAAGGCTCTTCCAGCTTGCATCTCTAAACTTCAAAATTCCTCCCCCAACAAACCAGCTCCAAGGGCTTATGAACCACATGGTCAGGTGAGTCATAGCAATAACCCCACTTCTAGGTGCCAATTTTTTATTTTGTTAGCTTTTTCACCTCTGTGACCAAAAGATCTGAGAAGAAAAATGTAGGAAAAGTTAATTTTGTCTCATGGTTTCAGAGGTTTAATCCACAGTCAACTGACTCCATAGCTCTGACCCAACATAAAGCAGACCATCTTGGCAGAAGGGTATTGGGAAGGAAAGAATGCTCAGAACATGAGAGAGAGAGAGAGAGAGAGAGAGAGAGAGAGAGAGAGAGAGAGAGAGAGAGAGAGATCCCCCCACTCACCAGAGACAAAATGTAAACGCCAAAGTCATGCCCCCATGACAAACCTCTTCCAGCCACACCCAACCAACCCAATTACCACCCGGTTAATCCATATTAGTGGATTAATCGACTGATTAGATTGCAATTCTCACAATCCAGCCATTTACCCCTGAGAATTCCTGCATTTTCTCATATAGAAGCTTTTGGGGGCACCTCATATCTAAACATACCCCCCCCACCAAATAACTTCTGTGTTTCTGCAGGAATATTCAGAGGTGAATGATTAAATTGTGAGAACTACGACTTAATCGCCTCACCTACTGTAAATGGACTGGGTAATTACAGGCAGGTGGGTCATGACTGGAGGAGGTGGATCACTGCTACCATGTCCTGGAGGGGTACATCTTCCTTATGAGCCCCATTTCCTGACCCTATCATGAGATGAGCAGATTTCCTGTTCTGGGCTCTTTCCCCATGATGTGCTGCTTAACTTGGAGCCAGATCAGTGGAGGTGGATGCCTGTGCACTGAGGTCTCTGAAGCTGTGAGCCCCATATAAACTGTCCCTCATCTAAGTTTTCCCTGTCAGGTATTTTGGTCACAGTGATGCAAAGCTGACTGAAGCAGGGACAAGGGGGAGTGAAGATGAGAAGGAGGGGAAAATGCTGGGAAAAGATACTGTCTACTTATATTGTTATGTTGTGTGCACATAGGTGACACCATTTGTATAATCATAATGTAACAATTAAAATATGAAAAAAATGAATGAAGCCTTTTAAAATTGTGTGACATCATTAAGTGAGCAAAGATTCTCAGGATATTCCAGAAGGAAAAGGGAAAGGGCAGATAAAACCTACTTAATTATAAATTCATAAAAAGTTTCCAAAGTTGAACATATATAGAAACTCAGGTAAGGCTCAAGAAATAAAAACAAACAAACACCCCCAGAAATGCCATCTCTGAGGCATATTATAGTTTAACTGTCAAAAGTACAAAACAAAGAGATAATTCTAAAAATGGAAAAAGGATCAAGTCACATTGTTGTGTTTTGGCTCTAAGTATGCACCAATGTTTACAATATAGCAATTTTCAGAGGTAAAATGACTGGATTATGAGAACCATAACCTCATCAGTGGATTAATCAATTTGATGGATTAATAATTTAAATGCACTACTGGGTGGTAACTGTAGGCAGGTGAGAGTGGCTAAAGGAAATAGGTCACTGGGAGAATGCCTTTGGGCACTATATCTTGTCCCTGATTTTTCTACTACTCTATCTGCCTCCTGGCTGCCGTGAGCAGAGAAGCTTTCCTCCACCACACCTTTCTGCCTTCATTGTCTGCCTCACCTCAGGCTCAAAGTAATGGACTTACCCCAACATGCACTGAACCTCTGAAATTGTGACCCCCAAATAAGCTTTTCCTTCTTTAAGTTGTTCTGTTGGGTATTTTGGTCATAGTGATAAAAACAGACTAGCACATACACAGAAGACAATTTATATTACACTAACAGCAGATTTCTCTGTAAAAACCTTATAGGCTGTTAGAATAATGGGATATATTCAATGCTATGAAAGAAAAAAAAAACCCTTGCAAAGTGAGTATACTATACCAGAAAAGCTATCTTTCAGAAATTATGGGGAAATAAAGACTTCTCCAAACTAGCAAAACCTAAGAGAATTTGTCACCACCTGACTACAAGAAATGTTTAAGGGAGTTTTCCCTAGAAGCATAAGGATAATCTCCACTGTGATAAAAATGCATGAAAGTATAAAACTCTCAGTAGAGCAGAAAGAAAAGAGAAATGAACTTGTCTATGTACCAGACCTCAAAGATGAACAATAGGAAGAAAGAAACATAGATATTCAACAACCAGAAAGAAATGAACAGAATGACAAGAGTATGTCTATTTATCAATAAAAAGCTAAAATGTAAGTGGACAAAATTCTCTTATTTAAAAGATATTGACTGAACGAACAGTTCAAGAAAACTGGACTCAACAATATGCTGTTTATGAAAAACTTGTTTCACCAGTAAGAACACATACAGAATGAGTGTGAAGAGATGAAAAAGACAGACCATGCCAATAGAAACAAAAATGATCAGGAATAGCCATCAGATAAAATAGATTTTAAATTTAAAATCATAAAATGAGACAAAGAAGAAGACTATAGGAGGTGAGGTGGGAATCCTGCGGGTCTCGGGGAGAACCAATGATGTCAATCATTCACTAGTAAACTTCAAGGCCAGAGGTGAGAAGGCATCTGGAGCCCCGTGGCCTGGCCGAGTGTTTTCCCAAGAGGGACTGTGCTCTCGCGGTTCAGCCCTCACCACGTCTTTGTATTCCTGCTCACCTTCTCCAGTTATCCGTGGCTCCATGCTTCCAGAAAAACATTTAGCAATGTCAAGGTTAGTATCTCCAAGCAGTGGACCCCAAATGCTTTTAACACAACAGCTGAGCTGCCTGTAGAGATCTGGAGCAGCAACCATGTGTTTCCCAGTACACAGGAGGCTGCTCTTTCCCTTGGAACGTGGATACTATTTTTCTGTTCTCCCCCACTGTGGCGAGGAGTTGCCTTTGGTCTCTGGAGCGCCTGTGCTTCTGTGGGCAATATTTTGGGAGCATGTCTAGCTTCATCTGTTCTGCAGTATGGTTATGAGTATGCCTTTCTGGTGACAGCGTCTGTGCAGTTTGCTGGTGGGATTGTCATTTTCTTTGGACTCCTGGTGTCACCAGAAGAAATTGGTCTCCCAGGTATTGAAGCAGAAGAAAACGGTACTGAAACGAAGATGAATATGAGCCTAATTACTCTATCCAAGAGTCCAGAACTGGTGCCCGAGGGAAGGCGATAAGCTTCCACCAGGCTTGCTGTCTTCCTGGTGTCATACCGTATTCACTGGCCTACGCCTGCCTGAAACTGCTGAATCACTCCTTCTTCTTCTGGTTGCCCTTTTATCTTCAGATGGAAGGAGGCTGAAGCTGACCAGTTGTCCATCTGGTACAATGTTGGAGGAATCACAGGTGGAACTTTGCAAGGCTTCAGGCCCTTAGCCTGATCCTGCAGTTGGCTCCCTTGTTGGGTACAGTCGTTCTCCAAATAATAAGTCCACCCATGCGCTTCTGATGCCAGTTACAGGGTTTTTATCGGTGGACCTTCTAACATGATTAGCTGAGCTTGGTGACCTGGGTCACCAAGAGCTGATCCAAGAGAGCAGTGAGGCTTTGGCAACGGTCATAGGAATTGTTGATGGAACTGGGAGCATTGGGTGGGCCAGTATTTGGTATCTTGGATCCAGGACAACTTAGGATGGATGTGGGTTTTCTACTTTTTCATTCTCATGGTAAGTGTATGCCTTTTTTTTTCATAAACTTGTCATTTTTCTTGGTGATTTTGTTTAGAGTATTTATTTAAGTCACTTTTTGAAAAGCAGTAAAATTGCTGATTGCTTTTAAAGACCCTTTTGTGAAAAGCAATGTTTTATTAGTCAAAAATACACATTCTTTTCTCAAGGAGGAAAAGGGTCCTCAGTTTATCCTTGATCTGAGTCTAATGAGTGTTGACATTTATAATTCCAGAACAACAAGGGAGTTACTTAAGATCTGCCAACCATTCATCAGTGTACTCTTCTGGGTTGCTCTGTATCTGCTAAAATATAATTTGAGATTTCTGAAGGAAATTACAGTGTGTGCCAAGCACCATAGAGTTAAAAGAGAAGCATTGATCTGATTAACACTGCCCCGTGTGCAGGTTCTGAATGATGAACATCTCTGGAGGAAATAGTTACACCTTAGACACTCTTGGCTGGGATTTTGTACTCTCTGGGAAATAGCCAATATGAAATAAGGCCTTGTGCTTTCAGAGTGATGAATAGGTGTGTTACACACTCTGCCACACTATTGGTGGAACAGTTGTCAAGACAGGTCTATTTGAGAGTCTGGTGGTGGCCTTGTCCTCCAAGGATGCCTGTAGTGTCCTGTCCTTAGATCTGGGCCATCCTGATTGGAGGCATCCTTAGCCACCCTAGGACCTGGGGTTGTCTTCTTGTCTGGCCCGAGGAGCCCTGGGATCGGCAACCCCAGGAAGCCTCTGGAGCTCTCTTTTAATTGCCTCCTGGCTTCCAGAGACGGAGCCATACGACTGGTTCCACCCTTGGCCTCCCTGCTAAGTCAAGGGAAGTAGCTTCTGGAGAACCTGCTGGTGTGGTCATGCTGTTGTAGAAAGACCATCTCCATCAGTGAGACCCTGCTTTTTGCTGGGGCTGCAGCAAGGGTGTTTTGCTCTACCTAATGGAAATCCTTCACTTAAGTTCTTTTTTGACAGCTAATATGTCATTAAGTATGTTGTGAAATTAACTGTAATTTTCAAAAGTCATTTTCTAATTCACTGAAGATCAAAATTATCTTTCTAAATAGTCAAAATGAATGTAATTGCCAAACCCATTGTTTATGTCCAAAGCATGATGCTCTAATTGAAGTAAGTTGTCACTGCATATTTAATCCTTTCTTCTCTTCACAGACTAGTTGGTACAATTCTGTTTGTCTCACCATTAATAGTGAGGGAAATAATCTCTCTTGTACAAAGGAGACAAGCTCACATATTGAATGAATGGTGCCCACAAGAAAAAAAGAACAGTGGGAGACACATGAGACTATAAGATCTTTTAATTCACTACATTTGGGGTTGTCTAAGAGCGCCAATATAACCTCGGCTTACCAAACCTCTTTCAACACTGCCAGCCACCCTGGACTGGCCAGGAGTGAAGACTGCATTATTTTTCTACACTATAGGAATTATTTTTGATGATTTTTATTGTTGTTTCATGAATGTACTGGATGGCGGATGAACCTACCTGCATCCCTGTTTGGCCCTTTGAGGTTTATGCCTTTAACCCTAGTATCATATTGGCCTTGGACCCTGTACTGCAGCCTCAAGAACTGATGAGCAGGAGAGAGCTGCGCATGGTTTGCATGGATAGTGAATAAAAAGGATCATGGCATTTAGCTTTGGTAACGAGTTTGCAGAGAGTGGCTCACCTCTGAAGCGTCAAAGCTTGAAAAAAGAGCTCCTGCAGGGTTGAGCTGCAAACCCATCATGGACTCAGAACACCTCTACCAGCTGAGCTGGGAAAGACGGCGCCACGTGCTTGTTGGCTCGGGCACTGTCTCAGAGTCGTTTGCTAAAGAAGCAGACTATCTTCTAATTGTTGTCAACTTGTTCTGCCTCTTCACTCACAATCAGCTTTGACAACTGGAGGACCATCAGGCACATTAGTTATCTTGAACATTCCATTGTGTAGCTCTCAACCCCAGATTTGCTGCCTGGGAACTTCAGGGCCCTCTGGGAAGAGAATCTGCTCAGCCCTATTTTTGGAGGATTGATCTCTGTCACTACCAGGTTCCTGGAGTTCCCTCAGCAGAAGACAGAATTAGGGGAAATTCCTGGAAGTGTTCCAGAAGTGTGAAGAGCGTGGTGTTGACTCACGTTGATGGGCTTCTAGGTCTGAGGGGTGTTGTCTTTAGAAGAAGGTAGTGTATGTATTCAAGGCTGTGAATTCTGTATTAATCGGTATTTTAAGGTCACTATATATATTCTAAATTATGCAAACAAACTAGGAGGGAAATGTGCAATTTTGAGGGATACCTAATTTGCCTTGGATTAGCAAATATTTTTCAATCTCTTGCTTTATACTTCGAAATGTGTGTGATGAACTTGTTAATGATATTTAATCATGGGGATTTTTGATCACTTTATTGCTTGTTTACTGACATAAAAGGAAGATACAAAATACAGGAAGGAGAAAAAAAACTTTTGTAGTAAAAAAAAGAAGGTAACTATATAATGACAAAAAGATCAATTAAATAAGAGGAAATAACAATTACAAATATCTATCTATATTCATATGTATATGTACATATGCATATCTATAAACATATTTACCTAAAAGAAGAGATAGATCCTGGTACAAATAATAGTTTAGAACTTTCAACAGTGGACAGATCATGTAGAAAAAAATAGAGTTAACTATGGTATAGATCACGTGAATTAACAGACATTCACAGAACATTTCATAAAGCTGCTACAGAATTCACATTCTTCTCATCAGCACATGCAACATTGTCCAGGATAATCATGTTAAGCCACAAAACAAGTTTTGACAAGTTGAGAAAATTGAAATCCTAGCATGTATTTTCTTGGGCCACAATGAAATAAAACTAGAAAACAACAAGAAGTTTGGAAATTGTACAAATACATGGAAATTAAACAATATTTCCTTGAATGACCAATAAGACAATTGAGAAATTAAAAAGTTTCTTAAAACAAACAAAAATAAAAACACAACATACCAAAATCTAGGTGATACAGCAAAAATAATACTAAGAAAAAATTTGTAGCAATAACAGCTACATTAAAAAATGTACAATTTCAAATAAATTACATAACAGTGCAACTCAAGCAACTAGAAAAGCAAGAACAAACCAAACCTCAAATTAGTAGAAGGAAAGAAATTACAAAGATCTGAGAAATAAACAGAATAGAAACTAAAAACAAATAAAGAAAAGAAGACAAAACCAAGAAACAAAAGATTTATAAAATGAAGAGTTGGCTTTTTGAAAAGACAAAATTAGCAATCTAGCTAGACTAGTCAAGAGAAAAAGAGGGAATATTCAAACAAAATCAGAAGTGAAAAAGAGAGATTACAACTGATGCCACAGAATTAGAAAGGATCAGCAAATCCGTTATGAACAATTGTTATGTTATCAAATTGAATATTCCAGGTGAAATGAATATTTATTTCTCTAGGCACATGAACATATCAAAATCTAACCATGATACATAGAAAACCTAAGCAGACCAATAGTAAGTAATGAGGTTGAGTCAATAATTAAGTCTCCCAACAAAGAAAAGCTCAGGATCAGATGGCTTCTCTGCTGAAGTTTACCAAACCTTTTTTGGGGGGTACCAGAATAGAATTCAGGGGCACTGACCACTGAGCCACATCCCCAGCCCTATTTTGTATTTTATTTAGAGACAGGGTCTCACTGAGTTGCTTAGCACCTCACCTTTGCTGAAGCTGGCTTTGAACTCATGATCCTCCTGCCTCAGTCTCCAGAGCTGCTGGGGTTACAGGTGTGTGTCATCTTGCCTGGCTTGAAATTTATCAGACCTTTAAAGAAGAATTAACACCTTGCATCAAAACCAAACAAGGACGCCCCTCCACCCACAAAATCCTACAGGTCAATATCCCTGATGAACATATTGCAAAAATTCTCAAAGATCAAACCAAACCAAAACATCTAATTGAATTCAACAGCACACAGAAAAAATTACACACTACAATCAAGTATAAATTATCCCACAGATATAAGAATGATGAAAATATGCAAATAAATAAACATAATACATCACATCAATAGAATGATGGATAAAACCATATAATCATCTCAGTAGATGCAGAAAAAACATTCAGTGAAATAAAAATATTGCTTCATTATTAAAAAACTTTTAAAAATAGGTATCTAAAGAATATGTCTAAACACAATAAAGGCTACATATGCAAACCCACTGCCTACATCATATTGAATGAAGAAAAGAATAAATTGTCTCCTAAGATTGGGAGCAAGACAAGGGTGTCTACATTCACCATACTTATTCAGTATATTATTGGAAGTATTAGCCAGAGCAGTGAGCAAGGGAATAAAAAGTAGAGATTCAAGATGGCAGAGTAGAGGAAGGCTGCATTCCTAATTGCTCCATGGCTCAGGATTCAAACAGCAAAACTACTGCTCATCAGACAGGTGGGTGAAAGAGGAATTTCATTAAATTCAAAGTTGGGCAGTCAGATTGTCTTAGAGACTTAGAAATTTGGTTATGTTTAACAAAGAAGAAAGAGTACATTGGAGGTGAGCCAGTTGTGACAGTGGCAGTGGTAGTGGTGATGGTTCACTACAGAGGAAGGAGAACACAGATAGAAACACTGATTTGGTGTTTTCTCTGATAAGTGGAAGCTGATTCATGATGGGAATGGGGGAGAGCAAGGGAAGAATGGAGAAACTTTGGATTGGAGATGGGAATTAGATTTGGATGGGAGGGGAGGGGGTGTAAGGGTGGGAAAGATGGTGGAATGAGATGGACATTATTACCTTATATATGGGTATGATTGCACAAATGGTGTGACTCTATGTTGTGTACAACCACAGAAATGAAAAATTGTGCTCCATTTGTGTACAATTAGTCAAAATGCATTCTGCTGTCATGTATAACTAATTAGAACAAATTAAAAAAAGAAAAAACCCCCACAGATTTGGTATGAAAAAAGATCAGAAAAGAGACCTGAACTTAGTTGATCTAGAGGCTGCACTCTGAACTGGTTCTTGAAAAGTGCTCTCTATTGCCCAACTGGTCAGGGAAGGCTGAGGTAGAGCCATCTTGAGGCAGCTATGCTCAGCTGCTGTGGAGCTAGAAAGCCACAGCAAACACTTTTGCACTGTCCTGGCAAGCACTTTCCACGTGGCCTAGGGTGCACCTAGAAGAACACGAGTGAAACTGGTACAAAGAAGATTGTGCTCAGGGGGATTCAATCTGGAAAAGTGAAGGGGAAACCAACTCACTTCTCCTTTAAGTATGGTGGTTCACATGACCAGCTGAAGTGCGGTGGGGACTGAACAGGCAGGTATTAACACTCTCAGGGGCAAAGCCTGGAAAGGGAGTGTGTGGAGGATCGGCTACCCTGCCCCATGAGTAGGATTTTGGGGATACTCCTGATATTCAGAACTCCAACATATATTGGCAACTTCCAGGCCCGAGGGATGTGTTGATTAATCTCTCCCGAGCAGACATTAGAAAAGCTCCTAATGCCTGATTAACCCTAAGCCCCAGCCAGGATTTTTTCCCCATAGAACTCTGCAGTAGCCTTATTCTGGAAGTGCACCAATCTGGTCTGTGTGGACCGAACTCCAACTGACAGTACTTCCCACTCTAATCTACCTCATGCTAGTGATAAAGGAAGCTGAGTCTTAGGGTACTCCAACTGGTAGCTTAGTGAGCAACACAAAAAGAGGAAGGGGTTGACAACCCCCAGCTCTTCCTTTTTTCTCATTGTATAGCTCAAGAAGAAAATAAGTCAGTTGGGCATAGACAGTGACCATCTATTGTTGAATAGTTTGACTTATCTCAGGGGAAACAATTCTATCATTTTATTAAGAATCTGTTCTTTTCTCTTTTTCTAATTCTTTGTGCATGTATACGTGCATGTGGTGTGTGTGTGTGTGTGTGTGTGTGTGTGTGTGTGTGAGAGAGAGAGAGAGAGAGAGAGAGAGAGAGAGAGAGAGAGAGATTTCTTATATACATATTTGTTTCTTTTTCTCATTTTAAACATTTTCAATGCAGTTATTTTTCCTTGCCTTGTCTTTTGAGGGTTAGGGTTTTTGGTTTATAGACTTTTTTTTTGTATTTTTTCAATTGTTTGTCTTTCTGGTTTTTCTTTTTCTTTTTCTTTTTATTTTATATTTTTTATTTTTCTACTAACAGCCAAATTCTCTCTTCTTTGTTCTCATTATTTTATTTCTTACATTTTTTCTTCTTTTTCCTGTAGCCATCACACCTTATATCTTTTCTGCATTCTCTGTTCATTTTTTGAAATTGTAAACTATTTTCCATCTTCCTAACACATTTTTCTTTTCTCTTAATTAACTGTATTTTTACCATCTTTTAGAACAAATTGGATTATATAACTATGGCCACTACCATAAATACTGATGCGATTATTAGTGGATGACATATTTGACACGTGCTGTTTGCATTAAAGACAAATATAGTTCATGTTTTTTTCTTTTCTTTTTTTTTTACTGTTGACAATTGCTGACCCCACCATTATTTTTTGTGTGTGTGTGTGTGAGTGTGTGCATGGTAATTAATGTTTTAGATGTCATAGTAGGAACTGGGTATTTATTTTAATGCGATCTATTGTTTGTAGTGTTTGTTGCTGTTGTTTGTTTTGACCTACTCTGTGAAGTGTTGGGAACCTAAGGAACACTACAAGTTTACAAAGTAGAGATTCTTCTATTGAACTAACCTTAACCAAAAGAGTGCACCTTGTTCCACACACAAGTTAATAACACTAAGTCATCAGCTATACTTTAATACAAAGAATAGAAGAGACAAAAATCTAAACTAAAAACTAGACCACAAGTAGAAATGAATAGGGGAAGTCCTCCACATCCCACCAATGAACATAATTACAGCAAAAAACAGAGAATTAACACAAAGGCTATGGATAGCACATCTACAAGGGGGATCTCAATCTAGATTATTCTAGGACACATTGGCTAGTGAAGAATGTGCCCTAATAAGGCCCATAGAAGTGCAAAAGAGAAATACCTATCAACAGATGCATAAGGGGTTGGGGCTGTGGCTCAGAGGTAGAGTGCTCGCCTACCATGCATGAGGCACTGGATTTGATCCCCAGCACCATATACAAATAAAATAAAGATATTGTGTCCACCTATAACTAAAAATAAATATTTTAAAAAACAGATGCATAAAACACAACACAGAAATACAAGAAATATAAAAAAATAAAGTAACACAACTTCTCCCAAAGATCATAATTCACCAGAAACTGACTCCAAAGATATTGAGGTAGATGAAATATCAGGTAAAGAATTCAAAAGAATGATTATAAATATGATTAATGAGATTCTAGAGAACACAGAAAAGAACTTAATGAATTAAGGAAGTCAGTACAGAATATGAATAAGAAATTCAATAAGGAGATAGAAATGTTGAAAAGGAACAAAACAGAGGCCTTGGAAATGAAACACAATAACTCAAATAAAATATTCAATTGAAAGTCAATTTATAGATGATGCTGAACTCAGAATCTCAAAATAGGAAGACAAAGTGGCCAGCCTTAAAATTTCAAACAGCATTAAAGAAAATAAAATACATAACCATAAACACAATATACAAGAATTCTGGGACAACATTAAGAGACCAAATTTAAGAATCATTGGAATTGTGGAGGGCTATGAGTCACAGAATAAATGAATTGATAACCTCTTCAGGAAAATAACAATAGAAAAATCCCCAAACATGGTGAATTAGAAGGAAATTCAGATGCAGGATGCATTCAGAGCATTGATTAGACAAAATAAAAAAAAAAAAACCCTCTCCGTGGCACATTATAATTAAAATATCTAACATACAGAATAAGAATAGAATTTTAAAAGCCTCATGAGAAAAACTTCAGGTCACATTAGAGACAAGCCAATCAGAATCACTTCTGATTTCTTAGCACAAACTCTAAAAGCCAGAAGGACTTGGGGTGATGTGTTCCAAATCTTGAAAGAAAATAACTGTGAACAAAGATTACTATAACCAATAAAGCTATTCTTCAAAACTGAACAGGAAATTAAAACCTTCCAAGATAAGCAGAAACTAAAAGAATTTATGGCAACTAAACTGTCACTACAGAACTTACTTAATAAACAGAAGAAAAAAAACCCCTGCATTCAAAATGAACAAATATCATTTGAAAAGTAGCTAAGCAAATGAAAAGTAGAACCAAATTAAACATTATAAATAAACCAAAATGGCAGTAATTAATAAACATATCTCTGTAATAACACTGAAAGTAAATGGTCTTGACTCTCAAATTTAAAAATATAGGCTTGGCAGAATGGATTAGATAAGACCCAACTATATGTTTTTTTGTAAGAGATGCACCTTGTAGGCAATGACAGGTACAGGCTGAAAGTGAAAGGATAGGAATTGATATACAATGTTTATGGAACCTTAAAACAAATAGGAAGAGCCAATCTCATATCTTACAAAGCAGATTTCAACTTAAAACTAATCAGAAGAGACAAAGAAAGCCACTTCATACTGGAATAATCCAATAAGAAAATAGAACATCAATAAATACTTATGCTCCAAATGTGGGTGCAACTATATATAAGTTCAAATTGAAGTCTCTGACAGATCCTGGGATAATAATACTGGGTGATTTCACCATTGCTCACCATTAGATAGGTCATCCAGACAAACTCAGAAAAGATATATTGCACCTGAAAGATATCATTAATCAAATGGATTTAATAGACATTTAAAGACTATTTCACTATTTCAACCAACAAGAGCTGAATACAATTTCTTCTCAGTGGCTCATGGAACCTATTTTGGAGAATCCAAAATAGGCCATATTTTAGGTCAGAATGCAATCCTTAGAAAAAAAAGAAAGATACAATTCCTTGCATCTTATCTGATCATAATAAAATGAAATTAGAAATCAGCATAAAAAATCCCCACAGAAACTGTATAAACACATAGAAATATAACAATGCATTTTGAAAAATGAATGGGTGATAGAAGAAATCAAGAAACAAACTAAAAGAATTCTTGGATTCAAATGAGAGGCCAGTGTCTTGGGATGCTGAGGCAGGAGGATCACAAGTTTAAATCCAACCTCAGCCAAAGCAAGGTGCTAAGCAACTCAGTGAGACCCTGTCTTTAAATAAATTACAATATAGGACTGGGGATATGATTCAGTGGCTAAGTGCCCTGAGTTCAATCCCTGGTATCCTCCCCCCCCAAAAAAAGAAAGAAAATGAGAATGATGACACAACATAACAGAACCTCTGAGACACTATGAAGGCCGTTCTAAGAGCAAGTTTATAATTTTGAGTGCCGCATAAGAAAACTAGAAAGATTCCAAATATACAATCTAATGATGTACCTCAAGATCCTTGAAAAAGAAAAACAAATCAATTCAAAAACTGGTAGAAGAAAGGAAATAATTAACATCAGAGCAAAAGTCAATGAAATTGAGAATAACATGAAACTGTACAAAGGATCAATGAAATCAAAAGTTGTTATTTGAAATAATAAAAAATATTGATAAGCCCTTAGCCAAACTAAACAAAGAAACAAAAAAAGAGAAAACCAAGATAAATACAATTAGAGATGATAAAAGGAGAAATCACCACAGACATCACAGAAATACAGCAGATCACTGGGGACTATTTTGAAAATTTTATCCAATAAGTTGGAAAACCTAGAAGAAATAAACACATGTCTAGACAAATCAATAAAGAGGATATAGAAAACCTAAGTAGAAAACACTTTCTAGAAGAGGGGAGACAATGGAAGCATGAGGGATAGAAATATTTTGAAGAACAGGGTAATTTCTTTCTTTAGAACAGGAAAGAACACAGAAATCGAGTACAGGGCCTCTGTCTCAACTGCAGCTAGAGGCTCAGTCTCAGATTGCTGCTGCCGCCACTACCACCTGGAGGTCTATTGCCAGAGTGCCTGCAGGTTTGGTTGCACGTGGCCACCTCCATCTGGGGACACTGGTCAGGGCCTGGAGGTTCAGTGTCAGGGTGCCTGAAGGTTTGACTACACCTGAGGTCTTCCTGCTGAGAGTACTAGTGACCACCATCCTGCAGCATCTTTGCAGGGTAGCTTCTTAGTGTAAGTACATCCTTAGTGGTCTCAGCAAGTTGGGATCGTGGGACTGAAACATGGGTGAGCATAGCGAATCTGAAGCCGAGATCCATGAGATAGTGACTGTATATATGAGGTGGTGAAAGTTGGAGACTGGGGGCAATTTCCCTGGGGTGAGCACAGGTTGGAGAGACAGGGAAGAGTCAGGCTTTTCTGAGCTCAGACAGTCCTGAAGTATGAGGGGATGGGCAGGGCTGGCTACACCATGTTAGAAGGTTTGAAGTGGGTGTGAGGGCATATTGCTATCAGTTTGACTAGCCAACCAGTCCAGCACCCACCAGAGTAGAACTACCATCAAACTCCAGACAACTCCACCTATCAGCAGAGAAAGAAACCTGAGAAACTTTTGAATGCCAAGGGAAACAATTATTCAATATTCCTTCAAGATTTTCCCCCCTCTCACATATCTACCATATTTGAAACAAAGTAATTTTCATGCAGCAGTTTATTGAGGACTGGTACATATGAATAAAATTTGACAGTTTTGTTGTGTATTCTTATACGTTTGCTTTTTCTTTTTAATGTTTTATACTATGTACATATTTTTCCTCTCACTTGTATGTTTCCCTGATTATCATTAATCAAATGGATTTAATAAACATCTAAAGACTATTTCACTATTTCAACCAACAAGAGCTGAATACAATTTCTTTTCAGTGGCTCATGGAACCTATTTTGGAGAATCCAAAATAGGCCATATTTTAGGTCAGAATGAAATCCTTGGAAAAAAAAGAAAGATACAATTCCTTGCATCTTATCAGATCATAATCACAGCCAACTTCTATCAATTCCTATTTCAATCTTTCTATACATTTTTACTTCTATCTTCTCTCCTCCTCCTTCATAAACATCACACCCTACACCACTTTTGTTCTCTCTTTATCTACCATTTGAAATTGTAAACCCTTTTAGCAAACTTACTGTTTATATTGTAGTCAATAGTTGAACACATCATTTAGTTTATTGCAACAAAACTGTAGGCATCTTAATGAGTTATTAGGCTTAAGACTGTATACTGTTTATATTGGGTGCTGTTAATATTGGTCTCTCCTTAAAGTTGAGGAACTAGAAACCTTCAGGGACACCATAAGACAACAGGGTAGAAATGGTAATGCCTCAGATCCATACTGCTAGATGGAAAAACATACAAACAACATGAAAAAACTAGGGAACAAAGTACCCCAAACAAATCAAGATCCTCCAATAATAGAATCAATTGACCAAACAGTAGATGAAATGTCAGGGAAGGAGGCTAGAATGTACATAGTTAAACTGATCTGCAGAGTAAAGGATGGTATAAGGAGTGAAATGACAGAGAAAATACAGAAAGTGAAAGATCGCATCAATAAAGAGGCAGATATTCTGAAAAAAAACCAAGCAGAAATTCTCAAAATGAAGGAATCAATAGACAAAGTTAAAAATACAATGGAAAGCATCGCCAACAGTCTAGACCACTTAAAGACAGAACCTAGGCAATGAAGACAAATATATATAATCTTGAAAATAAAGTTAACCATGCAGAGAAGATGGTAATAAACCATGAACAGAACTTCCAAGAATTATGGGATAATATGAGAAGATCAATTTCAGAGTTATTGGGATAGGTGAAGGAGCAGATACAAACTGAAGGAAAGCACAATATTTTCAGTGACATAATATCGGAAAACTTCTCAAAAGCAAAGAAGGAAATGGAAAATCAACTATAAGAGGCTTACAGAACATGAAATGTACAAAATTACAGCGACCCACACCAAGGCACATTATAATGAGAATGACTAACATACAGAATAAAGATAGAATCTTAAAGGCTGCAAGAGAAAAATATCAAATTACATATAGGGGCAACCAATACAGATCTCACCTGATTATACAACCTAGACTCTCAAAGATAGGAGGTCCTGGAATAATATCTTTCAAGCTCTAAAAAAATGGATGCCAACCAAGAATATTATACCAAGAAAAATTAAGCTTCAGATTTGATGATGAAATATAAATATTCCATGATAAACAAAAGTTAAAAAAATTCTTAATTAGAAGCCTATACTATAGAACATTCTCAACAAAATATTCCATGAGGATGAAATTTTAAAAAATAATGAAAACCAGCAAGGACAAAGTAATTCAAATTAAAAACCAGAAATAAACAAAGATGACTGGGAATATAAATCATATCTCAATAATAACCTTGAATATTAATGGCCTGGATTCATCAACCAAAAGACATAGACTGTCAGATGAAATTAAAGAACAAGAACCAACAATATGCTGTCTCCAAGAAAATCACCTCATAGGCAAAGACATCCACAGACTGAAAATAAAATGATGGGAAAAACATCATTCACATGAATTGCATGAAAAAGCAGGGGTTTAAATTATCATATCAGACAAAAGGGACTTCAAGCCAAAGTTAATCAGAAGCAACAAAGAAAGACATTTCATACTGCTTAAGGGAATCATGCAACAACAAAACATAACAATTGTAAATATATATGCCCCAAACAATGGGGCACCCACGTACATCAAACAAATACCTCTCAATTCCAAGAATCAAACAGACCACAACACAATAAGAATGGGTGATGTCAACACCTCTCTCCTGATGAACAGATCATCCAAACAAAAACTAAATAAAGAAGCTCTAGAACTAAATAATTAACTGACATATATAGATTATTTCATCCATCAATGAATGAATACACTTTCTTCTCAGAAGCACACAGATTCATTTCTAAAATATCTTATTCCACAAAGCAACTCTTTGCAAATACAAAAAATTAGATAATACCCTGCATTCTATCAGATCATAATGGAATGAAATTAAAAATCAATGAAAAAAATAGAAGTATTCTAACACATGGGGAAAAATAATACTCTATTGAATGATGAATAGATAGCAGAAGAAATCAAGGATGAAATAAAAATACTTAGAGACAAATGAGATTAGTGATACAATATATCAAAATCTCTAGGACACTATGAAGACAGTACTAACAGTAAAGTTCAATGCATTGAGACCATTCATTAAAATAATAAAAAGTCAATGAATAAATGACATAATTTTACATCTCAAATTTCTAAGAAAGAGAAACAATTCAACACTAAAAGCAGTAGAAGATAGGAAATAATTAAAATCAGAGCTGAAATCAATGAAATCAAAACAAAAGTAACAATTCAAAAAAATGAAAAAGCAAAAAGTTGGTTCATTGAAAAAATAAATAAATTGATAAGCCCCAAGTCATTCTATTGAAGAGAAAGAGGGAGAAAACTCTGCCGCAGTCCAGCTGGGCAAGATAACTGAGAGGTGACAAGCAACTTGAAGGTTGAAGCGGGAACTGCTTTATTGCAGAACAGCAGAGGTATGTATATCTAACTGATTACATACAGCTTGACTCAATCAGCATCATCCAATCATAGCATTGCTCTCCTACAGATACAGCAATCAGCCAATAAGGAGTCCCCACCATCTTGATGGCTCGGTGGCATTGCCTCAAAAACCACTCCTCCTGGAAAACTGCCAGGCACCATCTTGACTTGATCACGGCCTCCAACATCTCCCCATTTTTGTTTTATTAAACAACAAGTATGTGGTTTAGGGACCATGCCTGTCTTAGGTAGTCCAATACTACATATGGTCCTTACCCATCACTGGATGGTCTGACCTCAAACTGTCAGCCTCCTGGCTTAGGTTGGTACCATTGTAATTGGATCTTACCCATCTTTGACTACGGGCCCAATATATTTAGCCATACTTGTGGATCTGTGTAATCTACACAAGCACCATAAACAACCTGCCACAAGCAGAAGTGGCACAATTGCCACAATTCCAAGCCATTGACGGCTCCAAGTGAGAAACCCTTGGAAAAATTGTACCACTGATGACACCATTGGCAAAGACACCCTGATACTATTAAGAGTTACAATTTGTTGTCTCAATAGATTGGTTAAATTTTGAAACTTTACATTCCGTGTGCCATTAAGCATGGCTCCTAGTTGTTTGGAAAGATCTGCTGCTCGAGAAATATTATCATAATGCATAGAAGTGATACACAGTCCAGGTAGGTTCTGTAAGCAGCTTAAAGCAGAGGAATCCATTAATATGTCTATTTCTTCTTGAAGTAAATCGACTCTTTGGTTGAGCATCAGAATTCCATTTCTAAGATGATCATTAATAATGTTTTGTGTTTGTAAAGCTTGTACTACTTGTTGAGTTACATTATTTATTGATGCAGCAGTTTGTACAGTTTGTGTGATAGCTATTGCAGAAGCTGCAGCAGCAGCAGCAAAAACAGCAACAGCTGTGATGAGGGTAGCTGTAATTACGAAGTCTCGTTTGGTTTTCAGTAATACTGGACATTCTTTTATTTTTGTCTACACTGGCACTGGGATGAAGGTAGGAATTCTGGCAATGATGGCTAAAGAAAATTTTGTAGCATTCCAGCAGGCACTAAGAAAACAATTTTCTGAACAATTTAGTACATTATCCTGAACAGAATTATTAGATATAATGAAAAGGAAAGGTGAAAGTAAACAAACAGGAGTTTTGTTCACATTTTAAAACAATCCTTGTAAATTTCTGAATTTAGGTAGATTATTTCATAGACATCAACATTTTATTAGTTTTTTTTTGAACACCTAGAAAAACTTGTAAGTTTAATTTTAAAGACATCTTTACTTTCATCTGTTTACCCAATTTAAATTGAACTGTTTAAATCACGTGAATAAAAGATATTTGGATCCATTTTTTATGAGCACTCCTCATATATCTGCCAATTTTCATATCATGTGTATGACATATGGACTTATGCACATACAGACATACAACACATAACACAAGTGTGCACACATAACACAATAGTAAAGGCCTTGTAGCTTTTCACAGGTGAAATCTCCTTTGCAATGTTTAAAAACTCCACAGTTGATCAAAAAATAGAACTGATCAGAAAAGCATTAACCTAGGTCTGTAGGATCAAAATTATGAGCTCAAAAAATAAAATAGAACTCTACGGGCTGGGGATGTGGCTCAAGCGGTAGCGCGCTCGCCTGGCATACGTGCGGCCCGGGTTCGATCCTCAGCAGCACCACATACAAAGATGTTGTGTCCGCTGAAAACTAAAAAATAAATTTTAAAAAAAGACCAGGGTAAGGGTCAAAAAAAAAAAAAAAAAAAAAAAAAAAAAAAAAAAGAAAAAGAAAAAAGAAAGAACTCTATGATGTGGGAGACAGCATAATAAAATAGATTATGAAAAAAGCATCCTGGCTACCACCTGGGTTTGACTCTTCTTTTGATATCCCATCCTTCTTCCTGTAACTTGCATATGGGTTTGAAGGTATTCCCACAAGTAAGCCTCAAGGTTTTTTACATTTGAAATAGGCCTCAATGATGCTCATTATTCATTAGCCTCCAGGTGTGGGAGAACCATTGTCGCAGATGTAAGGATAGCTAAACTGGAGTTCTGGATATCAGCTGTTCTTTTTGGTCTGTAGAAATCGCTTTAGTTAGTCTCTCTGGAATCCAAATTGGCTGCTGTTCTCCCTGTGGAAACACACAAACAGACCCCCCGGCTCCAGACAATCAGTGGGTCAGGACCTTTCCATTGTCCAGCAGAATGTCCTTCCAAAGTACCTTGGGCTTATGTACATTTTTTGGACACATGTGCCTTTCCACAGCACTGAGCCCTGATAAATCCAAATTTTAAAAATTTAAAGTAAAAAGGGTTATGTTAAGTTTATCTTTGGGGGATATATACCCCTTCCCAATCCCCCCTTTTTGTTTTAGTAAGTACATTTTAATAGTTTGATGAGCTCTTTCAACTATACATTGTCCCTGTGGATTATACAGAATTCATGTTATATGAGTAATGCCAAATGATGAGCAAAATTGCTTAAAAGAAGTAGAAGTATAGCCAGGGCCATTATCTGTTTTTAACTGTTTTGGAATGCCCACAGTGGCAAAGTTTTGTAAACAATGAGATATAATATCTTTAGTTTTTTCTCAGGCATGAAGGGAGCCCATCAAATATCTGGAAGAAGTATCAACTGTAACATGCAAATATTTTAATTTTCCAAATTCTGGCAAATGTGTGACATCCATTTGCCATATATGATTAGGTATCAGTCCTCTAGGATTGATTCCAAGATTAACTTGTGGTAAAAATGTCACACAATTTTGACATTGTTTTACTATATGTATAGCTTGTTCCTTAGTTATTTTAAAATGATTTTGTAAAGTTTAGCATTGACATGGAAGGATTTGTGAAAATTTGTAGCTTCTTCTAGTATTGAAAAAACCTGTATGTCATGTGTAGTTTTATCTGCTAAGTCATTGCCCAAACTAAGGGCTCCAGGCAATCCTGTATGTGCCCTGATATATCCTATGAAAAATGGATCTTTTCTGTCCCAAATTAGGCTTTGTATAGTGGAAAACAAAGAGAAAACTGTAGAGGAAGGGGAAATCCTACCATCATCTTCAAGGGATATTATAGCATTAACTATATATTGACTGTCAGAAAATAAATTAAATACAGAATCTTTAAACATCACAAAAGCTTGTAATACTGCATTAAGCTCTACCTTTTGAGCTGATTGTTTGGGTACTAAAAATGTAAAAGCTTGAGCAGGGGTAACTACTGCTGCTATACCATTATTTGACCCATCAGTAAATATTATTGGAGCATTCATGATAGGTGTTTTTCTTGTCATTTGTGGAAAAACTACAGGATGTGAGGACCAAAAATACAACAAAGGGTTAGATGGTAAGTGGTTATCAAATGAACAAATAGATTTGCACATGATTATTGCCCAAGTATTTAACTCATTAGCTAACTCATCAATTTGATCCATAGTATATGGAGTAATAATTTTATTAGGAGAAATTCCGAACACTCCCTTTGCTGCTTTTATTCCTTTGAGTATTAATTGTCTCACAGCCTCAGGATACCTAGTAAGAATAGTGTTAGGAGAATAAGATAAATGTATCCACAATAATGGACCTTCTTGCCAAAATACTTCAGTAGGAATATTTTCAGTGGGTAATACAATAAATAACAGAGGCAAACTTATATCAATTCTATCCAGATGCATATTTTCCATATATGTTTCAATGAGTTTTAATGTTTTTCTCACTTCAGGCATTAACATGTGGGGTAAATTTGGATCTGATGGACCTTTTAAGATATAAATAAAGGTCCCAACTCTCCTGTTGGTATGCCTAGATAAGGCCTTATCCAATTTATGTCTCCTAAGAGTTTTTGAAAGTCATTAGGTGTTTTACATTGATTTACTCATATTTGAATTTTTGGTGGGCAGACAATGGTTGAGGATAATAGAACTCCTAAATAATTAATTGGAAAATTTAATTGTACTTTATCTATTGCTATCTCTAGATTATAATTTTTTAATAAGTTTGTAAGTATAGCATAGCATTCTAGCAATGTATTTTTATCTTTGTGTGCTAATAATACATCATCCATATAATGAAATACTTGTAGTTCAGGATTTTGATTTCTAAGTGGCTGGATTGCTTTGTCAACATAAACTTGACACATAGTAGGACTATTAGCCATCCCTTGAGGGAGTAATCCCATTCATATCTCTGATCAGGACCTTCATGATTCAGCTCAGGGACAGTAAATGCAAAACGTGGACTATCCTCAGGATGAATTGGAATGGAGAAAAAACAATCTTTAATATCTATAGCTAAAACATTCCAGGTTTTTGGCAAAGCAGACAATTGAGGAATCCCCGATTGAACAGGTCCCATGATAACCATTTCATTATTAATAACTCTTAAATCTTGTAATAGTCTCCATTTGCCAGATTTCTTTTTAATAACAAAAATGGGAGTATTATGGGGAGATACAGAAGGTTGTATATGTCCCTCCGCTAATTGTTGATTGACCAGGTCATGGGCCACTGAGGAACCCATACTGGCCTTTCTGATTTCCAAGTAATTTTTATTGTCTCAGTGACCCCTCCTGAAAACCCAATCTCCATGTCTATCTGTTTTTTGATCTATTTGTATTGGTGCCGCTATACCTTGTCCTTGTTCTTCTAATACTTTTCCTTTCCTAAAACCTTGTCCAGCCATAACAGTGGGCACATTTGGATTGATGTGTGGAATATTATTTGTTAATGTAATCCCAATTGACCTAGAACATCTCGTCCCCATAAATTTATAGGAAGATGATCCAATACATATGGCTGTATAGTTCCTTCACATCCTTCAGGATCCTTCCAATCTAATACCATTGCACTTCTATGGGGATTAGTCGCCACTCCTAGGCCTCGAAGCATTTGAGTGGCTTGTTGTAAGGGCCAATCTTTTGGCCATTCTTGAAGAGAGATGATTCTAAGATCTGCTCCTGTGTCTAGCAGTCCACTGAAATCATGTCCTTGAATGGTTAACTTTAACATAGGGCGAGAATCTAAATTTAGAGAAAGCATAGCCCAATCTATACCTGTGGAGCCAAATCCTTTGGAACCTCTTTCTACAGTATGACTAGAAAATTTGTCATGTAAACTGGGTAGTATTAGTAACTGTGCAATCCTATCTCCTGGTGAAATTACTGAGATACCCCTTGGAGAACTAGCTATAATTTTTATCTCACCTTCATAATCAGGATCAATTACCCCAGGACTTATCATAAGTCCTTTTAGAGTAGAAGAACTGCGTCCTAATAATAAGCCTACTGTTCCTTGGGGAAGAGGTCCTTTTACCCCTGTGGGAATGGTTTGAACTCCCATCTCTGGAGTTAGTACTGCTCTGGTGGTGGCGCAGATGTCTAATCCTGCGCTCCCTCTGATTTGTCTGATAAGGGAGTTAACAGATAATGTGTCCTGGGTGCTACCCTGATGGTGTTGCTGGGTTCCTTCAATGCCCCATATATCTGTAGTTGTGGGCCCCGGGGCATCGGGCCCCCCATCCATTTTTTGGCAATGGAGTACCTTCTACAGTAGTCTGAGAATGGCATTCACTATCCCAAAGTTTTCCTCTATGACATCATGGGAAAACACCTGGTATTTTTCTTTTTTGATCATCCCCAGTTTTGTTACTCCTATGGGGCAACTCCTTTTAAAATGTCCTGCTTGACCACAATTATAACATGTTTTTGGCCTGGCACCTTGTACTCCTTGGGTTACTGCAGCTGCCAAGACTTGCCCCTGTACCACTGGTTCATTAATATCTCTACACAATTTAATATATGCATTTAAGTCTTTATATTTCCCAGGTCTAATAGCCTCCCTACACCATCTATTGGCTTGTTCGTAGGCTAGTTATTTTATTAATGGCATCACTTGTTCTACATCCCCAAAGACTCTGCTTGCTGTTTGCATAAGCCTGTCCACAAACTCAGTGTAAGGTTCATCAGCTCCTTGTATTACCTTAAATAATTGACCTTGTAAATCTCCATGTCCTTTTAAAGTCTTCCATGCCTTAATTGCAGCTGAAGCGATTTGTAAGTATATGGCAGGATCATTTCCAGCTTGTTGCTGCTGACCCTCATAAGGTCCCTCTCCTAGTAACATATCTAGATTTCTCTGTGGATGCCTGGCTGCTGCATTTCACTTGGCAGTCTCCATACACAATTCCTGATTAGTAACTTTCCATAACAGATATTGTCCTTCATTTAGCACAGCTTTGCACATGCTATCCCAATCTGCTGGTGTCAAGTTTAAACTTGCAATGGATTCAACCATGCTTATGGTAAAAGTGGCTTGAGGACCATAGGCTGCTACAGCTTCTTTTAACTGCTTTACAGTTTTAAAATCCAAAGCCTGGTGATATCGCTGCCCTCCTGCAACCTCAAGTACAGGGCATGCTAATCTTCGAGGTCCTGTCTCAGGATCCCATCTATCAACTATGGGGGGTGGTGGCCACCCAGCATATGTTGTCCCCATATACATAGGTGGAGCTGTTGGTTGAATACTTATGCCCTTTGGTGATAGAAAGGGGTTAGTAGCAGCCTCCTGTTGTAACTCCTCTCCTGATAGCCCTTCCTCCTCTAAACTTTCTTCCCCTTTCTGACTAGCTCGAGAGACTTCTTCTTTTACTTGATCTAAGATATCTTCTCCTTCCTCTACCATAGTCTGAACTGAAGGTTTTGGACTAAGCAAACAAGATCGTATCAATGTCCATAATAGTAATGTGCCAACTGGCAGAGTTCCTGGGCTTTTCTTTTGTATCTTTTTAAAATCTTCACCATGATGGTCCCATTGTGGTATATTTAACAACCCCTCCTCTAAGAACCATGGGCTACATTTTTGTATCGTATCAACGTATGCCCTAGCTGTTCTTGGTTTTACTGGGGTGCCTCCTTCCTTTAGCAATTTACTTAACACCCTTTCGGTTTGATTTTTACTAACTTCTGATCCCATATTTCCATAACAAAGACAACACAACACATTAAGATAACACAAAACAAAAATGAAACAAAATGAAACAAAAACACATTGTATCAATTTTTCTATTTTCTTGAAATGGCCATCCGTCCTCTCACCCTATCTGTTCCTCAGGGGCGAGCAGCTTTCCTCCCATCCTATCTATTTCTAGGGACAGGCAGCTTATCTTGTCACTTACCCCCGAGCGTCCCGGAGTTCCCTGTACGGCTACCACTTGCCGCAGTCCAGCTGGGCAAAATCACTGAGAGGTGACAAGCAAATTGAAGGCTGAAGTGGGAATTGCTTTATTGCGGAACAGCAGAGGTATATATATCTAACTGATTACATACAGCTTGACTCAATCAGCATCATCCAATCATAGCATTGCTCCCCTACAGAGACAGCAATCAGCCAATAAGTGGTCCCCACCATCTTCATGGTTCGGTGGCATTGCCTCACAAACCACTCCTCCTGGCAAACTGCCAGGCGTCATCTTGACTTGATCGCAGCCTCCAACAGAACTCAAATTACTAAAATATGTGATGAAAAAGTAAATATCACAATGGACAAAACTGACATACAGAAGATAATCAGAAAATATTTTTTAAAATTATACTTCAATGAAAGAAAATCTCATAGGCATCAACAAACTTCTAGAGACATATGACCTACCTAAACTGAATCAGAGGGACATACATGGTTTAAACAGATCAATTTCAAGTAATGAAATATAAAACACTATCAAAAACCTACCAATCAAGAAAAGCCCGGGACCAGGGGAATTCTCAGCCAAGTTCCACAAGACCTTCAAAGAAAAATTAACACCAATCTCCTCAAAATTGCTTCATGAAATAAAAAGGAGAGAATCCTTTCAAACCCATTCTATGAGGGTAGTATCACCCTGATATCAAAACCAGACAAAGAAACGTCAAGGAAATAAAACTTCAGACCAATATTCATGATGAACATATATGCAAAAATTCTCAATAAAATCCTAGCAAATTGCATACAAAAACATATTAAAAAGATAATGCAGCACTATTAAGTGGGGTTAACCCCAGGAATGCCAGGTTGGTTCAGCATACAAAAATTAATAAATGTAATTCATCACATCAATAGACTTAAAGACAAAAATCATGATCAACTTAAAAGATGCAGAGAAAACATTTGTCAAAATACACATCCCTTCATACTCAAAACACTGGAAAAACTAAGGATAGTAGAACATACCTCAACAGTATAAAAGCTGTATATGCTAAACCCAAGGTGAACATCATTCTAAATGGAGAAAAATTGAAAGCATTCTCTCTAAAACCTGAAACAAGACAAGGATGCCCTTTTTATCACTTCTATCCAACTTCATCCTTGAAAATCTAGCCAGAGCAATTAGACAGAAGAAGAAACTAAAGGGAAATGAATAAAAAAGAAGACCTCCAACTACTTGTCAATGACATGAATCTATATTTAGAAGATCCAAAAAATTCCATCATAAAACTTTTAGAACAAATAAATGAATTCAGCAAAGTATCAGGATATAAAATCAACACCCATAAATCAAATTCATTCTTATTAATCAGTGATGAATTCACTGAAAGAGAAATTAGAAAAACTACCACATTCACAATAACCTCAAAAAAATAAAATACTTGGGAGTCAACCTAAACAAAAGAGTTGTAATAAATCTACAATGAAAACTACAGAACACTAAAGAAAGAAATTGAAGAAGACCTTAGAAGTTGGAAAGACCTCCCTCCCATGCTCTTGATAGGAAGAATTAATATTATCAAAATAGCCATATTACCAAAAGCATTATATACATTTAATGCAGCTCCTATAAAAATGCCAATGACACTCTTCAAAGAATTAGAAAAAGCCATTATGAAATTTATTTGGAAAAATAAGAGACCCAGAACAGCCAAATCAATTCTTAGCAAGAAGAGTGAAGCAGGAGGCATCAGACCTTAAACTTTACTACAGAGCTATAGTAACAAAACAGCATGGTATTGGCACCTAAACAGCCATGTGAAAAAATAGTACAGAATAGAAGACACAGAAACAAACCCATATAAATTCAGTTATTTTATACTAGATAAAGGCACCAAAAACATAATTGGAGGAAAGATAGCCTCTTCAACAAATGGTGCTGGCAAAACTGGAAATTTATAATAAAATGAAATTAAATCCCTATCTCTCACCATGCATAAAACTAAACTCAAAGTGTATCAAGGACATATACACAAGAACAGAGACCCTGTGCTTAACAGAAGAAAAAGTAGGCTCAAATCTCCACCATGTTGGCTTAGGATCTTCCTTCCTTAACAAGACCCCTAGATCACAAGAAGTAAAATCAAGAATCAATAAATTGGATGGATTCAAACTATAAAGCTTCTTTATAGCAAAGGAGATAATCTATAATGTAAAGAGAGATCCTATATAATGGGAGATACTCTTTACCACATGCCCTCAGATAAAGCATTAATCTCCAGGATATATAAAGAACTAAAAAAACTTCAGACCAAAAAACCCAAAGGATCCAATCAATAAATGGGAAAAGGAACTGAACTTCTTTGTAGAAGAAGAAATACAATTGATCAACAAACATGAAAAAATATTTAACATCTTAGCTATTATAGAAATGCAAATCAAAACTACACTGAGATTCTATCTCACTCCAGTCAGAATGGCAATAATGAAGAATACAAGCAATGATAAGTGTTGGCAAGGATGTGGGGAGAAACATACACTCATACTTTGCTGATGGGACTGAAAATTGGTGCAGCTATTATGGAAATACGGTATGGAGATACCTCAGAAAATTTGGAAAGGAACCACCATTTGACCCAGCTATCTCACTTCTCAGTTTATACCCAAAGGACTTAAAATCAGCATAGTACAGTGACATAGACACATCAATGTTTACAGTAGCTCAACTCACAATAGCTAAACTCTGGAACCAACCTAGGTGTCCTTCAACAGATGAATGGATAAAGAAAATGTGGTATGTATACACAATGGAATATTACTCAACCTTAAAGAAGAATGAAATCATGGCATCTGTCAGTAAATGGTTGGAACTGTAGAATATAATATTAAGCAAAATAAGCCAATATCCCAAACCAAAGGCCAAATATTTTCTTTGATATGCAGATGCTATTTCACAAAAAGGGTTGTGGGCTAGGGAAGTGAAGGGAGAGGTAATGGGGTGGAAAGGATAGTGGAATGAATCAGACATTATGATCCTGCACAACTGGTGTGATTTTACATCCTGTACAACCAGAAGCATGAGAAGTTATACTTCACTTATGTATGATGTGTTAAAATGCATTCTACTGTCATGTATAACTATTTAGAACAACAAGAAATTGGGTAGACATGCTAAAAAAAAGAAAGAAAGAAAGAATAAAAACCCATATAGACCAATGTCTATCAATGAGATAAAAGCAGTGTTAAAAAGCCATCCAATAAAGAAAAGCCCAGTACCAAATTGATTCTCAGCTGAATTCAATCAAAACTGTAAAAAAGAAATAATGTCAATACTCCTCAAATTATTCCAGAAATAGGAAGGGATAGAACACTTGCCAATTCATTTTATGAAGCCATTATAATAGTTACTACAAAATCAGATAATGACACATCACGGGGGAAAAATAAACACAGGCAATATCTCTGATGAACTTAGATGCAAAAATCTTACTAAATATTAGCAAATAATGTTCATAACATACTAAGAAGGTTGTATGCCACCACCAGGTTGGTTTTATTCCATCAATTCAAGGATGGTTTAAATACATGAATAAATTAATATAATTCATCACATAAATAGAATCAGGTACAAAAATCACTTAGTCATCTTTAAAGATGCAGAGAAGTCCTTTGACTTCAATTCAGCACTCATTCATGATAACACTGATAATGACACTAAAGAAACTAGGGATAGAAGGCTACATATAAAACATTGTAAAGGCTATACATAAAAAACCCAAAGCCAATTTCATAGTAAATGGGGGAAAAAACTGAAAGCATCTCTTTTAAAATCTGTGACAAGATACCTCAGAAAATTTGGAAAGGAACCACCATTTGTCTATTTAATGTAATGCTAGAAATTCTAGCCAGAGCAATCAGGCAAGAGGAGAAATTAAAATGGGTAAAAATAGGAAAGAAATAAATTATCAGTTTGCATATTATATGATCCTATGTCTAGAAGATCCAAAAACTTCACCAAAAGAATGCTAGAGCTAATAAACACATTTGCCAAAGTAGCAAGTTACAAAATCAACCTAAAAAAATCAATAGCTTTCCTGCACACTAACAATAAGTCTGCTGAGAAAGAAAACAGAAAAAAAAAAATTCTTTCCCAACATTCTAAAAAAATTCCGAAAAATAAATGTAACCAAGGAAGTGAAAGACTAATACAATGAAAATGATAAAATGTTGAAAAAAGAGGGCTGGGGATATAGCTCAGTGGTAGAGTGCCTGCTTTGCATGCATGAGGCCCTGGGTTTGATCCTCAGTACACCCCCCCCCACCCCCAAAAAAAGACATTGAAAAAAAGAAATTAAAGAAGACCTCAGAAGATAGAGATACCTCCCATGTACATGGATAGGCAGAATTTATATTAAAATGGCCACACTACCAAAGGCAATATACAGATTCAGGGAAACTTCCATCAAACTACAAATAACATTCTTTGAAGATCTAGAAACATAAAATTCATTTGTGTCATGGTTGGATGGGAGTTTCCCATGTGTGAGACAATGCAAGAAGGTTTAGAATAGAAATGATTGGGTTATGATTGGGTTAATCTGTGATTAGGTGAACCCAATCAATGAATTAATCCCCTCATGGAATTAATTGAATGGTAACTGAATTGGGTAGGGTGTGGTTGGAGGAGGTGTATCCCCATGGGTATAATATTGGGGCCTATATTTGGTATCTGGTGAGTAGAGTCTTTTTAATTTTTTTTTAGTTGTTGATAGATATTTATTTTATTTATACATGGTGCTGAGAATTAAACCCAGGAAAGTGTGCTACTGCTGAGCCCTAGCCCCAGCCCCAAGTAGAGTCTTTTTGTGCTTCCTGATCTGCATGTGAGATGCTTCCTTCAGCCACACTCTTCCACCATGATGTTCTGCCTTACCTCAAGCCCTGAGCAATGGAATCTGGCTGTATGTGAACTGAGATCTCTGAAACTGTGAGCCCCTCAATAAACTCTGCCTCTTCTACAATTGTTCTGATCAGATCTTTTAGTCACAGCTGTGAAAAATCTAACTAAAACAATTTGGAAAAATGAAGACCCAAAATAGTCAAAGCAATTTTAAGCCAAAAAAGCAGTGGTGAAGGCATCACAAAACCTATCTTCAAATATAGTAACAAAAACTGTATGGTGCTGGCATAAAAACAGACACATAGACCAATGGTACAGAATAGAAGAGATAGAGAAAAATCCACACATATACACTCATCTGATCCTTGACAAATGTGTCAAAAAATACATTGGAGAAAATATAGCCTTTTAAACAAGTGGTGCTGGGACAACTGGTTCTCCATACATAGAAGAATAAAACTAGACCCTTATCTCTCATCCTGCACATAAATCAAATGGGGATCAAAGACTTCAGAATTAGACCAGAAACCATGCAACTTCTAGAAGAAAAAGAAAGGTCATTGGCAGTTAGCAAGCATACAAATAATAATAAATGCCAAGAGGATGTGGAGAAAAAAAGAAACAATTTTGCACTATTGGTGGGATTGCAAATTAGTTCAGTCATTACAGAAATCAGTATAGAGGTTTCTCAAAAGACAAGGCGTGGAACCACCATATGACCCAGCTATGCCACACTTTGGTATGGAGGTTCCTCAAAAGACAAGCTATGGAACCACCATGTACCCAGATTTACCACTATTTGATATTTATCCTTAAGAATTATAGTCATCATACTACAGTGACACATGCATACCCATGTTTATAGCAGCACAATTCAAAATAGTCTAACTATGGATCCAGCCTAGGTGTCCATCAACAGATTAATGGCTAAAGAATGGAGATATATATATGTTTTATTCAACCATAGAGAAAGATAAAATTTTGTCATTTGCAGGAAAATGGAGAGAAATAAGTCAAGTAAGTCAAAATCAGAATGTTAAGGATTAAATGTTCTCTCTCATTTGTGAAAGCTAGAGAGAAAAAAGGAAAAGTAAGGTGGGGGTAGTTCTCATGAAAATCAAGGGGAGATCAGCAGAGAAAAAGGACCAAGTGGTGAAAGGTGGGGTGGGTGGAGTGCTGGGGAGTGATATTGGCCAAATTATTATGTATTGTGTATATATGTGTATATAATAACAAGTTCCATCAGTATGTATGCAGTAATAAAAAATGTGGGAAAAAATTTGAAGCAAATATGTAAACTATTAAGTTATAAATTCTATATGTCAAATATCTATTATTTAAAAAATCCCAATTTTCTTATATTATACCATTTTTTTTAAAAAGGAGAAAAAGACAAAAGACATTCAAATAGGGAGGGAAAGCTCAAATTATTTCTGTTTGCAAACAACATGATTTTATAAAGAGAAAAACCTAAAATCTCTACCAAAAAAACTGTATAGGTTGTAAAAAAAGTTCAAGAAGGTTGCAGTACAAAAAAGTCAATACAAAAAAAAAAAAAAAAAAAAAAACACCCCACAACACTTTTTAATATGCCACTAACAAAATTGCTAAGAAAACATTTCTATCTGTGATGGCTATAAAAAACCCCAACAAACCAACAAAACTCTAGGAATCAATTTAGCCAAGAAAGTGGCTAAAGTTTCTATTATGAAAATTATAAAACACTCATGAAAGCAATGGAAGAATGTATAAAAATATGGAAACACAGCCCATGTACATGGATTAGAAGGATTGTTATTGTTGTTGAAATAACAAAGACATTTTTCACCAAAATGGAAATAATAATTTTATTAATATTTTTTTGAACACTGGAAGACCCTGGATAATCAAAGAAATTCTAAGGGAAAAGAACAAATTTGTAAAGTTAAAATGACTGAATAGAAGCATTCAATTCTTACTGACTCTTCTCCAAAATTAAATTAATAGGTATGGAGCTGCATAATTAGGTGGGGGGCTATGGGAAAGCACAGGTGTGCATCTTGAGAAAGTCAGCGATAAGATAGAACTTAAAATATTGTTTTTGTAATAATAAGATAAATAAAAGAAGAAATAGACTGCACCAGTATTGGGCAAATAGCTCAGTTGGAGAGGAGAATTTTCCCTCTGTGAAAAAGATAATCCCAGTTATCTTAAGGAATGCAGACTCCCCTATTGAGCAAATATACAGTTTGAGGAGAAATTAGATCTGAGTTCTGCATAGTGAACTGACTCAAGAGAAGAGGTTCCCAGCAGTTCCCTGTGCATTAAGATAATGCTGTAACAGAATCATTTTAAAAAGGCCTTCAATGTCTAGACTTACAGCATAGAAGATCAGAAACCCCTTTTTATCTCAATGACCCAGTGGACAATTTTCTTTCCCTGAGAGTCAGTCTGGACACAGAAGAGTGACTGTGACATGTATCTGCAGATAACTCTGGCTGGTAGGATATGAGTTATGTCAGTCTGTGGTGCTGCTGAGTAAAAGAAAGTGGAGGGTGCTTCCATTTAAAAGTAGTGTTTGAACATGCACATCAGACAGAGCACAACCTCCAGGATATATAAAGAACTCAAAAAACTTAACACCAAAAAACCACAAACAACCCAATCAATAAATCGGCCAAGGAGCTCAACAGATACTTCTCAGAAGAAGATATACAATCAATCAACAATATGTAAAAAATGTTCAACATCTTTAGTAATTAGAGGAATGCAAATCAAAACTACTCTAAGGTTTCATCTCACACCTGTCAGAATGGCAGTTATCAAGAATAATACAAATAATAGTAAGTGTTGACAAGGATGTGGGGGAAAAGATACACTCATACATTGCTGGTGGGACTGCAAATTGGTGCACCACTCTGGAAAGCAGTATGGAGATTCCTTAGAAAACTTGGAATGGAACCACCATTTGACTTAGCTATCCCTCTCCTCAGTCTATACCCAAAGGACTTAAAATCAGCATACTATACTAATGCAGCCATATCAGTGGTTTATAGAGGCTCAATTCACAATAGCTAAACTGTGGAAGCAACATATGTGCCCTTCAATAGATGAATGGATAAAGAAACTGTGGTAGGGGCTGGGGATGTGGCTCAAGTGGTAGCGTGCTCGCCTGGCATGCGTGCAGCCCGGGTTCGATCCTCAGCACCACCTACAAACAAAAGATGTTGTGTCCGCTAAAAACTAAAAAATAAATATTTAAAAATTTCTCTCTCTCTCTCCTCTCCCTTAAAAAAAGAAACTGTGGTATATATACACAATGGAATATTACTCAGCATTAAACAAATAAGATTATAGCATCTGCAAGTAAATGGATGGAGCTGGAGAATATCATGCTAAGCAAAGTAAGCCAATTCCAAAAAAATAAAGGCCAAATGTTCTCTCTGATAAGTGGATGCTGATCCATAATGGGAGGGGGCATGGGAAAAATGGAGGAACTGTGACTGGGCAAGGGGAGGGTGGTGATTGGAGGGGATATGAGGACAGGAATGATGGTGGAGTGAGATGGACATCATTACCCTAGGTACACAGATGGCCTCCATTGTCCAGACTTGCAGCATAGAAGATCAGAAACTCCTTTTTATCTCAAAAATCTAGTGGACAATTTTCTCACCATGAGAGTCAGTCTGGACACAGAAGAGTGACTGTAACATGTATCTCAGAGAACCCTGGCTGGTAGGATGTGAGGTATGTCTGCACATATGGTGCAATGCTACATCATGTACAACCAGAGAAATAAGTTGTGCTGCAATTGTGTACAATGAATCAAAATGCATTCAGCTGTCATATATACCTAATTATAAAAAAATAAATTTTAAAACTTAAAAAAATAAAATTGGTGGTTTGAGATCTTTCACAGGGAGGAAGACCAGCTGTGTGTGGATTGGAGAGAAGGCTGCATCTGATAACTCCAAGGAAGGGACTGGAAGAAAGTGTGGCACAGTATCTCCCCATCCAAGCCCAGATTCTGTGGACTCAGGCACTTCTGCCATGCTCAGAGGAATTTGGAGGATTCCATACCCCAAAGTTAATGATTGAGGCTCAGAACTTGTGGTGAAGAGTCCAGATCAATTCACAGTCTCTACGGTTGAGGGTTGGCAGGTGGATCCTAACTTATCTGCATCCCCATCCATGGGTACCAAAAAAAGTGAACAAATAAACAAAAAAACAAAAAAGAGGTATTGAGTGTGAATCTAGTTCTGTAGCAGACAACTTTTCCTTAGCATTCAATGGTGGGCAGATAACATTTACAGTTACTTGTGTTCTTGACAATTTCCATTCTGACTGGAGTGAGATGGAATCAGTGTAACTTTGATCTGCATTTCTCTAATTGCTAGTGATGTTGAAGAATCTACATATAAAATTTCAGTTTCCCCAGCACCATTTGTTGAAGAGGCTATCTGTGTTTATGGTGCCTTTGTCTAGTATGAGATAACTGTATTTATGTGGATTTGTCTCTCTGCCTTCTATTCTGTACCACTTTTCTACATGTCTGTTTGGGCTCCAATACCATGCTGTTTTTGTTACTGTAGCTCTGTAGTATAATTTAAGGTCTGGTATTGTGATGCCTCCTGCTCCATACTTCTTGCTAAGTATTGATTTGGCTATTCTGAGTCTCTTATTTTTCCAAATGAATTTCATGATTGCTTTTTCTAATTCTGTGAAGAATGTCATTTGGATTTTTATAGTGATTGCATTAAATCTGTATAATGCTTTAGTAATATGACCAATATTAATTCTGCCTGTGCAGGAGCATGGGAGGACTTTCCATCTTCTAAGGTCCTATTCAATTTCTTTCTTTAGTGTTCTATATTTTTCATTATAGAAAACTTTCACTTCTTTTTTAAGATTAATTCCCAAGTATTTTATTTTTTGAGGCTATTTTGAATGGGTTATTTTCCCTAATTTCTCTTTTGGTCAATTCATCACAGATGTATAAGAATGCACTTGATTTATGGGTGTTGATTTTATATCCTGCTACTTTGCTGAATTCATTCATTAGTTCTAGAAGTTTTGTGGTGGATTTTTTTTGATCTTCTAAATATATATTTATGTTAATAACAAATAGTGATAGGTGGAGGTCTTCTTTTCTTATTCATTTCCCTTAAATTACTTTTTCCTGTCTAATTGCTCTGGGTAGCGTTTCAAGGACAACATTGGATAGAAGTGGTGAAATTGTTGTCTTGTTTCAGTTCTTAGAGGGCATGATTTCAATTTTTCTCCATTTAAAATGATATTGGCCTTGTGTTTAGCATATATAGCTTTTATATTGTTGAGGTATGTTCTTACTATCCCAAGTTTTCTGGTGTTTTGAACATGAAGGGTGCTGCATTTTTGACAAATGCTTTTTCTGCATCTGTTGAGATTATCATATAATTCTTGTCTTTAAGTCTATTGATGTGATGTGTTATATTTATTGAATTTTGTATATTGAAACAACCTTGCATTCATGGGATGAACCATGCTTGATTTTGGTGCACTACCTTTTAATATGTTTTTGTATGAAATTTGCCAGGATTTTTATTGACAATTTTTGCATATACATTCATCAGAGCTATTGGTCTGAAGTTTTCTTTCTCTAATGTGTCTTTGTCTGGTTTTGCTATCAGGGTGATATTAGCCTCACAGAATGAGTTTGGAAGGGTTCCTTCCTTTTATATTTTATGAAATAATTTGAGGAATATTGATGTTAATTCTTTTTGAAAGTCTTGTAGAACTCAGCTTTGAATCCAGCTGGTTCTGGGCTTTATTTGGTAGATAGGCTTTTGATGGCATCTTCTATTTCATTGTTTGAGACTGATCTGTTTAAATTATGTATGTCTTCCAGATTTGGTTTGGGTAGATAATATGTCTCTAGAAATTTTATGGTGTCTTCCACATAAACAACATGAAAAAAAAAAAAGGAAGGAAAGTGTCCCAAACAAACCAGTACACTATAATAATAGAAACTATGGACAGAAAAGTTGATGAAATGTCAGGGAAGAAGTTCAGAAGGTTTATAATTAACATGATCTGTGAATTAAAGAATGATATAAATGAGCAAATACAGGCAAAAATTGATCACTCCAACAATGAGACAAGAGAGCAAATACAGTTAGCAAAAGATTACTTCAAGAGAGTGAAAGAGACCCTGAAAAATATCAGTCAGAAATCCTTGAAATGAAGGATACAATAAATCAAATAAAAAACTTAATAGAAAGCATAACCAACAGACTAGATCACTTGGGAGAAAGAACGTCAGATAATAAAGACAAAGTATATAATCTGGAAAATAAAGTTGGTCACACAGTGAAGAAAGTTAGAAACCATGAACAGAATATCCAAGAATTCTGGGACAGCATCAAAAGACCAAATATAAGAGTTATTGGGATAGAAGAAGGCACAGAGTTTCAATCAAAGGAATGCACAATCTCTTCACTGAGATAATATCAGAAAATTTCCCAAACATGAGGAGCGAATTAAAAAACCAAATACAAGAGGTTTACAGGACAGCAAATGTACAAATTTACAACAGATCTACACCAAGGCACATTATAATGAAAATACCTAGCATACAGAATAAGAATAGAATCTTAAAAGCCACAAGAGAGAGGAATCAAATCACATATAGGGGAGACCAATTCATATCTCAGCAGATTTTTCAACCCAGACCCTCAAAGCCAGGAGATTGTGGAACAACATATACCAAGCTCTGAAAGAAAATGGATGGCAACCAAGAATCTTATATCCAGCAAAACAAAGCTTTAGATTTGATGATGAAATAAAAACTTTCCATAATAAACAAAAGTTAAAAGAATTTACAACCAGAAAGCCTGCACTACAGAACATCCTCAGCAAAATATTCCAAGAAGAGGAACTGAAAACAATGATGAAAATCAGCAGATGGATGGAATACAATAAAGGAAAATTTAATCAGAGGAGAAACCAAGTCATGTTAATTACCAAAAATAAACAAAAATGGCTGGGAGTGCAAATCATGTCTCAATAATAATCCTAAATGTTAATGGCCTAAACTCACCTATCAAAAGACATAGACTAGCAGATTGGATAAAAAGAGACCCCAAAATGTGCTGCTTCCAAGAAACACATCTTATAGAAAAAGACATTCACAGACTGAAGGTGAAGGGTTGGGAAAAATCATACCACTCACATGGACTGTTGAAGCAAGAAGGGGTTTCTATCCTCATATAACATGAAGTAGACTTCAAACTAAAGTCAATCAAAAAGGATAAAGAAGGACACTATATACTGCTCAAGGGAACCATATGCCATTAAGACTTAACAAATATAAATATATATGCCCCAAACAATGGAGCAGCTATGTTCATCAAATAAACTCTTCTCAAGTTCAAGAGTCAAATAAACCACAACACAATAATTTTGGGTGACTTTAACACACCTCTTTCATCACTAGATAGAACTTCCAAACAAAAGCTGAACAAAGAAATTACACAACTCAATAATACAATTAATAACTTACACTTAACTGACATATATAGAATATTCCAACCTTCAACGAGAAAATATACTTTCTTCTCAGCAGCACATGGATTCTTCTCTAAAAAGGACTATATACTGTGCAACAAAGCAACTCTTAGCAAATATAAAAAAGTAGAGATTCTATCCTGCATTCTATCAGATCATAATGGAATAAAATTATAAATCAATGATAAAATAAGAAATAAATACACTCCAACACCTGGAAACTAATATGCTAATGAATGAACAATGGATTACAGAAGATATCAAGGAGGAGATTAAAAAGTTTTTAGAGGTGAACAAGAATACAGATACAACATATTGGAATCTCTGGGACACTATGAAAGCAGTTCTAAGAGGAAAGTTCATTGCATAGAGTTGATTCCTTAAAAGAAGAAAAAGTAAAAAATAAATGACTGGGCTGCAGATGTGGCTCAAGCAGTAGTGCGCTTGCCTGGTACACATGCAGCCCAGGTTTGATCCTCAGCACCACATACAAACAAAGATGTTGTGTCCACCGAGAACTGAAAAGTAAATATTAAAAAAATTCTCTCTCTCTCTCTCTCTCTCTCTCTCTCTCTCTCTCTCTCTCTCTCCTCTCTCTTTTAAAAAATCTTTTATTATTAGTTGTTCAAAACATTACATAGCTCTTGACATATCATATTTCATACATTTGATTCAAGTGGGTTATGAGCTCCCATTTTTACCCCGAATACAGATTGCAGAATCACATCGGTTACACATCCACGTTTTTACATACTGCCATACTAGTGTCTGTTGTATTCTGTTGCCTTTCCTATCCTCTACTATCCCCCCTCTCCTCCCCTCCCCTCCCATCTTCTCTCTCTACCCCATCTACTGTAATTCATTTCTCTCCCTTGTTTTTCTTTCCCTTTCCCCTCACTTCCTCTTATATGTAATTTTGTATAATAATGAGGGTCTCCTTCCATTTCCATGCAATTTCCCTTTTCTCTCCCTTTCCCTCCCACCTCTCATCCCTTTTTAATGTTAATCTTCTTCTCATGCTCTTCCTCCCTGCTCTGTTCTTAGTTGCTCTCCTTCTATCAAAGAAGACATTTGGCATTTGTTTTTTAGGGATTGGCTAGCTTCACTTAATATAATCTGCTCTAATGCCATTCATTTCCCTGCAAATGCCATGATTTTGTCATTTTTTAGTGCTGAATAATACTCCATTGTGTATAAATGCCACATTTTTTTTTTATCCATTCATCTATTGAAGGGCATCTAGGTTGGTTCCACAGTCTAGCTATTGTGCATTGTGCTGCTATGAACATCAATGTAGCAGTATCCCTATAGTATGCTCTTTTTAGGTCTTTAGGGAATAGTCTGAGAAGGGGAATAGCTGGGTCAAATGGTGGTTCCATTCCAGGCTTTCCAAGGAATCTCCATACTGCTTTCCAAATTGGCCGCACCAATTTGCAATCCCACCAGCAATGTACAAGTTCATTAGATATATTAGTCTAATGTTTTCTTTGTTTGATGTGTCTTTGCCTGGTTTTGGAATCAGGGTGATATTGGCCTCATAGAATGAATTTGGAATTACTGCCTCTTTTTCTATTTCCTGAAATAAATAGAAGAGTATTGGTTTTAGTTCTTCTTTAAAGGTCTTGCAGAACTCAGCTGTGTATCCATCCGGTCCTGGGCTTTTGTTTGTTGGTAGGCTTCTGATGGTGTCTTCTACTTCATCACTTGATATTGGTCGGTTTAAATTGTGTATATCTTTCTGATTCAATCTGGGCAAGTTTTATGACTTAAGAAATTCATCTATGCCTTCAATATCTTCTGTTTTATTGGTGTTTAAGGTTTCAAAATAATTTCTAATTATCCTCTGTATTTCTGTATTGTCTGCTGTGATGTTACCTTTTTCATCATGTATGCTGGTAATTTGAATTCTCTCTCCTTCTCTTTATTAGTATAGCTATGGTTCTGTCATTTTTATTTGTTTTTTCAAAGAACCAACATTTTGTTTTTGTCAGTTTTTAAAATTGTTTCTTTTGTTTTGATTTCATTGATTTTTAGTTCTAATTTTAATTATTTCTTGCTTTCTACTGCTTTTGCTATTTATTTTTTCTTCTTTTTCTAGGGCTTTGAGATGTAAAGTGAGGTCATTTATTTGTCAACTTTTTCTTCTTTTAAGGAATGAACTCCATTGAACTGCTTTCATAGTGTCCCAGAGATTTCAATATGTTGTGTCTATGTTCTCATTTACCTCTAAGAATTTTTAAATCTCCTCTTTGATGTCTTCTGCAACCCATTGTTCATTCAGTAGCATATGGTTTAGTCTCTAGGTGTTGGAGTAATTTTTATTTATTTTTTTGTCATTCATTTCCAATTTCATTGCATTATGATCTGATAATATACATGGTGGTATCTCTACTTTTTTGTATTTGCTAAGAGTTGCTTTGTGGCATAGTATATGGTCTATTTTAGAGAAGGATCCATGAGCTGCTGAGAAGAAAGTGTATCCATTTGATGCAGGTTGAAATATTCTATATATGTCAGTTAAATCTAAGTTAATGATTGTATTATTGAGTTCTGTAATTTTTTAATTCAACTTTTTTCCCCTTACCCCTCACTTCCTCTTGTATGTACTTTTGTATAACCCTGAGGGTCTCCTTCCATTTCCATGCAATTTCCCATCTCTCTCCCTTTCCCTCCCACCTCTCATCCCTGTTTAATGTTAATCTTCTTCTCATGCTCTTCCTCCTTACTCTGTTCTTAGTTACCCTCCTTATATCAAAGAAGACATTTGGCATTTGTTTTTTAGGGATTGGCTAGCTTCACTTAGCATAATCTGCTCTAATGCCATCCATTTCCCTGCAAATTCTATGATTTTGTCATTTTTTAATGCAGAGTAATACTCCATTGTGTATAAATGCCACATTTTTTTTATCCATTCGTCTATTGAAGGGCATCTAGGTTGGTTCCACAGTCTTGCTATTGTGAATTGTGCTGCTATGAACATCGACATAGCAGTGTCCCTGTAGTATGCTCTTTTTAGGTGTTTAGGGAATAGTCTGAGAAGGGGAAGAGCTGGGTCAAATGGTGGTTCCATTCCCAGCTTTCCAAGAAATCTCCATACTGCTTTCCAAATTGGCCGCACCAATTTGCAGTCCCACCAGCAATGTACAAGTGTACCCTTTTCCCCACATCCTCGCCAGTACTTGTTGTTGTTTGACTTCATAATGGCTGCCAATCTTACTGGAGTGAGATGGTATCTTAGGGTGGTTTTGATTTGCATTTCTCTGACTGCTAGAGATGGTGAGCATTTTTTCATGTACTTGTTGATTGATTGTATGTCCTCCTCTGAGAAGTGTCTGTTCAGGTCCTTGGCCCATTTGTTGATTGGGTTATTTGTTTTCTTATTGTTTAATTTCTTGAGTTCTTTGTATACTCTGGATATTAGGGCTCTATCTGAAGTGTGAGGAGTAAAGATTTGTTCCCAGGTTGTAGGCTCCCTATTTACCTCTCTTATTGTTTCTTTGGTGAGAAAAAACTTTTTAGTTTGAGTAAGTCTTATTTGTTGATTCTAGTTATTAACTCTTGTGCTATGGGTGTCCTATTGAGGAATTTGGAGCCCGACCCCACAGTATGTAGATCGTAGCCAACTTTTTCTTCTATCAGACACCGTGTCTCTGATTTGATATCAAGCTCCTTGATCCATTTTGAGTTAACTTTTGTGCATGGCGAGAGAAAGGGATTCAGTTTCATTTTGTTGCATATGGATTTCCAGTTTTCCCAGCACCATTTGTTGAAGATGCTATCCTTCCTCCATTGCATGCTTTTAGCCCCTTTATCAAATATAAGATAGTTGTAATTTTGTGGTTTGGTTTCTGTGTCCTCTATTCTGTACCATTGGTCCACCCGCCTGTTTTGGTACCAGTACCATGCTGTTTTTGTTACTATTGCTCTGTAGTATAGTTTGAAGTCTGTATCACTATACCGCCTGATTCACACTTCCTGCTTAGCATTGTTTTTGCTATTCTGGGTCTTTTATTTTTCCATATGAATTTCATGATTGCTTTCTCTATTTCTACAAGAAATGCCGTTGGGATTTTGATTGGCATTGCATTAAACCTATAGAGAACTTTTGGTAATATCGCCATTTTGATGATGTTAGTTTTGCCTATCCATGAACAGGGTATATTTTTCCATCTTCTAAGATCTTCTTCTATTTCTCTCTTTAGGGTTCTGTAGTTTTCATTGTATAAATCTTTCACCTCTCTTGTTAGGTTGATTCCCAAGTATTTTATTTTTTTGAGGATATTGTGAATGGAGTGGTTGTCCTCATTTCCATTTCAGAGGATTTGTTGCTGATATACAGGAATGCCTTTGATTTATGCATGTTGATTTTATATCCTGCCACTTTGCTGAATTCATTTATTAGCTCTAATAGTTTCTTTGTAGACCCTTTTGAGTCTGCTAGGTATAGAATCATGTCACCTGCAAATAGTGATAATTTAAGTTCTTCTTTTCCTATTTTTAATGCGTTTAATTTCTTTTGTCTGTCTAATTGCTCTGGCCAGTGTTTTGAGAACTATGTTGAACAGAAGTGGTGAGAGAGGGCATCCCTGTCTTGTTCCAGATTTTAGAGGGAATGCCTTCAATTTTTCTCCGTTCAGAATGATGCTAGCCTGAGGCTTAGCAATAGATAGCTTTTACAATATTGAGGTATGTTCCTGTTATCCCTAGTTTTTCTAGAGTTTTGAACATAAAGGGATGCTGTACTTTGTCGAATGCTTTTTCTGCATCTATCGATATGATCATATGGTTCTTATCTTTAAGTCTATTGATGTGGTGAATAACATTTATTGATTTCCGAATATTGAACCATGCTTGCATCCCAGGGATGAATCCTACTTGATCATGGTGCACAATTTTTTTTGATATGTTTTTGTATCTGATTCGCCAGAATTTTATTGAGGATTTTTGCATCTAGATTCATTAGAGATATCGGTCTGTAGTTTTCTTTCTTTGAATTGTCTTTGTCTGGTTTAGAATCAGGGTGATGTTGGCCTCATAGAATGAATTTGGAAGTTCTCCCTCTTTTTCTATTTCCTGGAATAGCTTGAAAATTATTGGTATTAGTTCTTCTTTAAAGGTTTTGTAAAATTCTGCTGTATACCCATCCGGTCCTGGGCTTTTCTTAGTTGGTAGTCTTTTGATGGCTTCTTCTATTTCCTCAATTGATATTGGTCTGTTTAGGTTGTCTATATCCTCCTGACTCAATCTGGGTAGATCATATGACTTAAGAAATTTATCGATGCCTTCACTATCTTCTATTTTATTGGAGTGTAAGGATTCAAAATAATTTCTAATTATCTTCTGTATTTCTGAAGTGTCTGTTGTGATATTGCCTTTTTCATCCCGTATGCTAGTAATTTGAGTTCTCTCTCTTCTCTTCGTTAGCATGGCTAAGGGTCTGTTGATGTTATTTATTTTTTCAAAGAACCAACTTTTAGTTTTGTCAGTTTTTTCAATTGTCTCTTTTGTTTCGATTTCATTAATTTCAGCTCTGATTTTAATTATTTCTTGCCTTCTACTTCTTTTGCTGTTGTTTTGCTCTTCTTTTTCTAGGATTTTGAGATGAAGTGTGAGATCATTTATTTGTTGGTTTTTCCTTTTTTTAAGGAATGAACTCCAGGCAATGAATTTTCCTCTTAGAACTGCTTTAATTGTGTCCCATAGATTCCGATATGTTGTGTCTGTGTTTTCATTTATCTCTAAGAATTTTTTAATTTCCTCCTTGATGTCTTCTATAACTCATTGATCATTCAGTAACCTATTGTTCATTCTCCAAGGGATGCATGATTTTTCCTTCCTTCTTTTATCATTGATTTCCAGTTTCAGTCCATTATGATCAGATAAGATGCATGGTATTATCTCTACTCCTTTATAATGTCTAAGAGTTGCCCTGTGACATAATATATGATCTATTTTTGAGAACGATCCATGTCTCTGAGAAAAAAGTGTAACTGCTTGATGTTGGGTGGTATATTCTATATATGTCAATTAAGTCTAGGTTATTAATTGTATTATTGAGTTCTATAGTTTCTTTATTCAACTTTTGTTTGGAAGATCTGTCCAGTGGTGAGAGAGGTGTGTTGAAGTCTCCCATAATTATTGTATGGTGGTCTATTAGACTCTTGAACTTGAGAAGAGTTTTTTTGTTGAACATAGCTGCACCATTGTTTGGAGCATATATATTTATGATTGTTATGTCTTGTTGGTGTATGGTTCCCTTGAGCAGTATGTAGTGTCCCTCTTTACCCCTTTTGATTAACTTTGGCTTGAAATCTATTTTATTTGATATGAGTATGGACACTCCCTCTTGTTTCCGAAGTCCATATGAGTGATATGATTTTTCCCAACCTTTCACCTTCAGTCTATGTATGTATTTTCCTATCAAATGCGTCTCCTGTAGGCAGCATATTGTTGGGTCTTTTTTTTTGATCCATTCTACTAGCCTGTGTCTCTTAATTGGTGAGTTTAAGCCATTAACATTTAGGGTTATTATTGAGATATGGATTGTTCTTCCAGCCATATTTGTTTATTTATGTTACTTAACATGGTTTGTTTTTCCTCTTTGATTATTTTTTCCCTTTACTGTACTACCTCCCACTGTTGGTTTTCATTGTTATTTTCCATTTCCTCTTCCTGTAGTGTTTTGCCGAGGATGTTTTGAAGAGATGGTTTTCTAGCTGCAAATTCTTTTAACTTTTGTTTATCGTGGAAGTTTTTAATTTCATCTTCCATCCTGAAGCTTAATTTTGCTGGATACACAATTCTTGGTTGGAACCCATTTTCTTTCAGCATTTGAAATATATTGTTCCAGGATCTTCTAGCTTTCAGAGTCTGTGTTGAAAGATCAGCTGTTATCCTGATTGGTTTACCCCTAAATGTAATCTGCTTCCTTTCTCATGAAGCTTTTAAAATTCTCTCCTTATTCTGTATGTTGGGCATCTTCATTATAATGTGTCTAGTTGTGGATCTCTTATGATTTTGCACATTCGGCGTCCTGTAGGCTTCTAGGATTTGGGATTCTGTCTCATTCTTCAAGTCTGGGAAGTTTTCTCGTATTATTTCGTCGAACAGATTGCTCATTCCTTTGGTTTGGACCTCTTTACCTTCCTGTATCCCAATGACTCTTAAGTTTGCTCTCTTTATGTTATCCCATATTTCTTGGATGTTCTGCTCATGGTTTCTTAAGAGTCTCGCTGAACTGTCTATGTTCTTTTCAAGTTGAAATACTTTGTCTTTATTGTCTGATGTTCTATCTTATAAGTGTTTTACTGTGCTGGTAGTGTTCTCATTTGAGTTTTTAAGTTGGTTTATTGCTTCCTGCATTTCTAGGATTTCTGTTTGTTTGTTTTTTATAACCTCTATCTCCCTGTATAGTTGATCTTTTGCTTCTTGGATTTGTTTATGTAATTCATTGTCAAAGTGATCTTTCATTGTCTGATTTTGCTGTCTAATGTCTTCCTTGAGACTCCAGATCATCTGAAGCATGCAAATCCTGAATTCTTTATCTGACATTCCATCTGCTGCAGCTATTACCTGTTCTAAAGTTGAGTTGATCTGCATTGCTTGTGGTCCTTTCTTTCCTTGTCTTTTGATACTGCTCACATTTCTTTCTGCTTGGTGAAACTGTTGTGTTATTGAATTTTCCCTCTATATATTTATATTGCTCTTGTATAGTTGCAAAGTCTCCCTTGCAGGGGCGGGCGGCGGCTGTGCTCCTCCTCCAATTGGGGTGATCTGTCTACCATGCTGGTGGGCCGCTGGGCCTGTTCTCCAGGTTGCAGGTCTGCCTACCTTGCAGGCGCGGGTGGTGGCTGTGCCCCTCCTCCAATTGGGGTGATCTTTCAACTAGGCCGGCTGGCCGCTGGGCCCCTTCTCCAGGACACATGGTCTGCGTACTTTGCGGGCAGCAGCTGGGCCCTTCCTCCAATTGGGGTGATGTGTCTACCACGCCGGCGGGCCACTGGGCCTGTCCTGCCGGTCGTTCGCAGGTCTGCCTACCTTGCAGGTGCGGGCGGCGGCTCTACTCTGCCCCTCCTCCAATTGGGGTGATGTGTCTACCATGCCGGCGGGCCGCTGGGCCTGTTCCTTAATTCAACTTTTGTTTCAAAGATCTATCCAGTAGTGAGAGAGGTGTGTTCAAGTCACCTAAGTTTATTGTGTTGTGATCAATTTGACTCTTGAATTGAGAAGAATTTGTTTGATGAACATAGCTGCACCATTGTTTGGGGCATATATATTTATGATTGTTATGTCTTGTTGGAGTATGGTTCCCTTGAGCAGTATGTAGTGTTTATCTTTATCCCTTTTGATTAACCTTGGCTTGTCTACTTTATTTGATTTGAGGATGAAAACCCTGCTTGCTTCCACTGTCCATGTGAGTGGAATGATTTGTCTCAACTTTTCACCTTTAGTCTGTGTATGTCTTTTCCTATCAGGTGAGTCTCCTGGAGGCAGCATATTGTTGGGTCTTTTAAAAAAATCCAATCTGCTACTTATGTATTTTGATTGGTGAGTTTAAGTCATTAAGTTTCAGGGTTACTATTGAGACATGGTTTGTATTCCCAGCCATATTTGTTTATTTTTGTTATTTAACTTGGCTTGATTTTCTCCTTTGAGTATTTTTTCCATTAGGAAAAATCCCTCTGCTGATTTTCATTATTGTTTTTTGTTTCCTCTTCATAGAATATTTTTCCAAGGATGTTTTGTAGTGCCAGTTTTCTAGCTATAAATTCTTTTACCTTTTGTTTATCATGGAAAGTTTTTATTTCATCTTCAAATCTAAAGCTTAATTTTGCTGGATACAAGATTCTTGGTTGGCACCCATTTTCTTTCAGAGCTTGATATATGTTGTTCCAGTATCCTCTAGCTTTCAGGGTCTGTGTTGAAAAATCTGCCATTATCATAATTGGTTTTCCCCTATATGTAATCTGATTCCTTTCTCTTATGGTTTTTAAAATTCTCTCCTTATTCTGTATGTTGGGTATTTTCATTATAATGTGCCTTGGTGTGGATCTGTTGTAATTTTGTACATTCAGCATCTTGTAGGCTTCTTGAATTTGGATTTCCAATTCATTTTTCATGTTTGGAAAGTTTTGTGATATAATTTCATTCCTTTGGTTTGGACCTCTATGCCTTCCTCTATCCCAATAACTCTTAAATTTGGTCTTTTTATGGTATCCCATATTTCTTGAATGTTTTGCTCATGGTGTCTTACCATTATCACTGTGTGGTCTATATTATTTTCAAGATTATATATTTTGTCTTCATTGTATGATATCCTATCTTCCTAGTGGTCTACTTTCATTTGAGTTTTTAATTTGTTTTATTATTTCTTTCATTTCAAGGATTTATGTTTGGTTTTTTTTTTAGAACTTCTATCTCCCTGTTGAGGTGATATTTTGCTTTCTGTATTTGTTTATGTAGCTCCTTGTTGAAGTGATCTTTCACTGCCTGTGTTTGCTCTCTTCCTTGAGCTTACAGAACATTTCAACAATGTACATCCTAAACTCCTTCTCTGTTATTTCTTCTGCTTTGGCTGCCAATGATTCTAATGATGTGGTGTCTTCATTTGTTTGGAGCATTTTCTTCCCTTATCTTTTCATGTTGCTTTTGTGTCTTCCTTTCCAGCTCTGTGGGTCTAGATTGTTATTGTTTTTACCCTATAGGTTTGTAGGGTAAAAACAATAACTTGTAGGGTTATTGTGCTCCTGTAGGGTTCCAAGACCTCTCTTTTGTGGGAAAGAACAATGTTAACAGATTCCAATATCAACAATATACCACCTATGAACAATTTGTTGTTATTAAGACATTTACAATTTAGTCTCCATGTACAGAAATGTTGGATTCAATTATTATCTAAAATATAATCAGTAGTTTTGTAAAAAGGTTTACCGTTTCTACGATGGACAATAAACAGGGTGGGGCTTATAATGATATGCTGAGGAGGTAGAATGTGAGGATATAGAGTTAATATATCTTAGGAAGTGTGAAGGAGAAATCTAATGAAGAGGGTTAGTAGCAAGAGAATAGACAGGAAGTAATTTAGGGTAGGCATGTATGTGGGATGACAGTAGAATACATAAGACAAACACACATATGTATTTAGAAAAACACAGATGTTAAAACAGCAAAATTTGGAGGGGGAAAGAAAAATGAAAGAATAAAAAGGAAAAGAAAAAAGGGGCATATACAACACCTCTATATTATATTATTTAGATGACTCCGTCCTCAAAGTCCTGTTTTATGCAAAGTTCTTGGTTTCACATATGTTGGGGATGTGAGGGTGGGAGGATAGAGGGATAGAAGAGAAAAAACAAACAACAAAACAAAAAACTCTAAGGAAGAAACCAGGTTTGTAGCTAGTTTTAGAGATCCATATCTTTCCTGCTTCTCTTCTCATCCAATAGGTGGGGTCATCTGTTGTAAGCTGGTGTCTCTGCCCTTTTGATTGTAGAGGTAACCAGGGTGGGAAGACTGGTTCTGGTGCAGGGCACCTGGATGTGGGGAGTGGCACCAGCCAGTCTCTGCAGAAACACTACACCTCATGGGTCTCTTTTGGGGGCCACTCATATGACTTGAGCACCCGTTACTATCTCCCTTTCTTGCCTGGAGATTTCTCAGTTCCTGGTTTTCTCTTAGGCTCCAGACTTTAGCTACCTCCCTCTCCCCTAGCAGTTCCCAATTGAGGAAACTCTCACCCCCAGGCTCCCGTGGGTGGCTCCCTGGTCACACTGCACACCTGTGTTGGGCAGCTACTGTGTTGGGTTACTACCACTGGGGAGGGGGGAAGTTGGAAACCTGGTACCTGGCCGCTGGAGATCCAATCTGGGAACTGCCCCCAGCTAATATGGTGAGAATGTTGAGTCAAGATGGCAGTGGTCTGATTTCAGCACCGGGGAGTCTGATGAGGTGGAGGGAGCCTGGTGAGGTGGGGGAAGCCTGGTGAGGTGGGGGAAGCCTGGTGAGGTGGGGGAGCTTGTCGAATGTGTTGCATTGTGGATAGGTAGCAGCTGAGTGACTTGCTTGGGAGTGGAGCAAAGACTTGGCTATCAGCAGATGTGTTGATAGTTGATTCTGCTAAGGCCCTTGCAGAGTCTTATGTGGGCTAGAACTTTGGGCTTTGGGTCCTGCTCCAATGCTTGGTGTCCTATTCAAACTCTGAGGCCCAGAGCCCCATGTGGGGTCACAGCGCTGGTGATTTCTGCAGAGAGCAGCTGTCCTCTAACACTCTCAGAGATGCAGTATTCTGACTAGGTGAGATCTGCGGGTTTGGCAGCATGTGGCACAGGGTAGTTCACTCCCTTCCCGCCACCATGTTTTTCCCTCTGACACCTGGGTTTTCTCTCTAAGTCTTTAATCCACTTTGAATTGATTTTCATGCATGGTGAGAAATAAAGATTTAATTTCATTTTTTTACATGTGATTTTTCCGATTGTCACAGCACAGTTTGTTGAGCAGGCTATTTTTCTACATAGAATGTTTTTGATGCTTTTCTTAGTATGAGATAACTTTATTTATGTGGGTTTATCTCTGCTTGATCTATCTGCCTATTTTGGTGCCAGTACCATGCTGTTTCTGTTACTATAGCTCTGTGGTATAGTTTCAAATCTGGTATTATGATGCCTCTGGCTTCACTCTTCTTGGTAAGATTGCTTTGCCTGGATCTTTTTTTTTTTTCCCCAAATGAATTTTATGATGGCTTTTTCTAATTCTGTGAAGAATGTCATTGGGATTTAATTGGAATTGCATAAAATCTGTATAATGCTTTTGGTAGTATCGTCATTTTGACAATATGAATTCTGCCTATCCCCCAGGAGCATGAGAGGACTTTCCATCTTCTAAGATCTTCTTCAATTTCTTTTTTAAACAACTTTTATCTATCTATCTATCTATTTATTTATTCTAACTATGTATATATGACTGCAGAATACATTTTGATTCATTGTACACAATTGCAGAATAACTTTTCATTTCTCTAGTTGTACACGATACAGCGTCACACCATATGTGCAGTCGTACAAATGGTAATGGTTGTTGTTGTTAGGGTAATGCTGTTCCTCTCATTCCACCATCTTTCCTTCCCCTATGCTCTCTACCTTCTCTCCCCTTTGCCTAATCAAAGTTCCTCCATTTTTCATTTGCCCAACCCCATTATGGGTCAGCATCCATATATATATATATATCCACATATATATATATATATATATGATATTCTCCAACTCCATCCATTTACCTGCAGATGCCATAATTTTATTCTTTTAATGCTGAGCAATATTCTTTTGTGTATATATACCACAGCTTCTTTATCCATTCATCTATCGAAGGGCATATATGTTGCTTCCACAGTTTAGCTATTGTGAATTGAGCTGCTATAAACATCGATGTGGCTGCTTAGTATAGTATGCTGATTTTAAGTTCTTTGGGTATAGACTAAGTCAAATGGTGGTTACATTCCAAGTTTCTTAAGGAATCTCCATACTGCTTTCCAGAGTGGTTGCACTAAATTACAGTTCCACTAGCAATGTATGAGTGTGCCTTTTCCCCACATCCTCATCAACACTTATTGTTGTTTGTATGCTTGATAACTGCCATTCTGATTGGAGTGAGATGAAATCTTAGTGTAGTTTTGATTTGCATTTTCTAATTACTAGAGATGTTGAACATTTTTTTCATATATTTGTTGATCATTTGTATATTTTCTTCTGAGAAGTATCTGTTCAGCTCCTTAGCCTATTTAGTAATAGGGTTTTTTTGTGTTAAGTTTTTTGAGTTCTTTATATATCCTGGAGATTAATGCTCTATTTGACATGCTTGTGGAAAAAAATTTGTTCCCAATATGAAGGCTCTCTCTTCACCTCATTGATTGTATTTTTTGCTGAGAAGAACCTTTTTAGTTTGAGTGTATCCCATTATTGATTCTTGACTTTATTTCTTGTGCTTTAGGAGTCTTGTTGAGGAAGTTTGGGCCTATTCTGATATGATTAAGATTTGGGCCTACTTTTTTCTCTATTAGATGCAGGGTCTCTGGTCTAATTTCTAGGTCCTTGATTCACTTTGAGTTGAGTTTTGTGCATGATGAGACATAGATAGGGGTTTAATTTTATTTTGCTGCACATGAATTTCCAGTTCTCTCAGCACCATTTGTTGAAGAGGCTATCTTTCCTCCAATTATGTTTTTGGTGCCTTTGTCTAGTATGAGGTACCTGTATTTATGTGGGTTTTTGCCGCAGTCTGGCTGGGCACAAATAACCGGGAGGTCACGAGCCACTTGTAGGTTCAAACAGGAACTACTTTATTGACAGAACCCAATGGGAACTCTCCAGAACTCCACAGAAACTCCACAAGAACCAACGGGAGCTCAACGGGAACTCCGTGAGAACTCAAAAGTAGCGGGCACCCGAGGTAGCAGGAGCCGCCTTATTGCCAGACAGCAGAGGTTTATTTACACAACTGAATACACAGCTTGTTTCAATTTAGCATCATCCAGTTACAGCAATAAGTCATTATCTTAATAAATATGCACAGCTTAACTTAATTATCATCATTTTAATGGCTCGCTGGCGTTACTTCTCAACCACTCCTTCTGGCAAAATGTCAGGCGCCATCTTGACTTGGTTGTGGCTCTCAACAGGTTTTTCTCTGTGTTTTCTTTTCTGTATCATTGGTCTACATGTCTATTTTGGTGCCAATACCATGCCATTTTTGTTATATTGCTCTGTAGTATAGTTTAAGGTGTGGTATTATGATGCCTCCTGCTTCACTCTTTTTTGTAAGGATTGTTTTGGCTATTTTTGGTCTCTTCTTTTTCAAAATGAGTTTCATGATTGTTTTTTCTAAACCCATAAGGAATGACATTGTGATTTTAATTGGAATCACATTGAATCTACATAGCATTTTGTGTAGTATTGCCATTTTGACAATATTAATATTGCCTACTTAAAAGCATGGGAGATCTTTCAATCATCTAAGGTGTTCTTCAATTTCTTTCTTTAGTTTTTATTGCAGAGGGCTTTCACCTCTTTTGTTAGATTGATTCCCAAGTATTTTTTTAAGCTCTTGTGAATGGGGTAGTTTTCCTAGTTTTTCTTTCACTAGATTTACCACTGATGTATAGGAATGCATTTGATTTGTAGATATTGATTTTATCTCCTGATATTTTTCTGAATTCATTTATTAGTTCTAAAAGTTATCTGGTGGAATTTTTTAGATATTCTAAATATACATTCAGGTCATTGACAAACAGTAATAGTTCAGTTCTTCTTTACCTGTTTGTATTCCTTTAATTTCTTTCTCCTGTCTAATTGCTCTGGCTAGAGTTTCAAGAATGACGTTTGATAGAAGTAGTGTAAAAGGGCATCCTTGTCTTATTCCAGTTCTTAAAGAGCATGCTTTCAATTTTCTCCACTTAGAATGATATTGGCCTTGTGTTTATATATATATAGCTTTTATACTGTTGAGATATATGCTTACTATCCTTAGTTTTTTAGTGTTTTGAACATGAAGGGTGCTGTATTTTTTCAAATGCTTTTTCTGCATCTGTTGAGATTAGTGTATGATTCTTGTATTTAAGTCTATTGATATGATATGTTGCATTTTTTGAATTTTATATATTGAACCAACCTTGCATCCCTGGGATGAACCATACTTGATCATGGTGCACTATCTTTTAAGTATGTTTTTGTATGCAGTTTGCCAGGATTTTATGAGAATCTCTGCATCTATGTTCATCAGGGATGCTCGTCTAATGTTTTCTCTCCTTGATGTCTTTCTCTATTTTGGGAATCAGGGTGATACTAGCCTCATAGAATGAATTGGGAAGTGTTAACTTCTTTTCTGTTTTATGACATAATTTGAGGAGTTTGTAGTAATTCTTCTTTGAAGGTCCTGTAGAATTCAGCTGAGAATTCATCTGGTCCTGAAATTTTCTTAATTTTTAGGTTTTTGATGGCATCTTTTATTTTATTACTTGAAATTCATCTGTTTAAATAATGTATGTCCTCCTGGTTCAGTTTGGATAGATGATATGTCTCTAGAAATTTGTGAATGTCTTCAATATTTCCTATATTTTTTGGAGTGTAAATTTTCAAAACAGTTTCTGATTTTTTTCTGTATTTCAGTTGTGTCATTGTGATATTTTCTTTTTCATCACATATTTTAGTAATTTGAGTTTTCTCTTTCTCTTCATTAAGGTTGGGGTATATCTACTTTATTTATTTATTTCTCAAAGAACAAAACTTATATTTTGTCTTCTTTTTGAATTATTTCAATTTTATTGATTTCAGATTTGATTTTAATTATTTTCTGTCTTCTACTGTTTTGGTGTTGATTTGTTCTTCCTTTTCTGGGGCTTTGAGAGGTAATATTAGGTCATTTATTTCTTGACTCTTTATTCTTTAAATGGATGATCTCAATGCAATGATTACTGCCTTTATAGTGTCCCAGGGATTTTGATATATTATATCACTATTGTAATTTACCTCTAAATATTTTTTTATTTCATCCTTGATATCTTCTAGTATCCATTTATCATTTGATAATGTATTTAGTCTCCTTGTGTTAGAGTTATTTAGAATCCTTGTGTTAGAGTTGCTTCTATTTTTTTAAGATTTTATCATTTTGTTTTAAAAAAATAAGAATTTAAGGCATCATTAACTGTACTTTATGTGGGAGACAAATATCGCAGACTTAGTTCAGGAAAGTTACTAAATAAGAAAAACAATAACAATTCCTATGGAAAATATTGGAATTCAGGGTACTACTTAACTTACCTAGATTTCAACAAAACATTTACATATTATATAGGAAAAGAGCTGCCCATAGGAACTAGCTCTGAGCATCTGTCCTCTGATGTAGGATTTAGCTGAAAAACACTGCAAAACACCTGTTAAAATATATTTAGAGATTGGAAGGCAGTCATATTTAAGGAATCAAAGGAAACACTTAATGAACACAGAATTTAAAAATATAACTGAAATAAAAATACTCTATATGCACTTAACAACAGATTTGAGATGGCAGAAGAAAGAATAAGTGAACTGGAAGGTAGAACAAAAGAAATTAATCTATGTTAAGAAGCAAGATTTTTAAATTATTTATTTTTTTTGTTCCAATTAATTATATATGACAGTAAAATGCATTTTGACACATTGTACACAAATGGACCATAACTTCTCATTTCTCAGGCTATATATGGTGCTAAGTCACACCAGTAGTGTAATCATACATGTATATAGGGTAATAATGGCTATCTCATTCTACCATCCTTCCCATCTCCACTGCCCCATATTCCCCTTCTCACAATTTGAGATTTCTTAATTCTTCCCTACAGCCCCCCCCCCCCCCCACTATGGATTAGCATCTGCTGATCAGAGAAAATATTCAAATATACTTTTTTTGGCTTATATCACTTAGCATGATATTCACTAGTTCCATCCATTTACCTGCAAATGACACAATTTCATTCTGCTTTAAGGCTGAATAATATTCCATTGTGTATATGTACCACATTTTCTTCATCCATTCATCTGTTGAAGGGCATCTAGGTTGTTTCCATAGTTATCTACTGTGAATTGAGTTATTATAAAAATTGAGGTGGCTGCATCACTGTAGTGTGCTGATTTTAAGTTCTTTAGGTATAAACCAAGGAGTTGAAAAGCTGAGTCAAATGGTAGTTCCATTCTGGGTTTTCTAAGCAATCTCTGTGCTACTTTCCAGATTGACTGCACCAATTTTCATGCACACCAGCAATGTATGAGGGTACCCTCCCACATCCTTGCTAACACTTATTATTTCTTGTATTCTTGTTAATTGCCATTCTGACTAGAGTTAGATGAATCTTAGAGTAGTTTTGATTTGCATTTCTCTAATTGTTGGAGATGATGAAACCTTTTTATATGTTTATTGATCTATTGTATTTCTATTTGTGTGACGTGTCTGTTCAGTTACTTAGCCCATTTATCGATGGGATTGTTTGTGTGTGTGTGTGTGTGTGTTTTGGTGTTAAGTTTTTTGAGTTCTTTGTATATCCTGGAGATTAGTTCTCTATCTGAGGTGCATGTGTTAAAGATTTTTTTCCCATTCCATAGGCACTCTCTCTATATGATTGATTGTTTCCTTTGCTGAGAAGAAGCTTTTCAGCTTGAATCCGTCCCATGTATTCATTTTTAATTTTAGTTCTTGCACTTTATGATTCTTGTTAAGAAAGTCAAGTTCTAAGCTGACATGATGAAGACTTGGGCCTATGCTTTCTCATAATAGTCACAGGGTCCCTGTTCTACTAAGTCTTTGATCCGCTTTGAGTTGAGTTTCATGCATGGTAAGAGACAGGGGTTTAATTTCATTTTGTTACATATGGATTTCTAGTTTTTGCAGCAGCATTTGTTGGAATAGGCTGTCTTTTCTGCAATGTAGGTTTTCAGTGCCTTTGTTTAGTATGAGATAATTGTATTTATGTGGGTTTCTCTCTGTGACTTCTATTCTGTACCATTGGTCTATATGTCTGTATGTAGATATCAATATGTACATGTCCACACTATGCTGATTTTGTTACAATGATCTGTAGTATAGTTTAAAGTTGGGTAATGTGAAGTACCCTGCTTCACTCTTCTTGCTAAGGATTGCTTTGCCTATTCTGAATCTCTTTTTTTCCAAATAAGTTTCATGATTGCTTTTTTCTAGTTCTGTGAAGAATGTCGTTGGGATTTTAATAGAAACTGGGTTATATGTACATAACTGTTTTGGTAGTATGGCATTTTGACAATATTAATTTTACCTGTCCAAGAGTATGGGAAATCTTTCCAACTTCTAAGTTATTCAATTTCTTTCTTTCATCCTCCTCCTCCTACTCCTCCTCCTCTTCCTCTTCCTCCTCTTCCTCCTCCTCCCCCTCCTCCTCCCCCTCCTCCTCCTCCTTCTTTTGTGGTGCTGGGGATTGAACCCAGGGCCATGTGCATATGAGGCAAGTACTCTACCAACTGAGATATATCCCTAGCCCTTCAATTTATTTCTTTAGTGTTCTATAGTTTTCATTGTAGAGGTCATTCACCTCTTTTGTTAGATTGATTCCCAAGTATTTTTTGACGTTATTGTAAATGGGTAGTTTTCCTAATTCTCTTGCAGTGAATTCATTGCTTATGTATAGAAATGCTTTTAATTTTTGGGTGTTGATTTTATATCCTACTACTTTGCTGAATTCATTTATTAGTTCTAGAAGTTTTCTTGTGGAATTTTTGGATTTTCTAAATATAGAATTCTGTCATTAGCAAATGGTAATAATTTGGGTCCTTATTTTTCTACTCATAACCCTTTAATTTTTTTTTATTTTTCTGATTGTTCTGGCTAGAGTTTCAAGGACTTTGTTGAATAAAAGTGGTAAAAGAGGGCATCTCTGTTTTGGTCCAGTGTTTAGAGGGAATGCTTTCAATTTTTCTCCATTTAGAATAATGTTCGTGTTGGACTTAGCATATATAGCTTTTGTACTGTTGAGGTATGTTTCTACTATTTCTAGTTTTTCTAGTGTTTTGAAGGAGTGCTAAATTTTGTCAAACGCTTTTTCTGCATCTGTTAAGATTATCATATTTTGTCTTTAAGTCTATTGATGTGATAAATTATGTTTATGATTTCCATGTTAAAACAACATTGCATCCCTGTGATGAACCCTACTTGATCATGGTGCACTGTCTTTTAAATATGTTTTTAAATGCTATTTGCCAGGATTTTATTGGGAATCTCTGCATCTGTGTTAATCAAGGATGTTGGTCTAATGTTTTCTTTCCTTGATGTATCTTTGTCTGGTTTTGGTATCAGGGTGATAGTAGCCTCATAGAATGAGTTTGGAAGGGTTCCCTACTTTTATATTTCATGAAATAAATTGAGGAGTATTGGTGTTAACTCTTCTTTGAAGTTCTTGTAGGTCTTGGCTGAGATTTCATGTGGTCCTGGGATTTTCTTAAGTTTTAAGCTTTTGAAGGTGTTTTCTATAGTTTATTTGTTTAATTTATTTTTGGAAGATCTATTCAGTAGTGAGAGAGGTGTGTTAAAATCACCAGTATTATTGTGTTGTGGTTTATTTGATTCTTGAAATTGGGAAGAATTTTTTTATGTACATAGATGCTCCATTGTTGGGACATAAATATTTATTTTATTGTTCTGGCTAGAGTTTCAAGGATGATGTTTGATACAAGTGGTGAAAGAGGGCATCCTTGTCTTCTTCCAGTTTTTATAGGGAAAGCTTTAATTTTTTCTTCATTTAGAATGATGCTGTCCTTGGTTTTAGCATATAAAGTTTTCACAATGTTGAGGTATAACCCTAATATCCCTAGTTTTCTAGTGATTTGAGCATGCAGGGTGACTATAATTTGTCAAATGCTTTTTCTGCATCTGTTGAGATTTCATATGATTCTTATCAGTAAGTCTATAGATGTGATGTGTCATAGAAATAGAAAAGCAATCATGAAATTCATTTGGAAAAATAAGAGACTCAGAATAGACAAAGAGAATATTATGCTAAGTGAAACAAGCCAATTCCAAAGAATCAAAGCCTGAATGCTACTTTTCTGATATGCAGATGCTAACTCAAAATAAGGGGGATGGGGAGAATAGAGGTATTTTGGACTAGACAGAGGGGAATAAAGGGAAGGGAGGGGAAATGTGGGAAGGAGTGATAGTAGGATGAGTCAGACATTATTATCTTATGTGCCTATATGATCATGTACAACTAGATGAATGAGAAACTCTACTCCATTTATGTATGATGTGTCAAAATGCATTCTACTGTCATGTATAACTAATTAGAATAAATAAAATATATTAAAAATAGAATCAATAAATGGGATGATTTAAACTAAAAAGCTTCTTCACAGCTAAAGAAATAATCAATGTGAAGAGAGAACCTACAGAATGGGAGAAATTTTGCTACCTATGCCAGATAAAGCATTAATCTCCAGGATATATAAAGAATTCAAAAACTTAACACACACACTCACACACACTCAAACAAACAAAAAACCCAAGTAATCCAATCAATAAGTGGACAAAGGAACTGAACAGGCATTTCACAGTAGGAGAAACAGGAATGGTCAAGAGATATATGAAAAAATGTTCAATTTCTTGAGGAATTACAGAAACAAAAATTAAAACTACACTGAGACTCCATCTCACTCCTATCAGAATGGAATTGTTAAGAATATATTATCAAGCAACAACAAATGTTGGTGAGTGTAGGGGAAAAGGTTCACTTATACATTGCTGATGGGACTGCAAATTGGTGCAACCACTAAGGAAAGCAGTATGGAGATTCTTCAGAAAACCAAGAATGGAACCACTATTTGACCAGTTATTCCACTCCTTGGCATATAACCAAAGAACTTAAAATCTCTGTAATACAGTGATGCAACCACATCAATGTTTATAGGAGCTCAATTCACAATAGCTAAGCTACGGAACCTTTTTTTTTTTTTTTTTTTTTGCTCCTCAACAGTTGAATGGATAAAGAAAGTGTGGTATATATACCCAATGGAATATTATGCATCCTTAAAGAAGAATGACATTATGGTATTTGTCAGTAAATAAATGGAACTGGAGTCAATCATGCTAAGTGAAATAAGCCAATGACAAAAAAACCAAAACCAAAACTAAAGCCAGCCAACCAACCAAACAAACAAACAAAAAACCAAAGCCAAATGTTCTCTCTGATATGTGATTGCTAACACTCAGTAATGGGGTGGGAGGAAAGAATGGAACTTCATTGGATTAAACAAAGGGGAATAAAAGGAAAGGAGGGGGCATGGCAATAGGAAAGATAGTTCTATGATTCAGACAAAACTTTCCTACTTTCCTTCATACATGAGTAAATATCCAGTGTAACTTCACATCATGTACAATCACAAGAATGGGAAGTTATACTCCTTGTATGTATCATATGTCATAATATATTTTACTGTCATGTATAATTAAAAAGAACAAATAAAGAAAGAAGGGCTGGTTTGTAGCTCAGTGATAGTGTGTCTGCCTAGCATGTATCCCCAGCACCACATAAAAATAAATAAAAACAATAAAGGTATTGTATTCATCTAAAACTAAAAAAAAATATTTTGGGAAAAAATAAAGAAGAAAAAACTGAAAAATAAAAAAGAAAATCTCAATGCATCAGATTAAAAAAAAAAAAAAAACAACAGTTGAAAGAATCGCCAATAGACTAGATCAAGTAGAAGTAGAATTTTAGGTCTTGAAGACAAGGTGGATAAATTAGAAATTCAGATGATGATAAAGAAAAAAAAACGATGAAAAATTATGAAAGATCCTGTGTTAATTCAAACACCTAGGTTAAGGCTCATAGTCTTTAAGAGGGATTATAGATACAGGCAACTGGTATAGAAAATCTACTCAATAAAATAATAGCATAAATTCTTCAACTGTTGGAATCGAGATGAGCATTCAGCTACTTGTTGCTTTCAGAACCCCCAAAAGAAAGGACCAGAAAATAAATTCTCCAAGACATATTATAGTTAAAATGCCAGAAATTTAGAACAGAGAAATGTTGAATCACTAATAAAGGCAAAACCAAGATAACAGATTTCTCAGCATAATCTCTAACATTCGGGAAGGTGTGGTTTGATGTATTTCAAGCCCATAAGGAAAATATTGTTGGCTGGCATCAGCACCTGCACAGGAATCCCAGCTGCTGCTGCTACACAGGACATCTGGCCCATGTGCAGGACCTCCAGCCACCACACTTACCAATGTGGGGCTTCCCCAGTAACCTCCATTTTGGGACACTGCGACCACTGCCATAGTCCCCTACAAGTGGTAGCCTGAATCTGGGAGCACTGGACAGGGTCTAGAGATAGCCGCCAGCCAGAAAACTGCAAGCCACAGAAGTGCATCTCTGAACACACTGCCCAACATCACCATGGGGCCTGACCTGACTCCACATCCCATCTCTGAAAGCAGCCATCTCCATCTTGGGACACTTTTGTCTCCATTTTTAGTTGGGGTGACTCCCAGCTTGGGACACCAGATGGGGGCCTAGAAACAATATCAAGGTACCTATAGTCCCCAACTTCCCCCTCCCCTGAAGCCACTAACCGGGCACAGCTTGTGGCTATGGGGTTGGTCTGTAGCTCAAAAAGCCTGGTCCTGGGCTGCCTGATACAAAACAGCTCTCCACGACAGGTGTGCAGCCCCCAGAGCACAGCCCACAAGACTTCTGGAGAGAGAGGTTCCTGATTGGGAAGTAGAAAGGGAGGGGGTGAGTGAGATATAGTTTAGAGACTAAATTAGAGACCAGAAATTGTGAGGTCTACAGGCAATATAAGGAGATAAGACCAGGAGCCCACATCACATGAGCGGGCTCCCAAGGAGACCCTTGGGTGCAGTCTCCCACCAGGGACAGGCAAGTGCTATACCCCACCTTCAGGAGCTCCACCCCCAAGACCAACCCTCCCACCTTAATAACATTCACCATCCTAAGGGTGGAGATACCAGCAAACAACAGACAACCCCACCTATTGGATTAGAAGGGATGCAGGAAAGATACTGAACTCCAACAGAAAAACAATCTTTGTGTGTTCCTTTGAGATTTTTTCTCTTTTTTTCTGTCTCTTTCTCTTGTCCTGCCCTCACAACCCAAACATTTATGAAACCAAGTACTTTTCTAGAATTAGGCTACTGAGAACTGGGTCATCTGAAGAGTATATTACAGTTGCATTGTGTATATTATTTATCCTCTATTTTTACATTTTTGTTTTTTTTTAGAATTTTTATGTTTGTTTTTTGAACTCCTTCTATTGTCTTCCCACTTTCTTGTCTCCTCAAAATAACTTTCTCTCTTTTCTCCTACTACTAGACAACTTCTTTAGATTTCTCTTTCACACTTCCTGAAATCCAATAACTCTATATCCTCACCTCTTATCTTCTTAAAATCTCATCCTACATCCCACCCCTGGTTCTCTCTTTGTCCACCATTAGAAATTGTAGACCTTTTGCAAACCTACTGTTTATATTGTAGATAATAATTGAAGTCACCATTTTTATATATTGGAACAAAACTGTAAATGTCTTAATAGCAGCTGTTTGGATTAAGGCTGTATATTGTTTGTATTGAGATCTATTAATATTGTTCTCCCTATTAAAAGAGAGGTATTGGAAACTTGCAGGGACACTATAAGCCTATAGAGTAAAAATTGTAACACCTTGGAACTGCAGTGTTAGACGGGAAGAAACATGAACAACATAAAGAAACAAGGAAAAAAAATTGCCCCAAACAAAACAAAATACTACATTATCAGAATTTATGTTCAGCACAGTAGAAAAAATGACAGAGAAGTTCAGGATGTACAAAATTAAAATGTTCTATGAATTAAATGATCATTTAAAATGATCAGCAAAAGATAATTTCAATAAAGATAATACAGGAAGCAAAAGATTACTTCAATAAGGAGATAGAGGTTCTTTAAAAAACAAACAAACAAATAGAAATCTTTGAAATGAAGAAAAAATAAACAAAATTAAAAACTCAATAGAAAGTACCACCAACAGATTAGATCATATGGAAGAAAGAACCTTAGACAACAAAGACAAAATCTATAATCTTGAAAATAAAGTTGACCACACAGTGAAGATGGCAAGAAACCATTAGCAGAACATTCAAGAATTATGGGATAACATAAAAGATCAAATTTAAGGAATAATTGGGATAGAGGAAGGCATAGAAAACAAGCAAAAGGAAGGAACAATCTATTTAATGAAATATTTTAGAAAATTTCCCAAACATGAAGAATGAATTGGAAAATCAAATACAAGAGGCTTATAGGACACCAAATGTACAAAATCACAACAGATCTTCACCAAGGTACTTTATAATGAAAAATGTCTAGAACACAGAAAAAAAGAAAGAATTTTAAAAGCCACAAGAGAAAAAAATCAGAGGGGGAAACCAATTATGATCTCTGCAGATTTTTCAACTCAGACCCTGAAAGCTAGAGGATCCTGGAATAACATATACCAAACTGAAAGAAAATAGATGCCAACCAAGAATTTTATATCCAGCAATATTAAGCTTTAGTTTTGGTGATTAAATGAAAACCTTTCATGATAAACAAAAGTTAAAAGAATTTACAACTAGAAAGCCTACACTACAAAATATTCCATGAGGAGGAAATGAAAAACAACAATT